>NC_082665.1:106016811-106641811 GCF_025265405.1 Mesoplodon densirostris | reverse complement strand
CAAGGCCCCACACTGGGTGTGAGAGAAGGTCAGGGGGGTAGGAGGGCCTCACCCCCAGCTCCTGAGTCCTCCCACCTGCTCTATCCAGAGTCCATGATCCTCCTGGGCTCCATCGAGTGCTCACAGGTGGTGGCATTGCTGGGGGCTCAGCTGAGCCCAGCCCGCCGGCGGCAGTACATGCAGGAGCGTCGAGCTGCCCGGACCTCTTCCCCCTCCGATCAGGAGAGTCCCCCCAGCCCTGAGACCTCCCTCCTCTTCCAGGTGAGGGGAAAAGCCCCATGGCAGGGGCACCCAGACTTCCTAAATGTCATTGTGTAGACTGCTTGGGAGGGCGACTTAGAGGTGGTCCGAGGCCATGGGCTCCCCAACCCCCTCCTGCCTGTGCAGGTGAACACAGAAGACTCGGGCTTCCCTGCAGCACGGGGGGAGACTCACAAGCCCCTGAAGCCTGCTCTCAAGAGGGGGCCCAGCAACACCATGAACCTCAAGGAGAGTCCCACAGGTGAGCCCATCTGCTAGCACAACGGAGCCAGAGACCAGCCCCGGAGACGCACTAGGGTCCCTGCCCAGCCTTTTTACTGGAGCACATCCCAGCTAAGAGGCTGCCCAGGTGGGCCAGGAGTAGAACCAGGACGCCTCTCCCCTTGCCCTCCTCACCTCTCCTGGTCCTCTCCAGCAAGGATGACATTGCCCTCAGGGCCTTGTGTTTGGGAACACAGGGAACATGGAGCAGGCAGGCATCGCCCTCAGAAGCCTCTTCTGTGGCAGTCCGCCCCCTGAGCCTGCTTCAGAGGTGAGTGGTTCGAGCCTCTCCATCTGGCTCTTTCTCTCCAGCTCTCTCTCTGACGCTGAGACCACCTGTCCGTTAACCCTGCAGTGCCTGCCTCCACTCTCCCTGCCCTTCTGCCCTCCTGGATATCAGCTGTCCCTGCATCGTGCCCTTCCTCCCAGCCCCACCACTGTCCCTCACCTCCCTCCTCCCTATAACATCAACTCCTCTTCTCTCTGGTTTGGCGCTAACAAAGTTGGAGAAGTCGGAAAAATGTGACAAACGCAAGCCGAAGCGGGTCCGAATTTCCTTGGCGGTAAGTGCTCCCTTTCTTCCTGCAGCTCAGGAGCACTAGACAGGGAGGGCCGGGTTCTAGGCAGGGTAAGCTTCCCCTGAGCTGGTGAGATACACCACCTCCCCCAAGCCCCTAGCTGCCAACCTTCCTTCCTCTCTCCTAGAGTGACTCAGACCTGGAAGGCGAGATGACCCCTGAGGAGGTAAGGTGTGACTGGACTCTGAACTCTTCTTCCTGAGTGTGTTCAGTCATCATGTTGGCTGCTGTCCCCATGGGAGGGACCATGGGGTAGGAAAAAGGGCAGGCCAACTTTCAAGGAGGTGAGAGCAGCTGTTGGCACTTTCTCCCTAACCCTGCTAGTCTTGTCCCCTCAGATTCTAGAGTGGGAGGAGCAGCAACTAGATGAACCTGTCAACTTCAGCGACTGCAAAATTGACCCTGCCCCCTTCCAGCTGGTGGAGCGGACCTCTTTGCACAAGGTAGGGCCAGAGGCCCGGGGCCGCCTGGGCTCTCAGGAGCACAGGGTGGGGAGCTAAGTCCTCCCACAAGTTTGGACTCAAGCCATGGGGAAAAAAGAGACAGCAGAGAGTGGGCTCTGTGCTGAGATGTTTTTCAAACACATTGCTTCAAACGATGGGAGGCCAGGAGCAGGGCCCCTTAGCCTCTTCCTGCCTATGGTGAAGCCAAGCATCATTTTTCTTCTGCTCAGCCTTGCCCCCAGGGAACTCTGGACCAAAGCGGCAACAAAGACAGGGCTGGAGCTGGGTGGAAGCCAGAAGGCCTCTGACCCTCTAGAGTCAGAGCTAGGCAGGAGGCTGCCAGCGCCTGACAAGGCTGATACACCCACGCTGAAAAAAATGGGTGAGAAATAGGCAGGATAAGAAAATCTAATAAACAAGCGAACAAACATCCAAGTAGGATTGGGGACACTGCAGAGAAGAGATAAACAAAGATGAGAAGTGCCTAGTGGGGGGCTTGGAATGTCAGACCCCAGAAAGTCTGACTCAGTGTAGGCCAAAGGAAAACTGGTAGAGACAGGAAGATAGCTCAGCAGAAGGGCACAATGGCCTGCATAAATGCAGAGAAAACTGGACTGCAGACAGGTTGGCGGTGGGTGAGGCTGACGCTAACAGAGGGCGGGGGCTCTCTTTGCAGGACTGCCTCGGATACCCCCAGAATGGTGCAGCCGGCATCACTGGGCACCTTCAGGCCTCTAAGCGAAGGCAGGGAGTACAGGCACACCCAGCAGGCTGCTTGGGCAAAAACCAGGGGGGTTTAGCTAAACTGTTGAGAGATTTAACGTGCAAGCCTCTGAGCACATTAGACGGGGGGAAGGGGAGGAATTTTCCCAAGGTCTGCAGCTTGGGCAGCTAGCTTAGACACAAACTGTGCCCAAGAGCCAGCCTAGTGCAGACAAGCAGGGCAGGAAAAACGGGGGACAAAAACAAAAAAGCAAAAGGTAATAAAGGAACGTATAAGCCTTTGGGTAAAGACCTCGGATCAAAATGAGTGGGGAACTGCAGTGCAATTGCAAGAAAAAAAGAAGATAGGCCTGTGAATAATATATTTGGCTTTTATTTAAAGCCTTTCTTCCTAAGACTTCTAAAGCGTTTCCATCACCTTACTTAATCCTCAGACATCACACGATGATGATGATAATGCTGACGTGTTTTTTTTAGTGCCTGCTACATGCCAGGCAGTGGGCTAAGCTCTTCACATGTTTAATTTAATCCTCACAACCACCCTGTAAGATGGGTATTGTGATATTCTAGTTTTTCTATTCTAGTTTTTATGAGGACATTGAGATTCAGAGAGGTTAAGCACGTTGCCCAAGGTCACACAGCTAGTAAGTAGCAGAACTAGGCCTGGAATCCAAGGTGGTCTGACCCAAAAGCCTGTGGATTTAACCATTTTAATACACAGGGAAGCTGAGGCAGTGAGGAGGTTACTTGTCCGAGTCAATATAGCAGAGTCAGGCCCAGAGGCCAGATTTCCTGGCCCCAATCCCAGGATTCTTTTGGAAGGCAAAACTGACCCTCTCCCTGTCAATTCACTGTTTCCAAGCCCAAGAAGTATGGGCCCGCCAATGGGCTCCCTGGTGTCTAATTAAATGAAAATGAAAAAGAACAAAGTAGGCGTTTGTTGCAAACTTAAAAATCAGAGGAAGACAGGCTTCCCTGGTGGCGCAGTGGTTGAGAGTCCGCCTGCTGATGCAGGGGACACGGGTTCGTGCCCCGGTCCGGGAAGATCCCACATGCCGCGGAGTGGCTAGGCCCATGAGCCATGGCCGCTGGGCCTGCGCGTCCGGAGCCTGTGCTCCGCAACGGGAGAGGCCACAACAGTGAGAGGCCCACGTACCGCAAAAAAAAAAAAAAAAAAAAAAAAATCAGAGGAAGAAGTGAAGCCTTTGAGGAACCAACTAACAAAAGTACAAAGAACTGAAAGTGATAAGAACATACAAGATGAGAATTCAAAATGTCCTTGTAGGCCTGAGGAGTCAGTAAGTAGTAGCCCAGTGAAGTCCAGGAAAGGAACATGCAGAGGGAAGAGGAATACACTGGAGACTATTTAGGAACCTGTGCAACTGGACGTCCCCGTACCATCAGAGTGCCTCATTCATTCAGGGCCGCCTGCAGAGCAGCAGTGGGTGGAGGGGGGAAGCTAGAGTGCCAGTGGGCTGAACCCGAAACCTTGTCACATTTCTTAGCCTCTGTGCCTCACTTTCTTTCTCTGTGAAATGGGATCGTTGTGCCAACATAGGTTTTTCTGAGGATTAAAGTTGATAACATGTGAAGCACTTAGAACAGTGCCCAGCACATAGCAAGTATTCGATATATGTTAGGAATTACTGCTACTACTTATACTGAGAGGTGAACAACAGGAGACTTTAAAAGATGGTATCGTGAGGGAAGGGCTGAAGTGTGGAAGAAATGGATGTTCTCAGAAAAGGATGAGTGATTATCTGAGGCTGGAAGCTGGGGTGCCTGGCAGCACCTGAGGCTGGAAAGACAGGCTGAGGCGAGTTTGGGAAGGGTCTTAATGGGCCATTCTGGGGAGTCTGGGGTCTAACTCAAGTTTGAGAAAGCTCTTAGGATGGCAGAGCCAAGTTGGAGGGAAGGGAGGCAGAAAGCAGAACCCATTAGGATGTTGCAGCCCTGTCTGGTGAGGATGGTGAGGAGGTTGGGGGGAATGACGAGGATGTTCAGAAAGTCAATCAGTAAGGCTTAGTGGGACAAGTGGTTTGCAAATCTAAAAAGCATATATAGTCTTCCAGAAGCTCACTCTGATTAGGATGGTGGAGAACAGAAAATCAATGGGAACCATTTAATAGGATCCTTGGGAGAAGCTGAGAGGGATTATTAAATGATAAGAAGGCAAGGCTAAGGGATTATTGAAACAGGAAATATAACGATATGTTTCCCTCTGAAGTCTTATGAAGAAATTAAAGATAACTTGTAGCACATAGGATTCAAGTTAGATATGAGGAGGAACTTGCTAACCACATGACAGTTACGACGTAGGCATGGAAGGAGCACAGAAAAGTGTATTCTAAAACTGAACTTCTGTCTATCTCCTTTTATAATGACTGTCATGTCTTAGATGGAGAATTTAGCACTGTATAATAAAACATTTTTAAAGTGTTAAGATGATAACAGTGAATTCTGAGTGAGTGGTACTCAGAAAGCTGGGTTATTAATGCCCATTTTGATTCAAATATTAAGCCAAAAGGCTTACAAGTAAACTCAAAACAGTGCGATAAATGATGGGCCAAAAATTCCAGGAACTGCTGAGTCAGTAGAGTGTTTTTCAAGACATCTGGCCCAAGAAAATCCACTTAGAGCACAAGGGGAACTGCCTGACAATTTCTGAACCCTTGGTGATTACATTCGAAAGCCTGCGGGGAGGGCCCGAAGCAAGAAAAACGTGGGGGGATGGGTGTGACTGTTGTCCCCCTGGACCCGGGATGCTACTTGGGCCCCAGAAAAGACAAACTGAGAGATGTAGAGTGCTGCAGGCCAAGATTGGAGGGGTACCAAAACTGGCCAGCCAACTGAGAGCCAATGGGAAGCGTGTATCAGCCGCAGAGGTGAGTTAGAGGCAGAGGATTCAGGGCCAATACCCCTAAGGGGGAGTGGGGTGCATGTGGAACTTCGGTCCATGACTAATTAGACAGCTGCATGGGATGACGGGCTGTGCTTCCTCCTTCTATAATGTGATGAAAAGTGAGCTCGGGCTGCAAGGCCACTTCTTCCTGATGACCTTGAGCGAGTCACTTCAGCTCTGACCCTCATGTTGCCTCTCCTGTAGAATGGGTATCATACTTACTTCTCAGGACACTACTGAAATTAAATGTTAATGTAGGAAAGACCTAGCCCGGTGCCTGGCCAATCATCTGATGTCGTATTTCAACAGTTGTTCTCTCCTCTGTCCTCCTTTCTAACGTGGAACAAAGAAGCCTTCCTCTGTCCCTTGCTCCATCAATGTAAGCAACATAAAGATTCCCACTATCAAGTTTCTGAGGCCTGGTTACAGAAACATTCTATTGTTCTTTTTCCTCCAGTGGTTCTGTCCCCTTCCTCACCATCCATCCTCACCCCTTCTACTGCCCCCCACCACCTTGTTCTGGGTTCCTCTGGCCTATAATCTAGAGCTGTCCCCTCACACATCAAGTCCAATGTGTTTTCTCCCCACCCCGCAGACTCACACCATCTTCTCACTGCTGGGAGTGGACCATGCTTACGTCACCAGTATTGGCAGACTCATTGGAATTGTCACCCTAAAGGAGGTGAGATGATAGTGACCACTTCCACTTGCAAAAAGGCTCAGAGGCTTATGTCCAGCTACCTGGGGAAGTGCTGGGGAGGAGTCTGAGCAGGGAGCTCCGAGTCCATACCTCTGATCGTCTCACCTTTCCAGCTCCGGAAGGCTATCGAGGGCTCTGTCACAGCACAGGGTGTGAAAGTCCGGCCGCCCCTTGCCAGCTTCCGAGACAGTGCCACCAGCAGCAGTGACACAGAGACCACCGAGGTGCATGCACTCTGGGGGCCCCGCTCCCGCCACGGCCTCCCCCGGGAGGGCAGTCCTTCTGACAGCGACGACAAGTGCCAGTGATCCCCTCAAGGGGTGGCCTGGGATGGCAGTGGCCATGGCTGTCGGCCCAGATCCTGCAGCTCTCCTGTTCCTTCTGCCTTGGGAAAACAGGAGCTCCAGCCCCACTTCCAGACCTGGGGTGCTAGCTTCTCCTGGCTCATCCTACCTGAAATCTGACCCAGTGCCCACCTGCAGCAAGTGTTCCAAGGGCAGGAAGGTCGGCACTGCCCTGACAGGGTGGGGGTGGGTTCACTTGACCCCTGCTCCCCCTTTGAGGGAAGGGGTAGAACTAATATGGGTTTATACTGGAACCTCCCGTGACCAGATGTATATAGAGATTTACAAAGATTTTTATATTAATTTAATAAAACAAATTCTTAAATAGAACAAAATAAACACCTAATGAGCCACTTCTCTGTAGAATGCCTGTGCCCACCGGCTCTTGTTCTTACCTTGGGCCCTCTCACCTGCCAAAGCCTGCAAGGCTCCAGATTCAGCAGCCACCCACCCCCTGACAGCCATAAAACTCCAGAGCCTGCTGTCCGTGGAATGCAGGGTCTGCAGAGGCCACCACCACCGCTTGCTCATCAACACCCTGGTTGGGGCGCAGTCCCCCAGTAAGGTGGCTTTGGCCTTTTGTTCAGCCAAGAAAGGCACTACCCTCTTTCCTCCCCAAGGAGAGACACTCCCTCATGACTGTCACTCGTTGGCACCATTCCTGCTGACAGCTGCCCGGCCACCTGTGTGGCCCCCTCGTGGCCCGCTCTGGAAGAACATCCAAATCACGGCTCCGTGGCAACCTGAGCCATCCCTTCTTCCAGCTCCACCCTAAAGAGAACTCTCGAGTGAATGGGGCAGCCCCCGGGCTGAGAGCCACCAGGAGAGTCCTACAAGTAGCTGGGAAAGGGCCCAGACCCCGCCAGGGGGGCCAGGGAAAGGGCCGACAGTACAGGCTTTCATCATTCCAGTGCCTCCCAGAGAAGATCCGACTGAAAGAACAGACCAAGACCCCTCTTTAGGAAAAAGAAGATTTAGAGATGATGGACAGGTGAAGCACAGCACGAGCCCAGCTGGGCGAGGGGACCTTGGGGGGACAGCTCAATCCAGAGGCTCCAGGAGGGTCAGAGCCGGCCCCCCACCCCGGGCGGGGGCAATTCTGTCAAGCACTACACATGGACTCGGAGGTGAGGAGAGAAGCAGAGGAGAGGCAGGGGGCGGGGGCGGGGAGGCAGGGCTCCCTCCCGCTCCACCCCCCGCAGCCCAGTCACAGCTGTCCCCGTAGGGGTTCACATCACCCGAGGGGGAAATGTGCACGTGGTGGTTTTGATTTAAGAACATGAACATCACTGTCTGCCACAGCTGTAGCCATGCCCCAGGGGCCCCGGGCAACCCCCGGCAAACCCCAGGAGTGGGGGCAGGACATGCGCCCCCAGCCTGGCCCCTGCCTCCTCTGAACACTTTCATGCAAACACACAATGGAGGAGTGAGTGCTCCCAGGAGCCCTCCAGGCTTTGGAGCTCTGCTGGAAGCCTCGCCCGTGCTTGGGCACAGAGGCTCTGCCCCCAGCAGCGGCCAGGGGACACATGCCACCACCGGGCATGATTTGGGTCACTGTTCCTCTGGCTCCACCTCATCCTCGTCTAAGGACACCACCCCAGAAGAAGCTACGTCAGAGGCTTGCCGCTGCCGTTCCCAGCTGCTCGCTGGCGGCAGGCAGAGCGGCTGGCAGTCCTTGCAGGGGGCTGGCTCCTCCTCAGCGGGAGAAAGGCAGGACTCTGTGAGGGGCGAGTTGTAGAGCGAGTCCTGGGCCTCCAATGGGCCCAGGCTGCGGAAGGCACTTTCCCGGCTGTGGGGCAGTTTGGCGAGGAGCAGCTCGTCGCCCAGCAGCTGGGAAGCCAGGCGGGCCGGGGAGCCCAACAGCCCGTCCTCCAGGCTGCACAGACTAGAGCACAGGGTCTCTGGGGACACGGTCTGCGAGCAGTCGCTCTCGGGTTCCACGGAGCCCTGGCGCATAGGCCGGGAGAATCGGTGGCCGGTGAAGAGGTCCTGCAGGTGGGGCCCCAGGGGCAGCTGCCCAGCCATGTCTGCAGGGGGAGAGAAAGAAGACAGCCCTGCTAGCCCCACTTCAATTGGCTGACCTGGAATGGAAGCCGCAACCTCTCAGCTCCACCCTCACAGGAGCTGAGTAACCTGGAGCAAGTCACTTAACCTCTCAGTGCCTCGATTCCCTTAATGGTGAATTGGGAGTTATAAATTTACAGGGTTCTTGAGAGAACAACAGACTCTGGTACACCGTCTAAAACCAAATATACAGGGATACCATACATGGTGCAGGTTGTCCACTGCACGAGGGGAGCCTGTCCAAGGCAGTGAGTGAGGGCTGAAGTTCAGCCCTCACTCTACCCACCAAGCAACATGCCCTAGCATGGGTCTGTGCCCACCAGATAAAGACATGCCTTTTTCTAATTTGCACAAAGATTCCACATAGGCTAGTAGTGGCCTTGGATAAATGTTAGTTATTATCATTATACCAGGAGTCAAAGCAGGCCTGGAACTCAATTAAGCAAAAACGCTTGTGGTCCAGGCATCCAAATCAGTCCCCTCTAGACCACAGCAGCAGTCTCCAATCTGCTCTAATGTATTGCCCACCTTGGAGAACTTGTTAATTAGCTGGAGGGGTCGGGGTGGGTGGAGGCAATCTTCAAAGGCAAAGAGGTGTAGTGGGGGAAGGTGGCCTGTGAGGTTTGAGCCCAGAAGCTACAGAGAAAGTCAGCCATGTGGTTCAGAGAATGGAAGATGAAAGGAGGGCCTCTGCACAGCTGCACAGCCCCCCACAGGGTCCCCTCTGCACGCCCTGGCCCGGAGAAAGGTCCACAGGCAGGCCTTGGCTGGAAGGCAAGGATGCTGAGCTGGAGCCAGCGGCCCTGTGGGCAGCCCAGGCCCAGCAAGCCTTCCTGTTTGCCTGGGGCCCCAGCCCTGTGAGGAGCTGTGCTGCTGCACTGCAGCTCCTCTGCGCTGCCACAGCCAGCCAGAAGCGGACCCTCTCAGAGAGCAGCTGCTGAGAACGTATCAGTGAGGTCTCTGGGCCTTTTTTTTTTTTTCAGGACTGCAAAGCCCAACTGCACAGACAAGCAGAGAAGGCTCAGCACCTGTGGAAGAGGAACCACTCCATTTCCAACTGCTGACTGCCCATCCACAAGCGTAGATAGCCTGCCTACCCCTTGAAGGTCAAGGACTGCCTGGACAGAGTCTGTCCCTCTCCTCTCCCCTTCCACAGCTGGAGGACATTCTGGATCTCCCCTTCCAAAACCAAGGCCAAGCTCTGAATCGCAAGGCCTATCAGGCAGTTCCAGCCCAGCTGGCAGCACTAGCAATGGGATGTCCCCTCACCTGAGTCAGTTCCCCCAGCAAAGTCCTCATCATAGGACTCATCGGTGGAGTCCTCCCCATCCACTGATGACCACGCCCGGAGCTTGGCTTCTGCAATGGCGAATTGCTCGGCCACTCCTGAGAGGAAGGACACAGAATTCGTTTAGCAGAGAGGATGAACTAAGACTAGGGCTCAGCTTGGACACAGGAGAGGGTAGACACAGGGGTGTAGAAAGACTCCAACCCCCACATCAGGCCCAAGGAGAGGCACGCGAGCATCCCTACGATAAACCCACCTGCTGCAAAGCGAGCCTCTTGTTCACCCTCACTGAGGTCTGAGTAGGAGGAAAAGGCTGATTCTAGGGCAGCGGGCGAGTCACTTGGCTTGCTCCAGCCCTTCCACTCAATGAGGTGAGCCACTCGGCCCTGGGCCATGGCAGTGGGCTTGGTCACGTGGTCCTTCACTACCTGGGAAATACCTGAAGGTGGGGCAGAGTGAGGAAAGCTGGTAAGGGGAAAGACCAGGGAGCACCTGGGAGGGAAGTGGTAGGGTCCACATGTGCCCTTGGATGGGAGGAGGGGGCTGGGATTCATCTGAGAAAGAGAGGAAAAGGGAGATCCCAGCAAGAGCTCACAGGATACAGGCCCCAAGGTCATGTGCAAAAGGGCAAAGAAAGGACCAAATGGCCAGAGGCACGGGAGGGGGTGCATACCATGCAGGGAGGATCTGGCCAGCGCAGCGATCTCCTGGATAGTTAGGGCTCTTCGGGACTTGGGCAGCATCGCGACTGTGTCTCCAACATTCACCTTGGGCGACAGCATCAGAGGGTGAGTGCCCCTCTGACAGCAGTGTCCCCAGATGCCCATGCTCCACCCAAGGCATCAAGCGGATGTGGGCGCCAAGAAGAGATGCCAGAGCATCTCAGGTGTCCCAGTGGCTGCTGGGATATGTAAGAGGGTAAGAAGCCAGGATCAGCAAACTGTGTCCTCCCAGGGAGCAACAGAGACTCCGGCAGGCCCAAAGAAGCAGAACTGCAGCTAACCCTCCACCGTCCCAGCTTGCAGAGGGGAGGGAAGCAGGTTGGCAAGTAAAGGGAGTGGGGCCTTTGAGAAGAGCAAAGAGGAGGGGACAAGGGTATGGGAAGAGGGACTTCCCTTCAGGTCCTCTCCCCCTCGCCCCTCTCCTCCTCTCAGTCTTCTGACCCCCATTCTAGCTGTTTCTAGAGCCTACAGCATGACCAAAACCAAGCCCAACACCTTCTCCCCATATCTGGCCCTGCTTCCAGACTTCCTGACTTTGCATCACCCCACCATTCGCCCATTCAGCCTGGCTCCAAACCTCAGCTCTCCCCTAAGCCTTGCTTACCCATATCTGTTGTTAAAGACCTAATGATTCCATCGCCAAACTGTCTCTTATACTACCCTCAACCTTTCCACTCCCACTGCCACTGCCCTTCCTCAAGGGCAAGCCCTCAGTGCCCCTTGCCCAGATTAGCACAAGTGGTGGTACCCCAAGTTCCGACTCATGCTGAGACTTGGAACACACTGTTTTCTCAGCCCAGAATGTTGTGTATGTAAGTGTTCCCCCACCCCTTCCCATGACTGTCTGGCTCTTTCTCATCTTTGGCGTCTTGGCTGAAATATTACTCTCTCAGAGAGCCTTCCTGGCCACCCTACCAGTAGTCCATCTTCCCTCTGTAGTCTGTAACAAGTCACCATCCTCAATCAACGTGTGTGTCATTATGGTCTATTTCCTGTGTTTCCTTATTTCTTGTTGATCTTTAGCTCTTTGAGGAATTTGGTCTCTCTTGGTCACTGCTGCACCCTTGTGTTTAACACAGCGCCTGGTACACAGTAATCTCTCAAAATACATAGGCTGAATGAATGAGGCAAAGTATAAATGTAAACAAATAATTTTCCTGGAGTGCAACTGGTCACAATATGTCCCTATTTAAAACCTTTCCTGGACTCCTCCAAGGCCCAGTGAAGCGCAAGCTTCACAGTCAGGCACTGAAGGAACCCACTCCGTGAGGCCCCGGCCTCCTTCCAGGCCTGTTTGGAATCCACCACTGATCTCTGCCCAGTAAAAGTCCACTTCCCCGTCTTCCCTCTAGGCAAAGGAACGCAGCTTTCCCCTGGGCGAAGAATGCCATCCTTGCCTGACAAAATGCTCCCTACCATTTAAGGCCTGACCCTCAAATGCCACCTCCCATTATGTTTTCAGTCCAGTTTCTCTCTCTGTCCTCTTGGATGCCTGCAGCCCCACCTCAGCGATGCCCTTGCATCTCTCCTGAGGGATCTTGGGATGGCAAAGCCTGAGTCTGATTCACCTGGGTTCCTACCTCCACCCTACCCCTGGCTCAGCGCTCCTTCGCAGCCCGGGGAAACGTTTCCCTCAATGAATGAATGAAGTCAGAGGCACACGCCCCCTCCTCGGCATTGCCTAGCTCTCCTCCGTTACGTTCCCACCCCTCAGAAGAGGGACTCCACCTGCCCCTTGACCTCAGGCCCACCCTGTCCCTCCCCTTCAGTACCTGGCTGACAGGGCCCCCAGGGTGGTGCCGGCAGCTTCTGGCCAGGCCTGGGGGGAGGAGCACCTGGTGGGTGTTTCCTGGCTCGCCCCCCTCTCACCCATCACTCCCCCCAGCCACCGCCATCCTTGCCTGCGCTCGCGCAGCTGCGGCCCAGGCCCAGAGAAAAGGTGTATGTCTCCCTGGCAACCCATCACCATGCAACAGGGTCTCCAGGGATACGGCCCGGGATGCGCTGACGTCAGGGCCCAAGGCGCAAGCAAGCCCGCCCGCTGGCACAGCGCCAAGCAGAGCAGACCGGCATGGGGGCGGCCTTGGGGCCCCGCCGGCCGGATAGCGCCTCCGCTCGCTCGCAGGAAAAGGGAGCCAGGCTGGCGAAGCGGGGGTGGGGCACACCCTCCCCACTACCAACACCAGGGGCCCAGCACCTCTGGCAAGTCCTGGCTGTCCACTGAGGAAGGGCGGGAGGACCGGCTCCAGCCTCGGAGGGTCCGAGCAGATCCCAAGGAAGATAGAGAGAGGCCCCGAGGAAGTTCGATCCACTCCACAGCCCACGCCGGATCCGAGGCCACTGAGGGGTGGAGGGAAGGCTTTTCAGCGGGGCTCCCACTTCTGCCAAGATCCCCATTTTCATCCGGGGTTGCCGTTCCATTTCTCCATACCACCTCCCCCACCTCCCAGAATATAAGCATCCACTGGAGCGCTCCGCAAGTCTGAAAGCCCCCATCCCACAGCCCTGAACTTCAGGCCTCCAGGGCCCTTTTGTGGCAGCCACTACCCACCATCCTCCTCAAGATATATCGTGCCATCAAAGCCCTAGGTATGAAACCTAGACTTTGATAAATTCGGAATCTTCTCAGGTTTCTCAGCCTACCCATTCCTCTTGGAAAGCACACCACAGTCTTCCACCACCATCACCACCACCACCAACAACAACAACTTGGACCCTTTACAGGCTTGCTCTGGTTCCTTCCTCTCGCCAGCCACAGCTTGTGCGCAGCCCTTTACTCTTCTTTTCTGACAAACCCGTGATTTTTTCTGACTTTCGCCCCAGTCCCCTAAGGCTTTTTCCTAATGCCCTGTTTGGCCCCAACTTGGTTGCTCCTATTTCAGCCTGGTTCCCAAAATCTAAGCCAGAGTAATTTTCCTCTTGCCACATAAGCATCCTACTCCTCAGCTTCCCATCACCTCCCAAATCACATCTGCGTCCCTGATCTCACCTCTGCGACTTGTCTGACAAGTCCATCGTCCTCCAGGCCCTTCACGCTGCCACAGAAACATTTTGCCCAGCACAGAAATCATAGGCATGCTGGCTGTGTTGATGCAGAGAACCAAAAGCCCAGAACTGCTCCAGGCTCAGCTCCCAGTTCTATTCCTATTTTGGCTCCGGATGCTGAGCCAGTCCCCTCCCCACTTGGAACCTGTGCCTAGTCACATAAGGAGAACACTTCTGCCTCATGGCTTTGAGGAGGTGGGAGTGCCAGGGCCCAGCTGAGCTCTCTGGAGCTCAGGGAGATGAGGCTCATCCCCTAGACAGTGCCAACAGGCAATGTACATAACAACTGACCTTTAGCTGGAGCAGCCGTCTCTGTCCCTGAGCCTCAGCCAGCTGGTGGTCCCCAGAAATGCTACCAACCAGAAGGAAGACACAAGGTTACAGGCCATCCCTGGCCGCCAGCTGGTACCTAATCAGGGCTCTTGAGGCTAGTCATGAGGTCAGCCAAACTCTCCTGACTAAAGGAGGGATGACTTCCTGAACTCTAAGCCTTAGCAGGGCCAGAGGAATCAGAGCAGCCTGCTGCTTCTCAGCTTCAAAAGTCGTGAGATTAATTTAGGACTACAAATCCCAGAATTCCTCATGGGAACCCAAGTAAAGTACAAATCTCAGCTAGAGTCTTAGTTCCAAAGAATCTCAAGTACCACACATACTAAGGCCCGTGTGACTGACCACCTGCCCTGAAAGCCCAGGACCCATTCCAAACCCAGCCCTCAATGTCACAAGCTCCTGCCTGGCCTAAGGCGTGGAGAAATACATTACACTGGAGTTAAGTAGGCTGGCCCACCTCAGACACTAGAACTAAGGCCAGGCCCCAGTGTGCGCCACCATCTGTGGGAACCAAGGCCCAAGCAGGGATCAGCAGTTGTGGGAAGGATGCCTTGATAGCCTTGGGAGACTTGGGCTCCTGTTTCCCTCCACAGGGTAGGGTGATTTTTGTTTCCGTTGGAAGTGGGGTAAGGGAACTAAAACAGTTTTAAGAGGTGAGAGGTGATCAGGTGCTCATAGGTGCCCCCAAATGGGGCCGCGGTCCACTTCATCAACCTGCAGACTCTAAAGCGGGTAATAAGTTTAGTCAAAAACTCCGTGGTAGGGAGCATGGCCAGCGTTTCCAGACTACCTCCTGAAGGGGGTTGGGACACAGCTCGGAGAGGCAGGTTCCCAGCACAGGGCCACTCCCAGGACAGTGAGAGGAGAGATGTAGGCAGAGGGGGGTGATCGTGAGTGGGCGTGCAAGGCCAGTCGCCACGGGCTGGAGAGGGTTGACCAGCCCCTCTCTAGGCTGTGCGCCTCCTGCCACCCTCAGCGGTGGGGAGGCAGGTGGAAAGACCACGAGTCCACCCCGCAAAGCCCAGAGGCAGGCAGCAGGCCTTTAGGAGCGAGCCCGAGTCGGTTTAGCCCCCTCCCGGCTCGGCCCGCTCCCTCCTCTTGCCGGGCCCGCCTCCCCAGTGCAGGCTCCTCCCTCTCCCAACACCAGCCCCCTCCTCAAGGCCCCCACCCCCCCCGCGGCCCGCGCACCGGGCAGCCGCAGCCAGACTCCCCAACACCGGCCCGGCCTCCGCCTCTTACCCTGACCCGCCGGGCTCCGAGAGCCGATACAGCCCATGGCCGGGCACCCAGGCACGCTAGCCCGCGCTCGGGGCCCGGGCCATCGCCTTGCAGAGGGTCGGGCCGCGGCCGCCACCGGGGAGGGGAGAGCCCGTGAGAGGGGAGGGGGTGGGAGCCGCGCGTCCGCCAACGCTCCCGGGAGAGGGAACCGGGCTGGTGACGTAAGCGCGGGGGCGTACCCACCCCCGCGTCACCACCCAATGCGGGCGGGGCGAAGCGGACGTCACAGCTACACAGAGGGGGTCTGGGGCCGAGTCCGGCGAGAAAAGCTCGTCCTCTGCTCCCAGACCTGACTGCGGAGTGACCTGAAGGCAGGAGGGGTGGGAACCGAAGGGACGGGGCACGGACGAAGACTCACTGGGGCCGTGCTACCGGTCATACTGCATGGGGACAGAAAACCTCATTGTGTCCAGGGTTCTCTTTTCAAGATGAGACCTTGAAGCCATAGGTTTCAGCTATAGACGGCCTGAAACCCAGGGCCTTCACACACAGGAGTCTGCATCACATTCTGGTAGGAGCCGAGACAGGCGTGTGTTCTACGAAGTACCCCACAGCTGTGTCCCCCTTCTCCCCTCCTAATCAACAGTGAGCCTTACCATGTCCACTTTGAGGGCCAACCCTCCAGAAGAGAGACTCCCTAGCCCTCCCAACCATGGACAGGGGAAGAGGCAAGAGGGGTGCCAAGTTACAGGGAACATGCTACAGTGCCAGCTCTGGAAAGGAAGCTGCCCACCTACCCAGACCCCTTCTCCAGAGGGAGCAGGCCATAAAGCAGAGAGGCAGTGAGCTTAATTGAATTCATGTTTAATAATTACAGGCACCGTGCCCCCCCTTCCCCCTGCCCAGGCAGCAGCAGGGGTGGTGCAGGGGCTGGGGCGTATGCCCCCAGCAGCGAGGACGGCAGTCCCAAGAGTGATTTTTCAGAAAATAAAAAAGGACCAGGGGCAGGCGGTGGTGCCCCCCCCAAGACACACCAAATTTCAAGACTTTATATATAATATATCTCTGTGCCCCAGGGGGAGGAGAGGGACACCTGGCAGCATCCTGGAGGGGAGCCCCACGCAGCCCCAAGCCATCCTGCCTCTTCAGCCACTTTATTAGCTCAGACATCGCACTACAGGAACCCACTGCCACTGCCGCCGCTGCTGCCGCCCGCCCCTTGCAGTCCGGGCGGCTGGCCTGGCCATCCGAGTGTCCATGGGGCTCCAAGTCCCCGGCCCCACCCGCCCTCAGTTGTGGTCAGACTCCTCCTCCTCCGCCTCACGAAGCCACTTGAAGAAAGCCGTGACAGATTTAAGGGCCACACCCTTGCCCTGCTGTTCAGCGGGGTCCTTGCTACTCTCCCAACTATAGAAGGCGTCCTCCTTCACCACGTCCTCATCGTACAGCGCATCAAAGAACATCCGAAGCAGGTCTGCAAGCAGGCAGGACAGCAGTTACAGGCACGCTGCCCACAACCACTCCATCCCCCCTCCCAGGGATCCCTCCCCTAAGCCCCACTGCTGAGACAAGGCCCTGACCCACCGTGCCGACATTTGTGTGTCTGGCCATTCCAGAGTAACTAGGTCTCTGACAGGATGCTTATCTCATGATCTAAGAGACTGATGTGCAAGAGTGAGTCATTTGGCCAAAACTCGGAAACCTGCACGCACACCCTCAGATCCACAACCGCTGCCTATGGACAGCCTCCCACCCCCATCCCACAGCAATGGCAGCAACAGATTATTTACCCCAAGCTTGTTCTCCAAATCCCACGCACACCCATCCTGGGGACCCTATACAATCAATTATCCACTCTGCCCTGTATTTTCAAGCCCAAGTTTCTCCCATCTAAACACAAAAGGCCTCCTTTACAACTGCTCTCTTTACAGCCAAAAAGATCTCTTTTGACAAGAGATTAGTTGAATTCAAAGATTTTTGTCTACACTTGCTGTTTTCTTTTCCTCCTGATTCAGGTATTACTCTGTCCTTTCCAATCCAGATCCTGCCCCCTGCTGTACCAAATACTGTTTCTGCCAGGGTGGCCTCCATGTTTTCACACTCCAGAGGCCCTAATTTTCAGATCTGCTCCTATGGAATCCGGGCACATCTAGCATTACTGACCACTTCCCTCTCCTGAAATCACTCTGTCCTTTGTTCACAGGGTCCTATCCTCCTTTGGTCCCTACCTGTGGGACCTCTACCTCCTCAAGGCTGTATCCCTTGGGCAATCCTATACCCTCTTGTGACTTGCACATGTGTTGCCCTGTGCCAGCAGTTCAAGAGATGGGCCTCCAGCCCTCACCTCTTCCTCTCCAAATGAAATCAGACACCCAGTTGTCTACCTGATATCTCTGATCGCCCCCACCAGGACCACAAACTCAACATGACCAAACTCAACTTGACCCAGTGTTCCCTACCGCCCAGTGAATGGCATCCCCCACTATCACCTCACCTGCTGAAACTATCCTGGGAGTCATATACGACTTCCAATCTCTCACCACCCGTCCCCCAGGCCAGTGTGTGTCTTGAATCTGCCCACTCCTCTCCCATCTCCATTGCCACCAGTGAGGCTGAGTCACTACCAACACACCCCTGATCTGCTGACCCGGCCACATTCACATTCACCCCACTCCAAAACACTCTTCCCACTAATGGCCAGGATGATCTAAAAACTAAAAAAGAATGTTTAAAATCCTTGCTTAAAATCCCATAAAGGCCTTTTCCTATCCATAGATTAAAGCCCAAAACTCATCCCATGGCTTACACAGCCCTGCATGACCTGGCCACATCCATCCCTCCACCCAACTTGCCTCACATACAACTGGTTGCTGTGCTCTCCCACACTGGTATTCCTTCAACGGTTTTTACCTTGCATCATGTTTTCTACCTCAGGGCTTCCCTTAACACACAGTTCCTTCTTGTCAAGTCTCCCCCTCCCATTTGTCATTTAGCTCCCATGTGTCAATTCCCACTCATTCTCTGACTAGGTAAATTCTCCCAGAGAGTACCCTTGCAGGACCCATTTTCCAACATTCATCTTGACTCCATGCCAACATGGCAACTATGCTTGACTTAATCACTGGTAATACCCCAATGTCCTGGCACATACCTGTTTGCTAAATGCATTAACCTCAGGCATATTAACCTAAGCCTCAGCCTCCCAATATGGAAAAGGGGGGAACACCATCTACCCTAAACAATAGTTGTGAGGATTAACTGAGGCAAAGAAAAGCAGCTCAGCCCTGTACCAGGCAGAGGGAGCACAGGATACTTGGAAAACGTTACCATTTATCACCTCTGCACTCCTGGCATCTAACAGTTGGCTAGGCACAAAACAGGTAGTCAATTAACCTTCAAGGCCGAGTCTTGCACTTGTAGGTAAGGAAACAAACAAATGTTTGTTTCAGGGGGAAGGACTCAACCATCAGGATATTTTGCTCTCCAGTGACTACCCACTTCTCCTGGATTGAGACCCTTTCCACAAGTGCCCCTACTATCTGGTAGTTCCTCCAGCCCACCCCATCCCTGTGGCCTGGATCTTACTGGGGGGCTGTTCTAAGGTCACTACAAGGGCCTGGAGGGCATAGAGCGCCTGCAGTTCCTTCTGCTCGTCACATAGGTACTTCTGTAGCAGTTTCGCTCGCGCTTTCAGCACCGCAACATCCACTCGGAGAGGAGTCTCAACTACAGGGAGGAAGACAGGGATAAGTGGAATAATGCACCCTCAGCCTGGTTCAGAACTGGAGACAAAGACCAAAACCTCCCTCCCTCCATATCTGTTGGGCCCACCCTTGCCCCACCAACTCCCTGGCTCCTCTTACAGAAAATTGCAGAATAGCAGACCGTTGTCATGAGAGCTCGAACTAATGTGTTGGATGCTACCTGCTGCTCATTCACGTTGGCCTGTGAAGAAGACAGACAAATGGCCCGTAAGTTCTGAATTATGCCTGGAAGGCTCCATTCCTGCTGCCCTCACTTGCACTACCTTCTCCTTTCTCTCTCTCCCCCAATATCCAGGAGAAATATACCTCTATCCAGTCAAACACCCGCTGGTTACTGCTGCCCTCCTTCAGCAGCTTCTCCAGCTGCTTGCTCAGCTCCTCAGAGGACAGCAACCTCTGGCCAGGGGCTTCTGACTCCTCTCCCAAGGTATACTCCACCTTCTGCAAGCAAAAAGGCCCACGGTTGGGAGGTAAGTGTGTCACGTGAGATGAGGGAAGAGGAAAGGACTGGCTGACCCCAACTGCTAGAGTTAACTTAAGTCCAGCTGCAAACCTGTGCAGTGACAAAGGCACCGACATCCTGGCCTTCAGGTAAAAATTCCTTCCAGCTGAGTCCAGCCTCTCGCCACAGCGTCCCCACCTTCTTGGGACCCTGGAAAACATAAGACCAACTTAGCAACTCTCTTTCTCTCCAAGAAGCTAACAGCTCCACAAATGTCATCCAACAAATGCCTACTGAAAGCCCACTAGGTGCCGGCTAGCAGCTCAGGATGCTACAGAGGTCCTGAATGGGAACAGTGCTTCCACGCCTACGGTCTAGTAACGGGCACCAACATCAGTCAAATAACCACCCCAAGTCATAAGAACTCACCCACCACCACTCTGTGAGCTGTCACAGGATTCTCAAAGAATTACTGGACCACAAAAGGTAAACAACCAAATCCAAGTATCTCATCCTAGCCTTCCACGCTCATCTACATTTTTTCTAAAATAGCTTAGTTTTTCATTATTGCAAGTAACAAATGCTTATGGGAGAGAAAAACTTCTAATAGGTACGCTTATTTGGTTCCCAAGTCCAGAAAATTTTAGAAGCAGATGTTAAGTCCCCATCCCCAACCCAACACAAATCAGAAATCTTCACGTAAACGGCAGTTTGAGTTCATTTTCTGTAAAGGGCAAGAGATTCTGAAGCCATCACTGTTTTACAATAACAGATATTCAGGATGACGCCATCAACCCTTGACAAAATTACTGTACTGCATGGATTTTAAAAACGCCCATTTTACCACCACTAAAACTGAGTTGTCTCACAGTTGGCGTATTACCACATTTTAAAAATATGACCATGGGCTTCCCTGGTGGCGCAGTGGTTGAGAGTCCGCCTGCCGATGCAGGGGACACGGGTTCATGCCCCGGTCCGGGAAGATCCCACAGTCTGCGGAGCGGCTGGGCCCGTGAGCCATGGCCGCTGAGCCTGCGCGTCCGGAGCCTGTGCTCCACAACAGGAAAGACCACGACAGTGAGAGGCCCACGTACCGCAAAAAAAAAAAAATATATATATATATATATATATATATATTTATATATGACCATGTCTTTTCTTTCTCAGCAGTGCATAGATAAGATGTTGTAGAATCTATGGCACCTTAGAGTCAATGAAATACATCAATAGTTCCATATGCTTTTTCTTTTAAATTTCTCAGAAACTATCCTGGTACATATTTCTACCTAAAACAAGTAATATTATGCTGAAAGAACAATTCCTCTCGATTCAAAGACTTACTCCTCTAAGTTCCAGATAGCTGAACTCTTTTAAAAAACTGCACTTCCCAACATCTCACCACTACTAAGTACCACACCCAACTTGCCTTTCCCATCATTTCACCATTCTCCTTGCTAATCAAAATTAATTTTAACAAAGCGGTTTCTGTCGTGAACGTTACCAAATAGACACCACTTTGCAACTTCACAGTACTTAAGGCACTCCATTTTAGCTATTTTATTTCACACTTTACTTCACACTGTTGTTTTCATTAAGCTGTCGTTTCTTGTTTCTTTTCCAACTTGTTTCCTAACTGTGTTTTTATTCACTGCTGTGTTCCCAGTGCCTAGTATACGGTAAATGTTCTAAAAGATGCCAGTTGAATGAATGAGTGAATCAATCAAGGGCCTAGGGCCTTAGATTCTCATTCTCCTCCAGCCTTGGCCAGAACCTACAACAGGCACTGGTCTGAGGGAGAATGCCAGCCTCGACATTTCCTCTCCCAGGTACCCACACAGCACTACCATCCCACCAAAGGACCATGAGGCTTCAGGGTCACTGCCAGCACCCAAAACCACATGGTGGGAAGAGAAGTTCTCAACACACCACCTCTGAAAGGCTCTCTCACTCACCATGCTTTTGCATAGGAGCCCCAGGATCTCCAGCAACAGGGAAGCAGCTTTGCCCAGGGGTCTCAGAGGTTTTGTAATCTCCCTACAAGAGAAAAATCCAGTGTTGATAGCCTTCCACGCCCTCTCAACACACTATCCCATCCCTCCCTAAATCCGGGGGTCTAAGTTGCCACACCTCCCCTCCCTCTCCCCTCTTCTTCCTGTTTTTACCTCCCCTGAATTCCACCAAAGGGGACTAACCTGAACAGCTCCCCCATGGGCACCCCACCTTCATGCAGAATGGGCGTTACCAGTTCTGCTAGGTAGAGCCACACATGAGGGATATCAATTTCCATGTCTTCAGCCAATTCCAGGATTTCATAGAGCCTGCAAAGAGAATTCAAAGTCATCTAGGAGAGACAAGATGCACTCCTACCCTCCTGCTTGAGCAACAAAGGCACGGCTAAAGGATCAACCGTGGAGCACTTCAGGAACACTTCCTAAACATGGGGCAATTATCTCAAACTAAGGCCATCTTCTTCTGCTTAGATGGCTCACCGCCAACCCTGCCAAAAGTTATGTTGACCAGGATGGCTGAGGAGCCTACATTCTTATCTAAGGTTCCACGGGTCCTACAAAGGAGGGAAATTAGTGGGTATGTAAAAGTGGGAGGCCCATCAAGTCAGTCATACCCTTGGTAGTACTGGGCAGTGGAGAGGTGCCCGGCACAGAGCAGCTGGTGCAGCAGTCGCCCCATGTGCTCACGGGCAATGGCGCTGCGCTCCAGTGTGGACTCGATGCCGTGCCGCACAAAGATGAAGAGCAGCGAGGGCGAGGCCAGCTCCTGCACGCACTGAACTGCCTCCTGCAGGGGCGCAGCACACAGAAGAGAGACCAGTCACTGTCTGGCCCAGACCCTACACCCATGCCTGTCGGAACAGGCCCCTTCCCGCCCACCCTGCCATCACTCAGACCACTCCCACTGCTTACCTTCATGTCATTGAGATGGAGGTATTCCTCAATGATGGCCCTGGATTTCTTCTCCAGCTCCTCTTCAGAGAGCGCAGCCTTCGGAGGACTCACAGGGGGCAGGGCGGCTTCTCGCTTCACTGAGCGAAGAAAAACAGATCAGAGATTCTTCAGTTCCAGTCTTCCTAGCAAGCAGGGTCTGGAGCCCTGAAGACACTGTCTGGGTACTAGCTAGTCCCAAACCAGCCCACACCCTTCCCTTCCCCACCCCCCAGCCCCTTACCAGCATCCCGCCCGCGGTCCCGATCCTCCGTGAGGCTAGCTGCCTTGCGCAGTCCCTCAGGCTGAGAGGGCCGCTCTCTACTCCGCTCCTCCACTTCCTTGCTGAAGCTCCGCTTGGTGGCGGGTGTCCGTGCGCGATCAAGCCGGTCACCACGGTCACCTCCCCGTTCACTTCGCTCTAGGCGGTCTCCCCGGTCCCCAGCTTTCTCACCTCGTTCCCGGCTCAAGCTACTCCTGGAAGAAAGACAGGCACATCGTCTCTCACCTATACTGCCCACATGCACTCTTGTTTAACTATCCAACATGCTGAGCAACTGTCAGGCCTTGTTCTTGTCATCAGGTATATGCCCAATCTCAGCCAGGAGCTCTGAGAATTACAGGTGTAAGGATTCCTATGGCAGCAGTCAAAACCCAATCAGTACTCCCAGCGTGAAAACAAAAACACCGAGGAAACCTCACCTCTGTACCACACGTCTGTTATCTGTGCTTTCTGTAGGTACTGCTTGTTGAAGGGCTGAGAAGCGATTCAAGGTACTAGTAGCTGCACGAGCAGCTTCTGATGCTGGGGAGGGAGAAAACCCAGATTAAAACCTATTTCCGTACATCCTATCCCCTACTCGCCAATTTAGGACACTTGGTCCTAGTCCTGACACTAGAGTAGTTCAGTCCCTAGTGCCAAGTATTACCTAACTAACCACTCTGTAATGAAAGCCCCCGGTACAGAGAAGACGCTGCCCTCAGGAGAGCTGATTCCTAACCACCCAGCTCTTTACAGTGGCCTCCATACCTGCATCGGAGGGCTTGGCTCCTGAGCCTCCACTGCTACCCTTGCCCCAGCTCAATCGCCCTCCAGGTGCAAACAGCTGGTTGTTAGAATCAATGGAGCCAGGCTGAGGAAGGAAAGGGAGTGAGGGTCACGGGTCTGATCCAGCCAAAGCCCCCGCCAGCCCTCACCACACACAGCCGTAAGGGGCCCAGACCAGGGTCCAGACAAACTTTCCCTGTAAAGGGCCAGACAGTAAATATTCACTACAGACCAGGTAGTTTGGACTACTCAACTCTGCCACTGTAGCACAAGAGCAGTCACAGACAAAACATAACCACACTGTGCACACTGAAATTTAAACTTTATATAATTCCTTAACACAAAGTATCATTCACTTTTTGATTCTTTTCAACCATTAAACAATATAGAAAACTCTCATTCTTCGCTTGTGGGCTGTATAGAAGGAGGGAATGGCTGGATTTGGTGTGTATATCAGGGTGCTGACCACTGGTCCAGACCAATGTGAATACATCCCCTAGAGTTGGCACTCCCGTCTCCAGCAATCTAACCAGCTAGTCTAAGGGGGAAAACTGAGCTGTCACCTTCCCAACCTCAGACAAGTGAGGGGATTAAGATCCAAACCTGGGCTTAAGGCCCATCTGACCTCTTTATCCTCCCATCACTGACATCAGCCCTTCCAACACACACACCCCTACCTTCGTGATCTTAGTGAGTCGTGAGGTGTCAATAGGGCGGCTGCCCTTGCTGATGGGCACTGTGTTCCAGCCACCATCATCCACAAGTGGAAGGCCACGGCCTGGGACAAAAAGGAAAGCATATGGAATGACGGGTAAGTCCCAAGAACCTCGTTCCCGAGGGCTGCCCCCAGCCTCCCTTCCTCAGATCCTCAGTTCCATCATGGGGTCTCAGTGGCCCAGACACGTGGCACTAACAAGAAGTCATCAGTGGAAAGCACAACCCCTCACATTGTCCCTCCTCAGTCCCAGCCTCAAACTCACTGATGGGTGGGCCTGGAGGGCCACCTCGACGCTTGTCGCTGCCCTTGGCCATTAACTGCTGCACTTTTATGTGCTCCCGATGCTCCTCCAACTCAGCTTCCTTGTGGATCTGGTCAATCGTCTTGGGACCCTGGTCCCCTCGACGCGGCACCCAATTACTCTGTGGGGACAGGCCAGTCACAAGGTAATAACATCAGACAGGGCCAGACAAAAGTGTCGGGAACTGGGACTGTGGGGTCAGAGGCAGCAAACAGTGGGAAAGAGGGGACACACACCCGTCGCAGATCCAGCACATCTTGCAGCATAAAACGGATTCGGGATGAAGTCTTCTTTTCCTTAATGATTTTTTCCATCTGGTTGAAATACTGATCCATCCGGGGCTAACAAGAAGCAAAGGGATCAAGTTCAGGAATTTCTAAAACTTCACCTCCAACTACAGGCCCTGCCCCTCCTCAGGCCTTCAGCTCCGCCACTGTAGCTCAGTGGCACACAACAGCTGGGAAGGGTGTCTGCCAGTGGACCGCAGACCCCATGAGCTTCAGCCTGTCCTCTCCCGTACCCCAGGACCCCCTACCTTGGCCTTTTCAAAGTCCAGGTCTTTGCCAATGGTGGTGAGCAGACGACAAAGGCATTCGAGGGACTCTTCATCATGGTTCTTAAGTAGTTTAACCACACAGTCGTGCATGATTGCCTCTGTTAACATCTTCAGCTTGAACAACTCCCCAATAAACTTGATATTCCCTAAAGAGCGCCGCCGGGCTATGTCTCGAGCCTCTTCCAGCTCTTCCTTCAGGCGTCCCCGTTCCTCTGCCTGCCAGTCATGGGACAGGGACCACATCAAAAAGACAGCCAGCCACTCAGCTAAAACTGTTCTCTCTTCCACTATCTAGATCCTAAACCTAGCAGCAAGCACTCACGTCCTAAGGCAGAGAAACCCCCAAAACACCAATATCCCCACCCCCACGTCTGCAGCTGAGTAGCATCTGGGTGAGCAGCAGAACTGGGAATGGAGTTTCTCTCACCGTAGCAGCTTCATCCATCTCTTTTTGCTTCTTCTCAAAAACCTCATCATCATCTTTGTCTTTTTCAAACTCCTTCTGACATCGATTTAACAACAGTTTTCGGAAATTCACAGTCACTGTTGGCTTTTCTGTAGTGGGCACTTTCAGCTGTATGTCAAAGAGAATGCCACATTCAGACCAGTCCAGGGAAGGGAAAACCCTCCAGAAGTCTTCAACTACCTGACCCAGGAAGACCCCTGGCCCTGGCTCTGCCACCAACAGCACAGGATAGAGGAGAACCAAGAAGCTGGACTCAGAGTCTTAGGAAGAGAAGTGGGAGGCTAAACCACAAGGTTTAGGAAACAGTGGACACTGACCGCCATGAGGCAGCGGCACATGTTGGCATAGGCCACGGAGAAGTTGGGTTCCGAAATGGCCTTCTCGAAGATGAGGTCAATGACCCCTTTGAGGCGCTCCTCGGTGTCGATGGCTAGCTGCGTCACCTGCTTCATCAGCTGCTGGAACATCTGGGGTGTCAGCTTATTCAGGATGGAGCGCACCCTGCGGAACAGGTCCTGGAGAGGAGAGGAGACAGAGGAGACATGGAATCCAGTGAAGTTTTCAGAAGAACAGGGGCTGCTGGGAGGGATGGGGAACGTAGATACCAGTAACGAGAACGGACAGAGGCAAAGAGGGCAAGGCTGGCTCAGAGGGCAGACTTTGCAAAGAAGGGATGGAGACCAAACCACCACGTGCAGGTACCTGGGTCTTGCTGCCATCCGTGTCCTCCTCCCCTCGGTCCTTATCAGCCACTGTCCGCTTGCTACTCGGTTTCCAGGCCTTCTCTGCTTTGTTCAGCTTTATATCTTCGGTCATTGACACCGTGGCAATGATCTTGCGCGGTTCCTTTCGGGGGCCCTGCTGAGATCGCCGGGGTCCCAGACCAGCCTGCTAAGCAAGGAGCAGGGACAAGAGAAGCCACGGAACTAGTCAGCACGACCTACCACCACTACCACACATATCCAGGGCAGACTTCTCCCCACCCCCCAACGAGATACAGGAGGCCAACATCCCCAACTCCCCTTGCCAGTCCCACTCACCGGCCCTCGGGGCAGCTCCCCACCTGGCCCACCCCTTGGGGGCCCACGGGTGTTAAGCGCTGGTCGGCCAAGGTTGGCAAAGGACGGAGTGAAGTCTGGGCCACAATTTATGCCTGGAAGTCTAGCGGGATCCACTGACCGCAATGGTGTTTTATTGGCCTGCGAAAAGGACAGGGAAGGTATGAGAAACAGGCTAGGGCTAGCTACTGACCACTCTTTCAAGACCTCTGGCTCCTCCCCAGCCAGCCAACCTGCCCAGACTTACCCTCTCCCTTAAGCCCACCAACCTTATCCAACACCACATCACTGATATGGGGCAATCCCTCTGGCTTCTGCATACTGGCAAAGATGAACTGAAAGCCAAGCAGGAACTCACGGTCATAACGCTTTTTCTCCTCAAGGTTTAGAGGCTTCCACTGATCTGCAAGGAAAACAGGATGAACCAATCACACTGCTTTCTCGTGGGGCCCTGGTAAGCATACTCAACCCTTCTCAACCCTTCCTCTGCATACCTGACTTATATTCATACTTCTGTTCCCCCGGCTGGATGTTCTCAGCATTTTCAATCTTGTCTTCCTTTGAGTCCCAGGTCTCATCTGCTTCCTCAGGTCGCGGGGGCACACTGCTGCCCTCAGGCTCTGGGCTGGGATTGTTGCCTACAGGAGGCTGATTTTCTACCTCTGGTACTCCTGGGTTCACCTGTCACCATTGGACATTCCGTTTTGGTTGCAGTGTGACCGCTGTTCCATACCCAAACTTTGCCCTTCTCCCTCCACTTTCTGCTCCCTTACCTCCTTGAAGGCATCTAGAAGGTCTCCTACAGCCTCCTTCTTATTGAGCTCCTTAATTTTCCGTCTCCTCTTTGGCACAGATACTGCCACTATTTGGGGGGGGAGGAGTGAGAATAACTTAAGGAGTACCCTCAATCCCTCAGAAAAACAAAAAGCAGCCACTGTACAATATTCCCTTTTTTCATCACACCCTCTCGACTTAAAATTCCTTAATCTAACCCTTAGGAGTTCCATTACAGAGCTTCTATGACCCAGACACAATGGCACGAGAGGTCATCAATGAAGAAAAAGAACCACACCCAGCGTGCCCCACCTCTACCATCCAGCCACACCTTACCTTGGGTGGCTGATGCCACCTCCAAATTCTGGGACAGGTGGGCTGGGACAGGGGTGCTCTCTAGGGGGAGCGGTTCCTCTCCTCCCTTCTCACCCTCAGCTTCTCCTTCCTCTTCCTCTTCTTCCTCTTCCTCCATGTCCTCCTCCTGAGCAGGGGAAGCAGCTGGAGGAGCCACAGCTGGAGTGGCAGAAAGGATGGTGGGAGGAGCCACCGATGCAGCCTCCTTGGCCTGCTCCTCTGGTTCACTGACTGGGCTTAAGTCCACAGCTGGTGGCGAGGGGGCTCCGTTGAGCAGTTCCTCAGGTTGGGCAGTTGGAGCAATGGGCATGGGGGATTCAGAGGGACAAGCCGGGGGAGGGAGAGGGGCAAGCTCCGGGCTCAACTCCAACTCTGGTTCCAAATTCTCAGATAGGACCGTGCCATTAGGCTCAGGAAGAATTTCCACCTTGTGGGATGCCAGCGGGGTGGGAACCTGGAGAGGACTGGAAGAGAACTCAGATTCTGGAACTGGTTTGCTAAGTGTCACTTCTACTTCCAGTATGGGTTCAGCGAGGGGAGTGGGTTCTGGAGAGAGGCAATATGGCTCCCCAGTTTCAGGGGGCATGGGGGTTGATTCTTCTACAGACGTTTGTATCATCCCCGTTGTCATAGTGTCCCCAGGAATAGGGAGGACTGTGAGATTAGGCTCAGACCCTGGTTCCAAGACTGGGGGTGGTGATGGGGTCGGAGAAGGTGATGAAGGCTGGGATTCTGAAGGGCTGTGCTCTGGGCCAGGCAGCCCTGGCCGCTCCCCAATGATTGCTCCCTGCGACCGGTCATCTGCACCATAGGAAGAACGAGTAATTAGAGGCAAGTCCTTCACTGCTACTGCTCTTCCTCCTCCCAGTCAAGCATTCCCAACCTAACAGCCCCCTACACACACACCAGTCTTCTCCCACCTAGGTCTTTTCCATTCTCACTCAAAATCCAATCTACCCTAAAATCCGACTACCTGACACCTAAGTCATTCTTCTCTGGCACCCAGTTCAAGTCACTCCACTTCCCTGGCATTTTAAATGTTCACACTCCTTTTCCCCATAAAGGCTCTGCCCCACCCGCTTACTTACCTGGCCGGACAACAACAGCAACCTGGGGTGTCTCCCCATTAGCCTGAGGCTCCAGACCACCTCCCGTCTGCAGGACACAAAGGGTTACCAAGTTTGCCCTGAAGAGTCCCACAACCCTTCTTTACTAGAGCCATTTCTACTTTAGCCGCCTAGAAATCCAGGAAAGCAGGGAAATAAATCCCTTAGTTGAAGAAAAAGATCCAGGGACCTAGGAGTCCAGGGCAGAACAGCCATCCCAGCCAGGGCATCACTCAAAGAACAGTACCTGGGGAGGGGTGGGTGTGGAGGCAGTGCGGGCCCCAGACATGATCTCCTCTGTGATATCCTTCCCTCCTTGGTTTGGGTCTCGAATTCGGATCTGGGGGAAAAAAAGCTACAGGATGAGTGGGAAGCAGAAGGAACCCACCTCTCCACCCTGCCCCACTCCTAGGACTCCAGGCCAACCCCCTACCCCTCACTGAGAAGCAGGCAGGTGGGTGCCAGAAACCCCATGAGTTCTACTGTCAACCCATCCAGCTGCTCTTACAGTCTCGTCTTGGCCCCCACCCCTAAGACACCCTTGACCTCACAGCAGCCACGTACATCACAATGCCCCTCCCTCCCTCATCCCTGCCCAACCAGAAGTCCTCAAGAAGTGGCTGCATGCCCTGGGGCCCAGGACCCCCATCTAGCACCCATCCGGCTCACTTGTGGCTAGTCTGCTTGATCTCTGGGGGCAGGGACCAGATCCAGTGGGTGGAGCCAGGGTGACTCAGCGGCTTCCCCAGCCCTGGCACCCTATTCTGGGCACCACGCCCAGGGCTTGAGGACCGAGCAGAGGCGGAGGCCTCGAGAGCTTCCAGGACTGGGGGGTGGGGCCACAAAAAGCAAACCATTTCCAAGGCAAGCCACCAGAAATCCAAAACCAAACTTAGATGTTACAGACCCAGGACCCAGGTCTCTAATGAATTTCCCCACCAGACACTCCAATCTTCCAGTAAGCTTCTTCTACACGGAAATCTTAGCACCTTACAAAGAACCTAAGCACTTCACAGATACCCATTCTCTGCCTACTCTCAGCTGAAGATCTCCCTCAATTTCCTGCTCCCTGACCCACAACGTGCCTGACCTTGATTCTCCCTTTCCCAGATATCCTAGAGCCCCCTGCTGCTACTCACCGTCTTCCGCTCCCTCTTAGGAGCAATCTGGGGTGGCTGGTTCATCAAAACCGGCGGGGGAGCCACACCAGTGGGAAATTGCTGCACACCCTGGGCTGGGTAGTAGGCACCAGCTTGGGGGACGGGAGGGACACGGAAAGGAAGAACAGTGGCAGGGTCAGAGCCCAACCACATACAAATGCCTGCTTGAACACCTCCCAC
Organism: Mesoplodon densirostris; assembly: GCF_025265405.1. Lineage (NCBI taxonomy): Eukaryota > Metazoa > Chordata > Mammalia > Artiodactyla > Ziphiidae > Mesoplodon > Mesoplodon densirostris. The sequence continues at coordinate 106,612,066 of NC_082665.1, read as the reverse complement.
CCCCTGGAGAACCTCTCATCACCCACAGCTGGCCCCTCGCCCTGCCCCACCCTCCTCCCCAAGGGAATGAGGTGTCTATCAAAGCTGGGGAACCAGTCTGAACTGCGTTTACAAGAATTCCTAACACTGACACACACACGCCTTGTAGGCAGGCACTTCTTCCCCACCATACACCAGCTACCAGGACTATGTCTGCTCCTCTTCTGCCCCGTAAGGTAACACGTATGCACCCCACCCCCAGCAACACACACACATATACTCTGAGAGAGCAGCAACTACTTAACCTGAAACAGAATCAGGTCTTTGGCTGGGAATGATAAAAACAGATTTGCCACCCCTGTTCCATTCAACCTGAGTCCAATTCCAGTCTCCAGCCCTTTGCTAAGGGGCAAGGAAACAAAAAGTAACATTATGAACCAGGCCCAGGATGAGAAAAATTCCTTAAAGCAATGGTCTCCAAAATGGGATACATTCTTTAATATCATCCATAACCTCCACTTGTTTGTTTCTGACAAGCAACATTAAGTGCTATTTGTCTAAATTATGCATACGTATAACAAACAAAAACATACATTAAAAGTACATACTCAAAATTTTTCCTGATGGTCAAAAAATTTTGGAAACCACTGCCATAAAGAACAGACTAATCCTTTCCTAGAATATAAATGAAAAACAGCTACAGAAACCTCTCAGATCCATGTCACATGGGCTCCCCCCAACCATGGAACGAGTGTCACAGGGAATATTTACTAACAGGCCTTCAAACTAGTGCTTGAACTGTATTCCTTGACGTGGGGAGGACTCCAACTCTCAGCAACCGTATAAAATCCTCTCCGTACCACCCCCAACACCAGTTACACATTAAGCACCAATCCCTGCTACCCCTGTCATTTTTAGACCAAGAAACAAGCCTGGGAAGGGTCTTAGCAATTAGTAAGTGAGTTTAGATGCTCCCTGGGACTCACTCTCACCTGACTCCCTCCCCTGCTTACCGTAGGTCCCAAACTCTGTAGGGCTTGCACCCGGATAGAAGCTTGGGGCTCCCGGCTGCACAGGATACTGCTGTGTCGGGACAACATATGTGGAACGCCCCTGGTGGAGGGGAAGGGGGGAGAAGGAGGGGAGAGGAGTTGACGGAGCTACAAATACCGTATCAGGCTACAAAGAGAATATAAGGCAAGACACGACAAGCCAACTCTAGGCAATGGCCAGAAGAAAGTCCCACCTCTGGAGAAGAGGTGGGACTGGGGGGTCAGGGTAAGGAAAGTAGGAGTTGGGGTACAAGGTTGTGTGGCCTCCAGCCCCCAAGCCTCCAGCCTCACCTGTCCAGGGATGTAGTAGGCCCCCTGGGAGGCTGGGTAGGAGATCTGGGAAGGGATCATCATTACTTGGGATCCAGCAGGGTAGACATGGGCAGCTGGGCCAGGGCGGGCGGGGGCTGCACTCTGCACTCGGGAGGCTGCACTGCTCGGGGGCTGGGCCCGGCTAGGGTAGAAGTGCTGTCAGGAGGGAGGAAGGCAGTTGGCACTGGGAAGGGGAGGAAGTGGACAGCAAAATGGCCATTCTGCTATGTCTCTAGTCTGGTGAGAAGTGCCAGGGGCTTTGGAGCATGGGGACCAACACTTCCAAGATTCACCTGACCAAGTGATGTTTAAGTGGCCTCTTGTACTCACAATGTGCCCTCCAAACTCAGATACACACTTTGCACTCTGCACATTTACTCCCTCCCTGCCATGCATACTCATGTCACCTCCTCCGGTCTATCCTTCAGCAGAGACTTCCTAACACCCAGATGCATCATGCCTAAGTAAAGCCTTTTTCAGCAACATACTCCCCAGCATGCACTGCTCCACCCTAAGGTACTGAGGAGCTAACCGCTAACATGCAAGTCTCCCAGTTCCCAGATATGCGCTATGCAAGATTTAGCCCCTAACATGCATTGGTCAGCCTCAGAATGAGGACCTGAACAGCAAACAAGTCCCCACCCTGAGGAACCCCAGTCCCTGTCTCTAGTCCCTGACTAGGGTGGAGGGTAACGGTGAGACCAGGAGAGAGTCCAGGATTAGCAAAGGGGTATTACCTGCAGAGACCTGAATCCTCCCTGAGAGCACATGGGGACAGGAAAGAAGAGAATTATCCCCAAGGTGAGGGGAAAAGATGAAGGAAAATATGAAGGACGCAGGACAAGAATCCTCTCCCACTTAGTGAGGAAGAATTTAGGGAATAGAGAAAGGCAAGAACCAGCTGGAGTGTTTATCTTCCCACAGTCCAAAGAGAAAGAAGGGATGGGGAATGGAGCAACGGCAACTTCCCAGTAAAAGGAGGAAATAGGAAAGCAGGGCCCAAAGAGTTGGCAGCAGGGCCCAACACTGCCCCCAATTCTTAAGGCACCAGGACCCCTAGTAATGCCGCCCCCACCGACTACATACTAACCGAGGGGCCAGCCACCGTAAGTAATCAACAGTGAGAAGTGCAGAGCCCCATGAAAGAACACATAGCAACTGTCAGGAAACTGGGGCAGGTACAGGGCCTCCATAGTTTCCATCCTAGGCCCAAACTGGCCTAAGCTTTACGTGGCCCCCACCCATGCCCCCTACTCCCCTCCCCACAGCCCCTCACCTGGCGGGGCTGAGAAGGCGTGTTCATTTGTGTCGCTTGAGGCGTACTGAACACCACCGGTGCTGTCTGCCCCGGGGGAAACGCTGGCTGAAGGGGGGAGACCAGATTTCAGCAAGAGGGGAAACCCAGGTGGGGCAGAAACTCAAGCTGGTGAAGGGGGCAGATCTGTGGCAAGAGCCTCAACAGTCCACATATACCCTCCCCATGACAGCCCCTGGGAACAGCCCAGGGGCCGTGTCTCAATTTGGCAGCAGGAAGCTGCACTTTGCCCTGACACAGAAAGGGGTGGGAAAATCCAGAGGCTGGAACCTGTTCCTGACCCGGCTGCCTGGTCTCCCCAACCTGCACCCCAGTCACTGCTAATTCCTCCCTAATTACCTGTGGGAGTCCAGGGGATGGGGCAGGTGGGGGGCCTGTGGGCTGTGGAGCTTTGTTCATTTCATTTGGTGCCACATCAGGGTCCCCCCAGCACCTGTTGGGAAAGAGAGGAGCTCAGAAAGGGGAAGGGACCCAAGCTGAAGGCAAATGGAGTGGGGGAAGGGATGAAGCAAGGGCTGGGGCCCACAGCGAGCCCGGGAGGCGCCAAGCGGGTGAAGGAGCATTAAAGACCCAGCTTACGTCCCCACCAACACCCTGTCAAACCCACACCGCCTCCAACCACCCCCCTGACCTGCTGAAACAACCCCTCACTCACCCCCTCGGTTAAGAATAAATCCACGGTGCGGCCTACAGGTTCTGGGCATCCGAGGGCCTGGGGTTGGGAGGTGAGGGGTATCAACCTGGCTCCGCGGGGCCCAAGACCAACCAGACCGGAAATTCCAGGTCTCGCTGGCACCAGGCTCCCGGATCACAAACGGAGCTAGCAGCTTCGGCCGTGGTGTCCCCACCCCCCACCCGGGGACACCGGGTTCGGGGCCTGGCCCGGGGGAACACGAGGCACGCCTGCCGCGGGTGACCACGGGGGCACCCGCGCGGGGCCAGAGACGAGGCCTGCCGCTGCCCAGGAGTGGAGGCCAGGAAGGGCGGCAGTCGGGCCGTAAAGGGCCAGGCGGGCGGCGGCCGAAGAGGAGCCGGTTTGAAGCAAGTGAGGGTCGGCCCGGAGGGCGGGCGGGGCCGGGGGCTCCTCCCTGCCGGCCGCCGCCGCCTCCTTCCCCTGCGCCCTCCCTGCGCAGCGCCGGCCAGTGCCAAAGAACAACGTGTCACTTCCCGGCGGCCGGGCCGCAAAGGGGGGAGGGGGCGGCGGGCCGGGAGCCGCGGTGCCTGCGCCCGCGGGGCCTCCTCGGGTCGGACCGAGGTGGCACTTAGCGGCCGGGGAACCCGGCGCCCTCCCAGCCCGCGGGGACCGCATATTCCGGCCCCGCGCTCCCCCACCCCCACCCAGCAGCCAGGCCGGGCCAGGCCGGGCACACGTGGGCCGGGGATCAGGCCCTGGCGGGCCGGGGCCCGGGCTTGGGCCACGGGGCCAGGGCGCCGGGGCGGCGGCGCAGGGTAGCCGGTCCGGGCCCGGATGGCGGCGGATGCGGGGGGAGGGGGTGGGGGGGCCGGGTCGGGCCCGGACATGGCGGCTTTACCTTCAGTCTCCTTCAGTCCGCGCGGCCGAGCCCCACGCAGCCGCACAGACGTAGTCCACAACCATTTCCGGCTCCCCGCACGGATCCCGCTCGGCGGCCACCGCTTCTCCGCAGGCGCAGCCGGCGCCCACACGTGACCGGCGCAGAAGGCGGAGCTTCGCCCGGCGCCGCGGAGCACATGGGATTTGCCCCGCCTCATCATGTGACCGCCACTGCCCGCCCCGTGTCCCCTCCCGAACTTTGGAACTCCCCAGACCGAGTCCCCTCTGCGTCTCTGTTCCGCGGTTCTTTAGTTCATTCATAATTCGAGCAAGCATTTATTGACTGCATATTGTGTGCTAGGCGAAGTGCTGGCTGAGGGCTGAGAACACTGAAATTAAAGATTCAGTCCTGCGGAAGTAAATCATGGACAAATACGGAAAGAAATACGAATTAGGCAGCTTTGAAACAATGTAAATTTGATCATTGAAAGACCGATTAAACTGAATGTTACACTAAAAGGATTGAAACATTCTAAGTAGGGAATTAGTAGATTTGTCTTTTATAGAGATCGGCCACTCCCAGGGAGGGATTAAAACCAATCACGGAAAGTTCAAATAGTGATGGAAGAAGTAATCCAAGACCTCTCCCTGCCCGATAGCGAAGATTTTGAACCGCCTGAAGGGACACACTAGAGCCACATCTAGTTACTCAGAGTCAGCCTGGATTTTAATCCAAACTCTGCCACTTACTCCCCTGGCGATGTACCTACTATCTACCTACTTAATACCTGTTGTAAAATGGGGATATTTGAAACGAGGCAGTCTGGCTCAGTTCTGGGCTTTTACCCACCGTGCTTTCACGCTATTGGATTGTGAGGATTAAAGGAATTAATTTTTGTGAAGGTGCTTAAAACTGTGCCTAGGTATCTAGCTCTGTTTTCTCTCTCTCCTCCCCAACCCCCTCTCTGTATACAAACACATATAATCTCAAAAGAAAACATTTTCTTTGCACCAATGATGAACTGGTCACTCAATATATGACCTTTGTGATCTCACTTAATCCTCACAATTTCCTACAAAATGGGTTGTATTATTATTCCCACTGTATCTGAGTAACTGAAACTCCAAAGAAAGGAGAGCAAAATAGACACACAGAGGAGGAACCGTAAAGAGAATGAAAATGCAGATCTAGAGTGTTCTCTGTTACACTCTTCACTTGACTTCTGTGACTTTATCATGTATGGCTGGCTCCCTTCTCTACTCTTCTCATTTCTCTTTCTCCCTAAGCAAACTAATAAATAAAAATCAGTTACTGCCTGCATGCCAATTCGTTTCTAGCTCAGAAATCACTCTCAAATTCCAGTCAGAACAAGGTACTACCTAAAAGACATCTTCACCTAGTCACCCCACAGGCGTCTTAAGTTGTGTATGCCCAGATAGAAATGTGTCATCTCTCCCCACTGGATAGAGTCCTCCTTTTGCCCCCAAACATGTTTTGCTCATGTATTCCTTTTTATGAATAAGTGCCTAACCAGAAAACTTGGGATTCATCCTACATTCCTTCCCGTACACATGTCTCATCAGACATCAGGTCCTCTTGGTGTTTGAATCAAAATCAAGTCCTGTTGATTTTGTCTTTAAAAGCACTTCTGCCCTTCCCCCCTCCCCATTTCTACTGCCATAATTCAGTTCATTTCCCTTGCCTGGCCTCCAGGCCTCCATGGTGAGCTTTCTCACCCAGATAGCTAGCTGACCATGTCACTTTCCTGCTCTCATTCATTGGTCCCCATTGAGAGACACTGTCAATTTCTTAGCACAACAAAGCTCTTCTAAACCTCATCAGCCTGTGTCTCTTATCTCCTACCACAGTTTCCCATAGCTCTATACACAGCCAAACCAAACTATCCATGGTTTCTGAAAACAAATAGCTTGTCTGCCTCTTGCTTTTCCTACTCCTTTAGCTATATTCTGCCTTCTTTTCCTCTGGATAAACTCATCTTTCTCCAAGAATCAGTTTCCTCAAAAATCTCCCCTCACTTACCTGGGCACTTAGGCCCTATTTCAGTGATCCTAGAATAACTTGTTCACACTCCAGTACAACACAATTGTTTTCTTTTTCATTATATAAGCTTTGTGAGGATTTGCTTTTCTATATTTTCTATATTTGCATATCCACAAACTAATGTCCAATGCAGAATAAGTAAGTCTCCATTGATATTTATTGCTGAATGACATTAAATGTGAAAGGTTAAGAGCCACTGTGAAAATTTCTTACTCTAAAGTACAATCACTGACTTGGATAGAGAACTATCCTTTTATTTATGTTTTTCAGTTTACAATCACTTTCTAATTTTGTTTCATGTTTTAAAACTTTATTTAGGTATGTTATAAACTGCACGTTTAAAATGTACAGGGAATTCCCTGGCAGTCCAGTGGTTAGGACTCTGTGCTCTCACTGCTGAGGGCCTGGGTTCAATCCCTGGCTGGGGAACTAAGATCCCACAAGCCACGCAGCCAAAAAAAAACAAGAAAAAGTACAAGTTGATGAGTTGTTTTTTTTTTTTAATTTTATTTATTTATTTATGGCTGTGTTGGGTCTTCGTTTCTGTGCGAGGGCTTTCTCTAGTTGCGGCAAGTGGGGGCCACTCCTCATCGCGGTGCGCGGGCCTCTCATTATCGCGGCCTCTCCTGTTGCGGAGCACAGGCTCCAGACGCGCAGGCTCAGTAATTGTGGCTCACGGGGCTAGCCGCTCCGTGGCATGTGGGATCCTCCCAGACCAGGGCTCGAACCCATGTCCCCTGCATTGGCAGGCAGACTCTCAACCACTGCACCACCAGGGAAGGGAAGCCCCCAAGTTGATGAGTTTTGACAGAGATGTTGAATATCATCAGCACCACTACCACAATCAAGATACTGACCAATTCCATCACTCTCAGAAGTTTTCTTCCTTTGGAATCATCTTTCTCTTCACTCCAATCCACAGATAACCACTGATCTGCTTTCTGTCACTAGAATTGTATATAAATGAACTAATAGAGTATGTACTCCTTGTTTTCTGTTTTTATTTTTGTACTTTTTTAAAATCTGGATTCTTTCATGCAAAATAATAAATTTGACATTCATTCATGTTGTTACTTGTGTCACTTTTTTTTTTGGCTGCCCTGTGCGGCTTGTGGGAGTTTAGTTCCCCCAACCAGGGATTGAACCTGGGCCTTCGGCAATGAGAACACAGAGTCCTAACCACTGGACCGCCAGGGAATTTCCCTTGTGTCACTTTTTATTGTTGAGGAATGTTCTACTGGATGGAAATACTTTCTAATTTCTTAACATCACCACCATTAGAAAATCAGGTAAGACAATTACTATATCCCCAATGTAGAGATAATAGAGACTTATCACACTGATTTGCTTAAGACAGTTCCCATTAAAGGGGCTTTACAGGTCTGCTGACTCCCAAGTCCAGCATTTCCACCTTTTATACAGGTTTTACACAGGCTGCTAAGTGAGACTAGAGAGAAGACTATGGAGATACTCCATCCAAAGCTGCTGCTTCTCCAGCCTAGCCAAGAGCTTGGACTACTATGGGGTCCACAAGTCTCCAAGGCTACAGAGACTGATTAACAGTGAAAAGGGCATGGGCCTTGGAGTCAGATGGACTTAGATTCCAATCCTGGCTCTACTACTTACTATGTGATCCTGAACAAGTTACTTAACCTCTCTGAACTTTACATTCCTCACCAAAACACAGGGATAATACCTACCTCTCAAAGTTGTTGTGAGGTATGTAGAACAATTATTCTTTCAACATTTATTGATGATCTATTAGGTGCTGGTCACTATTTGGAGGTTAAACCCACAGTAAGTGTTTTCACAATAAGTATTGGATAAATGCTAGCAATTATCTGACAGGGCCACATGTTCTCCTCCACTGCATCCACAGGGATCTAGGCCCCCACCGGCAGTGTAGCTATACTCATACCAGTCCCACCAGGAAGGAGCACTACAGATCAAGAGTGATTACAGGGCCTCCCTGGTGGCGCAAGTGGTTGGGAGTCCGCCTGCCGATGCAGGGGATACGGGTTCGTGCCCCGGTCTGGGAGGATCCCATGTGCCGCGGAGCGGCTGGGCCCGTGAGCCATGGCCGCTGAGCCTGCGCGTCCGGAGCCTGTGCTCCGCAACGGGGGAGGCCACAACAGTGAGAGGCCCGCATACCGCAAAAAAAAAAAAAAAAAAAAAAGAGTGATTACATTCCAGGAAGGAGGCCATTTCTTTCCCATTTCTCTACTAAGAGGAAGGTCAGGATCAAGCTTTCTTGCACCGTTCCCGCAAGGACAGCCTAGGGGTAGATGTTAACATGATCTTATCTCTCAAATAGCAGCCTCCCCAAAAGGACAAGCAGGTCATACGAGGTAAAGATGTCCATTTCATTCAGTAGCACAGAAGTCAAGTTAGGAAGAGTGGAACTATCTCTGCTGCCTCTGAAGAGAAGGGATCCTTAGTCCAAAGCCAGGGAATGATGGGCTTGAGGTGGGTGTGCGTTGGCAGGTGGGAATGGGGGGGATGTTTGGGATCTACAAGCCCCTTGGAAAGTTATTTGTAAAAGTTTAAGTAAAAATTTGTGTACATACATCTCTTAGAAAGAAGATCCATTACATTTATCAGCTTCTCAACGGTTCATGCCTTTAAAGATGAACCACTGTTCTAAGATGATTAGGAAGGAGGGGAGAAGGAAAAGGGGCTTAGTTTTTTCCATTCTTGGCAGCCTCCCTGCTAGCCCAGGCTCAGAGTTGCTACAAACAATACCCTCTCACATCCACTCCCCACCCCAGTCTGGCCTCCAGCCACAATACCCCAGAAAACAGACACAGAGGGACCTCGGGGATAAAGGTCTTTATTCAACAAAGTTATCTCACTCAGTAACAAAAGAACAGGAGGTAACAATTCCCCCAAAGGTTTGGAGCAGTGTCCACCCCTGACGGAAGGAAGCATGACCCGCTGACATATCAGCTGCAGCTCAGAGCCTCTGGTGGCCACTTAGAGATCATAGTTTGGGTTCTTCCGAAGGATAACAAAACCTTCTAGGATAGGGGTGACGGGAAGGAACTCCTCAGTGGCCAATTCTGCCCGCTCCCCGTGAGCCAGCAATACCGGGGTTGTGTGTGTCTGGAACCCTGTGATGGTCTTGGGCTTGCCGGCCTGGCCCACCACATCCACTGCCTGTGGAATGAGAAGACTGAGATAGGGACTCTGGATAGGAGTACAGCAGCAACCCAGTGCCCATTCAAGTTTCAGAGAAATGGTATCTCTGCATTCTACAAGCTCTAGAATACAGCCTGAGCCCTCCCTTCTGCTCAGCCCCTCACCTGGCCCACACGGACAGACACTGGCAATGGCCGCAGCTCCTCATCGAATGTGACCAGCATTCGGGGCTGCATGGCAGCCACCAGTCCATATAATACATAGTGCGACTTGCCTAAGATGACTTAAGAGCACAGGACAAATATAGTTAGAGGCATGCCTGAACCTTGGGACCCCACTCCAGCCCTGACTCTTTAACCCCTCAGTTATACAGCTGAACCCACAACCCTCCCCTCATACACCCTACTACTGGAGATGCCACCCCCATACTCTGCCTACAGGTTGCGGACTTGATCATCAATTTCCCCCAGTCACTCAGAGGCAAAAACTGGGCTCAGTTCTTCATCTTCAAAAGAAAATCTTGATGGGTCAAATCAAAAGTGTGGGAGATGGAAGTCTCAATGAGGCCCAAAGAACCTCAGGAACCCAGAGCAGCAGAGTTAACTCAGAGTCTTGCTCCTAAATTACCAAGGAGGCCCTGGTAGGGGTGCGGAGAGGGTGCCATGTGCCACCATGTAAGATTCCTGACAGGGACTCACTGTTGCGGACATCCAGGAAAGAGACAAGCACGGTGAGCAGCCCAGCCACGGCCACTTGACTCATAAGCTGCCGGTCACTGTGGTAGGGGCAGAGGGTGAGTGTGCCCTTCCCTAAATGGGTCAGGCCCTGGGGAAAAGAAAACAAAACAAAATGGAGAGAAGTGGACGTGGGGAGTCACAAGTCACATCTAAGGAGAAATCACCTAACCCGGCCACACAGAAACCTCACAGCTCGTTCACACTCTCCTTTCCAGGCCAAACTCAAGGTCCCCTTCACGAAGCGTCACATCTCCCTCCCATCACACAGACACTTCCTCTGGCACACTCACTCTAAGGAGAAGAGTTCTAGCCTCTACCTGTGCCAAGCGCACCATGAAGAGGTTGTTGGGGTCCTTGGCATGATACTGGGCTAACTGGCGCAGCATCGCAGCCAGACGGGCATTATTGGTACCTGGAAATGTTAAGCATTACAAAGGCTTGAAAAAAGGGCCTCAACAACCCTTCCCCCAAGATGCTTATGATCTCTTTCTGACCAATACTCACCACTGCCCACCATGCCCATGGCAAAGATGGAGTTATAGGAAACTTCTGGGTCAGCATCATGAGAGAACTTGCTTAGGGTATCCAAGATGTTGAGTCGTGGATTTGAAACGGAGATTAAGGCCAGTGCTAAAGGCACAGCCCTTCGGAGTGTAGGCTCCCCATATCTCAGCTGGTGATAAAAGAAAGTAACAAGGGTTATCACAGAAAGCAGAAAGAATAAGCTCGGTTACAGGAACAGATGGGTAGACAGGGTCTTAATTTTTGTAGAAAGGGTACAGCAAAAAGACCATTTCTCCACCGAGAAAACCCATCAGGGAAATCTCCTGGGGAAACCCCAGGCATCAAAACTAATATACTTCAATCTTCTCCACGGGATACTCACCAGGTGGCCAAAGGTTCGTAGTGCCATCTCTGCACCAATCTCCTCCCCCATAGCAATAAGGGCAATCCCCAGCACAGCTACTCCCTGCAATTGAAGAGGCAGCAGAGCCCAATAAGCTCAGGGAACAGAAAACTCACCCCTGACTCAAGTCCCATGTAAGGAAAAAAAGCCATCCTGTGGGGCACACCCTGACCCCTCATGTATGGAACCCAGTCTCATGCTATTTCAATACACAGTGATACCCAGAGAGACTCTAAAACAAACCAACCCACAGTTATCTTTTCTCAGAGCTTCCCTCGGAGTATGCCCAGCTGCCCACAGAACCTGATGTGCTCCCATGTCGGCAGGGGCTTCCTTCTTGTCCTTGTCCTTCTTTTCCTTTTTGTCTTTGTCTTCCTCCTTTTCCTTGGAGTCAAAGTGTTCGCTGCAAATGTGGAGCAGCTGCTGCACCTTCAGTACATTCCCAGAGCCTGGGGCAGGGTGGTAAGGGAGAGGAAGGGTCGAAATGAGAAGACACCAAGGAAAAGCTTGCTCTAGGAACAGAAGCTAAAGAATCTAAGGCGATTCCGAATGACTTAAGAAAGGAAGTCCAAGAGAGAAGTGGAGAGTCACCGAGGAAGAACAAAGACACAGACCTGCATAGGCACACACATCCACCAGTGTGTTGGCAAAACTGCGGAATGGCTCTGACACAACCTCCAGCGCGGCCAGGATGGCCTCGATGGCCTCTCCCTTCCCTAACGGAGAGATTCGAGGGGTCAGAGGACACGTACTCCCTTCCAGCACAGCCTGACTCATAAACTCTCCCTGTTGTATCCAGTTACTACTAGCCTTTTGCCCAAATAGAGAGACATCCCCTCACCTAGGTGGTTGAGGCCCAGTCCAAGAGGAAGCCAACGGGCGTAAGTGTCCTTGAGCTCAGTCTCCGACTTCTCCATGATGGTCTGAAGGACAGTGGAAGTGACATCGCCATTGCAGGATCCCACTGCTATCATTCCACAGGCGAGAGCTGTCACGCCTGCCACCTAGCAATAGGGAAATCGACATCGAGCTATTAAAATAAGGTATTACAACAGTTGTTCACCTATCTTGATTCAAGATAGCCAATTCCTACGGCCCACCGAAACCACATGAGGTAATAACCCCTTTCTGATGGTAGGTCACAATAACAGTAGCATCACCCATTCACTGAATACTTACTACAGGTCAGCCACTATGCCAACTCGTTTGCATACTGTTAACATTTAATCCTCACAACCCCATGAAACGGGTCCTACTGTTATTCCTCTTTTATTGATGAGAAAAATGATGCCTAAGGAGACTGAGTTACGTGTCCAAGATCACATTGTTTGTAAGCAGAGGTGGCAGGATCTGAACCGAAGCCTATCTGACTAAAACCTATGCTTTTAGCCACCATATTATATTTAGCCATCACGAAAATGATTCTGCACAAGTAAGAAAATTTAAAGTTGGCTCATGACTAAAACAGTGTACCACCCCAAGCTGGGTTAAGTTACTCCCCACTCTATTCTGGTACTTCCTCATGGATCCCAAGGGCTGGAACTCAATACTAAAATGTTAACTCTTGAGCCTCAGTATCTCCTGAGGCTTAGAAGCCCAATTCCAAGCAGTTTCACTGAAATGATACATATCTCTCTCTCTCTCTCACACTCACTCACACACAGACACACACACACACACACATTTTTTCACCATTTATCAGAGACCGGCAAGACTCAGAGCACCTTCCCTACTATCTCCCCTAAGTGATGAACAAACTCTACTCACCTCCATACTGGACTTGGAATCTCCCATCACAGGTAGCAGCAGTGTTAGAACATCTTCGCGATTGGAGCCAGCATAGGCCAAGCCAAGCCTGCAAAAGCCAGGGAGAGGCAGTCCCCGACACACACCCGAGGATAGGACAAGGAAGAAACAAAAAGAGGATTGGTCATTTCAACAAACAGTCACCAAGAGCCACATACTCAACAGGCACAGTGGTTCTCTTTGGCAATACAAAGGTGAAAGGGCCTGATTCTGTTTTCACAGAGCTTACAGGCTAAGCACTACCAAAAGGAGAAGCAAGAAGCCTTACCCAAAGATGGAACCAAGTCTCATTGTGTTACTGTTGTGGAGGACATAGTCTGAGAGGAGTGCCAGAGCAGGGTCACACTCATTTCGGACACCAGAGTTCACGATGCCACAGGCCAGGAGGGCTCCTGACTGCAAAATGCAAATAGATTCTTCACTCGGGCTACTCTACCTTCCTCACCACAAAGGATGCAACATGGGCCTTATTATAGCACCCGCCTTAACTGGAGTTAAAAACAGGGTAGACCTTACCAGTGAAAGGGAGGTCCTGAGAGGGCTCTAGAACATGGGAGGGGATGTCTGCATTAGTGGGCTGTACCCAGACCAACCTTGATATAGTCCTCAGAAGAGTACAGGTACTTGTCAATCTGGGTAAGGCCACCATCCACATCCCACAGCAGAATCATGCCAAGGGATGCAGCTGCACTCAACATTCCTATACCAAGGAAAAATCTATCAGTCTTAAAATGGCCCTGCCCTGAGAAAACTGTTATAAAGAAGCTCTCCAAAGAACTGCCTTGGGGATCTGCCATTGTAACACATGAACCTAGGAGAACAACAAGATTGACCAAAATTATACAAAGATAGAGTAGGAACAGAATTATACCATGATCCTTGTTCTTGTAAAGCCATTTGTTGCCATCATCAGTCAGCAGCTTGTCCTGGCCAAAGGCTGCATTCACAAAGCCATTCACAAAAGAGGAGGCCAGGTTCATGCGGGCAGAGTCCACCTGAGAGCCACTGCCCCCAAACCCTGCAAAGGAGGGAAGGAGGAAATGAAGGTTTAGCGTAGGACAAGAAAAGAACACAGTATGGCAGCTGGTCTCTGATTCTGAGCTGGCCCCTTGGAATCCTCTATCTATAACCCCAACAGTGACCTAGGGAAAAAGTATGTGGGAATTCTGAGCTCTATAGGATAAGTATGTTGGGCCAAGCCATCACTCTCAATACAAGGGGCATAATTAACAATCCTCCAATCCCCACACATGGAGATGTTTACTCACTGTTGTTCTCTAGGTGGGTTTTATAGATGTCATCAGGCACCTTGGGTTCCATGATGTCCAGCTGAAGAGAAGGCAGAGGATCACAACTGCTCCCCCAGTCCTCCCCTAGCTGTCCCTTCTGTTACCCCATTGAATGGCAATTCTAACCAAGGAGAGTCTAGTCAGAGGCATATCATTAGGGAAGTGAAATGCCAGGTATCATCACAACCAAAAAACCTTGTTGGAAAAGGGCAAAGAGTCTCACCTCCCGAGCTAAAGCCAAGAAGTTGCTGTTGAGCTGCACATTGGACATGATCTCTGTCAGATCCTCATACTCCTCCACATCTTCACTCAGCTCCAAAAACACCCCATGTCGGCCTAGCATGAATGCCATTTGCTTCTGTACAACCCTGTGGGAGGGAGCCATCACATCTGCTCAGCCCCCATCCACTAAGGGCACAGAAAAGCCCTTCAAGCCCTAACCAGAAACTACATGTCCCAGCACTTCATGCACATGTCCCACCCATGAGCTTATGGCTTTGCCAACTTTTTCCTTTACATACACGTCCTTGCAGGAGGTGAAAATATCTTCTACCAGCTCCATGTCATTGAGCATCAATGCCAATCTCAGTGCTTCAGGGAAGCGACTGAACTTTCGGAACACACCCAGGGCACAACGCAGTAGGGCGGAGTTCTCGGGCTCGGGCACGTAATTCACACAACTACAAAGGTAAAAATAATAAAGCTATCAGGCATTCATTTACCCCATTTAATTCACTTACCCAACACTGAATGCCCACTACATACCAGGCAGTATACTAGTTATTGGGACTGCTAAGGAGACATGCCGTCTCTGACCTCAAGAAGTTCACAGATGTTAACAAATTCACTACAGCTTGATTGCGACCTTTGAAGCAGATACTCTTGGAGAATAAAGGAGTCACAGTTGAGAAGAAGTGCTGGGGAGGGCAGGCCTGCCACCGTTCCCCATCCTGCTCACTCACCTGGTGAGATAGAGGCAGACCTTTGCATATGCATTCTCATCAATGTCTTTCTCCAGCATATCCACCTGCTCAATTTCCATAAGCAGGTCGCAGGCCTCATGCTCTGCATTGTGGGCCATGTTGTAGGGGACAATCTCCTTCACCAGGGTCAGCAGTGGCTCCCGCTGCGTCTTCTCTGCATCATCCAGCTCCTGCCACTCCTTAGCCACTTCTCCTGCCAGATGCCTACGGACAGGCCCAGACTATTAGAGGAGCAGACCTTCATGGGAAGCATTTCCCTGTGGGTCAAGGAATTCACTATCTGGGAAACTCAATACACTGGTACTCCAAGACAGAACTCAGAACTGTATCTCAGAACCCCTTCAGATTCCCAAGAAGAAAAGGTCTTACCTGACGTACTCATGACCCCATGATGCCAATTCCTCCTGGGAGCCCACTAGACGATATTTGAGGCACTCACGCTCCCCGCTCATGGTCATGGCCAAAACAGAGATGATGTCAGCGGCAAAACGCTATAAAGAAACCAGTCCTTTGAAGTCAAATCCAGGGTAAGGGGAATGTTACATTATGGAATCAAGATCACTGTCACTACCCCCAAAATTAAATGTTAATTATATCACCAGCCTCCATACTAAAAACTGAAAACACGTTATATCAGCTAAGCCTCATAGTGATCCTAAGGTTAGTGTTGCAATCTCCCTTTTGAACCAACATGACTGAAGGGTGATAACAAGTGGAGAGTGGAGAAACATGGAGACTCTGAGTTTTATTCCAATCGTAATAATAAACTATTAAAAGGTTTTAAGCAGAAAAGATTCGCACTCTAGAAAAATCACTATGGCTGCTGTATGAAAGACAAACTGCGTAGGAGGTCGCAGACAAAAGGAAGAGGGCCAGTTAGGAGGCTGCTGCAGTAGTTCTGGTGAGAACTGAAAACCTGGATCAGGGTTGTGCCAACAGGCAAGAAAGTTACTGAACTGGGAATATATTTTAGAGGTAAAACAAACGAAGGTGCATGTGATAAAAAGAAAAAAAAATTAAGGTTAAAAGGAAGTTAATAATAAACCATGATAATAAAATCCTAAGGCCCAACATAAATGACAGAAACACTGTCCTCTCTGAAGACAATCTTCCTGTCAGCTCTTACGTGACCATTTCGATTACGATGAGCGCTGTTTCGTTGTTTTAATTTTTTAATTTAATTTAATTTTTATTTATTTATTTTTGGTTGCATCGGGTCTCTGTTGCTGGGCATGGGCTTTCTCTAGTTGTGGCGAGCGGGGGCTACTCTTTGTTGTGGTGCATGGGTTTCTCACTGCGGTGGCTTCTCTTGTTGTGGAGCACGGGCTCTAGGCGTGCAGGCTTCAGTAGTTGTGGCACGTGGGCTCTAGGCGCGCGGGCTTCAGTAGTTGTGGCGCACGGGCTTAGTTGCTCCGTGGCATGTGAGATCTTCCCGGACCAGGGCTCAAACCCCTGTCCCCTGCATTGGCAGGTGGATTCTTAACCGCTGCGCCACCAGGAAGTCCCGGGCACTGTTCAACTAGCTCAGCTCTCAGGTCTATCAGGCTTCCTGAGATTCACCATGAGCCCCGTGGTCTAGACGAAAAGGAATTCCTAAACTAGGTCTCCACCAGCTTCTGCAATAGTTTTACCTTATTCTCCCCAGGGGTCATGTTCTCATAGATCTCCTTCAGTTTGCCATAGTGTGGACGCAGAAATTTGAGAGGCTTGGGCACTGAAGTCATGGAAGTTGTAGAAGAACGGATCTGCCTCCGCAGTTCCTCCAGGGCTGGTCGGTACAGGGCCGTGTCCTTCTCCTGATCAGGAGATGTTAGGGCTCAGACAAAAGGAGTCTCATACCTTAAGTCATAATACATAAGTGTTCAACAACCTCCTAGGAAAGTAACTGTGTCTTATCCATCTGTGATTGCCCAACTCCCTGCACACACACTGCCTGACACAAAAACAAATGTCCCAGGTTAAGAGTTCAAGAACTGCTTCTCCCACGAAACAAAGCTACAAAATCTTTCAATTATCTTTTTTTATTCCCCTTCCTCACAACATGGCTGTAATATGACTCCAAAATACAGTCTCTCTTTCCCTATACCTCATATAGGAGTTGTTGCCCCAAGTGGAATAAAGAAAACAAGTGGGAAAGATCCATATATGCACCGGCTCTTGTTAACATCGTGACTCACCCCCAGTCGTTCCACGAGCATCTCCAGTTCATCCTGAAGTTGTTTGTCCTCCTCAGACTGGAGGGTTGGGGGAAGAAGCTCATCAAGACAAGGAATCTCAAACACATCCTCCTCCCATTCACCCTGGGGCAGGTGGAGAGTGAGCCTGCCTCCTTAGGAAGGACCAGATGAGACAAGGAAAGAGAGAGGGAATGGGAAGCCCTGGTGGGAAGGCAGCCTGGCTTCTGGGCCAGGCTCTGCTTGAACGCCGTTCTGAAAAACGAGGGTGACAGTGACCCGCCCGGGCCCACCTCACGAGTCGGTGGTGAGGACTAGTAGGGGCGGCGGCGGTGACAGCGCGGAATGGAGGATGAGGGGCAGAGAGGCGGGTGCCGGGAGCCCCGAGGGTCGCCCCATCCGCCCTCTCCCGGACGCGGCGGGGCCATTGGGAGTCGGGCCCGAGGCCTGCGGAGCCGCCGTGACTCAGCCCGCGGCCTCCTCCGCCGGCTCCCGGGGCCGCGCCTCACCAGCTCCTGCTCTTTGTCCTTGTCTCCGGCATCCCGCCGTTCCTTGCCGCTCGGCTTCTCATCCCCGCCGCCGGGGGACGTCACTGGGGGCTGCTGGGGCTGCAGCGGTGCCTTCTCCCGGCCACCCTCCTCCATCGCCGCCGCCACTGCCGGCCCGTTGCGCGCGCACCGCCCCGTTTCCCAGATGTCCTCGCGCGCGTGGCCCACGGCGCCCCTCCTTCTCCAGAGCCCGCCTGCGACCGGAAACGCCGCGGCAACCCACCCACCCCCGCGGCCTGGGAGTTCCATCCCTCGGACCTCGCCCTCCGAAACCGCACGAAAACTCCAATTCCCAGCTTCCCGCGTGCCATAGGCACCTCCCCGGTTCGGACCTGGAGTTTCCTGAACGCCGTCTGGGGTTGGGGGCGCCAGCTGCGGTAGGAGTTGAGCTGGCTGCGAGCCGAGACCGCCCCTCGGTTCCCCCAAAGCAGTGTGAATACTACACCCCAGTGACACCCCCGTTAGCCGCGTGGTGGGACAAACGGAAGAGATTCTTGAAATCCTGGACGCTTGATTGCCGTCTTTGTGAAGCCTGTGTAATCTATGTTTAGCCCCACACTACTGTGGCATATTCATCTCCCCAGCTGAAGAATAGTGCTCTACTATTACGTAACATAAGGATGTGGATACCATCTTAAATCCACCTGCGGAGCCAGATGGAGTAGAAATGAATACATCAAGCCCTATACCCTAATGCGAAGTTCTGGAGCTAAAAACGGGACATGATAAGGTCTTTGTCCTCAGTGTGTCTTTTGGTCTTCCTCTCCCTCTTATGACTTAAGAGGGGATGTGACCGACACTTTATGCCAGGACTTATTTTAAATTATATATATTGTTCGCACAACTTTTTGAGTTTGGTAGGATTGTGTCCATTTTACAGCGGAAATCATATAGTAAGTAGTAGAATCAGGGTATGAATCTCGATCTTTGAGTCTCCCAAGTTCTTGAGTGTTTCAGGCAAACCTCAAAGTTCTTCTGATCGGGCTATGTGTATATATCTAGAAGGTGAGAAAAGAGGAAGTAATTCTTCTCCCCTTCATCTGGTGGGAACACTCACCATTAGGCCTGGAGTCTTTATTTTATGGGTCCTGAGGCATTAAAGAATGCAGAAAATGTTTGTTTAAAAAAAACAAACCACCTGTCACAGCACAGTTAGCATTGAATTAATGTTGGCTAAACATTTGTATAGGTATTGATGTAAGGGTCTGATGCCCATTTTAAAACTTGTTGCTCTTTTCCACTCAGTGTTTGGATTCTGGGGATGACCTTCCACTTGCATCACTGGTGATGGCCCCAGCCCTAGTCTACTGACAGAAATTGGATGGTCTATAGCTGGTGAGCCTACTCTGTTTTCTGGCTTCGTGATGTCCATACTTTGTCATGCTTTCTTCGGTCATCTGTAGAGGTATTTCTCCTAAATCTCTCCTATTTCCATGACTTCTTTCTATCCGATCTCAGATTTTGTCTTTTATACCAGACACATCCCCACCAGTACCTTAGAGGAGACGGGGTGATGTTGTGGCATAAAGCACAGGCTATTAACAGCTGGTGACTCCAGGTGAAGAGTAAACGAATGTCTGTGTACTATGTTTCAACATTTTTGTAGGTTTAAAATACAAAGTTGGCAAAGTTTGTAAAATAAAAAGTTGGGGGTGGGTGGGAGAACATAAGCTTTAGAGAGGACAGACCCGATATTTAAAACCAAATTCTGCCCTTCACCAGCTGTGATATTTGGGCAAGCTTCCTAACCTCTCTCAGCTTGGTTTCTTCTTCTATGAAATGAGAGTAATAACGTATCTCCCTCAGAAGTTTTTATGAGAATAAAGACAGTGTATATAAAGTGCTTAGCTAAGTGCCTGGCAACTGGAGAGGAGGCAGTTACCATTTTCCAGCTTCCTCAAATTTGCAGGGCTGCCCCTTGCTCCCCACCTCCAAACACTCAAGCCCCAAACCTCTCTGGCCAAATGCAGATGTCTGGCAATTATTCTCAAGGCCTTATGATAACATTGATATCCTGCCTCAAGCTTCATTTCAAATTGCTCTCCCAGAAGCACTCTTTCCTACCATTTGGCCAGACTCCCAGCCTTGTGACCAAATTGCTCTCCAATCAGGGGACAGCCCATCACCTGTCCCTTCCTACCACCTTCCTTCAAATTGCACCCACTGGCCAGCCATGCTTCCCCCAAACGTATGGCCTGAGCTATAGAGCTACACATTTTATGGATGGTTCTACTCATCTGAGAATCATTTGACCCAAAGCGTCACTTATGTAATACCAGAAATGCTTCAGGCCGGACACAGCATTGCACTGTTTCCACTGGGTTGCTACTTTCTTTGTGTGATATTTTTCAAAATCAGATTGCATTGGGGCCCTTTTACTGTTAATTCCCAGGACTGAAAGGAGTTGTTACAATCCCCTTTTTTATAACTACTGTTACAACTTCCCTTCTTCAGGCTCTCACCTCTCATTATGCCCCTTTCATCTACCTCCTTCTGATCACCCTAAACATTTCACCATTTCTGAACATGCCCTGCCCCTTCAAGCTGGATCAGTCTTTTCTTGTTGCTGTTCTTTCTGTATGGAATGCCCTTCACTGTTTTTGGCTAGCAAATTCTCCCATCCTCTGTACTCCAGCTCAGTATCACCTGTGTAGGAAGCCTTTCCTGTTCTGTCTTTCAAGTTATTAGTTTCTTCCCTGTGCTCCTACAATGCTTGATACATACCTCTCCCTCCCTCCACTCTGAGCTCTTAGGACAGGAACTGTGTCTTACTCAACTTTGTGCCCCTAGCACCCAATTTAACACCTGGCTTGTGGTAGGCCTTGACAAATATTTGTTGAATAAATGGCTTTGCATTCAACTTCAGGTCATCTTTGTTTATAATAATAGCCCATTGGGAGCTCTCTTTGGAGCCCAGAGCTCAGCACTGGGAAACTGTCAGGAGTCTACATTTGTGACTCATGATAGGTCTACTGAAACTGTGCTTATTTTATGGAGACTCTCTTCCAACTTGACATTTTGAGAGCACTTCCAAGTGTGAAATCATATTGTTTGGCACATGTTACTGTATTGTGCATGGGAATTAGTCAAACTTCCAATGGGATAGTGTAGGGTATGGCCCAGCACCTTACTAATAACTATTCTCATGTGTCCACCCAGGAGCACCATGCATTATTCCCCCTTCTGCTTTACCACATCAGAGCATATTGCAGATGCATATTTATCAGCTTGGCAGGCTACTAAGGGTGAAGGTTACATCTGTCACTTGATGTTCACCTTGCCTTGCCCATGGAACCAAGCACCTGCAGAGTGCTCAACAAACAGTGCCACCTGGCTTAATTTCAGGTCAACATGTGCTTAGGTTTCCTGCAGCTGCATGGTTGTTGCAGGTACCTGGCCCGGGTGAGATGGGGGCCATGAAAGTGCACCTGCTGGTAATGGCCTCACTTGGAAGCATGATAAAATTGCCCAGAAGAGGCAGATGTATATGCTTGAGTCTAAATTCTGCCATGGCTTAGCAGACTAAATGGTGGTGATTAAGAACATCTGAATTACAAATCTGAGGCTCTGAGTTCCAAATTTGACTTTAATGCAATCTTGGCTGACACTGGAAGTTATGTCATCTTTTTCCTTAGTTTCGCCACTTGTGAGATAGAGACAATGATAGGACCTCCTTATAAGGTGTTGTGGGAATTTAATGAGGTGATGTTTTTAAAGTGCTTAGCACAGGCTTAAGCAAAAAAAAAAAAAAAAAAAGGAACTTGGTAAATGAGGGCTGCTCATCATCATCACCATCATCATCATCATTTGACACTTGGACCTTTGCAAATATGGAGTTTTAATGCCACAGTGGCCAGCTGGTCAGTATCCCAAGCTGGCCCCTGAAATCAGGTGTCAAGGGAAGGGCAGGGCTTTGTGATACCAAGCCTATCTCCTCTATCATTACACTGACATTATAAATCTTATACTCTGTGCAACACCCAAACTTCACAAGCCATTTCTCAATATTTCTTTGGGTTCTGGAACTTGCTAAGCCCTTGAATTCACTTCTTAAAACATTAAAGCTGATCTAGTCCTCAGAGATCATCTCATCCAACCCACTTATTGTACAGACTGCTAAGGTTACTGAGATCTGAAGAGGGGATAAGCCATGCCTGGTGTCACAGCTGGGGGATGGCAGAACTGGGGCCAGATTTCCAGACGTGATGGCCCTCCTCTTTCCAATACACTTTGCCACCCCTCCTAGAGTTTTGTACTCAGAGCAGAGACTCAAGCCATGCTTTCCCTTGGTCTTAGAGTTCCCAAGGCCACTTTTCCTTTTTCTTAGTAGCCAGCAATTTCCTTCCCTTGGTGAGCAGCCACAGTTCCAAGTAACTTGACAGAGACCCACATACAGCTCTTTATGGGGACAGTCTGATGCTGGGACAGGATACAGACTGTGGGACATGTGCTGGTGCCATCACCCAGGAACCAGTGACCCCAGCAGCAATCACTGACAAAGCTTCACTCTTACTCCTCCAAACTTAATAAACCCACACCTACTTACACCTTGGGGAACACTGCATTTTAAAGAGAACTGAGACTGGGCTCTTTCCACTGCTTTGCTCTGGTTCTCATTTTACAGATAAAGAAACTGAGGCTTGTAGAGGTTAGGGAACCGGCTCAAGCTCACACAGCTGTCAGAGCTTCAATTTCAATCCAGGTCTCTGACTGCAGTGAAGTGTTTACAGTTAGACCTGTAAAAATGGAAACTGGAGCACTTATAAAACATGTTGCTGCGAGGATCAGGCGAGCTTATGAAGGTGAAAGTGCCAACAGAAGAAGAGTCACCTGAGGGAGGGAATCATCTTATTCCTCTTTCTGTCACCAGTGCCTGGCACATTATTGGTAATCAATATACTTATAAAAATAAATCTATGAATATACAGATTTATAAATAAATGAATGAAGAAAGAAATGAGCCACCTAGCAGAAGTGCCTGGAACACAGAGGTGTTCAATAAATGCTCTGTTTCCCTTGCTTGTTCTGGAGGGTGGCAGCCAAACCTGCAGTCTCTGTGCCTGGAACTTGGTAGGCCTCGATGAGTGTGTGTAGGTGGGATGAGCGGCTCTCAGGAGCGCTAAGCCTTTGAGAACATGGAGAAATGCATGTCTTCTCAGCCACCAGCAGAGGCTGGTGCTCCAAGCTCCAGGGAGTAAAATGCTACCTTGGCCAGGGCCGCCCTCCACTGCAGGGTAAGGGCCACCCATCTTCCAAGCCGACCCTGGCCAAGTAGTTACCCAGACTCAGTGTCAGACTCAGCTGCATGCACCAGTGGAGGGCCATGGCCAACGCTTCCAGCTATAGAACAGCCAGTGATGGAATATGGCCACCAGTGAGCGGAGGATGTACTCCATTTGCCAGACTCAATTTCATGCCATTCCTCCATGCTGCCTTTCTTTTTCTTCTTGGGACTTCAAATTTCAGTCCCCTGTGTCTGGTGCATGAGTAAATGAGTGCCTATAAGAGTACCTGGCATACAGCAGGTACTCAATAAATACTGGTGGAATGAGTAAATGAAAACAGGGCTGAAGGAAGAGACAGGCTGACTGATGTGTGTCTGTTTATTGTCACAGGGTCCTACAGGGCCAAGACCACTCCTTCCCCACCCTCTTTCCTGTAAAAATAAACTCTATCCTTCCCTCTCCCTGCCCTGTCTGCTTTCCTGCTTGGTCCAGGGAGAATCAGTCATCCCCTAAGACTTGCATGCCGAGACACAGGGACTAGCATCCCCTACATGTACACTCTTCCCCTCTGAGCCCAGGGAACCTGGGGGGCGGCAGGAAGGTTCGTAAAGGCTTCCACTAAGCACTGAGCACAGGTGGTTTGTCAGCGAGGGCTGGCAGCAGTATTAGCAGCAGCAGCAGGAACACGGGGTGGGGGCCACCCCGAGGGTGGGGCTGAAAGGAGTTCCGTCTACTCCCGAGGGAGCACTGAGTGAGCCTCGGGGAGATGTGTGGGAGGCACACCAGCCGGGCCCTGCGTGGGCAGCGTGTGGCAGTCACAGCAGGCCCCGTGGCCACCAAGCCCAGGGAGCTTGGGACCAGAAGAGGTGGACTCTTTCCTGTGGGAGCTGGTGCCCCCTGCCCAGGCCTCCTCCAGGCAGGGTGACGCGGAAGAATGTCACAGTGAATGGTGGGGGCTCTGCTGGAGGCAGGGACACCCCCAAAGCCTTGGCACAATGTGGTGGGCGAGGAGGGACTAGGACTCATGTCATCTGTGGTGTGGAGGGGCCGGACCCAGCCCAGCTGGCATTTGCCTTCTCCAAACCGCAGAGCAGACAGCCTCGCTGGGCAAGCTGCCCCAGGCCCTGGCAACAGCTGGCCATTTCTCCCCGACCCAAGTCTACCACACCTCACAAAGCAGCCCTGAGTTCATGGGGGAGCCGACAGGGCAGCCGAAGTGCCGCAGGAAGTCACGGGAGTTGGCGAGCGTGCCCAGCACGCGGAAGCGGGCAGGGCTGTGGGGGTCCGTCACCAGCCCCTCGTGAGAGCTCTCGGGTGTGCGGACCGAGCACCACACCTGCAGGCCAGGACAGACATGGGGACACAGGGTGTCTAGTGCGGGCAAGGCCACTGTCCCAGCTGCAGCAGAGCCATCCCGGGGACACACGGTACCACCGCCCCAGGCCCTGGGTTCCGAGAGCCTCAGGGATGTAGGAGAGGGCTTAGCAAGGAGTCTCAGCCCCGACCCCTTGCCATCGGCACCAAGGGAGGAGAAAGCGCCCTCCCTCCCAAGTTCCTTAAGGGCCTTCCAAAGCTGCCTGGACAATGGGTTGCCTAGATGGATGTGTCCGAGGGGAAGAAACCCAGCCCCCAGAGGCTGCAAAGTACCTGGAGGAGACCCTGCTGAGTCTGTCACTTACTTTATTCCTGGGTAGCCCTGGACGAGCCACTTTGCCCCGCACTTCCTCCTCCACAGCCACCTCACAGGAGCATCATGGAGATCAACCCCGCTCCCCACCCCTTGCCCCATCAGGCAGGGCAGCCCTGCCCTTCGAGATCTGCAAAAGCCTCCTGAAGCCTTCTCCCTCCTCAGCCCTCCTCACATGCTTTTGTGGACCCCACCAAAAGGCTTCACAAGGCCTTCCCAAACCACTTTCCACACTCCAAGTTCGGCCCCATTTCCCAGTCCCTTCTGCATGCCCCAGACTTCTAATGACATGCCCAGGAGGTTGTAGGAGAAGGGCAGACCCCTGGCCTCCCAGGAGGGCAATACCTGGGCAAATCCCACAAAGAAGAGCTGGTGGTTGGTGAGCCCCACGGCTGGTAGCTGCTGCTCCTCCCCATGCTTTCTTAGCCATGCTTTGTAAGCCTGGGGTTGGGAACGGATGGCAAGTCTGTTGGGGCCTGCCCACCAGCTCCACCCAGTGCCCTGCCCCCCCAGGGCAGGTGAGCCTCAGCCACCAGGGGGCCACTCACGTTGTAGGCAGCCTTAAGCCCTCCGTTGTCAGCGATGTTCTCGCCCAGCGTCTGGCGGCCGTTGAGCTTCTCCCCGTTGACCTGGTACTGGCTATACTGCTCCTCCATGCAGGCCGTGTGGTTCCGGAAGGCTGCCAGCGACTCATTCCGCCACCACGGCCGCAGGTTCCCTTCCTTGTCATACTCGCGCCCTGAGGAGAACTAACCTTTGCACCCCACCGAGAGCAGAACTCAACCCTTGGGGGCACAAGTGCCCCCACCAGCCCTGGTCCACAGACCCCGGGGTCCACAGGGCCTGCTTCCAACATCCCAAGGTTTTGCAGGAGCCACTAGGAATTCTAGGCTGGAGGAGACAACTCCATGGACCTCTACCTTGGTCATCAAAGGCATGTGTCAACTCGTGGCCCATCACCACGCCGATGCCACCAAAGTTCAGGGCCCTGGTAGGTGAGGAATGTTGAGTGAGGACGTGGTGGGGGGACTTCTAGATCCCACCTCCAGCCCTGCTCCCAGCTCACCCGCAGGCCCAGGCCCCAGCACCCAGCCCCTCCTGCCTCAGACACACTTGGGGTGGTTGCGGGCGTAGAAGGGGGCCTGCAGGATGCCGGCGGGGAAGACGATTTCATTCTTGGTTGGAAGGTAGTAGGCATTCACTGTCTGGGGGGTCATGCTCCACCTGGGGGAGGGAGAAGCTGAGGCGGAGCCCGACTCTCTCGATGCCCAGCAGCCCTGACCTACATTCTAGAAGAACCTCGCACCTCATTTGGGATCCATCTTGCCATCCCCTTCCTTCAGCCCTGGAAACCTCCCCTACATTTCCTGCTGCCCCAAGTGTCTGCAGCCCCCATTCTTACTGGTCCCGGCTGGGAGGCTTGCGGAGCTGGTCAGCCATCACCTTTGCAGAGAAGTTGTACAAATTCAACATGTTCTGGAAGAAGGAATCTTCAGACACTTCATACTGTGGGAATGGTAGGAAGTAGAAAGCCAGTGAGAGGACACGTTGGAGAAGATAATAGTCCCAGTTTGGCTACTAATTAGCACCCTTCGGAGCCTCAGTTTCTTCAACTGTAAAATGGGTGTAAAATAGCTAATAAATAATAATTGTCGGGCCTCCCTGGTGGCGCAGTGGTTAAGAGTCCGCCTGCCGATGCAGGGGATACGGGTTCGTGCCCCGGTCTGGGAGGATCCCATATGCCGCGGAGCGGCTGGGCCCGTGAGCCATGGCCGCTGGGCCTGCGCATCCGGAGCCTGTGCTCCGCAACGGGAGAGGCCACAACAGTGAGAGGCCCACATACCGCAAAAAGAAAAAAAAAAAAATAATAATTGTCAATATTATGTTGAAGTTGCTTTATTTTTTTTTAATACTATCTCCTTTTATTCTCACAACAATCCTATCAGGTAAGTGCTAATAGGACTCCCTTTTACAGATGAAGAAACTGAGGCCCAGGGAGGTTATATAACTTGTCCAAGGTTACAGTTAGGTAAAAACAGGTTTGACTACAAACCCCTGCTTGTGAACACTGCATTCTACGGCTGTCTGGCCTGCAGCCTGGCACACAGCCAGCACTTGAGCAATGCTGGCTGCCTGCACTTGCCTCTGAAAGGCACCAACAAGCATCTCCTTCCCTCTCAGTGCTTGAGCTCCCATTCCTGAGCCCTGTGCCCCCCACAGGGCTAAGGTTCAGTACTGATGGGCAGGGTACTCACCCCATCATAAACATCATCCAGCTCTTTGGGCTCCAGGATGAAGTCTGGGAAACCAATCATATCATAGATGGCATCTGCCTAAAGAGAGCAGGTTAAGGGTTTCCTCCCCAGGCTCCCCCCTGCCCCCCCCCGCCCCCCCGCCAACCAAAACTGTATTCTCCATCCTCACCTCAAGATGGCACCCCAACCCTGGCCACTGCTCACTTTCTCCTTGGCTGCCTGGCGGGTCTTCTCATCCATCCAAACCAACTGTCCCAGGGCCTCCTCAAAGGCAGTCCGGATCTCGCTGATCATCCCCTCTGCCTGGGAGAGAGGGTGCACAAGTCTGCCTCCCACTCGCATTAAAGCATCCTTTCTCCCCGTCTACCCTAGTGCCCCATCCCTGTCCTTCCAGGGGAGCACATGGGAGTACCCAGACTCTTGAAATAAGGCTGAGCATCTGGGCAGGATGAGAAGGAAACATGATTTGTGAAGGTACTGGGACTGTGGTGGTTTTTTTTCTAACTAATCAAAAAACTGACAATAAGTTAACTGAATTAACATTATAATTTAATGTAGTGCATTCATTTTTATCCAATTATGAAAAGAAGGCATTAATAGCAGAAAATGTGGAAAATTGAGAAGAGTTGAAGAAGAAAATAGACCGTTTAAAATCTTATCCCTCACAGATAACTCCTTTCAACATTTTGACTATGTCTAGTGTCTTCCCCTGCTGGGATATTCATATATATATATATATATTTTTTTACACACATATACATATAATATGGAATTATGTTGTGCAACATATATACATTTCATAACTTACTTTCTGTTCACTTAACAATCATCAGATTTAAGGCTGCCTCATAATCCAGCCTAATCACAATTTGTTTTTCCAGTCCCCTATGCTGGACATTTAAGCGGTTGTCATTTTCACCTATTATAAACAACACTGCCATTTACATCCTTATAGGTAATATTTTAAGCACAAACATAATTTCCTAAAAAGTAAACATTATTTTTCTAATTATATAGGTAACATAAACTCATTGTAGAACACTTGGAAAACACAGAAAACTTTAAAAGAAGAAAAAAAAAACCCTCATAATCCCAACCACCCAAAGTAATCACCGCTAATTTGTCGATGAATTTCCTCCAAATTTTTTCCCTGTAGGTACATACAAATATGAATGGTGAATTTTAACTAAAACAAGGGGCAGTGTTGGAAGGACCCTGAAGACTCACAATTTCCTTACTCTGCCGGTCAAACGTGGCCTTCACAAAGAGGGAGCCCAGAGCGAAGCCAAGGGCGTCGTCCGTGTTGGAGATGCAGGTCTGCCACCTTGGCGTGCAGGACTGGAAGGGGTAAAGAGCCAGGCCTCCTGGAGATCGCTCTGCCCTCCAGTCTGAGGGCCTTTCTCTGTCTCTAGGGCCAGCCCCTCTCGCTCTGCACACAGGAGGCCTGGGTTTGGGGTGCCATCTCTCCTTCAGACTCCAGGGAAAATGAAGGGCAATATCGCAAAGCATGCCAATGCCAGCAGCGAAACCTCAGGAGGGACATGTGTGCTGCCCACTCTATTTGCAGCACTCTCCTCCTCTTATGTTTCTCAGAGGCCCACTGGGGTCCAGACGTTTCTTTGCTCAGCTGCACATCTCAGTCTTATATCCAGTCAGTCCCCCATGCCAGAAACCTGGGAGTCACCAGCTTCCTCCATCTCCCTACCCTCATGTTCAATCTATCACCAGATTCTAATACTAATTCTGCTTCTTAATCGTCTCCTTCGTCCACGCCGTTGTCACTTCCCTGTCCTATAACACTGTCGTCTCTTGCCTGAAGATTGCAGTGGCCTCCTAACTAGACACTCGACTCCATTCTCATCCCCCTCCCGTCACCCCCTCCATCCATCTTCCATTTAGCTACAGAAAGATGATCTAATACATAAATCCAACCAGGTTACACCTCTGCTTAAAACCATCCTAGGTTCTCCATCCCTGAATCAAGGCCAGGCTTCCTAGGCACAGCGTTCAGGTCCCTCCAAGGATTGCCCCAGGCCCGCCTCACCACCCTCAGCCTCTCCGGTGCCCTGTCCTCAAAGTCATGCCCGAACACATGCAAAACTACCACGCTCCTTCTGGCCTCTGGGAATTTACACATCGTATTCCTTCAGTCGGGAATCCCTTTTCCCTGGCTTTCTTGATGAACTCATTCTTCAAATGTCACCTCTTCAGAGAAGACTTTCCTAATGCCCCCCATCCCCCAGGTAAAATGTGCTGTCTCCACCTCTGCCCTACAACACAAAGAAGGTTTGTCTCTCAGTGTGAGCGCTTATCACCCCAAAATATAATGTTGGTTTACACGTCTCCTTCCCCCACTTAACAGGGCTTCTTGAAACTAAGAACTGCATTTATTCATTCTCTCCTTCACCCTCATCATCAAAGTTGAGTGCCTACACATAGCATGCACTGGGTAGGTGCTTCACTTACGTGAACTCAGTCCTCATAACAACCCCACAAGAAATTCCTGTTTTACAGACCAAGAAATGGAGGGTCAGAGAGGTAGGGGGATATGCTCAAGGTCCCATAGGCCAAGAGATAGAGGAGTTAGGAATGGAACCCAAGTCAGCCTGATTCCTAATCCTGTGCTCCATGTGCAAATAGTGCCTGACACACAGTGGGTGTGAAGTGTCAGCCTGACTGGATTGGAAGGTGGGAGCAGAGTCAGAGAGCCCACCTTCTTGGTGCCATAGAGGGTCTCCAGCAGCTTCTCTTGTGCAGACTCAAAGCGGCGGTCCAGGCTTGATGTTGTCTTCTGTACCAGGTTCCAGATCAGGTAGTTGTTCAGGACACTGGCATTCAGGTAGCCAGAACATAAGGTAAAGGCAGGTAACATTTCCACCCCAAACCAGCTCTACCAGCATGCAGACAGCAGGAGTCCCGAGAGGCACATGTGGGAGCTGTTCCATAATCCCTCGCTCTTGCCCTGGGACCACACACCTGCCTGTAAAAGTCAGGTTGGAGCTAGGTGTGCAAATAGAGACCACAAGTGGGTCCCCTGAAGCCCCAGCCAAGGGTAAGAGCCTTCACAGAGCCCTGAGCCCCACCCCTGACACCTTGGGCTCCACCCCCCACCTTGGCTCTGTGCGGTTGATGAGCTCTGACACCTGCTGCAAATAATCCATCCCATACACCACCACAGGCTCAGAATCACCCAGCTCCAGCGGTGACAGCAAGAAGGACAGGAATTCCAGCCAGTCCATGGAGGGCGCCAGGGCCTGTGAGCAAAAATATCTCAAGCGTCCCTGCCCCCTTGGCTTTCAGCAGACCACTCCCCCATTGATACACTGGAGCTGGGAGCCCTTTCCATTGTCATAGCAACAGCTACTAGCTGCTTGGAGGCCCCTTCCTATAATAAACCCATTTTCAGGCCTAAGTGCTCTTCAATCAGGGAACCCAATCACATATCATACAAGGAAAACCACCATGTGTGATATTTAGTTGGACTGCAGATATTCCAATATCTTTCAGACAGTTAACAAACTCCCCAGATACCACCCAGGGTCCCTACATACCTGGCCTCTCCTCCAGAACCCCCCCTTATCCAACTTTTCCATAATCCAACGACTAAGAGGCTGATGCCTGGCACAGTAAGGGCCCTCCAGGAGATGCTTCCATTTCTCTTCTGATTGTTTTGTGAACATCTTGTACAAGTTGTCATGGATTTTTAACATAATCCCTCTATGCATCCCCAGGCAATACGAAAGGGACCAAGGGATGGCCCAGTGGGGGTGCCCTAAAATGGACACCACTTTTCCTTCCAGGATAGCAACAGTTCAGCTGGGAAGCTCAGAGAAAGCAAGGAAATGAGGAGATTCTTGGCTGCCTCAGACAGATGGCGTGAAGGGAAGCTGCGTGGCCTGTGCTGGGGCTGGGCCCCCCCCCAGCTGTCTCTATTCCCTGCCTGCCCCACCTGCAGCTCTGCGATGCTCATCTTGTGGTAGATCTTCTCCTCATCCCGCCGCTGGTCCTGGGGCACCGTGATGTTGGCCAGTTGTATCTCCAGCTCCAGCACCTGCTGCATCTGCTCCCGCGTGGAGGCTGGATGTCCTCCCAGCAGCATCCCCAGCTCCTCCATGTAGTCCAGGTAGGCGGTAAGCACCTGTCAAGGCCCCAAGTCACCCTCAGAGCCCAGCAACAAGTCCTGCCCAAGGCTAAGACGACTATTCTGGCTGCTACCCCTGCTCACCATCTCCTCTGCAGACCCTCCTCGTAGAAGCTTTCCTGGATGACCCTCATCATTTCTGTCATACTGCTTATCACCACCTGCTAGGATCTTTTTTTATTTATTTGTGCAATTATTCATCATCTGTTTCCCCAAGGAGAAGGTAAGTTACAGGAGAGCACTGTTCTAAGTTACAGCGGCTTAGTCACCACTGTATCCCAAGTGTCTGGAATAGGGCCTAGCACAGAATAGGAGCCCTGTAAATATTTGTGCAGTGGATGGATCCGCTTCCCATACTGCTCTCATTTCCTAAAGCCCTTCTACTTTTCCCAGCCTGTCAGTGACCATGTGCCCTCACTTAACAGCTGAGTGGACCCCAGTGGGGAATTTGGTCCACAGTAGCTTCAATTTCCTTCTACCTCCCATCCTGCTAGGCCTCAAACTTGCTGCCTTCCCCTCTGGTCTCCAAGGGGGAGAAAAACACAGAAAAGAAATATTTAGTGACTACATGCATATACATGTATCAAATTTTCTGCTTGCGTTTTACATGTAATATATCTGTGCCCTGACCCCGCGCCCACCACGGCAACTCCATATAGTTCCATCTTACAGATGAAGCTTGGCAAGATTACATGATTTGACTCATACTACAAACTAGCAGATGGCAGAGTTGAAATGTGGCCTAGGCCTGATGACTCCAGGGCCACAATCCCAGCACTGCCTGGGCTCAGAACAAACCCATGTCGCCTCGGAGCCTGCTGGCACTTGAGCTGCATGGGGGCAGGGGCTGTTTGTTCTGTTCTGCACTGTAGTCTCAGGCTCTAGCACAGCATCTGGCACACAGTAGGTGCTCAATAAATATTTGTTGACTGATGGATGAAAACCCGTGCACAGACCCTCTGCTCTGCTCAGCACTGACTTCCTGTGGCCCTCTTCCCAGGGACCACTCTCACTCTTGCCCTGAAGCCCCACCCGGGGCTCCTTTAATTGCCAAAGGCCATCTCCTCTTCCACTTTACTGAGAAGTTTTATATCCCTAAATATCCATTCTCTGCAAAATATTCAAAATATTCAAATATCAAGATATTCAAAATATCTTTTTCCCACCTCCCTTCCTTCTTGCTGCTGCTGTCAGAAGAAGAGGTTTGCCTACCAACTCCAGTCATCCCAGCTCCTAAAGTGGATGGTTGGTTCAACCAGTGATCTTGCCCCGCCCTCCAACTCACTTACCCCTCTCTCCCTACTTCCTTCCTTTCAGCTTATGACTTGCCTTTTTTTTTATGTGTTTTTTTTTGTTGTTGTTGTTGTTTTTGGCCGTGACACTCAGCTTGCGGGATCTTAGTTTCCTGACCAGGGATCGAACCCGGGCCCCTGGCATTGGAAGTGCTGAGTCCTAACCACTGGACCGCCAGAGAATTCCCAAGACTTCCTTTGGCACTACAGCTTCCCCTAGATGCTGGCACAGGAGACTTCCTACCCAAGACAACTGGTGACACACTGAGAGGTGAATCGAGGCTTCTCCTGCCCTTTCCTGGGGGTCAGGCCACGTGGTTCTCTCATGAATTCTCAAAATTCCTCCCCTGACTCAGGTGATATCAAAATCACACATCTGTTCATAACACTCTCCACTTTTGAGTTTCCTATTCCATTTCTTTTGGGATAAATGCTAAACTTGACCGATAGTGTTTATGTATAACATGACTCCACCTACCTGTCCAGAAGGACTTGGCCCACTCTCCCCTCCCACTCCCCTCTCTGATCTGTTAACAAGTCACACCGCTTCCCACCTCAGAGCCTTTGCATCAGCTGTTCCCTTTGCCTAGAACCCTCTCCCTTCCCACAGCCTACCCTCACCCTAGGACCAGGCTGGCTCCCTGTTACTGCACTCTTGGAATGCCATGCTCCTCCTCTTACAACAGTCCCAGCAACTGTGCACAGGATAACTGCACTTGGCCATTTCTTGCCTTCTCCCCCACTGAGTGGCAGTGTCTTGTTCACCACATGGTAGCAGAGGGTCTGGCTGAGGGATGCTTGGTAAGTGTTTGGGAGTGAATGGGAGAAGGACAAACCCCCCGCTCTTGGTTATCCTTCCCCACAGAAGTCTCTCTTTCTCCCGCTGCCCTTGAAATACAAGGATCTCCTCCTTCTTCTTTTTTTTAAAAAAATATTTATTTATTTGGTTGCACCGGGTCTTACTTGCGGCACGTGGGCTCCTTAGTTGTGGCATGCAAACTCTTAGTTGTGGCATGCATGTGGGATCCAGTTCCCGGACCAGGGATCAAACCTGGGCCCCCTGCACTGGGAGCACAGAGTCTTATCCACTGCGCCACCAGGGAAGTCCCAAGGATCTCCTTGTTTTCCTTCTCTAGTCTTGCCCTTTCTCTCACTTCTCCTAAGCCTTTGTCTAGGCTTTTAAGGAGATGCCCCTCAAGCCTTCGGCTCCCTCCAGGCCCGTGCTCTCTCCAGGACCCCACCCAGCTTTCACAGCTGTCTGCTGACCTCTGTACAGAGATGGTACCCAGGTCCCTCACACTCACACGTCTGACACGAGCAGCTCCCACTCCCTAAGGGTCTGCCACATGCAGAAGCATAAACTTGCATCCTCCTCCTGCCTCCAAGCACTATATGAGGTAGATGCTGTGATCCCCATTTTTCAGATGAAGAAACAGCCTCAGAGAGCTTAATCAACTTGCACCAAGCTGCCAAGCTGGGATTAAAATCAAGGTCTGAGTTCAAAGTCTGCCTTTTTCCTGTGATATCACCACCTCCCCAATGTGCTTGAAGCTGGTTCTCCCTGTAGGCATCCCGAATTCTCTAAGGACCCCTCCATCCCACCATCATTCAGGTGCACAGCCTCAACTGTCTTTACCTGTTCCTCCTTCTACTCCTCTAACATCCAGGCATCAACAATTCATGATTTGCACTTGATTATGTCTCTTGCATCCACCCCTTCCTGACTTTCCTTCTGCCACTTCCCCTATTTGGGTCCTCACAGATTCAGAGCCTGGAGTACTGCAGACACTCTTATCTGATCTCCAGGCTCCCTCTCTTGCGTCTACTTTTCACACCCAGCCATACTGCCTTCCCAAACTAGTTCCTACCCACCTTTCCACCCTCTCATCTGCTTTGAGCTCTACACTTTGCCAAACTGGACCCCTTCCTGTGGTCCAAACACGCCTTAGCTTTTCCTTCTTCAACACTTTTGTTTAAAATCTGAGCATGCCCTCACCCAGTCCTAGATATTCTACAGGGCCTGGCTCAAATGCAACCTCCTTAGGAAAACTTCTCTGGCTGCCAGGTCTCTCCTGAGTCCCAGAGGCCCTCTTTTGAGCCGTGTTCTCAGCTATCTAGGTCTGTGAACCCATCTACACTGAAAGCTTCCTATGACAGTGACTCTGAAATGTACGTCTCACAGCAGGTGCCTGTAAAATGTTTTCCTGGAAGAGTAAGAGAAAGGAAGGAAGGAAAGAAGGAAAGAGGAAGGGAGAAAGGAAAGGGAAGGGAAGAAAGGAGGGAGGGAAGAATGCAGGGAGGGGAGAATGAAGAGAGAAAGAAGGAATGGTAGTCGGCTCACTAGGTGACAGGATAGGCTCACCTTCGCCACTCTGACCCTGGGTAAAGGTAAAAGTAAACAGGGATGAGCCCAGCTCAACAGGGGGGTCAGGGTGGATATTCTGAGGATGCTCCTTACTTTCTCATTGGCAGTCCTGTTTAGGTAGTAATCTCGAGAGGGCAGAAAGAGCCCAGACTGGTCCACCTGCAATAGCAAGGTGAGGAGTGAGTCCTCCCCCCATGAAATCTGGACTCTTGTGCGGGGGGAGCCACCCTAGCCAGCCCAGCACAGGGGAGGGGAGTCTGGTCTCAGCAAATAGTCCGTAAGTCCCTCCCCACCCTCCCCCAGCCCAGTACCTGGATAACATTGCTGTTGGAACTCTTAGAGTCGGCACTGATGTAGACAGTGAAGAAGGGGGTGGCCCTGTAGGTCCCTGCTACTGCCTTCAGCACCTCCATGAAGTTGTCCTGGTCCCAGGGCCCCGTAACGTTCCAGCCACCAATCTGAGTAGAGACCATGGTGGCACCTCTGGAACAGGGGCCCCTAAAGCTTTCTGGGGCCACATCCTCTCCCAAGGCCTGTGCTGCTCCCCCACCTGCAGCCCATCCCGGGGGCCTACCTTGTCAATGAGGTCTCGCAGCGGCTGGGCTCCCAGCTCTTCAATTCGCTCCACCTGTAGGCAGGAGAGGTAGAAGCGCTGTGTCTTCCGCTCAGCTTCACTGCTGGAGTTGAAGGTGGTGTTTTCTGTTGAATAGAACACAGGTCCGGGTGGCAACCATGCTAACTGCTAAGAGGGGTCCTGGACCCTTGCTTGATCCCTCTCCTTGCCTTCTCAAGGGGGTAGTCCTCCTAATGTAGACCCAGGAAGACTGTCTGCCACAGCAAAGAGTAGCTTTCTCTCCCCTGTCCGGGGAGACTCTCAAAGATCTCTAAGCACTACGGACTCCCTGGTGCCTACCACACCTCAGCAGTGTTCCAGAGTGCAGAGAGGAGTCCCTTCATTAACCTCAGAGGTCTGCCCCCTCAAACTCATCTCCACCCCTCAGGAGCCCCCTGCTCTCTGCAACCCCTAGGCCAGGAGTGGTGGCAGTCATCCACTTATTCATTTATTCATGGACATTTCTTGAGTACCTACTAAGTGCCGAGCCCTGTGCTGGGAACAAGGCATGTACTTGGCTCAGTGCCTCCCGGACAGGCCCATTTACCGAGCAGGTGCTTCAGTATGGCCTGGTTCTGGTCCCAGAGGCTGTTGAAGGTGTTCCAGCGAGAACGCCCATCAGGCAGAGGGTTTCTCCGAATCCAGCCTCCGCAGGAGAACTGGTAAAAGTCTTCACAGGGGCTCACCCCACGGTCCAGGGACTCCAGGATTTTTCCAGCCACTCGAATGCAGGCCTCTGTGAGGCAAGTGCTGTGGGATGGGTCTGTGGCAGGGGACACGGTGGGTAGGGGGGTGGGGGACTGTCAGTCAGTCTGGGAGAGGCAAATGCTTTGGGAGGGGCCGTGACAGCAGGAAGGCTGGGAGGAGGGAGAACAGCTGGGGGAAGGCTGGCCCCACCCAGGGAGAACTTTAGCAGCCCCTTCTGCCTCCAGAGCCCCCAAGCTAAGAGGGCTGATGACAGGAGTGGGCCCACCTACCTCTGTGGCACTGGACCCACAGGGCCACCAAGCAACCCAGAAGCAGTGCAGCCAGCAGTAGAGAGACACCAGCCAAGACCAGCTCCAGCTGGGTGTGCGAGCCCAAGAGGTGTTTTGTCCTCTTCCGGAATCCCACCTGGGGAACAGAGGAGGACCTGGAGCTAGCAAGCTGCAGGTGGGCGACCCAATCACAGAAGTCGTCCCAGAGGGTGAAGGCTCAGGCAGCTTCCAGAGCCATGAAGCAAAGACGCTAATGGGGTTAACTTGGGGCACAGGGGCAATGAAGCAAGCTGAGTTGATCCCTCAGCCTGTTTTGTGCAACGTCATGACTTCGAATCGCCTCACCATAGTCCTAGCGCAGAGGCCAGAGATGAAGCGGAGGTGGGGGCAGGTGACCCTCCAGGGCAACCCAGAGCTCCTGGGTGTGCCGGCCGTCATGCCAGGGCGGGGGCCTGGTGAGACAGGGATGACCCCCTTGCCCACCTCCACGGCGTCCGGGGAGGCCCCGCCCTCTACGGGGGTCTCGGGTGCGTCTTCATCCCGCAGCGTGGCGCGTTTGTACTCCACCATCTGCCAGACAGTCGGGGCGCCAACCCAGGTCAGGCAGAGAGAGCTGCGCGCCCACTGCCCTGCCCCGGCGCCCCTTGCCCGGCCGGGCCCCTCCTGCATGAAGTGCGGGCTCCTTCCCTCCGGCCCGCCGGGCTCTCCGGCCTGGGTCCCTCCGACCCCCGCCCGTCAAGTTCGCAGCCCCTTCTCCGCGAGCCAGAGCTCCTTCCCGACGCCGCCTGCCCCTCTGCCTCCCCCCAACCCCGGTCCTTTCCCCCGGGGCCCCCACTCACGTTGCCGCCGCCGCCGCTCATCTCCTGCAGCGCGACGCTCATGGTGGAGTCGGAGCCGGCGGCACCTTAGGGCTCCCGGCGGCTGGCCCTCGCCAGGGCCGTGGCCTCGGCCCCCGGCCCGGCCGCGCCACCGCCCTTCATCGCAGCAGTCGCCGTAGCCTCTTGCTCCGCTGCCGCCGCCGCCCCCGCCTGCCTGCGCCCCCCTCCCCCCGCGGCGCCGCGCCAGGAGTGGGGGAGACGTGGGGCAGGGGGAGGAGCGCGCCTGCCGCGCCCCGCCGTCCGCCCGGCGCCTGGTCCTCGTTCCGGGTGCCCGCGGCCCGCCCCGCAGAGCTGTACCCAGCCTGCCGCCCCAGCCGGAGCGAGCCGCCCTGCAGAAACGCCGGAGACTCCCTCTCCGCTTCGTGGTCAGCACCCATCCCAGCAACACCCTCTTGCAAGACTCCCGGAATTTACATTTCTTTGACCCAGGCCCAAACCCTTATGATATTTTTTGGCCCAACTCCCCAGATTGCAGGCCCTCCCCATTCCCTTTAACACCTTTGAGAAATTATGCTCTCGTGGAGAACGTCTTCCCCTAGCTGTCCGCACTGCCCCTCTTCAGCCAGCACATACAGAGCAGCACGGAGGAGATGACCCACATTCAGGATGTCAGCACGATATCTATACAGGGAACACATAGACCCAAAGTACACAGGCAGGCACTCAGCCCGACACACGGTCCACACACACACACTCACCACTCACAGAATGCACACACTGCATATTCACACAAAATGTATACACGCACCAGGCACCCAGAGTCAACATATGTTCTTTACTGAGGTTCTGGACACACACAAACACACATACAACACACACAAAGTGCTCGGGCATCATGTACACACAGCCCACACTCTGAGTCCACCCTTACATGTTGTTTCAAGACTGCACTTTTACTCTCCAAGATAATTGTTGCCATCAGATCATCTCACAAAGAAAGGGTTACAGATGGTAACAAATCGGCAGGGAAAAAAACAGCTAGGCACAGATATTTAAAGGAAAGACGAACTAACACTTCTAACTTGAGGAAAGCAAATCACTTTATTTGGGAGGTTTACAAGAAAAAAAAAAACCCACACACCAAGCAATATTTAACTGAAAGGCAATAGTGTGGCATCTATGCATCTGCCATCTGCCTTCCATATTGTCATTCCTTAATCAAGCCTGGTGGTGTTGCAGTCTGCTTCACTGAAGAGTGCCTAGTTTTTGGTTTTGTTTGTTTTTTTACCACAAAAATTTTTAAAGTGCCTCATCCTCATCCCGCCTCTCTTTTGCAAAAGAGTATATGGATTTGACCTGAGAAGGCTTGGAATGGTAGCAAATCCATCACCCATTTCTTGACTTTCACCTCAGTTCTCAAACCTCTTGCTGTGAGCATTTCTAACATGGAATGCTCTTGTGGCTGAGAGAGGGTAGGTGATGAATGGATCAGGCTGAGAAATGTTGGATTGCTGTCTTTTGGCATTTTCCACCCCAAAATTGCATGTTCTCAAACAAGAGACAGTACAGTGTCATAGTTAGGATGAAAGATTCTGGATTCAGACTCGATTTCCTCTCTTGTAAAATGGAAATAAGAATAGTACCTATTTCAAAGGATGGTTGTGAGAATTAAATGAAACAATACTTGTAAAATGCTTAGGACAATGTGTGGCGCGTAATGAGTACTCCAGCTGCTGTTATTGTTGTTGTTGTTGTTATTATTAAAATCCTATAGGTAGAAATGAGAATTGCACGGCTGGAGGAAGCCTGTTCTGTTTCCCAGATGGTAGAGTAGGCACATGGGTTCTAGGTTGTCAGGGGTTCCCTGAGCAAGGAACTTTCACATCCAGCCACACTGTGGTTTGCAGCAGCACGACCTTGGGGTATCCACATAGGACAAGTCTCTGGAGTTGTTCATGTTCAGTCTGATGACAATGTGGCATCACATCACTCACCTCTTTCCCCTCTCCCGCAAGCCTGGATGAAGCGAAACATGGCAGCAGGATCAGTCCTGCCACATGGAAAATTCCACCATGACATGGCCATGTGAGTATAAGCAAAGCCACTTTGTAAGGACTTTCTGGCAACAGGTTCATTAGAGTGGTCCCATGGCTGCTGCAATGACGTGCTGTAAGTAGCCAGCTTATACAGCACTGTACCATGGCCAGCCACTGCTCCAGGTGCTTTACCTCGATGTACTCATTTATCCTCGTGGCACTTATGAAGCCATTTTACAGATGAGGAAACTGAGGTGTAGAGAGGCTGAGTCACACAGCTAGTAAGCAGTAGAGCTGGAATTCAAACCCAGGCAATCTGACAGCCCTCTGAAGAGCAGGTTGGCAATATGAATCAAAAGGAGGATATACTTCCTCCCAGCATTAGTTGATAGTCTTCTGCCACACCTCTGGAAGAGTAAGGGGAAGCACATAGTTTTCAAGCCAGACAGACCTGGACTCAAATCTGGGCTCAAATCTTTATCAGGTGTATAATCTATATTAATTTATTTGAAAGCTCTGACCTTTCACTTTTCTTCATCTGTAAGGTGGAAACAATCATCCCTATCTCAGAGTATTGTTGTAAGAATTAAATGCAACCACATAAGAAAGAGGCTGGTACCTGCTTTTACAGTGTTCCCAGTTTCACTAGGTTTGGCCTAAATGGACATTTCCTTTCCATGCTTCTTTGATGACCCAAATCATTTATTAGGTTCACAGCTATTCCTGAATGCATGTTAAGTACCCTATGTATAAAAAGGCTTGGAGGTTGCTCTATTATTTTTTTTTTTCTTTTGGCTGTGCTGGGTCTTTATTGCGGCAGCACGTGGGCTTAGTTTCCCCAAGGCATGTAGGATCTTAATTCCCCTGACCAGGGATCAAACCCACGTCCCCTGCATTGGAAGGCAGATTCTTAACCATTGGACCACCGGGGAAGTCCCTGCTGCATTCTATATTTCTATTTTTTTTCCTCTGTGTTTATAACCTTTGACTCTGTTTTATTCTCTCACTATTATTTTCTCTCTCTTTTCTGCTCTTCTTTTCCTATAAGAGTAAGTTTTGGGGGTCTATTTTTCTCTAAATTGACTGTGAATTGAGAGGGAATGGAAAATGTTTATGTGTTAACTTACAAGAACAGTATAGTCATGAAGATAACAACACACATTAATGTCCAGTGTTGACAAAGATGGGGAATGTGGGCACTGTCATATACTGCTGGTGGCTTATAAACTGATACAGTCTTTTTGGCAATATGAATCAAAAGGTATGTGTACATATTTTCTGACCCAGAAAGTTGAATTCTAGGAAATTGTTCTAGGAAATAATCATTATCTACAGCATGTTTGTATCAATTAGCTTTGGCTGCATAACAAACCTCCCCAAACTTCATGGATTAAAATAGCAAACATTTATTACTTTTCATGTTCAGTAGATTGATTGGGTGATTCTTCAGGTCTGGGTTAGCTCACCAGGAGCTGAATGGTGTAGCTGAATGACCTCATTTACATGCTTGGGCCTCAGCTGGGATGGCTGGGCCCAGTCTCTGTGTGGTCTCTCCTTCCCCAGGAGGCTAGCCCAGGCTTCTTCATATGGTGGTCTCAGGATTCCCAGCAACAAAAAACAAGGCAAGCCCTAGTACATAAACACTTTTCAAGCCTCTGCTTGCATCACATTTGCTAATGTCCCTATTGAGCAAAGCAAGTCAGGTGGTCAAGCCCAGATTCAATGATGGAGAAATAGATTCTACTTTTTTAAAAAAATATTTATTTATTTGGCTTGCAGTGTCTTAGTTGCGGCACGTGGGATCTTCACTGTGGCATGAGGGATCTAGTTCCCTGACCAGGGATCAAACCCGGGCCCCCTTCATTGGGAGTGCAGAGTCTTAACCACTGGACCACCAGGGAAGTCCCAGATTCTACTTCTTGATTGGAAGAGCTATTAAATATTTGGGCCATTTTTCTCCTACAACAAATGTTCATCTCAGCACTGTCTACAATAACAAAAAAAAAAAAGGGAGGGATTCAATGTCTGAGAGTAGAGGACTTGTTAAATAAATCAAACATCCATACAATGGGATACAATGCAACATTTACAAATGATAGAAAAGAAGAGTTAATACTATCAGGAAATGTTCTCCATATAGAGTTAAGTGGAGGAGAAAAAGAATTACAATGCATCTCATTTTATTGAAGCAAAAAAGTAAAAAAGCTTAGGTTAAAAAAAGAGATTGGAAGGACATGCAACAAAATGTGAATCTGAATATATCTAATGATGAGGTTACTTTTAACTTCTTCTTTATGCTTTTCTGTATAGTAGCTAACAATTCTATTGTCTAGCACTTACCTAAGCACTTTATGTATGTTAACTTATTTAGTCCTCACAATGACCCAACGAAATAGAGTCTACCAATATCACTGTCCAGATGAGGAACCTACAACACAGGGAGGCTTAATAACATACCTAAAAGTCACACGTCAGGGAGAAGGCAGATCCTTCATTTGAATCTAAACTCCATGGTGTTAACTACTAATCTCCTTTCTAAGTCAACTGATTTGTCTAGGGTCAGAGTGTGATGTTTGATAAATGGACTATATCAACGGTTTTAAACCTTTAAAAAAATCACTAAAAGCTTTTTATTGCAAATGTAATATACTCCAGAGGTATATAGAATAAAAGATGAACTTCATTCTGCCAGGATCCCAGTACCATCCTCAGAGATAAACATTATTAGCAGTTGGGTATGTATCCTTCCTGCTCTTTCTTTTATATGCATTTACATACCTAAATACACTGTTGTGTGTGTGTGTGTAAGTGTGCATACGTATGTATACACACATATGAAATCATACTCTACACTTGTTATTTGGTGATATTTTGGCAGGCCTTGGAGATCTTACTATGTCAATCCACACAGATGTGCTTCATCCTTTTTTGTGATTTATCAGCTTCTGCTAAATAGAAGAGTCCCAGAAATACCCTCATGGTGTAGGCTTCCCTTGAGTGGACAGGGTGGGAGCAAAGGGTCCGGGGAGAGCTTAAGAAAGGAGAAACATGATCATGAGAGATGTGAAAAGATGACCCCAAAATACTTCTAACTGATTGTATTTGTTTCCTAGAACTGCTGTAACAAAGTACCATGAACAGGGTGGCTTAAAACAGAAACTTATAATGAATTCCCTGGTGGTCCAGTGGTTAGGATAATGGACTTCCACTGCAGGGGCCGTGGGTTTGATCCCTGGTTGGGGAACTAATGCCACGTGGTGCAGCCAAAAAACAAACAAACAAACCCAGAAACTTATTCTCTTACAGTTCCAGAAGTGAGAAGTCCAAAATCTAGGCAGGGCCATGCTCTCTCAGAAGGCCCTAGGGAAGAATGCTTCCTTGCCTCTTCCATCTTCTTGTGGCTCCCAGCAACACTATGTGTTCCTTGGCTCGCAGCCACATCACTCCTATCTCTGCTTCTTCACGAGGCCTTCTCATGTGTATATATGTCTTGTTCACTTGTCCTCTTCTTACAAAGACACCAGTGATTGAATATAGGGCCCACTCTAATCCAGTATGACCTTAGCTTAATTTGGCTACTTAACATCTGCAAAGACCCTATTTCCAAATAAGGTCTATTCTGAGGTTCCAGGTAGACATGAATTTTGGGGGGGGGGAGGACCCTGTTCAACCCACTACACAGGCCTACAGTTTCCACTTGAATAAAAGTGTCATTAACAATTGTCAAAAGGCATATTATTCTTCTGAGAACGTATGGATTAATCCCACTAGGTTTTGAGGGGCTTTCAAAAGAAACTCAATGCATTTTCACAAAAATCCAAGCAAACTTTACTTCATTTTAGCTGTGAAAATGAATTTTCATCTCATGGTCAGGGATGCAGAACATCAGAATTTAAGTAAAGGAGCATAATTTAAAGAACTCCCTCCAGGGCTTCCCTGGTGGTGCAGTGGTTAAGAATCTGCCTGCCAATGCAGGGGACACGGGTTCGAGCCCTGCTCTGGGAAGATCCCACATGCTGTGGAGCAACTAAGTCCATGTTCCACAACTACTGAGCCTGTGCTCTAGAGCCCACGAGTCACAACTACTGGGCTCACGCGCTGCATCTGCTGAAGCCTGCGCTCCAGAGTCTGTGCTCCGCAACGAGAAGCCCGCGCACTGCAACAAAGAGAAGCCCCTGCTTGCCGCAACTAGAGAAAGCCTGCACACAGCAACGAAGACCCAACGCAGCCAAAATTAATAAATAAAAATAAGTGAATTTATTAAAAAAAACTCCCTCCAAATTTTCACAACATAGCTGAAACATATATTACTATATCCTTACAATTATGCACTATGTCTTTTGCTTTAATCACAATCCAGCATGTACCTTACAGGACTAAGATTATTTAAGAAGGATCTCCAAGTTAAATTGTTGTTCCTTCAGTCTCCCTCATTCTGAGGGGAGAAACGAGAAATGTTTCAGTTCCTCACCCAGTGCTCTCATCCTATTCTTGGCAAGAACCTGGATGGCCCCTTTAGCATTTTTGGTAGGGGCAGCTCATTACCTCCTGAGACAAACCACTTCACCTCATGACAAGTTCATCTACAAAACTGTCATTATGTAGGCTCTATCATCTCTAGGCTTCACACTAGAACATGGAGGCTCAGAGAGGTATGCATATTAT
Organism: Mesoplodon densirostris; assembly: GCF_025265405.1. Lineage (NCBI taxonomy): Eukaryota > Metazoa > Chordata > Mammalia > Artiodactyla > Ziphiidae > Mesoplodon > Mesoplodon densirostris. The sequence goes on along the minus strand of NC_082665.1, from coordinate 106,568,177 downwards.
GCAAATGCATGAGAAAAAGATGGGAAAGATATATATAACAGGTTTTGTGTGATTTTCCATATTTCCCTAAAAGGTTACAGGTACAAATGAACTAATTTTTTAAAACTAGTTATGGGGTCATCAGTTCAAGGCCACACAGAAAGTGGCAGAGGCTGGATTGGAACCCATTGCTGGACAACCCCCGGCGGGGGTGGAATTTTCTGGACTCTCTCCTAGTGACCCTGAGCTCCAGCTTCTCCTGTCCTTCCCGGTCTGGAGGCTCCTCTCACTCCAGCTGGGCCTCCACCTCCAGCTTCAGCCCTCATCCCAGAGACTAGGACACAGCAGAGGAGGGTTTGATAGGGCTAGGATTGTGGTCTTGAGTGAGGCCTGTACAGAGGCAACTCTGGCACTTCCCAACCTCGTCCTGAGGGCAGCCACCATGGCATTCGCCTTTGTGTCCCCAGGACTAACACGTGGTGAGGAGTTGCTGGAGGAAGGAGACCCAGCGCCAGGAACTAAGTGATTTAGAGGGCGGGAGGAAAAGCGCTTCAGGGACGGTGGAGAACTCTCCGCCTCGAGTATGGACTGAACGTCCGGATGATAATTACCCTTATCAGCGCTGTCGTCACTGTCACCGAATGTGAGACGCCCCCCTCCCCCAAGGCCAGAGATTGCGCCAGAGCCCTAGCGCGCTAGCGAGCAGGTGACGAAGCCGCTGACGGCCAGAGGGGGAGAGGGGGAGAGAAGAGGGTGCGTTACAGTCCTTGAGGCGAGAGCTGTTACGCGATGCACCGCACCCAGGGCGGAGGCGTCCTCTATCCCTCCCCCTCTACCTCCGGACACAAACTCGCGCGCGCGACGCGTCCTCAGGCGCTCCGGGCTTCCCCGCGTCACCTGCAGCCAGGGCGCCCCCCGCGATGCCTTCATTCATTCCTCCTACACTGCAAGCGCAGCGCGGGCCTCGGGGGCTGAGAGAACCGCAGGGCGCGGCGGGCGCTTTGAGCCCGAGTTTCGGCGGCTGCAACAGCGCTGGGGGTGGAGGGCTGCCCTGGTGAGCGCGCGTCGGCCCAGTTACCGAGAATCCTCCAAGAAGAGACCGAGACCAGAAGAGCAGAGACACTTAAGAGATAGACGTAGACAGAGACCATGACACAAAGAGATATGGGGCACTGAGACAGAGACACAGACAGACACATGGAGATAGACTGACATATAAATAGGCACAGACAGAAACAGAGCACAGTCAGAGAAACACAGGCTCCAGATGAACAGTTTAAGACCCGAAGAGCAACCCTGTACAAGAGCGCGCCAGACCCGAAGAGCAACCCTATACAAGAGCGCGCCAACGGCGGGGGCACCACCTATTGGCCTGAGCTATTCCCGCGTCCTGCGGGTTCCCGCACATCTCCGCCGTATCCGACCCCCCCGCTCGCAGCGCTTCCGGTGTCCGCCTCCTGCACCCGTTGGCCGGTACCCTTCGCCCAGCAGCCAGTCCCGCCAATGGAAGGACCCTCCCATTTTCGCTCCTTTTCCTCCGCAGAGAGCTGGGCCCGCTCCTGTCCGCACACCACCCCACCCCCGCGGCCGGCCTCCCTCCCTGCCCTGGCCGGTGTCCTCCCCACCTCCACTGCGCCCCGCCCGCCGCGCTCTGCGGCAGTCGGGCGCTCATCGTCATTCCGCTCTCGCCGCCGCCGCCACCCCCGCCCCCCCCGCGCACCGCCCCCGCCCGGTCCCCGCCGCCGCCGCCGCCGCCGCCTGCCCAGCGGCCCGGGAGGCGGAGGCGCGGGGGAGGAGGCCCCGCTTGGCTCCGCAGCCCCGGATGCTGCATGACTTCATCTTTCCGCCGGCTCCCCTGCTAGGCTAGGGCCGGTCCGGCAGCTAGCCCGCCGCCCGCGCCCCGCCGCAGTCCCGCGCCCACCCCGCACCCGCCATGTCCGAGATCCTGCCCTACAGTGAGGACAAGATGGGCCGCTTCGGCGCCGACCCCGAGGGCTCTGACCTCTCCTTCAGCTGCCGCCTGCAGGACACCAACTCCTTCTTCGCGGGCAACCAAGCCAAGCGACCCCCCAAGCTGGGCCAGATCGGCCGAGCCAAGAGAGGTACGCGGCCGGGGCCCGGAGTCGTCGCTTGACCCAGAAACCCTCCGCCGGGCGCCCCCCGGCTGCAGTTCCCCGCCAAGCGCCAGCAGCTCTTGCCGCAGACCAGCGCAGCCAGCCGCTCGCCGGCCGGGGTTGGGGGGGTGGTGGTCCCTGCTGCAGTGTTGTGTCCCCCTCTTCCCCTCTCCTGGGAAAGCAGTGCTCCGGATTCGATGCTCGCCACCTCTGGAAGTAGAGCCTGGGCATCCGGGCGAAGGGGAGGGGCCGGCCGGGGCATTTGGGGCTGCCTGAAGTGGGAACATGGGGCGACGGCCGCTTCTTCGGGAGCAAACGCTAAGTCGGTGTATGCTACGGAAGAACCTTCGGGTGGGGAGGGATGTCTGACTGGAGAATGGGCAGGGGGCCGGGGGTTCGCTTGTCCTGGTTGTTTGCATGGGGAAGGGGCTCTGTTAGTGCCAGGATCGGAAGAGGGGTTCTAGCCACAAGAAGGTTAGGTTGGGGAGAGGGCTGGAATAGATGGAGATTCGGTTTGAGGAGGAAATCCTGTTGAAGTGAGGGTGGAAGAGGGGGATCCCATAAGCAAAAGCTTTCCGATCAGCTCGGATGGAGGAGAGCTCAGGCGGCGGGAGGGTTTGGACTGGAAGGTTGAACGGCTGGAGTCTTTGGAAGAGGGGCGTTCCTCCACAAGGAGAGGAGTGGGTCTGTGGGAGCTGGGGTCAGCAGTGGGTTGAGTCGGCAGGAGAGTTCGGACGGGGAGGTCACTGTAGCACGGAGGTCCGAGGGGCGTCTCTGGGCCACGGGCAGTAGCTGAGCGGGGCGCGGGGACCAGGGCCCCATTCTCGCCACCGCCCCCCGAGGCCGCGCGGCTGACGCGCTTTCTCCCTGCGCAGTGGTGATCGAGGATGACCGGATAGACGACGTGCTGAAAGGGATGGGGGAGAAGCCGCCGTCCGGAGTGTAGACGCGCCGGCTCAGGCGGCGGGCTCCGGGCCCAGCCCCGCGGCGGCCAGGACCGCGAGCCGGCGATGCGGCTGCCGGCGCCCCCCGCCCCGGCCCAGGCGCTCGCGGGCGGGGGCTGCAGGACCGCGCCGCTTTCGGGTCATAGTCGCTGCCGCCGCCGCCGCCAGGCACTCCGGAGCTGTCCGCTTCAGCACCACGGCGGCGGCGGTAGCGGCGGCGCGGACCGGCCCGGAGCCCGTCGCCGCGCTCATGCACTTTAGAACCTCGGGCCGCAGCCCCACCCCGCACACCGGAACGGACAGAGACCCGCGGCCCTCAGCCCCGGCCCGTCCCCTCCCGCACGGCTCCCCTGCCCCGCCCCTCTCAGGCAGGTCTGGTCCGCAGACCGGCTGCCTGCCGGTGTCGGACCTCGCACGCGGCCAGGGATGTTTGGCTGCACATTTGCATGAGCTTCCCACCCACCTGAGCCCAGCCCTCCAGGCCGCTCCTCACCCTCCACCCCTGTCTGGCGTGACCCCAGCCTCAGCCTCTTTCTAAGGGACTTCCTCAGCACATTTGTATTTTTATATCCGACTCTTTGTTTACTGATTCCCCTCGTGGTTCATGCCCTCCCCCCACGGTCTCGGCCACGCTCTTCTGCGCCTGGCAGATAGGATGGGTGTTGAGGCTGGGATGGGACAAGCCCCCAACATGGTAACCAACCATATGACCAGTCTGCCCATGCCTGACCCTAGGCGGCTCTCTGGCAGACTCCTCCCCTCAAGGTATCACCTTCCAAGGGCCCAGGTCTAATTTTACCTTGGACCCTTGCGTCCTGCCCCTGGGAATCCAAATGGGGGCTGCATTGCATCTTTGGATGACACCTGTAGCCCTAGCCCTGGAGATATTCTCAACCCCAGGGATGTCCTTTGTAAATGTTCCTCCATCCTCACTGTACCAGGAGTGTGTGAATAAACACAGACCCCCCTGTGTGTGCGTGTGTGTGTAGCTGCTGCTTTGGTTTGCTATAGGAACCAGCCCAAAATGGCTCCAATTCTTTTTTGGGGAGGGGATCAGATACTTGGGAATCTCAGGTGCATGTAACTGACAGAGAAGCGTTGCCAAGTAAACACAGGCAGGTCAGCCTGGCCTGGGAACATCATTACAGCGTGGCCTCCTTGGGTAAATAATACAACCTGAGCAGGATAGGTCACCAGAGTTGGGGCTGGAGCTGGGGTCAGAAGCAGTCTATATTCAAAGTGTGCAGCCTCCTATGAATACGTCCAGGTTGAATGGGGGTCAGTAACAGGCCCCAGGGATGCAAGTCTCCAAGTCTGGCTGGCATGCACAGGGGTTGTGCTGAGATTTGCCCCTGGGGATGAATCACTGATGGTTCAGTATGGTGGGGGAGGAAGTTGGGGAATCCAGGAAAGGTCTGAGGAGCCTAAGAAGGAAGTCAGAAACCTGAGATCTGGGATCTAGTTTGACCTAGCCTGTATTTTTTTCATGTGGGGTTGCTCCCATCAGCTCTTAGTTAGGCATGAGGCCCCTGGGATGTGGGCACTTTGGACCTGACCTTAAGCACTGAGTCAGGAATTCTGAATACTTGAGCCTGGGGCAGAAAGGCAGGAGAACCATGCTTCTGGCCTCACAGCTGAATGGCACTGAGGAAGTCCTCATGATCTGAGTCCTGGAGGAAGCAGGGTGGGGTGGGAGGTCTAGGAGGTGAGAGGATCTGGGCCCCAAGGGCCAGCTGGGCCACACTGAGCTCTTTGCCCTTCTGCATGAGGTAGAAATGGAAGTGGAAACCATTGCCATAGGTTGCATGCCTCAAGGACCAGCCGTAACGAGCTTGGGCGTAGTGTCTTGTCCGAAAGTGGGGGGCAGCAGAGGTCATTGAGATGAACTGGCCCCCAGGGACCAGTACTCGGCTCACCTGAAAGGCAGATAGAGAAGCCATTGGTGAGAAGCCCATCTCCAGGTTCTCAAAGGTCAGTATGGCCCCAGATGCCCTCCCAGTGAAATCTCAGGTACGACCCTCCATCCAGTAGCTCAGGGCTCAGGGCTTTCCATGGCAAAAGAGTGAGGCTTCCTCTCTGCCCCTGGTTGTTCCATGGGGGTAGGGCTATTTTTTAAACAGGTAGGAGCATGGGAGTGATGTCAGGTGCAGGGGGCACTGCCTTCCTGTCAGCTGCTTACCTTCCCTACCTGGAACCTGGCCGCTACCTCATCTCTATGGCAACACAGTATTCAATCCTCAGCCTCTGTGAGCCTGGCCACTCCAGCCCCCTACAATCTCGATCCAGCTTAACACCCCCTTCCTTCAGGTAACCATAGTCCTGAAGGGACCCACTACTTGTTCCAAACCATGCCTCCTTCTGGCTTCTGAGTTCTTCTAGTCTCCTAAAACCTTAACCCCTCATCCCCAGCTCTTGATCAGCCGTCTTTCCCTTGGTGCTCCCTCACCTCACTCAGCACCTGGTCCACAGTGTGGATACCTTCAGAGGACACGTTCCAGGGATCCTGTTCTCCAGTCAACAGGGCATCCAGCGTGCCCTTCTCGAGCACCACGTCAAAGGAGCCACTGGGGAAGCCCAGTGCCCGCACGTCCATGGTCTCCCAGCGCAGCTTGGGCACATGGGCATATCGAGCTCGCATGGCAGCCACCACTACTGATGAGTAGTCCACACTGGTCACATCAGGGAAGCCCCCAAGGAATAGTTCGTAGCTCAGGGCACTGTTTCCACAGCCTGGGGTGAGAAGGGGTGGATGACAAAAGGTCTAGGTTAGCTTTGGTTCTCACCTCCCCAGTTATCCATCCACTCTTGGCCTGTTTTCTCTCAGCGCAAACCCTCCTGTACTGAGGGAGAAGCAGCATGGTACGAGAGCATGAGCCTTAGAGTCATACAGATCTGGGCACATATCCTGGCTCTATCATTCCTGGCTGTGTGGACTAAAGCAAGTCGTTTACATACTAGGAACTTGGATTTCCTAGTCAGAAAAATGAAGATAACAATACCTAGCCTACATGTAGGATGTGATGCTCTAAATTTAAAAACTAAACAACTGGAGAGTAGGAGCTTTGAACTTAGGAGTTCAAAGATTTGGGTTCTGATATCTCTAGTCATACAGCCATGGCAAGTCATTCAACTCAGCCTCAGTTTCCTCAGACTCAGAATGGGAATAATATTGGCATCGTAATATTATTAACAGGATAATGCTAGTATTATCCTAATTCCTAACCTCTCAGAGATCCTCTGATGATATCAGCCCTGGGAAGACTTCATGTTAGGGGTTTTTATCTTACTTTGCTTTCCAAGGCAGAATTAACAAGTGAAGGGGAAACTAAGTGGGGACACACAGTGGAGATGATTCCTTGTAATTTCTTCATGTATGATTGAGCGCCACATATTGGGTTCTGCTGATGAATAAAAAGCTTCTGCCCTCAAGGAGCTGATGCTCTGGTGAGAGGAACGGATGTGTAGTCAGGCAACTGCCACATAATGCAGTGAGAGTTTCAATAGGGACAGGCTGCAGGAGCACACAGGAGAGTCCCTGTCCCCACTTTAGATGGGTGGGCCAACAGGATCGGGGGAACTGACAACCAGTCAGAGTCTTGAAGAATCATAACACTCTGGTGGGAAGTGCCCGGAAAGCAGTCGCAAAGTGGTGGAGGGTGGAGGTTAGAGGAGTGGATGTGGACCACTGCCCAGTGGGCATGGCTCCCTTCAAAGATCTGTTGGCCTCTTCCAGGCCCTCTTGTGGTCAGTATCAGCCCAAGAACAGGCCTGGATGACAGTTCTTGGTGGCCTCACATGAGGATCCCCAGCTCTTGGGATTAGATTGCCTTTCATCCCCATTTGCCTCCCTAAAGGGATCACAGAATCAGCTGTTGGGATAGCCCTAATCTAGCAGGCAGAGCTTGGCACCTGGACAGGTGCCAGAGACTGCTGGTTGGTCCTCGGCTGCCCCTTCTTGTGTTTCTCCTCAGGCTCTGGGGCTCAGGAAGAGTACAATCTTACCTGCGAAAACCCAATGTGTGCGTCCCAACACTGGAACCACAACAGGCTCTGGGACGGGAGGTGAGGGTAGCTGAATAGGAGACTCTAACCCAGTTCAGCCTGAAATCCCACTGGGTTCTCTGACCACAATGCCTTCATCAACCAACACCTGACCTCATATGCCTGCAGAGCTCTGCCTAACTGTGGACAAACCCAAATTTCCTTCCTTCGTTCCCTTTGGTACAGGAATGGTATCTCCCAAAACAACTTTATTAAAGATGAAGGGAAAATAAAACTTGACCACAGGGCCAGTTATGCCTACAAAGCAGTGATTTGGGGCTAACAACTAAGATGAGGCTTGGAACCGCCACTGCTTCCCTAGGTGGGGCCTTAGGGAAGCAGAGCTCTGGAAAACTGAGCCAGATCCAAGAACCCATCATATGGGAGCCCAGAGCTATGTGGATGCTATCCCAACACCAAGAGACTGAAGTGTAAACCAGAATACCAATCTGCTTATTTATAATAGGAAAAAATAGCCATCATGGGGTCTGGACAGTCAATCCTCTGGTCAGTCCCTTGTGTCTCTATAGGAAATAAAAACTGAAGCCAAATTATAATCCGAAGATTCTACAGAGCATGGAGTCAAGCAAGAAGAGAATCAGAGAAGTATAATGACAGCAAAACTGGGACGGCCACATGAACTCATCTGTAATGAGGAATCTAGCCATAGGGACCAGACACACAAGTCTTCAGGCAAGGTACTCTTTCTCCGAGCAGTCCTGGAGAAAGTGCCTCTCTGACTCCCATTTTCAATAATAATGATAGCTAACAGTTTTTGAACACTAGGTCCCATGCTAAGTACTTTATAAGGATTATCTCAGTTTATTTTCCCAGTAGCTCCATACTGAAGATTCTATTATAACAACCATCGCCATTTTCTAGTTGTGACACCAACTGTGTAGCCTGAAAGGCCTAAAATATTTACTATTTGGCCATTTTTCAGAAAAAGTTTACTGAACCCTAACCTACAGTAGTTCTCCTAATATTTATCACTAACCTCTTGGGGTTGCCATGAGGATTAAATAAGTTAGAAAGGGCTCACCACATTCCCTAGCACCTACCAGGTGTTCAATTTGTTTGTTTAGGTGGAATGTAACATAGGGTACCCCCCAAGCTGCGGGTCCTGTTCTTAGATCTTGGGAATCCTGTCTGGAAAGTTCTTCTTTTTGATTTTTAGACTTTTCCCTCCTCTATCCAGAAAAGGATATCTCCCAGTCAGGCAGAATTTAAGGCAGTGTTACTCTGCCAATTACCAGCATGAGAATCAGCCTGTGGGCTTGTTGAAAATACAGACCCCGGGACCTGCCTTAGACCATCCCTGGAATTATATACTCAGAGTGGGGTCCAGTTTTCCAGGTTACTACACTAAATCTTGAAAAACATAGATCTATGGTAAATCTATAGATAAATGCAATGGTTTAAAGCCACAAAATTCAAGAGAGGTTTTACCTCTGGGGGGAAGAGGTTTGGGGGACCACACAGAAAACCTTGGATATACAACGCTTTTTATTTTGTCAGGCTTTTTTCTAGTTATCTTTCATACACACTCAATCATCTTAAAAACCTGATAAATAAGTATGTACTCTTACTTTTTTTTTTTAAGGCTGAGAAAATGGAGGCACAGAAATTTAAGTATTTTGCCCATGATTCCACAGCTAAGATGACATGTGCTGAGATCCCTACATAATTAGCCGCCTCCAGGGTTCAAGTTCTTAAGCACTTTCTAGTCCTAGGAATGCTGTATTTCTCAAACCGAGTAGGGTATTCACACACATTCGAGTTATTATTTATACTTTATATATATACTGTATTATAAATGTCTCATATATGTGAAATATTTCACTTAATACATGGTTTTAAAAATAGCAAAATAAAAACTGTAATTGGAAGGAAATCCGTTGTTTAATCAAACTTCACTGGAGCCCCCAAGGCTGGCAGTGGAAGAGAACCCCAAGGGGGGCAGGTGGACCTCTCAGAGCCCCACCTGAAACCCCAGTACTTGTTCCTTTTGGGGAGTCACACCAATCTCGGCTGCAATCTCCCCTCAGAGGGAGCTGTCCTCATCCTCACTAAACACGGTGGGATGGGGTGGGGGGTGGGGGGGGGGAAGACGACGACATAGGACCAAGTTTCAGTTAGAGCTTGGAGAGTCAAGAGATAACTCTCTAGGCGACAATGGCTCACGGTGCCCAGTGGCGCACCCAGAAAAGCGCTAGGCATTGCGCTCGAGGTGCCTGCACGTGCCTTATCCGACTTGATTTCGCAGTCCCATTTCTAGAAGTGAATCCGGGGCTCAGAACAGGTTCATGATTTGTCCTAAGTCCTACAGTCAACTAGCGCTGGGACTTGAACTAGTTACTGTGAACTCTCCAGTGCTCGAGGCTGCCTCCCCAGGGTCCGGAAAGGGGTCATGGGTCACCTACCACACTCAGACTCAGAGAGACTGTCTTTCTCCTGGGGGTCCCCGGACTAAGAATCTCTTGGCTCCTGTTTGCCCTGGCTAAATACTGCCGCGATTCTAAAGGTACTGGATCCTGACTCCTGACTGGGGAGTCGTCTGAGAGGGGCAGGCAGGAGCGAGGGGCGGGGCCAGTCCAACCAGCTCCACCTGGCCTGGGCAGCCCCGCGACTACCCACCTAGCACGAGGATACGGTCCTCCGGCCTCAGCTCCGGCTCTAGGAGGTCACGAAAGGAAGAGAAGTCCCCGAACCACTCGTAGGGAGCAGAGTCGGCAGCGCCCCGGTAGCGCTGGTCCCAGTACTGGACCTCGCGGTACCCACAGTTCTTCTCTGGTAACTCCGGCAGCGGCGCCCAGGCCCCAGGACAGGCCATGATTGCGGCTGCCGGGCCTTGAAGGCAACTGGCCCCCACCTCTGGGCGGGGCTTGGCTCCTTATGTAGCCAATTGGAATGGCTGCATGTGGGAGGCGGGGCCTTTGTGTCTCCGCCCAGCACCAGCAGTTGCTCAACATAAACACGTGGAACTTCCGTCCTCTGCTAAGCGCTCTTGGAAGAATCCTCCGGGTGGGAAAATAATATCGTCCAGACCCTGAATCCTCTGGATGCGCTGCTCACTAACTTCTGAGAGCCACACTCATGGTGTCAGACTCACTCCGGCTCGTCATTGCCCCTTTCATATCTTCAGTTTGGCTCCTTCCATTAAGAAGTCTGAAAATTAATGAAACATTCATTTCTTCCTAGTTTTGAGCACCCGAAAGGCTCTGGGGGGTGGCGGGAGTAGCGCGGACAGAGGTCTTGCTCTCCAGAAAAGACTGGCATGAACGCAGATATTACCAACATAGGCGAAGTGTTATGCTAGGCGGGGGAGGTGCGGAGGAGTGGGGGGAGACATGGCGTGGGCAGGAATGTTACTTTTCTGGGCAAACGTTCGATCCACATGAGCTCCTGTGTGCCCAGGGCTAAGTATGTACTGAGGAGTAAGACCGTTCCTGCTCGTATGGAGCATGCAGTCCATCAGGGGAGACATGTGGAAGAAGTAGATTTTAGTGGAGTAAATAAGGACTCCGGCAACTCCACTCAGCCCTCGGTCCGTTGGGGCACGCGGCGCGGGAAGCGGAACCTAAGTACCAAAGGGTCGGGCTTCCGGGGTAGCGGGCCCGCAAGTGCGGCGCACCTTCAAGATGGCGGCAGGCCTGAGGAAACGAGGCCGGGCAGGTCCCGCAGCTCGGGCGGTGGGACTGTGCGGGCAGTGGCTGCGGCGCGCCTGGCAAGAGCGGCGCCGACTGCTGCTGGAACCGCGCTACACGCTGCGGGTGGCCGCCTGCCTCTGCCTGGCGGAGGTGGGCATCACCACCTGGGTCATTCACAGGGTGGCATGTGAGTGCGCCGAGGGGGAGAGGAGGGTGGGAAGGGGGACCGAACCCCCGACCAAAACGGGGACCCACATTCGGAGCTCAGACTTAGACCCCTGATCCACTCAGTCATCAGTTGCAGACCCGTATCTTTTACCCAAATCCCAAGCCTGCTCCGCGGAGAGCCAAACCCGATCTTAATCCCTCCCAGAAAACCTGGGTCCAAGTTAATGGCTGCTGCTGCTGCTTGTCTCTGTGGCTTTGGACACGTCACTTCCCTTGCTGGGTCTCAATCTTATCATCTGTTCAATTCTGAGGTCTGGAAGTCTCTTCTCAGTGATGGCATTTTGTGACCGTTTGAGTCCGTTTGGCATTATTGGTGACTTCTCTCCAGGCTGAAAACACTGGACTTAAGGCTTACTTGCTAAAGACCAATAATTCAATACATATTTATTGAGTGCTTATTATATGGCTTACACTATGCTAGGTACCAAGGGTATAGTGGTGAAAAAGATAGACACATTTTCTACTTGCGTGTGTGGGCCTGGACAAAGATAACAGAAAATTACAACACATCATATTCATCGTGATGGTAGTAGACAGGGTGCTAAAAAGGACATAGGAGGGCACTTAATGCAGACTTGAGGAGTCAGAGAAGGTTTCCGAGAGTCCTCCTCGAAAGATAAGAGCTAGTTCCTTGAGGAAAGAGACAAAAGGGGTCGTGGGGAAGAGTACTCTAGGCATAGAGAATCCTGTATCAAAGAGCTCCTATCAAAAGAGAAAGTCTATTTCCTTTGAGGAACTGAAAGAAGTTTTTTAGAGCTGGAACACAGAAATCAAGTGAGGGTAGTACTAACAGATGAGATTGCAGAAGTCGAGACAAGATCGTGAAGGAATCTGTAAGCTGTGTTAAGGAGGTAGTTAGCATGGTGGTTAAGAATTTAGAGCTCCATGTGTTCCAATCTCAACTCTGCCCTTTCTAGCTCACTGTTCTTGAGCTAGTCACTTAACCTTATTAATTCATAATTTCATCTTCTAAAAATGGGAAGAATAGAATTTGGTCTTTATCTTAAGAGCCTTGGGGAATCATTGAAGAGTTTTAAGCAGAGAAATGTGATATGATTTCTATTATAGGATGAGCTCTCCGGTTGCAGGGTGGAAAATATATTGCAGTGGGGTGAAAGTGGAAGCTGGGAGCCTAGTTAGGGAGCTCTTGCACCATTGTGGCTAGAGATTATGTTAGGCCCAAATTTGAGTGCATGATAGCAGAGAAGGATGAGATAGTAGAGATATTTAGGATAAAGAATAGGCAGGGGGCTTCCCTGATGGCGCAGCGGTTGAGAGTCCGCCTGCCGATGGAGGGGACACGGGTTCGTGCCCCGGTCCGGGAAGATCCCACATGCCACGGAGCGGCTGGGCCCATGAGCCATGGCCGCTGAGCCTGCGCGTCCAGAGCCTGTGCTCCACAACGGGAGAGGCCACAACAGTGAGAGGCCTGCGTACAGCAAAAAGAAAAAAAAAAAAAAAAAGAATAGGCAGGACTTGGTGACTGGGCATTGGAAATGAAAGAGAAGGAAGTATCAAAGGTGTTTCCCAGGTTTGTGACTTGAGCAGCTGAGAGGTTAATGGTACCATTCATGGAACCCAGGAAGGGGAGCAGATTTGGAGTGGAAGGTTATGAGTTCCATTACAGACATGTTTGAGTTTGAGATACCTGAGTCCACCCAGAGAATGTCAGATAGGCCTTTAGAGAAGGGGTTATGATAGAAGTCCCGAGGATGAGCTGGAACTCTGTGCTTTGATGGGCTGAGGCAGAGAAATTCTGAACCTGGAAGTAACCACACCATCCTGTCCTTTTCCAGATACAGAGATTGATTGGAAAGCCTACATGTCTGAGGTGGAGGGTGTCATCAATGGCACCTATGACTATACTCAACTGCGGGGTGACACTGGACCTCTTGTGTGAGTGGGGATAGGTGGTTCAGTGAGGATGGGAGGGGCTGACTGGATGCCAGGCCGGATAGCTTGACCCAGACTCACGTTCTTTCTCCTCTTCCAGGTACCCAGCCGGCTTTGTGTACATCTTTATGGGGCTATACTATGCCACTGGCCGGGGCACTGACATCCGCATGGCCCAGCACATCTTCGCTGTGCTCTACCTGGCCACTTTGCTGCTTGTCTTCTTGATTTACCGCAAGACCTGCAAGGTGAGTCCTCACTACCAGGAACAGGGGGCCCCAAACTGGGAGGGCTGGGGAGTGGGGATGGTTCAGGGTTGATGAGCTGACCTTTTTCCCCACTGTGCCCACCTCTCAGGTACCTCCCTTCGTCTTTTTCTTCATGTGCTGTGCCTCTTACCGTGTCCACTCCATCTTTGTGCTGCGGCTCTTCAATGATCCAGTGGCCATGGTGCTGCTCTTCCTCAGTATCAACCTCCTGCTGGCCGAGCGCTGGAGCTGGGGCTGCTGCTGTTTCAGGTCAACACCCCTCCCTTCTGGCCCCCTCTTTCATTTTCTGTATTCATCACTTTCTCCCCAATTTTCTGCAGCAGAGGAAGTAAGGGAGTGGCCAGACAGTGTAGGTCAGTTAGGGCCATACTAGGTGAGTCCAGGATGTGTAGAAAGTCTTCACCCCCAGGCCCCCTACACACACACCCTCTTCCCATCCTCTGTCCCCTGCAGACAGCATCTGCTGTTGGAGTTGGTCATTGCACTTTCTAAATACTCAATATATATTTGCTCACTCAGTCTGAGTGTAGAGACAAGGCATCAGCACCCTACTCCCAGCCTCCTCCCAGGCTTCCTTATCCTCCCTCCAGCAGTTCTGAGTATGAGTGCTCACCCTCTGCCTGGAGCTTGCTGGCAGGGGAGGGGAGGAGTTGCTGTGGTGATGGTGGGCTGTACGTCTTTGGGTGGGGTGCATGGCCCTGGAGCTGATCTCCACTCTCCTCTCCCCTATCCACTGCAGCCTGGCAGTCTCTGTGAAGATGAATGTGCTGCTCTTCGCCCCTGGGTTACTATTCCTTCTCCTCACGCAATTTGGCCTCCGTGGGGCCCTCCCCAAGCTGGGCATCTGTGCTGTCCTTCAGGTATTCCCTCCTTACCCTTTCCCCTTTCTAACGAAGCGGAGGCCACTCTGTCTGGCCTCCTTTCATCCTTGAGACTTCCTCAAAGACAAGAGACAGTTTTGGAGTTGATTCTGATCTGGGCAGCCACCACCTCTAGGCTTTGGTTCCTTTAGCTGTCAAACAAGGGTGTTGAACTACATGGTCTCTGAGAGCCTTTCTAACTCTGCGCATTTATGACTTGGTGAATCCAAACTTAAAGCACTGTTATTACCTGCTTCTTTGGCCCAAGGCTCTTGTCTGGGTGGGTGGGCTGGCTTTCTTGCTATTCCTGGTGGGAGTTAGGGAACCTCTGAGACCTATACCTTGTTCTCCCTCCTCTCAGTGGTTAGCATGAGGCCGAGGGTGAGCCTGGGCAGCTCTGTTGACATCACACCCATCCTCAGGTGGTGCTGGGGCTACCCTTCCTGCTGGAGAACCCCGTCGGCTACGTATCCCGCTCCTTTGACCTTGGCCGCCAGTTTCTCTTCCGCTGGACAGTGAACTGGCGCTTCCTCCCCGAGGCCCTCTTCCTGCATCGTGCCTTCCACCTGGCACTTTTGACTGCCCACCTCACCCTGCTCTTGCTCTTTGCCCTCTGCAGGTGGCACAGGTGAGAAAGGGGAGCAATTTCATGAGCAGACATGGGGGAAGGAGTGAAGGGCCTAGGCCTTAGGGGCTGCATGGGGGATGTTGAGCTCCGCTTGGCCCACATTGGGGGCTTGATAAGTATCTCAATGGCTTCTCCCCAGGACAGGGGAAAGTATCCTGTCACTGCTGAAGGATCCCTCCAAAAGGAAGGTTCCACTCCAGCCCCTCACACCCAACCATATCCTTTAAGTCATGGGAAGGTAAGTCTTGCCCCCTCCAGCTGAAGTTGGGGTCCTGGTCAACTAGCCCTGCATGGCTGGTGACCTGGGAGAGGGAAAAGGAGCCAGCAGTAAGAGCTACAGGGCCCATTCGTAGAGCTCTTCCCAGTGCTGTGCTGAGCACTTTACACGTTGAAGCATTTTGTATTCTTTATTCTAAATATTATTGAGTTACCATTATGAGTGCTCACTCTCTGCCTGGTGCTGTCCTAAGAGATTTACATACATTCTAACATTTAAAGCTCACAAGAGACTCTGTTTTATCCTCATTTTACAGATTTTAAAGATGGGAACATTAGGGCTTTAAGAAGTTAAGTAATTTGCCAAGGTCACATAGCTCGTAAGTGACGACTCGTTAGGCGTTAGGGCTCTAGATATTACTGCCTCCACATCAGACTGAGCAATAGGTCCAGAGAGGTTAAGAAACTTGCCCAAAGGTATGCATCTAGGAACAGCAGAGCCAAGGGGCTATCTGACCCCAAAACTTTTGTCCCTCTGCTTTGAAACCTCCCTACCCCTTCTGCTTCTGCCCTTGGCCTTGACCACCGCATACAGATTGTTTCTGCCCTCTTCACCTCCAACTTCATTGGCATCTGCTTCAGCCGCTCCCTTCACTACCAGTTCTACGTCTGGTATTTCCACACACTGCCCTACCTCCTGTGGGCCACGCCTGCACGCTGGCTCACACACCTGCTCAGGTACCAGCTGGGACAACCTGGGGGCGTGGGAAGGGGTAGGGAGCTCCTCATCCCAAGACTGTGACCACGGAGGGGCAGGGGCTGAGCTGAAGTGCTGCAGGCCTAGAACCTGGACAGACCTGGAGCTTATTTCTCATCTCCAGGTTGCTGGTGCTGGGGCTCATTGAGCTCTCCTGGAACACATACCCATCCACGTCCTGCAGCTCTGGTGCCCTGCACATGTGCCATGCTGTCATCCTGCTGCAGCTCTGGCTGGGCCCCCAGCCGTTCCCCAAGACCATCCAGCACAGCAAGAAAGCCCACTGAGATCCATCTCTTCCCCTCCAGTCTATTCTCAGGACCCTGGATGGGGATGGACTGTGTGCCCTTCCCAATAAACTTTACGAAGTCCACTTCTGTGCAGCCTACGTGGAGGTGCCTGGACCAAGCTGTGAGGGACAGGCACGCGGCAATTAAAGAACTCATTCAGACAGTCCTAAGAGGCACTTTATTGCATAGGATTTAGGGACTGTGGCTCTCTCCCCTTCTACTGCACTGCACAGAGCTCAGAGGGGAAGGGGCATGGGGCGGAAGGAGCAGGAGAGAGCACAGGCAGGCACTTTCTGTGGGGCAAGTGGATTTTGTGAAGGGAATGAGAAGCAGTAGGGGCGGACTGTCACCAGCCCACCCCTTCCCAGCACCAAGAGGCCGGCTCTGGGTGGCAGTGACTTGAGTTTCTTGGGGGGTGCCAGCCAGAGCAACCGGTGACCCTCACATGTTTGCTGGGCTGTAGCACAGCAGGTGCAGCTGCAGGTTCTGGTCCCAGTGGCGCAGCAGCAGGAAGAGACCCCGGGCTGCGGCCTTGAGGTTGGCCAGGTCGAGGCCGTCGGGCAGGTGCTGGGCCCGCAGCCAACAGTCAGCCTTAGCTGCCGCCAGTTCCCACTCACCGAAGGCCGCGGCACAGCGGTGCTCCAGCCACGCAAGCGCCACAGCAGTGGCCCAAGTCCGGCCCCGCAGTTCGGCACCACCAGGCCCTTCCGCCCCCTCCGAGGCCTCGGTGTCTGAGCCCCGGCCACTGTCCACCTGGCCTGGACCCTCGGAGCCCGAGCTGGGGGACGGGCTGCAGGAGGCCGTGGCACTGTCACCCTGGCCAGCACCATGGCCTAGAAGTGCCCAGGGAGAGGAGGCCGAGGTGGGGCTGAGGCTGGCGCGATGCGCAGCGAAGGGCGAGGCGCGGCACAGGCGCTCCCGTGAGATGCGCACTGCTGCGCAGAAGGGCGCGTCTAGGCGGAAGGAGCCGGGCGCCTCCTGCAAGCGCACCTGAGGAGAGAGGAGGTGGGGGGAGAATCGAGCTGAGACAGCGCCCTGGCCCTGGCAGCGCCACCCTCCACCTCCCGAGTCCTCACCAAGGGCAGGTAGTCATGGTTGCTGCCTTCACTGTTGCTGTCACTGGCTTGGCCCATGTTGGGGCTGCAGAGTCTATGGCTGTCTGGGCCTCTGGCCTTCCGACGGCCCAGGCTGAGCCGAGAGGGATGCTCGGGGGGCAGACGATGAGGACGTCCGATGGGGGCTGCGCGGTCCCCCAAAGCAGAACTGGAGTTGCCAATCTGGTCCGGCTCCCAGCTGCCTGCCAGAGAGCCTCCCTTAAGTCCTGAACTGGAGCCATTCAGTGGTGGTCCCTAAGCCTGGTTGGTCCCTACCAGTTACCCAAATTTGAGTGTTACCTTTAGAGTGGACGGCTGTGGGCAGAGGAGCTGCATCTAGATGCCCTTGAGAGGCAGGAGGGGTGCCTGGGGGTTCGGCTGGCTCTGCAGGGGCACAGAAGAGAGGGGTGAGGTATGTCTCGGAGGGTGGCCAGTGAGATGGGAACCGGCACCTGGGAGGTCACCTGAAAGGGACCTTGCCTACCTGAGCTGTGCACCTGCAGGGCTGAAGGTAGGACCTCTCTGGTGGTAGCATCCACAGCTACAGGGCAGGTGAAGCAGGAGGGGGCAGAGCTGACCTTGCTTG
The DNA here is from genome assembly GCF_025265405.1 of Mesoplodon densirostris. Lineage (NCBI taxonomy): Eukaryota > Metazoa > Chordata > Mammalia > Artiodactyla > Ziphiidae > Mesoplodon > Mesoplodon densirostris. The sequence continues at coordinate 106,550,628 of NC_082665.1, read as the reverse complement.
TCTGAAGGGCTCGGAGCCAGGACCTCCGGGCATGACCTGCAAAACCAAGGGGCCACATGTTGACTGGGCGGGGGGTGCACTCCCAGCACCCACTCTCTACAAAGGGCTTCACAGAAAAAAATCTCAGTGCTCCCATAGCTTCTCCCTCTGTACATGTTTGTTTTTTTTTTTTTTTTTTTTTTTTTTTGCCGTGCCTCCAGGCTTGCGGGATCTTAGTAGTTCCCCGACCAAGGATTGAACCTGGTCCCTGGCAGTGAACGCACCAAGTCCTAACCACTGGACCGCCAGGGAATTCCCTGCCTTCTGTCCACTTTTGAACAGAGTGGAGTTCCTTCTCGGGGTCAGCTCAGACTCAGCTTTGACAAGAAGTGGTTAGGCTGAACACTCAAGGTACCAAGACTAGGCCCCTGGCCACCCACAAATTTAACATTCTGGATAGAGCCCAGAGGAGGCATTGACTGGTACCTTTTCCATCCACTCATTTCAGCACTGCCCAACAGAACTTCCTGCAATGATGGAAATGTTCTACATCTGCATGATCCAGTATAGTAGCCACTAGTCCCATGTGACTATTAAGCATTTGAAGTGTGGCTAGTGCAACTGAAGAACTGACATTTTAACTTTATTTAACTTTAATAACCTTCCTAAATGACAGATTTGTTTTTATGTTATGGGCACTGTGAATCATTACAAGATGAAATTCCCTCTCTGTTGGCTGCTAGGACGCTTGCCAGTTTGGGGTCCCATGCTTGCAAGGGCACAAAACCTCATGGTGTGCATCTCATTCCCTGCTTCCTTTTATTATCCCTTTTTCCCCCATTGCGCTGCTTAACTTTTTTTTCTTGACAATGTGGGTGAGCCGCCTCAAATCACCTGTGAGCAAGGTGAGGTATAGCGAGTGATCCCACAGACCTATGCTTCTGCCACTCTCTGTCCCATACAGGCTCCTTGAGCCCTGACTGGGGCCACCAGCAACTCACCCCGGTCAGCCCTGGTCTCGCCCCGTCCTCGGAGAGCCAGCTGCTCATTGTCCCGGACCACGGAAGCCGCTGTCAGTCGATGGAGTGCTTGGTCCCAAGCATTTCCGCTTTCAGGGGGTGACGGAGGCAGTGAGCCAGCATCCCTAGGCCCCCACAGCATCTCCAGCCCAACGCCCACCTCCCAGCTCATAGGCTGCTCCCCGCACAGGGCCCGGATCACCACATGGCAGCGCGGAGGCTGGGGAGGCAGTGGTATTGCTGGAGGGGCCAACTCCCCACTGGGGGGAACAGCCGTGAACAAGAAGGGTGGTTCCATCAACATGTCCCAGTCCATGGGGGCTGGGGAGAGCAGGTTTCCTGGGGAGAGACGATGGTAGGAGCAGGGTCAGTGGGGTGCCCTGGGCTCCACCTCCCCAAGGTCTACTTGGTGTCAGAACCTGGCTCCCCATAACCCTTACCTGAGTCATCCGGGCCCTGTCTCAGCAGCTGCCCTGGCTCAGGGCCTGGCCCATCTGGTGCTACACCCAGAGACGGGTGCCGGAGATGGCCAGGGACTGAGTTCACCCGGCCTGGGGGGGATGAGAGGCTTCGGCCAGTTAGAGCTGCTCTGCGTCGACGGCCCAGGACCTCAGCACTCAAGGCCCCAGTCTGCATGTGCGAAGGGTGGAGGGGTGGGGGAGGGGTCCAATGGTCAAGGAATGCAGAGCTCCTGGCCATCAGACATACATACACAGCTGGCCACATGCCCCTTTTCCTGAAACCCTGGATGGCTGCTCACCACCCTTAGGGGTGAGGCCAGACTCCTTCTGGCCCCTGACCCCCTTCCCATCGTCATCTCACTCCATGCCTATGTCTCAGTTGAGGTTATTGCTTGTCTGTTTTTATTCATGTCTTCTCCCGTTTTGCCTAGCTAACTTCTTATTCTTCCAGAGGTGGCTCTTGCTTTCCTGACCCCCTCAGACAGGGTTAGTCACCTTGACTCTGAACCCCCATAAAGCCACATCCCCGTGCTCATCAATGTATGTTGCATGGTATCATCATCATACATTATACCATCATTACCCATCTATTTCTTCAGGTAGACTTAATAGTAACCACGGCACGATTTATGGCATACAGCCAATGGTCAATAAATATTTGCTGGATACATGGTAGGTGGATGTGGATTGAATCTCACCTTGACTGGAGCCGGTGGGGGTGGAGGCAGGGGGCAGGAGTGGGAGCCAGCAGATTCTCCCCAGGCCAGGCTGCGGCAGCCCTGCTGAGAAGGGGGATCCAGGGGAGCACTGCCTTCGGGGGACCCAGGGCCCTGGGAGACGGGGGACTCGCTGCTGCCTGTGGAGCCTGGGCCTGGCTCTGGGCTGGCAGAGCAGTGGGTAAGCACATACTGCTCCCGGATGTACGAGGACTGGAAGATGCGGCGCCATATGGCTGTGTCAGAAGAGGGGTTAGGTCCAGGGTCCGTGACTGGGTCTGTCAGAGCATCAGTACCTATTGGGAGGCAGGAGAATAGATCCCAGCCCTGGCCCCTCCCACTGCCCACTCCTCCTCCAACACAAATACACTCAGGCACTCACTCCGATCTGAGTCCCCAGCAGCCCACGGGCTGGACAGCTCTGCCGACACAGTGCCTGTTCCCAGTGGCTCTGAGGTGCCAGTGGGCTCAGTGCCAGGGCTGGTGGCAGATGGTGCTTCCTCTGGGGATGGGAACACGGAGCTGCCCAAGCTCTGCCAGCCAGGCTCTTGGCCCTGGAGAGGGATAGACGTTGGGGGAAAAAACAACAACAACTGATTATAGTTATACACTAGCTCTTTCCAAACAGGATTTAAGATGGCTCACTGCAAGAGGCAATAAAGATAATAAACCAGAAGTGAAAACCCAGTACTAAGGAAAGAGGAAGCATACATGCTGACCATAGGGTTACTAGAGCTGCTGTGGCTGAGCTTCAGGTTTGGCCCTGAGCTTCCTGGCAGCCAGGGAAAAAGACAAACAGTCCATTATACATCTCTCCTGATCAAAAAGGAGGAAGCATACTTGGTTCTTCTAGAGAGATAAAGCTTTTCATAATAAAAATGACAATCATTTCTCCAACTCCTCGTATGTGTTAAGTATCCTACCAAGAGCACACATGTTATGACTTCTAATTACAACCTTATGAAAAAAATCAGTACAAGGAAATGGGCTCAGAGAGTTTAAGTGACTTGTCCAAAATCAAATGGTTAGTACATGGCAGAGTTGGGATCTGAGATTTCATTTAGACAATGCTCTGTCTGTTCCTGAATGTTACAGGAAATAATCCAGATGGTGCTTTTTGCAGGCACTGTGTGAAGTAATGAGCAAGTTTTGACAAAAACCTTGAAACTATGCTGGCGCTGTTCTCTGTAACTGTGTGCTTTAGTGACCAAGGGTAGCACTTTACAGGACAGCTCAGTGGAAGACCTTATGAGGGAGGCAGGCTGCAGTCACCTTGAGGGACCCAGTATGGTCTCTAAGGAGGTCTAGTGGGTAGCAGTAGGAGCGTATGGCAGAGAGAGGCACAGGGAATAGGAAATGGGTTTTGCAGAGATGCAGGGGCTTCAGCCACCCCAGGCCCACCTCCCACACCCCAGCCCAGGCTCACCCCTAGGGGGCGGGACCGGAAGCCGTCCACCTTGAAGAGCGAGCAGTAACCGAGCAACTGGTCCCCAGGATAGAGTGCTGGGATCTCCCGGGGCGTCAGCAATGCCTCCACCGCATCGGGCACAAACCAGTCCACAGAGATGTCGCTCAACGCGGGCTCCAGTGCCTTCCGCAGGGCCTGCACCAGCTGTGAGGAGTGACCAGAGGGAGGCCATGGGAGAGAAAGAGGTGCCACACAGCCAACAGAGTGGGAAAGCTGCCCGTCTGCTGATGCCATCTACCCAGCCCCTGGCTGAGGGGAGCAGGGTCCGGCTGGGGTTGGGGGAAGGAGTGGGGGTAGGAACAAGCAAGGGGACTGAGTGTTCATTGCTCAGGGCTCGGTGCTTCTCCTGGCCTGAACTGTGCCACGTGGATAAGGCAAGACTTTCCAAAGATATGGCTTAGTACCCGGACAAAACTGAGAGCAAGGTTTGGGGAGCAGTCAGAGGCCATGTCCCCCACACCTCCGGCCTCCTGCAGCACCCCACAGCAGGGTGCCTGGAGACCCCACGACCTGACCAGGTTCTGTTTCAGACTCAGTGCAACTTGGGAGGAGGACTTGGACGAATAGGGAACAGGGCCCAGGCTCAAGCTCACCATGGGCTGCAGCCTTTCCCCAGGCCTCAGGAAGTAGGCCTGGCCCCTGCTGAGGGCAGACAGACCCTGCAGCAGCGGGCGGCAGGCAGGCCCCAGCCCAAAGGAGAAGCACCTGACAAGAGAAGGGGAGCAGCCGTGACCTCCCGGAGCCTCTTTGGGAGGCCAATCTCGGGAGCCTGGCTGTGCCCACTCCATCCTACCTGGCTGCCCCCCTGTGCCGCCTCATGAGCTCCAGGGTTTGGTGGGTCGCAGCAGCCATGGGCGAGGCGGCGGTGAGCAGGAACAGCTGCCGAGGGTGGGCCCTGTGCTGGGGCTGCCCCAGGGCCCAGTCCAGCGCAGACCTCACGTCCGGGGGGCCGCCCGCAGCCTGCAGCCTCTCAATGCTCTCGCAGATCAGCTGCACAGCTTCCTGGAGGAAAAGGACATGGGCTGGGCCGCACTGGCTGAGACGCCTCTGGCTAGGCCCTCAAAGCCCCGGGCCACACTCACGTCACTGCAAGGCTGGCTCTCTGGGAAAAGGGGCTGCACCAATGTGCCAAACGTGGCCAGGTTGATGAGTGTCTGGGGCGGGAGCGACTTCACAGCCAAAACGATGGCATCCTGGAGAGAGCCAGGGAGGGCAGGGTGAGGCAGGCCCCACTGGCACCGGAAGAGAACAAGGGCTGCCAGATTGCTTGCTTTCTCCAGGCCGTGTGTGAAACGAGGGGCAATCTGGGTGAGGCCCTGTGGGTGTGAGACTGCAAGCGAGACCCTGGCACGTGAGGGAGACTCTGTGTGAGAGACGATTGTGTATGTGACCCTGGAGGCGTATGTGAATCCTTGGGTTTGAGAGTCGGTGTGACTGAATGTAACTTTACATATGAAAGAGGCTCTTGGAATCTGGGAGAAATGCATGTATGTATGAGCGTGAGAAGGAGAGAGAGGTGTGTGTGTGTGTGTGTGTCTTCGGGAGGCTGCCCCCCAGCCCACCTCAGACCCACTGCTGCACCAGCCCCAGGCCTGCCCACACCACATGCTCCCACAGGCCTTGTGTGCCACGCTGCTGCCATCCAACAGGAAGAGGAGCTCCCGAGTCGCTGTGCCCAGGTGTCCAGGCTTGGAGCTCAGGTCCGGGCAGAAGCTCAGCACCAGCACGGGGTTCAGCAGGATGTCCTTGTGGAAGCGTCGCTGCAGGAACCACACCTGAGCACGGGAGCCCCAAGTCATCCTGGGCCAGGCTGAGGGCAACTCCGACCTAGGCTGGCAGCAGGACCTAGCCCCGGAGACCTTTTCAATCCAGTCCACCCAGAGGGGGCACCCTTTGTAGTCATCTGAATAAAAGCGAGGGCAGAGACAAGTGGCTGTCCTCTGCCTAGGTCAGTCCTGCCCCCAATCCTCCGAGACACATTCCAGGGACACTTGACTGGGCCCTCCTGTGAAAATACTCATCAGTCCTCTGGGAGGGTGGTGGCAGCTACTGAGAGCTCCTGCTGAGAGCAGACGCCCCATGCCAACCCCAACGGAAGCCTGCCCGCCTGCTCCTCCTGCACTAACACAGCCATCAATGGGGCCAGGGGCCAGGCCAGGACCCCAGGCAGCCATACCTGCCGGTCCCCCTCACTGTCCCTTCGCTGCAGCCTCTGGAAATCCCGGCGGGCCCTCACCTGGGCCTCGTATTCTGCTGAGCTCAGGCTGCCGGCCTCCAGCATCAGATGTGGCTGGTGGGGCTCTGGGGAGACGGGGACACAGTTCTGTCAGGGAAGTCCCTGTCTCTAGACCCCAACTGCTCAGGCCCACTGTCCTGGGAGAACTTTGCAGGTCCGGCTTCCCTGTACCACCAGGCCCACCCTCACAAATGACTCAGTCGTCTGGCTTAGGGTCCAGAAATCTACACTTGAAAAATGCTACCCAGGTGGTCCTGAAGCAGGTCAGAGCTGACCTACTGTGTGTCCCAGTCTCTCACCACTGGGGTGCAGCAGGATCTCCAAGGCCCGGTCGCAGTGGTGGCCCTCTGCCAGTGTGACACAGATGGTGGCTGCAGAGCTGGCATGAGGGGGGGCATCTGCCCGCAGAGCATGAGAGGGGCTCTCCAGACCTGAGGGATGTAGAGGCAGGGAGAGGTGATGATTGCCCCACCCCAAGCCAGTACTAAGAGCACAACTATCACCTTCCCAGGCAATAGTGGTGGGGGCCGGGATCATGACTGATTCAGCTCAGCTCTCAGAGTCCAAGCTATGGAGTGGACAAGGGGGGATTTACCTGCCTTCGTGGACTGGGAGCAGAATTCCCAGGTGCATCCTGCCTGGCCAAACAGTTCTATATCAACCAACTGCTGATTTAACATCCTGGTCCACCTCGTGCAAAAGAAAACTCCACTTCATCACTTGGACCAGTCTCATTGTAAGCATCTCTCTTCTCATTGGCGAGTGGAGTGGGGTATAAATAAATGACACTGACAAACCTAGGGGTGTGTTTGTTGTGTGGAAGTGGCGAGGGGGTGATTCCACTGTGAGACTAGCGGCTCCTAAGGTTTAGGTCCCTGTCTTCTTTTTGTCCTGTGTTCCTCCCATCCCTGAGCCTTCAGTTATTTCCCAGTCAGCTATGCTGGGAGGGGCACCCACCTGCCAGCAGGCATGGCCCAGTCACCAGCATCTCGAAGGAGAAGGTGTACGGGGCTGGGCAACGGGCAGGGCCTGAGAACACGTCCCGAGGGGCAGCTGGCTCCTCCCAGGCCGGCCCATCCCCCTCAGGGCTGCCCATTCCGAAGCAGCTGGTGGGGCTGGAAAGGAACACAAGGAGGGTCACTGGGCCAGTACCAGGGCCCCTAGCCCCTCTGGCTGACTGGCCTCAGCCCTTCCCCACCCTGCCCATCCCCCGGGGCACCCTGCCAAAGCCCCCTCACCCGCACTAGACCCAGAGAAGCCGAGGGAGGGACGAAGAGAATCACCATAGGCCCAACCTGTCGTCACAGAGCCCCGGAGGCCTGGGGGGCCCCAGCGGGCCTGGCGGGGCCAGAGGGGTGAGCACGGAGGGCAGGGCCACGCGCAGCACCCCGTCAGGCCTGGAGGGCAGCTCCCGGCTGCTGCGCAGGGTCACTGTCATGGTGCCGGCTGCGGCGATGAGGCCTGTGGGCAGCACCAGTGTGGACCGGGCCTGGGCCAGATCCAAGACAAGATGACCTATGATGAGTGAGGAAAGGGGTCAGAGGGGGCTGGAAGCAGACGAGATGGGGGAATCTGGGCGTGGGAGCAGGCACTGAGTCAGGGGAGCTTGGGCAAGGGGGATTTTGTGAGGTTGGAGGGATGCTGGGCTAATGCACTGGTGATGCAGGATGGAGGCATGAGATGAACGATGGTTGAAGGAGAGGCAGGTTGGTGGTAGAAGGAGCTGGCTGTCATTAGGAAAGGCAGCAGTGACATGACTGCTAACAGAGGGCAGAGGAGGAGAAGGGGGCATGTCCACACCACCCCTAAGGTCCTGGGGGACCTATACCCTCCACCTCTCTTTCTTTACCTGCTCCAGCCTGTTCAACCCTTGGGCCTCATCTTCCTAAAGAACCCTCGCTGACATCTCCCATAGCCTGGTACCCACCTGCTCACAAATTCCCTGCTCATGAACAGTCAGGGACTCCCCACTGCCCACTAGGTGTGGCTCCAGAATTTTCTACCCAAGAGGAATTCAGGAACTGTAATCTATTTGGAAGCTAGCTAGAGGACATTTACATACCAAGCACATCATTTTACTTAGATCGTGGTTTGTTTGGGGACGGGTGGAGTCATGGGCATCACCACTGCTGCTAAAGGGAAAATGGCCAGGTGTATACAGTGATGGTCAAGGCCCTACATGATCTGGCCCCAGCCTACCTTTACAGCCCTACTTCACCTCATTTCCCCGCAATAATCATTTACCTATTCTTTTGAAAAATACTTGCTGAATAAATGAAGGGAAGAAAAAAATGGAAGGAAAAGAAGGAAGGTAAGAAGGAAGAAAGGAGCTTCCATCCCAGGCAGCTGAGGCTTGGGACAGTCTGATACAGTGAAGAGAGCACAGTGTCAGGTTTTGAGTCTCCACTCTGTGATTTCTAATTCTATCCTTTGGTAACTCTCTTGTTTAGAGGAGCCTTGGTTTCCTCATTTATAAAATGGGGGTCATAATTATATGTCAGGGACTGCGGTGAGGAATGAATGAGATGATATACACGAAGCATCCAACGTTTAAGAGACTGTTGCTGTTACTTTTGTCACCTATAAAAGGGGGAAGGAGAACAACACTTGCATTACATACCTCTCTGGATTCAAATGAGGTGACATCAGTGACTGGGCTTTGTCAACTGTGAATCACTATAAACATGAGGTATTTTATTACCATCACCCAGTATAACTTACTTCGAAACCTTTGCTTACACAACTGCCCCTGCCTGGAGTGCCTTTCCTCTCCTCTCCATATCACTACATCCCACCCTTCCTTTCAGTCAAATGCTGGCTCCACTTCCTTCTGGAATTTTCTTGAGGCCTCAGCCCAGAGCTCACTCTGGCCTCTAACTACCTGCGGGGCTTGTGCCAACTCTCAACACCACTGAATTCTGTCCCTCTTCTCACCCAGATGGTAAATCCCATGTGCAGTAATCAAGTGAATGTACAAATAAATAAAGGAATGAAGTGCAAGCCAGAAAACCTAGCAGAGGGGTGGGCTTCCACCGCCTCCCCCAGCACTCACTGATCCTCTCTGTGCCACATTTTGTGCCAGATGCTGGGATTCTGGGACTCCGAGATGACCAAAACCCTGTCCCAGGCTCAGGAGCTAAAGGTCCAGAGGGAGAGAGAGACGTGTGGACTGCCTGCCTTGTCTATCTACCTGGCTGCAAACCTCGGGTCAGGCCTGGTTCACATTCCCCCAGCACCTGGCCCACGTCAGGGGCCCAGTCCTCGACTGTGGAATAAAGGGATGAATCAATGAATGAAAAAAACAGTGGCTGGAGTGGGGACAGAGAGGGGCGGGATGCAGAGCGGGTGCAGGAACTAAAGTGCGGCTGCTTCCAGGGAGATGGGGCGGGGAGCGCCCTGGACTCACCCTGCGCACAGCGGCGGGGTGCTGAGGCCCCCAGCGCGGGGCCCACCGCGCGGCAGCAGGAGGCCTGCGAGCGGCGCCGGCTCTGCAGCTGGAAGGAGACGCGCCGTCCGGCGGCCTCCGCCTCGAAGCCCGAAACCACTTCGGCCTCGGCCAGCGGGTACACAAACACGCCTGGGGCGGGATGGGGCACAGGCGATGTCGGACCTTGCTAGGCTTGCGCTGGCCACCACCCTGCGCCCCCGCCCGGGCCTCACCGTCCACAGGCTGCGGCTGTGGGTTGTGGTAGGTGAGCCGGGCCCGCAGGCTGAGGCAGGGTCCATTGGCGCAGGCCCGAACCCAGGAGTCCGTGAGCGGCAGCGGCGTCCAGCTGGAGGGGCAGTACAGGCCGGGCATGGTGCCTCTGGTGGAGGGGGTGCTCGATGAGGGGTGCGCAGCGTGAGTTCAGGGCGCTCCGCCCCACCCTCCTGAAAGCAGGCGGGGAGGCTCTAACTCCGGCGCTGGGACGCGGACCTGCAGGGGGCGCGAGGCTGAGCCCCGCCCGGCGGACAGGTGGCGAGGGGAGGGAGGCAGCGGGGGTGGCGGGATGGGCATCTTCGCCGGTTACCTGGGAATCCGAGGCGGAGCGCAGCTCCAGGCAGCACGGGGACCCGGGGAGCGGAGGGTTAATGTTTAACTGGAGCTACGGGCGCCCAGCAGTCCCGCCGCCGGCTCCTCTAGGGGCGGGAGGGGGGGTAGTGTCGCAGCTGTTCCATCACACCCTCCCGGGCCTCACCGCCACCCCAGTACCTGCCGGCCCCCCGGGGCTTCCCGCGGCTGCCAGCTGTTGGAAGTGGCGCGGGTGGAGAGATGGAAGATGCTCTGGGTGGGGAGCAAGGGTTTAAAGGGCCAGCATCCTTCTGGGTGTCCCCAGCCCAGCAAGGGATAGCAGGGGGCGGGGTGGGATGGGGAGCCGAAGGGCCGCAGTCCCTCTCTCTCTCTCGGGCTCCTCAACTGACAGGGGCGCTGAGACGGGCTGCAGGCCGGAGTGGAGGGGATTGGGTTGGGAAGAACGAGACGGGAAGCGAAAGGAGGGGGTCTTACGGAGGCAAGACCCGGAGAGGTGTTGGGCAGAGGGATTAGTTGGCATCCGTCCAGGGCACCTCTCCCCTTCCTGGCAGAAGTGATCTGGGATTGGGAATGGGGGCTGCAGTCGCCGCCGCCCGCACAGCCAAACTGTCTAGGGATGCTGCGGGCTGGGTCTGGGGATTGTCCCCCTCCCCTCAGGCAGCCCCAGCCTCACCGTCGCGTCCTCTGCGGAGTTCTGGGCGCCACGACGGGACCAGGATAGGCGGTGCCGCCTCTGCGACCCGGGCCACATTCAGTCTGGACACCTGCCGGGCGCCCGCCGCGACCGCTCTGAGTCCGCCCAGGGGCGTCGGCCCGGTGGGTGCTGGTCCCGCCCCCGCTCGGAAGGCGGCCCCTCCAGCTGGCCTCGGGCCCGCCTGTCGCTGCGGCGGGGCTGCTGCTCCCCGCCCCCTTCGGGCGCGGTACCGCCTCCGCGCCAGCGCCGGCTGCTCCAGCCAGACCTGGCGCCGCAGTGCAGGAACCGCGTCCTCGCCCCGCGCAGCCCCCCATCAGTGCGGGCGGAGGCCTTCGAGGCCCCACCCTTTCCGTCCTTCAGGAAGTGAGGGGCTCTGCAAGTGCAGCAGAGGGGCTCAATTTTCAGTCCCCCCACCCCAGCACTGCAGGAAGCACAGCTATCCCGATATTACCCCACCCCTGCCCCCTCACCCCTCACCCCCACAATGGCTCAGATTTTCGTCACTGCAGTGACCCTCATCACTGCAGCGAACCCCAGGGCCCCATCACCATAGAAACCCCGAGCCCCCAAGAAGCCCGACCCTTTCCTGTGCAAAGCACTACTTCACTGCAGAAACCTTCCCCTCCCCCATCCCTGCAGGTGTCTTCAGCTAGTGTGATCACTTCCGTGACCACTCACTCCAAGCAGGGAATCCCCATCACTGAAGGAGTTCGCCCCCCTCCAACAGCCAACCTACCCACCACTGCTGTGCCATCTCCCCACTTCTTCTGGGGATGGGGAGGGTAGGCAGGATCGCCCTCTCAAGCTATAACTTCTGGGTACCTTCAGTTGCCCACCACCTTGGAGTGAGGCCTTTCGGCCTGCAGAGCCTTCTGGTGGCTGCAGACTGCCTCCATCGTAGCAGTGACCTCTCACGCCATCACTGAAGAACCTGTAGGAGAAAACAACCCTGACTGTTATCAGGTTCCTTTGTTACTGGCTGAAATTTCGTGCACTTGACAGTGTTATGCTGCAAAAGATTAGGGAAGTCTGTAAAATCTTCCCCAGGATCCCTGAGGGAGAGTCTGGGAGCCCTGGGAAAGTGACCGTCTTGGGGGTCACCCATGCAAGCTTTCTTGGAGAGGCCACACTCAGATTCTGCCAAGAGAGCTTGAGGAGAGCTGGGAGTGGGGGGCAGCCAGTAGGGAGTGGGCTTCAAGTCAGGCTCAGGGTTCTCACCCCTCCCCATTTACTGTATCCTGATTCCAGTCACTATCTCCATGCTGGTGCCAGGGGGGATCCCCTGCCTCCTTGAGCACCTGAACCCTCCACTCCAGCCCTTTCCCTTGCTCGAACCACTTAGCATGGTGGAGATAGCTTGGCCTTTTCCCAGGGAACTTCATGGGTGGAAATGCACAGGGATGATACAGGAGGCATAGCCACCATCACAATGATCCAGCTCACGGGGAGCTCCAGCTAAGTCCCAGCCTGTTCTTCTTTTTTTTCTAATTAAAAAAAATTTCTTTTTAATTTTTTTGGCTGCGTTGGGTCTTCATTCCTGCATGCGGGCTTTCTCTAGTTGTGGCGACCAGGGTCTACTCCGTTATGGTGTGCTGGCTTCTCATTGCGCTGGCTCCTCTTGTTGCGGAGCGCAGGCTCTAGGCTCACGGGCTTCAGTAGTTGTGGCGCACGGGATTAGTTGCTCTGTGGCATGTGGAATCTTCCTGGAGCAGGGATCAAACCCGTGTTCCCTATATTGGCAGGCAGATTCTTAACCACTGTGCCACCAGGGAAGTCCCCAGCCCCGTTCTTTTCACACTATCTGAGCCCTGGTTCCACTGACCCCCTCTCCTCCCTTCTCTGCTGAGCCCTCCCCCAGCCTCGTTCAGAGTGAATATTCCTCTAACAGGCTTGGGGAGAACGAGTAGATGGTGGGTGGGTGGATGGGCCCTCCAGGTGCTCCAGGTCTCCGGACAGGTCCAGCCCTGGCCCACGACAGTCCAGGCAGCGACCCCCTCCCCATGGGGGTTTTGTGCTCTGCCCCTTCTGCAAATGAGCCAAGAGCCACCTGTACAAATACGAAGCTGCAAGGAGCAGTCATTAAAGGGTCTCAAATGCACGGAAGTGGAAAAAGAGGTCCTTGTCTTGGGTCCTGAGGAGGGCTCGGATGTAAAACAGTGTCCCAGGAGGATGGTTTCTTGGTCAGAGACTAGACAACACATTGGTAGAAGCCAAGCTTTCCTGGGAAGCTGGACCAGCCCTGAGATCCTGCTGGGAAGGCTGTCTAAGATAGGTCAGCAGCTTGGCCGGAGGTGTAAAGCATTCTGCAGGATAGGGCAGGGCAGTGCAGGCTGCCTGGCTCTGGGGAGGAGGGGGGTTCTGTGGAGGGGCTCTGAGGCCCAGCTGGGAGGCACTTTGGTGGTGGGGCCGCAGCATGGCAGGCAGCTAAGGGCTGGAAGGGGCAGCACAGACCCAGAGGGTCACAGAACCAGATTTCAGGAGGTGGAGGAGATCCTAGGCAGGGCTAAGGAATGGCCTGGAGGCTGAGTGCTCCGCTATGTGCCAGGCATAGGGGAGGGCGTGGGGAATATAGAGCTACAAGGGCATCGCCTCTGTCCTGAAAGGCTCACACTCTGATGAAGAAGGCAAACACACAGTTACAGTAGGCTAGGATGACGGCTGCATTACAGGGATATCATGGATATTACAAAAGCTTTTAACTGAGACCTTATAGGAGGGGTACCTAACCTGGTGGTTGAAGGGTGGTGCCGTTTAAGTGGAGTCCTAAATGGGAGTTAAGCAGTAAAGAGGAAGATGTTTCAAGCAGAGGGATCAGCTCGTCAAAACATGAAGAGCTAGAGGGACTAAGGAAAGGCTAAGTAGGTGTGCATTGGTTTCTTCCTCTTAGTTAATATGTGGCAAGCACTTACTATTGGCCAGGCACTGCACTAAGCATGCATCACCTCCTTTAATGATTAAAATAGCCCAAGAGACAAGTACTATTATTATCTTACAGGTGAGGAAACCAAAGCCCAGACAAAGTAAGTAACTTGCTCTTGATAAGCTAGTAAAGTGGTAGAGCCAGGATGTTGAACTCAGATGATCTACCCTCAGAACCCTTGAACCTTTGTTTTTAAACTACTACAGTAGACAATAAAATTTCCTTAATGTTTATTTCCTGGTTTATTTCTCTTTGATTTTCCCTAAATCTTTTTTTTTTTCTGAATCTTTTTAAAAATTGAGGGACTTTCCTGGTGGTCCAGTGGTTAAGACTCCATGCTTCCACTGCAGGTGGCACAGGTTCGATCCCTGGTTGGGGAACTTAAAGATTTTTTTTTTTTTTTTTTGGTACGCGGGCCTCTCACTGTTGTGGCCTCTTCCATTGCGGAGCACAGGCTCCGGACGCGCAGGCTCAGCGGCCATGGCTCACAGGCCCAGCCTCTCCACCGCATGTGGGATTTTCCCGGACCGAGGCACGAACCCGTGTCCCCTGCATCAGCAGGCAGACTCTCAACCACTGCACCACCAGGGAAGCCCAACTGGTTGGGGAACTTAGATCCTGCAAGCTGCACAGCATGGCCATAAAAAAAAATTATAAATAAATAGATATAATTGACATATACCAATATATTAGTTTTAGGTGTACAACATAATGATTTGATATATGTATATATTGTGAAATGATTACCACAGTAAGTTTACCTAATATCCAATTAAATTTCCTAAATCTCTTAATATACCTCCTTTTGAAAATTCCCATCAGTCTTGGCTGACCTCAAAAAAAAGGGACAGGTGGAGAAACAGGTGTAGAATGGGAGACCTAGTGCCAAGCCAGCGGGCAAATGTGGGAGCTGGTGGGCCCCAGGCAGGGAATGGGACAGGACAGGTGGTTGAGTCTAGAGCCCACATTTACCTCTTGAGCCAGTTAGAGCCCCTGGGAGTGACTCTCTTTCTATCCCAGGCCCTGGCACACAGTAGGTGCCCAATAAATGTTGGCTGACAGGGATGATGTGAGATAACTCACTGGCTCTGTTAGTGGAATTGACCCTATTTTCTAATGTCTGTGTGGAGCAGGCTGCTGGGCCACTGAGGTCCCTGTCCAGGATACCTCTCACCTTGGCCACCACCAACCTAGCCTGTAGGTTGCTTCTCCTCTGATCTGGCCCAGGAGGGAGGATTGAACTTGTCCCCCCTAGGTCAGGAGAACACTGTCCAGGTCAGGGCCAAAAATGTCAACAATCTTTATCAAGGGTGGTGGTATAGGGGTGGGGACAGGGTAAATCTAAAGGGAAAGGGCCTCAGAAAATGACATATAGCCGTGTCACTTGTTGCAAAACACAACTCAGCTGTCTTCTGCTTCTGGGCCGCCTCCCTGCCTTCAGGACCAGTGGTTGTGTTTCCCCAAGCCTCAGAAGCATCTACACGCTCATATTTGAGCTCCAGGAAAATTAGGCCTAGAGAAAGAGTTTTACCTCCTGCCTGTCTCAAGCTCAGTATCCAAAATTCCCAGCCCCATGTGAAGCCCAAATTGGAAGATGGCTTAGTTCATTAGCATTCGGTCAATAAATATTTCTTGTTGTATGTGCTGGGTGGAAGCCACAGCAGGAAACAAGACAGTGGCAGATCCTTCCTCTCATGAAAGACATCAAACATACATTAACATACAATTAATTTGTAAACTTCTGATTCAGAAATAATTTCAAAATGTGTAGAAAAATTGGAAGATTAGCATTTTTTAAAACTAATTTGTTGGGGGCTTCCCTGGTGGCGCAGTGGTTGAGAGTCCGCCTGCCAATGCAGGGGACACGGGTTCGTGCCCCGGTCCAGGAAGATCCCACATGCCGCGGAGCGGCTGGGCCCATGAGCCATGGCCGATAGGCCTGTGCGTCCGGAGCCTGTGCTCTGCAACGGGAGAGGCCACAACAGTGAGAGGCCTACGTACCACAAAAAAAAAAAAAAAAAAAAAAAAAACTAATTTCTTGTTCTGAACCATAGATTGTTCACATCGTGCCTCTTTACCCGTAAATACTTCAATGTATGTTTCTTAGAACAGGGACATGGGACTTCCCTGGTGGCACAGTGGATAAGACTCCATGCTCCCAGTGCAGGGGGCCTGGGTTTGATCCCTCATCAGGGAACTAGATCCCACATGCATGCCTCAACTAAGAGTTCGCATGCCACAACTAAGGAGCCAGTGTGCTGCAACGAAGGAGCCTGCCTGCTGCAACTAAGGAGCCCACATGCTGCAACTCAGGAGTCCGCCTGCACCAACTAAGACCTGGTGCAACCAAATAAATAAATAAATATTTTTTAAAAAAACAAACAAACAAAAAGAACAAGGACAAACTCTTACATAAACACAGAATAGTTGTCAAATTCTGGAAACTTAACATTGAAACAATTCCATTATCTAAACCACAGTCAGTATTCCAATTTCACTAACTGTTGCAAAAATGTTCTTCATAAATACTCCCCCTCCCCCATCCAATCCAGGATCACACATTGCATTTAGTTGATAGTTCATATCATGTGTCAACTTGAAGGGTGGGTTTGGATAAGATTAACATTTAAGTTAGTTAACTGTTAGTAAGCAGACTGCTCTCCATAATGTGTGTGGGCCTCATCCAATCAGTTGAAGGCCTGAATAGAATAAAAAGACTGGTCTCTCCAGCAAGAGGGGATTCTCTAACAGACTCCTTCAGATTTTGCCTGAACTATCACAGATAATGTTGCCAGATTTGTTCATTGTAATGCTACTATTTTTCTTTTTGTAATTAAATAAGTAACTATTTTGTAGAGATTGTTTGAGTCTATGTAACTATCCTGATCTTCATCAAAATCTTACCTACAAGTTTTAGCCTCCATTAATGTCCCAGTTAATATTTTATGTCAGCTTTATTGAGGTATAATTTACATTACCATTTTTATTGTGATAAAATACGCATACATAAAATTTACCATTGCAACTAGTGAAAGAATTCAGCAAGGTAGCCAGATATAAGATCAATCTTCAAAAATCAATAGCATATCTCTACACCAGCTGTAACCAAGTAGAAAATGCAATAAAAAAGATGCTTTCACAATGATGACAAAAACTATAAACTATCTAAGAATCTACTTAATCAAGATCACATGAGACCTCTATGAAGAAAACTTTAAAGCTCAAAGGACACAGAAAACGATCAAAATAACTAGAAAGATACTCCATTGTCGTAGATGGAATGGCTAAAAGACTAACAATGTTAATTTTTCACAGTTAATCTGTACATTCAATGCAATCCCAATTAAAATCCATGAGGATTTTCTAAAGTGTAATAAAATTACTCCACTATATAGAGAGAGACAGTTTCAAAATTAGCAAAGTCAAAATTCGAAGTTTCAAAATTAGCAAAATATATAAAAAGAAGGAAGAGTGGGGCTTACCTTATCAGATATCAAGACATGCTACAAGACTACAGTAATCAAAAGAGTATGGTAGGGCTTCCCTGGTGGCGCAGTGGTTGGGAGTCTGCCTGCCGATGCAGGGGACACGGGTTCGTGCCGCGGTCTGGGAAGATCCCACATGCCACGGAGCGGCTGGGCCCATGAGCCATGGCCGCTGAGCCTGCGCGTCCGGAGCCTGTGCTCCGCAACAGGAGAGGCCACAACAGTGAGAGGCCCGCGTACCAAAAAAAAAAAAAAGAAAGAAAAGAGTATGGTAGTGTTACAAGAACAAGTTGGGAACTCCCTGGTGGTCCAGTGGTTAGGACCTCGGCATGGGTTGCATCCCTCGTTGGGGAACTAAGATCCCGCAAGCCTTGCAGCATGGCCAAAACAAAACAAAACAACAAACAAACAAAAAGAACAAGTAGAGCAATAGAGAACCTGACTCATGTATGATATGATATAAATGAGAATATAACATGCAACAAATGTGGCACCACCATCACTGAGAAAAGGGTAGCTTGTTTGGTAGATAATGTTAGAAAAACTGGTTCATTATGTAGAGAAAGGTGAAAAAATATATTCTTATACAACAACACATACATAGTGAATTCTAGAGGATTCAACCTAAATAAGAAAAACAAAACTATACAATGAATAGAGAAAACAATGTTGCAAAAAATCTCTGTTACCTAAGGATGATGGGGAAGGACTCAAACATTTTAAAAGAACAAATCACTGTTGCAAAACACTGATGACTTTGATATTATAAAAATTAAGTATTTCTTCTCCACAAGATTCTTATTAATCACAAAGGGAAAAATAGCAATTTAAAGCATAGAAACCTGGCAGACACCACCTTAACCAAGTAATCAAAGTTAACATCACCAGTAATGGGACAAATTGACATCACATGCCTCCTGATAAGACATACTGAGAAGGTACAGTCTCACTTCTGTGATATTCCTGCCCAAAATGCACAGCCTGAATCTAATCATGAGGAAACACCAGACTAACCCAAATTGAGGGACATTCTCAAAATGAATGTCCTGTACCCTTCCAAAATGCTAAGGTCATGAAAGATAAAGAAAGGTTGAAGAACTGCTCCAGATTAAAGAAGGCTAAAGAGACAGGACAGATAAATGCAATGTGTGATCCTGAATCAAACGTATTTTTTTCTTTTTATATAAAGGAAATTGCTGATACAATTGGCAAAATTTGGATAAACACTATAGATTAGATAATATTACTGTATCAATGTTTATTTCCCAATTTTGATAATTATACTGTGGCTACGTAAGTAAAGTCCTTGTTTTTAGAAAACAGCATATTGGGTGCTTAGAAATAAAGAAACATTATGTCTGCAACTTACTCTCAAATGGTTTAGGAAAAAATATACACACCCACATACACATAACACAGAGAAGGATAAAGCAAATGTGGCAAAATATTAACATTTAGGAATCTGGCTGAAGGAAAGAGCAGAATTCTTTGTAATATTTTGCAATATTTCTCCAAGTCTGAAGTTACTCTAAAATAAAATGTTACAAAAATTAAGGATTTCTGATTAATGAAAGATACTAAGGAGAGAGTTAATGGCTGCCATGGTGAGAGAAGGTGTTTCCCTACATATAAATTTATAGGTTTACGTGTTCATATGAGTATAAAGTTTGGAAAGATATCTATGAAACTGGTAACAATAGTTTCTTTAGGGAAGAGGGAACTAGAATTAGGAGGGAGAGGAGTATATTAACTATTTGAATATACCACTGCGTTCTTCAACTTGTTACAATTCATATATTATTTTTATATTTTAAAAATATATTTTTTTAATTTGAAACAATCTCAAGCATACAGAAAATTTTAAGTACAGAACAAAGAACTTCCCACCATGAACCATTTACAAGTAAGTAGCCAATTTACGTCCCATCACTCTTGATATAGTGTGTAGTTTCTACAAACAAGGACATTCTCCTAAATAACTATGGCACAACTGTCAAAATCAGGGAATTAACATTGATACGTCTCTACCATCTAATCCTCAAACCCCGCTTCAGTTTTGCCTAGTGTCCTAATAATGTCCTTTATGATAATAATTTAAAAAATCCATCTCAGATCATGTGTTGCATTTTGTCATCTCTCTGGAGTCTCTTCTTCACTCTGGAACAGTTCCTCAGTCTTTTCTTGACTTTCATGACCTTGATATTTTGAAAGAGTACAGGATATTTATTTTGCAGAATGTCCTTTAATTTGGGTTTGTCTGATACTTTCTTATGATTAGATTCAGGTTACACATCTTTGGAGGGAAAATCACAGAAACTATGCTGTGTTCTTTTTTTAAAAAAATTTTAGGGACTTCCCTGGTGGTCCAATGGTAAAGAATCCGCCTTCCAATGCAGGGGACACGGGTTCGATCCCTAGTTGGGGAACTAAGATCCCACATCCTGCGGGGCAACTAAGCCCACACGCCTCAAAGAGAGAGCCCACGTGCTGCAAACTACAGAGCCCATGCCCCCTGGAGCCTGCACACGCCACAACTAGAGAGAAGCCCGCGCGCTGGCAACGAAAGATCCCCCGTGCTTCACAAAGATCCTGTGTGCCGCAACTAAGACCCCACGCAGCCAAAAAAAAAAGAAAAAAAGAAAAAAAGGAAAATAAATAAATATTTAAAAATATTTAAACCATTTTTAATTGAAGTATAGTTAATTTACAATGTTGTGTTAGTTTCAAGTGTACAGCAAAGTAATCCGAATATATATATATACATATATATATATTCTTTTTCAGATTCTTTTCCTTTATAGGTTATTACCTAATACTATATTCAAGATATTGAATATAGTTCTCTGTGCTGTACAGTAGGTCCCCCTTTGGTAACCGTAAGTTTGTTTTCTATGTCTGTGAGTCTATTTCTGTTTTGAATAAGTTCATTTGTATCATTTTTTAAGATTCCACATGTAATTGATATCATATATTTGTCTTTGTTGAACTTACTTCACTTGATATGATAATCTCTAGGTCCATCCATGTTGCTGCAAATGGCATTATTTCAGTGTTTTTTTATGGCAGAGTGATATTCCATTGTATATATATACCACACTTTCTTTATCCTTTCATCTGTTGATGGACATTTAGGTTACATCCATGTCTTGGCTATTGTAAATAGTGCTGCTATGAACATTGGGGTGCATGTATCTTTTTGAATTAGAGTTTCCTCCGGATATATGCCCAGGAGTGGGATTGCAGGATCATATGGCAACTCTATTTTTCATTTTTTAAGGAACGTCCAGACTGTTTTCTGTAGTGGTTGCACCAATTTATATTCCCACCAAGAGTGTAGGAGAGTTCCTTTTTCTCCACACCCTTTCCAGCATTTATTATTTGTAGACATTTTAATGATGGCCATTTTGACTGGTGTGAGGTGATACCTCATTGTAGTTTTGGTTTGCATTTCTCTAATAATTAGTGACATTGAGCATCTTTTCATGTGCCTGTTGGCCATTTGTATGTCTTCTTTGGAGAAATGTCTATTTAGGTCTTCTGCCCATTTTTTTTTTTTTTTGCCCATTTTTCAAATTAGGTTGTCTGTTTTTTTGCTTTTCTTTTTTTTTTTTATAGTAAGCTGTATGAGCTGTTTGTATATTTTGGAAATTAATCCCTTGTTGGTAGCATTGTTTGCAAATATTTTCTCCCAGTCTGTAGGATCACATGTTGTTTGTGTTTTGTTTGTGGTTTCCTTTATTGTGGTTTCCTTTATTGTGAAAAAGCTTTTAAGTTTGCCTCACTTGTTAATTTTTGTTTTTATTTCCATTACTCTAGGAGACAGAACCAAAAATATATTGCTGTGATTTATGTCAAAGAGTGTTCTGCCTATGTTTTCCTCTAGGAATTTTATAGTATTTGGTCTTTAATCCATTTTGAGTTTATTTTTGTATATGGTGTTAGGAAATGTTCTAATTTCATTCTTTTGCAGGTAGCTGTCCAGTTTTCCCAGCACCACTTATTGAAGAGACTGTCTTTTCCCTATTGTATATTCTTGTCTCCTTTGTTGTAGATTAATTGATCATTAAGTGGGTGGGTTTATATCTGGGTTTTCTATCCTGTTCCATTGATCTCGTGTCTGTTTTTTTGTGCCAGTATCATACTATTTTCATTAGTGTAGCTTTGTAGTATAGTCTGAAGTCAGAGAGCATGATTCCTCCAGCTCTGTTCTTCTTTCTCAAAATTGTTTTTGCTGTTTGGGGTCTTTTGTGTTTCCATACAAATTAAAAAAATTGTTTTTGTTCTAGTTCTGTGAAAAATGCCTTTGGTAGTTTGGTAGGGATTGCATTTAATCTGTAGATTGCCTTGGGTAGTATGGTCATTTTAACAATATTGATTCTTCCAATCCAAGGACACAATGTATCTTTCCATCTGTTTGTGTCCTCCTCAATTTCTTTCATCAGCATCTTGCAGTTTACAGAGTACAGGTCTTTTGCCTCCTTAGGTAGGTTTATTCCTAGGTATTTTATTCTTTTTGATGTGATCGTAAATGGGATTGTTTCCTTAATTTCTCTTTCTGATATTTTGTTGTTAGTGTATAGAAATGCAACAGATTTCTGACGCTGTGTTCTTCTGATTGCATCCTATTGGGTGGCACAAGATTTTGATTTTATATTACTGATGATGTTTCCTTTGATTACTTGATTAAAAGTGGTGTCTCTTAGGCTTCTCTACTGTAAAGTCACTCCTTTTCCCTTTATAATGAATAAATGTTTTGAGTGGAAACATTTTGAAAATATGTATCTCATTTCTCATCCAACTTTTAATTTATTCATGTATTTATGTATACCAGTATGGATTCATGGTTTTCTATTTTATTCAGGGATTACAGTCCGTACCTATCATTATTTATATTGATGCTAAACCCTCCCTAATTCATCCAATGGGAGCACTTCAAGCTGACTTTTGTGTCTTTTTCACATGTCCCAATCATTCTTTCAGTACTTCTCTGCTTTCAGGTACAAGATTTCCAGGCTCACCTTGCATCTTTTCTCCTGCAGTCCTAGAATCAGCTATTTCACTAGGGAGCCCTTGTACCTTATAGTGAAGAATGATATTTAGATGCTAGGATTTGGGCCCTGGGTGTGCTTATTGCCATTGGGGTAGAAGTGTCACTTCCCTAAGGCCCTATCAATAGCCAGAGGGACTTCCCTGGCTGTCCAGTGGTTAAGACTCCGTGCTCCCAATGCAGGGGGCATGGGTTCAATCCCTGGTCAGGGAACTAAGATCCAGCATGCTGCGTGGCATGGCCAAAAAATAAAGAAAGAAAGAAAATAAAAAATAAAGACAAACTATTCTTAGTTTAAAAAAATAGGGACTTCTCTGGTGGTCCAGTGGTAAAGAATCCGCCTTGCAATACAGGGGACACAGATTCGATCCCTGGTCAGGGAATTAAGATCCGACATGCCACAGGGCAACTAAGCCCGCACACCACAGCTACTGAGCTCGCACGTCTCAACTAGAGCCCACGTGCTGCAAACCACAGAGCCCATGTGCTCTGGAACCCACGTGCCACAACTATAGAGCCCATGCGCCCTAAAGCCAGCGTGCCACAACTAGACAGGAGCCCGCGCGCTGCAATGAAAGACCCTGCATGCCTCAATGAAGATCCCACGTGCCACAACTAAGACCCCGCAGCCAAAAGTAAATTAAAAAATATATAAATAATAAATAAATAATCTTTAAAAAAACATAGCCAGAACTGGGACAGAGCTACACACACACTTAATTCTGTACTTATTTCTGTTGTTCATCTTTTTGTATTGAAAACCATGAGTCCACACTAATATCTCCAGTTTTAATCCAGCGTCTCAATGTTCATTTGTTTTCTCCCTTCCTATATTTTTTAAAGGATTTGTTTGTTTGTTTGTTTGTTTAGGCTGCGTCGGGTCTTAGTTGCTGCACGCAGAATCTTACTGAGGCATGTGGGATCTTTCATCGCACGGGCTCTTGGTTGTGGCATGCGGGCTTCTCACTAGTTGTGGCATACGGGTTTTCTCTTCTCTAGTTGTGGCGTGAGAGCTCCAGAGCGCGTATGCTCTGTACTTTGCAGCACATGGGCTTATGAGGCACTTGAGCTCAGTAGTTGTGGCACGTGGGCTTAGTTGCCCTGTGGCACGTGGGATCTTATTTCCCTGACTAGGGATCGAACCCACGTCCCCTGCATTGTAAGGTGGACTCTTTACCACTGGACCACCAGAGAAGTCCCTCCCTTCCTATATTTGTAATTTCCCTCTCCAGCTGTGAGAAAGAAACCTGGCTCCCATTTACCCGAATATATTTATTCACATGATCAGTCCCCCATTGCCACTGCCCTCTTACACATTCAGATACCCTTCTCACTCTACTTTGTCTCCAACACACTGTGTTGGGTTGCTGCCCCCTTCCCCGTCAGTGAGTGCCCTCCTCACCCCAACCTTGCCCAACACCCTGTCCTGGTCATCCCTTCCTCAGGAATGCCCCCCTCCCCCTGCTTGGGCTCTGAGTCTCCACACCAGGCTGCACTCCCATCCCCATTGTTGCAGGTACACCATCGTCACTCTGTTGGGTCTCTGGTACCTGCAGCAGGCCATTCCCATGCATGGATGTCCTCACTTCACTTGGGCTCTGACACCTCACGCTGGGCAACCTTCCTACACAGATGCCCTCCTCACCCTGATCAGGTTCTGACATCCTGCTCTGGGTCCCTGAGGGGGATCCCACCTTATTGTGGACAAGTACCTTGCTCTACCCCATCTAATGGCTTCAGGACTGAATTGTTCAGGGAGGGAAGGGAAGGAAAGAAGAAGACTTTTGTAAGTTTTAGAAGTTTAAGAGCACTTTTAGGGTGATGAAACTACTCTGAATGATACTATAATGATGAATACATGTCATTATACATTGTACAGAATGTACAACACCTAATGTAAACTGTGGACTTTGGTTGATAATAATGTGTCAGTATAGGTTCATCAGTTGTAAGCTCCCACTCTAGCGGGGGATACTGACAATAGGGGAGGCTATGCAAGTGTGGGGCAGGGGAATGTGGGAAATCTGTGTACCTTCCCCTCAGTTTTGCTGTGCACCTAAAACTGCTCTAAAAAATACAGTCTCTTTTAAAATGAGATAAGATTTTTACTTCTTGCAAGAAAATTGCATCTCTATGTTATGTTGATTTATGTAGTATAATAATGATTACTGAAAAATGACTGTATGAGTAACTTGACATTTTACACTACTAATTCTGTAAGAAAACCTTTTATAAACTGCAAACAAAATGAAGGGAAACCAAAAGCTAAACCTTATCCTGTCATAAATATTAAAACGATCACAAAAAGCAACCAAACATTATATTCCATATAATTCCATTATATTAGTATGTAACACTTATAAGTATTATCCTGGGGTGGGGATGGGAGGTGGCAGGTTCAGGGTGAGGAAGCAGGATTCACAGTGCAGGCAGAATATGGGGGTGTAGAGGAAATAAGGTAAACCAACATGACATGAAGGATAATTGCTGAAGCTGGGTAACACATTCATAGGGGTTCATTATTCTGTTTCTCTACTCTTGTACGTTTGCAAATTTCCATAATAAATAATTTAAGGGCCTCCCTGGTGGCGCAGTGGTTAAGAGTCCGCCTGCCGATGCAGGGGATACGGGTTCGTGCCCCGGTCTGGGAGGATCCCATATGCCGCGGAGCGGCTGGGCCCGTGAGTCATGGCCGCTGGGCCTGCGCATCCGGAGCCTGTGCTCCGCAACGGGAGAGGCCACAACAGTGAGAGGCCCGCATACCGCAAAAAATAAAAAAATAAATAAATAAATAAATAATTTAAAATATATATGCAATATAAAAATAATATATATCATCATTTAAAAAATTCGAGATCAAAGCTTTACAGTAGCAGCAGAAATGTACAATTAATATCTTCACCAGCAACCTGGTGACAGGGATGTCCAAACAAGTGCTCCACCATATTCTTTCTCCCAAAGGAGCTGCACCAGCTGTTCCAACCAAAAGACCAACACATATCATCAAATTGTACAAATATTCCTGTGGACTTACTGGGATACAGGCCCATAGGCCAATGGAGTGTAGTTATGGAGAAAAGAATGTTCCTTTTCAAAAAACTTGAGTTTCACTATTGTTTACCTGGCTCATTGCTGGCGCCTTGAAGGATTCCAAGATTAATCCCCTTTCCTGCAACTTGGATACAACAGATGCAAGGTGGAATGAGGCCAGCACTCCAAGGGGTTGGAAGCAAAGTGCTGTGGGAACCCAGAAGGAGAAAGGGGAGATTATTTCAGAATGAAAGTGTTTTGAGAAAGAAAGAAAGAAAGAGGGGAAGGAGGGAGGGAGAGAAGGAGGGAGGGAGGGAGGAAGGAAGGGAGAAAGAAAGGAAAGAAGGAAGGAAGGAAAAAAGGAAGGAAGGGAGGGAGAAAGAGAAAGAGAGAGAGAGAAAGAGAAAGAAAGGAGGGAGGAAGGGAGGGAGGGGGAAGGAAGGAAGGAAGTTACGTCGAGACAAACCATGCTGCTTCCTTTCTTCCTTTATCAGGAATTGCCCTAATTTCTGTTCACTTTCCTGACACTGTCTACCTTGATTTGTCACTGAAGGGTGTCCAAGCTAGATGAAACAGTGTGTTTTTTCTTGGGGCTGGAATGAAATAACTTGGGTTGGCAAGTGTGATTATTTAAGGTTGATCAGAAACCGTGATTAGTACCATATTACGTCTTTTTTAAAAAAAAATAAATTTATTTATTTATTTAGGCTGTGTTGGGTGTTCGTTGCTGCACGCAGGCTTTCTCTAGTTGCGGCGAGCAGGAGCTACTCTTCATTGTGGTGCACAGGCTTCTCATTGTGGTGGCTTCTCCTGTTGCGGAGCACGGGCTCTAGGCACGCAGGCTTCAGTACTTGTGGCACTCGGGCTCAGTAGTTGTGGCACATGGGCTTAGTTGCTCCATGGCATGTGGGATCTTCCCGGACCAGGGCTCGAACCCATGTCCCTTGCATTGGCAGGCGATTCTTAACCACTGCGCCACCAGGGAAGCCCCCATATTACGTCTTTGATTATATTTTAATGGGAAAATAATTATTTAATAAATTAGGTTTGTTTCATAGATAAAATCTTTCAAAACACAATGGTATGCTCTAGGTGGGCTGGTAGGTTGCTCAGACACAGCCCCCCTGGGCCACAGTACCCGCTGAGGTCACCCCAGCACAGAGGTGCTCCTCATCAGCTTAGATCCCAAACTTCAGCGTGGTCGGGTGTCTTGCTGTGCTAGACCGGGCAAGCTGAAGCTTTGGGCCTATCCCGACCTCAGGGCAAACCCCAGCGCAGAGACTCATGAGTTGGGTAGACCTAGGCAAGACTAGTTTAGTTTAGTTGTTCAAAAACATTTCTGCGTTTCCATTTACTCATAAAGTGCCGATTTTTAAAAAATTTTATTGGAGTATAGTTGATTTACAATGTTGTGTTAGTTTCAGGTGTACAACAAAGTGATTCAGTTATACATACACATATATCCACTCTTTTTTAGATTCTTTTCCCACATAAGCCACTACAGAATATTGAGTAGAGGTAGAGGTCCCTGTGCTATACAGTAGGTCCTTATTAGTTATTTGTTTTATATATAGTAGTGTGTATATGTCAATCCCAATCTTCCAGTATATCTCTACCTGCCCCCACACAAGGGATATTAGATGAATGTGTGGTCATCATGGTTGCTACCGTCCATCTGCTTTTTTTTTCTTTTGAATTTTTATTTATTTTTTTATACAGCAGGTTTTTATTAGTTATCTATTCTATACATATTAGTGTATATGTCAATCCCAATCTCCCAATTCATCCCACCACCACCACTCCCGCCGCTTTCCCCCCTTGGTGTCTATACATTTGTTCTCTACATCTGTGTCTCTATTTCTGCCCTGCAAACCAGTTCATCTGTACCATTTTTCTGGGTTCCACATATATGCGTTAACATACGATATTCATTTTTCTCTGACTTACTTCACTCTGTATGACAGTCTCTAGATCCATCCACACCTCTACAAATGACCCAATTTCATTCCTTTTTATGGCTGGGTAATATTCCATTGTATATATGTATATAATCCATACCACATTATTTTGTTGTGAGGATAAAACAAGTTAACTCATATAAAATGATTAAAATAATGCTTGGAACATAGTGCCCAGTAAATCATTATCATTGTTGGATCAAGCCAAGTGTTTTTGTCTCCAACTGTTGAAACTTAGAAGAGACTGATGTATAAACCAGATGTCAGTTTATTATCATTAGAAACACAACCAACAGGGGGCCTGAAAATCCATTTTTACAGGTTAGTACATCCATTCTAGATGAGAACGGTCACACAAACCAAGTCACAAGCCAAAGAAATCAGATGAGGGTGGACTGGAATGGGGGAGTTAGTGGATGGAGCTCAGGGGCCTGTGGTGTCAAGCTCTGATGGACTAAGGCATCCAGTGCCTCTGAAGGGCAAGACGTGATAAAGGGACAAGCCACAAAATAGAGTCTGCTTCCTCTCAGGCAGGTCTGGGGACCCACTGACCAATTCTTTGTCCGTCCATTGCAGGATTCTGGCATTCTTGATTTGAATCACATTTCATGTGCTCTTCACATCACTTGTGTTCTTCTTTGGCTAAATAATATACACTCATCAACCTGATGGTTGTTAAATGTCCCCTCCTGACCCTGAAACACACATACACCAGCAAACTACAATTTACAAACTCTTGAATGACTTCTACATTTCAACCATTGTTTGTTGATTCTTACTAGTTTTACTCTAAGATAACTCTGCTCCCAACTTCTGGGTGTGCCATACCTGGGTGTGTTCTGACTGTAGAGTTCATGCAGGAGGTACAGTAAGAAACCTTTGGTGGTGAGAAGGTTCAGAATGACTATGCTCAAAGGTCTCTAGCAGTAAAGAAAAACCTAGACTTCTACAATGATGGAGAGTCACCAACCTAGAACAAAGTATTGAGTGATGGAACAAACTGAGTATAGAACGTTCAGAAAGAACTAGAGGGGCGTGTGTGTGTGTGTGTGTGTGTGTAGAAAAATCGAAAGAAAAAGTCTCTGCAGTGGGAGAAGAATCCAAGAAAGGGTCCCTTCTAGGCCCAAGGACACACAATAGGAGGTGTGGGTACCTGTCTTGTTGATTGAGGCACCATGACTAAACACAGTGGATTTCAGCCACAGGGCATTGTAAGCAATATCTCACTAAAAATCAATAAAGCAGTGAAGGTTGCAACAAATACTAATCATCATTATAATGGTTAACAATTATGGAGCTACTAGGAACCACATGAGAGTTTTGCTTATATCATCTGATTTAATATTCACCATAACCCTACAGTGTAAGGACCATTATTATTCTCATTTTATAGATAAGGAAACTGAGGCACTGAGAAGCTAATTTGCCAAGGTCACACAGTTATTAGATAACAGAATCCGGAATCAAATGCAATTCTGATTCCAGAGATGGCTCCCTAATTTACAAGTTTAAAACAAATTAAAATAGGCTCATAGTCCCCCTCATTCTGGGTTCAAAATATTTCCCTACAAGGACAGAAGGGCACATGACCCTGGGCATACTCACTGGCATGTGTGATATGAGAATGTCACCCATTGTATGAATAGCTGTGGAACAAAGTTCAGAATAGCCGATCTGGAAAGACGTGAGAAGGCTGGGGACCCAGATACTTTGGTTATTGCCCCATCTCTGCATGCACGGAGGTATCTGAACCTAAGCAAGACACTTAACTTCTTTTTAAAAAAATTCCATTCTTTTTAAAATTTATTTATTTATTTATTTTTTGGTTTTTATTATTTTTTTTTTTTTGCGGTACGCGGGCCTCTCACTGTTGTGGCCTCTCCCGTTGCGGAGCACAGGCTCCGGACGCGCAGGCTCAATGGCCATGGCTCACGGGCCCAGCCGCTCCGTGGCATGTGGGATCTTCTCGGACCGGGGCACGAACCCGCGTCCCCTGCATCGGCAGGCAGACTCTCAACCACTGCGCCACCAGGGAAGCCCTAAATTTATTTTTTATACAGCAGGTTATTTTTTTCCCATAGATCTATTTATTTATTTTTGGCTGTGTTGGGTTTTCATTGCTGTGCGCAGGCTTTCTCTAGTTGCAGAGAGTGGGGGCTACTGTTTGTTGCAGTGTGCAGGCTTCTCATTGTTGTGGCTTCTCTTATTGCAGAGCATGGGCTCTAGGAGCGCATGCTTCTGTAGTTGTGGTACACGGGCTCAGTAGTTGTGGTTTGTGGGCTCTAGAGCTCAGGCTCAGTAGTTGTGGCGCACAGGCTTAGTTGCTCCGCAGCATGTGGGATCTTCCCGGGCCAGGGCTCAAACCCGCGTCCCCTGCATTGGCAGGCGGATTCTTAACCACTGCGCCACCAGGGAAGCCCTATACAGCAGGTTCTTATTACTTACCTATTTTATACATATTAGTGTATATATATCAATCCCAATCTCCCAATTCATCCCACCACCACCACCCCTTCCCCCTTGGTGTCCATATGTTTGTTCTCTACATCTGTGTCTCTCTTTTTATTTATTTATTTATTTATTTAATTTATTTATTTTTGGTAGCATTGGGTCTCCGTTGCTGCACATGGGCTTTCTCTAGCTGTGAGGAGTGGGGGGCTACTCTTCATTGCAGTGCACAGTCTTCTCACTGCAGTGGCTTCTCTTGTTGCGGAGCATGGGCTCTAGGCGTGCGGGCTTCAGTACTTGTGGCACATGGGCTCAGTAGATGTGGCGCACGGGCTTAGTTGCTCCGCATGTGGGATCTTCCCAGACCAGGGCTCAAACCCGTGTCCCCTGCATTAGCAGGCAGATTCTTAACCACTGCACCACCAGGGAAGTCCTGTGTCTCTATTTCGGCCTTGCAAACCAGTTCATCTCTACCATTTTTCTAGATTCCACATATATGCGTTAATATACGATATTTTTCTCCTTCTGACTTGCTTCACTCCGTACGACAGTCTCTAGGTCCGTCCACGTCTCTACAAATGACCCAATTTTGTTCCTTTTTATGGCTAATATTCCATTGTGTATATGTACCACATCTTCTTTATCCATTCGTCTGTTGATGGGCATTTAGGTTGCTTTCGTGACCTGGTTATTCTAAATAGTGCTGCAATGAACTTTGGCGTGCATGTGTCTTTTTGAATTATGGTTTTCTCTGGGTATATGCCCAGTAGTGGGATTGCTGGGTCATATGGTAATTCTATTTTTAGTTTTTTAAGGGACCTCCATACTGTTCTCCATAGTGGCTGTATCAATTTACATTCCCACCAACAGGGCAAGAAGGTTCCCTTTTCTCCACACCCTCTCCAGCATTTGTTGTTCGTAGATTTTCTAACGATGTCCATTCTAACCAGTGTGAGGTGATATACCTCATTGTAGTTTTGATTTGCATTTCTCTAATAATTAGTGATATTGAGGTTTTCATGCGCCTCTTGGCCATCTGTATGTCTTCTTTGGAGAAATGTCTATTTAGGTCTTCTGTCCATGTTTTGATTGGGTTGTTTGTTTTTTTAATATTGAGCTGCCTGAGCTGTTTATATATTTTGGAGGTTAATCCCTTGTCCGTTGATTCATTTGCAAATATTTTCTCCCATTCTGTGGGTCGTCTTTTTGTCTTGTTTATAGTTTCCTTTGCCGTGCAAAAGCTTTTAAGTTTCATTAGGTCCCATTTGTTTTTGTTTTTATTTCCATTACTCTAGGAGGTGGGTCAAAAAATATCTTGCTGTGACTTATGTTGGAGTGTTCTTCCTATGTTTTCCTCTAAGAGTCTTACAGAAGACACTTAACATCTTTCTGCTTCAAGCTCCTGTTCTATAAAGTGAGGATAACTCAGCAGGAGCCACGTTAACACGAGATTATTGAGGAGACAAGACTGAAAGAGAACATTTGTGAAAGCATTTCTCAATGTTAAAAATGCTATAGCATGGGTTGATAAATATTTATTCTAATTTAGGATTTCAAAGGTCTCTCTATATACAGTACAGCAGAAATCCCTTCCAAACCATGCATTTATTTAACATAAAGAGAACCTAGAATTACCAACAGGGCATGGCCTATACATGTTATTAGAATGGGCTTTAATTGCACAGTGATTTCTAACTCAGCGGGTGCCAGGCAGAGTCTCACGCTGCATTCCTGCATTCCTGCTTTCTGATGCTTGGGTCAGCAGATGAGGAGGACTATGGGGTGGCCCTCCTGGGGCCATCAACTTGATGATGGCCTGGAGTGCTTGTGTGTGTATGTGCGAGTCTGCATGTCTCCACAGGAGACTCCAGGCTGCTCTCCTATCACTTCTCCCATGAAATGACACCCTTTGGATCCACGGCACTTTACAGTGTACAAAAAATTTTATTCAGTTTACACAGGACCTTGTCTTATTTAATCCTTCCTCTTACCCAAGAAGCGGGCAAGACAAACTGTGTTATGCCCATTTTATGGATAATGATAATTTACTCAGGAGAGGTTGATTTGCCTAACATGCCATCAGTGGTAGAGCTGGCTAATCCCAGTGCATGACTTTTCCACTATACCACAGGTATCGAATCATTTAATGAACTATTCACTGAGCACCTAGCGTGTGTCAGCCACTGTGCCAGGACCTACTCATCAGCTTGTTCTCCAGAGAGAAGCTTCTTCAAGTCCCCCACCTCCCACCCCCCACCCCATGCAATTAATGATGAGTTTTAAGTGACTGAATTAACACTCTCACTATTCAGCACATGGTGCTAGGAGCTGAGTGATAGGGCAGTGTGGCTACTCAGAGCTGTGCTCTAGAGCCAGACTGTCCTGAACCCCTCCCACTATGTCAACTCCGTTTCCTCATCTATAAAATGGGGATAATAATTGTGCCAGTTCGTAGGGTTGTGAGGGTTGACTTAGTGCAGGTAAAGCACTTACTACAGTGCCTACTACATAACAAGAGCCCCAAAACTATTAACTGTCATTATTTCCTTAACACTGTCACAAAAGAAAACAAGGAGACGTTTGAAAAAAGAAAAAAAAACCTGGCCCCTTTAATCTGTCTCATGTCCCAAAGCTTTGCACCTCCACCTCCGCTGCTCTGACCCCATATCCTTAGGGCTGGGTTTCGGTCATGGCCTGCTTGTCTCCTGGCCTCTGTGCTTTCCTTCTCCAATGTCATTCCCTACTTTTTCTCAAATAATTTCCCCCAAATATTCACTTCTCAAGCATTTTTATTGAGCACCTCTTCATGTGCTAGGCACAGTAGTGGTTGCTGCGATGAGCTTTCGGGAATGAAGGACTTGCCGCACTAGCTGCTGAGCGCTGACTAACGGCCGCAAGTCCTCAGTTGTCACCACTCAGGGGTAACTGCCTCAGCTGAAGGAAACTTCCTCTCCCAATGTCCTCACAGCTCCTTCTGGTGGCAGCCAGCATCCAGACTGCTCAACTCAGTGGAATAAGGCCGGACCCATTGCCTCAACTCAGAAGATCCCTGCCAGCTCCAGAATGTGGGGTTGACTGAGGCCTTCATTGGGCCTGCATCAATACTCAAACTTCTCCCTCTGCTCAGTCTGGAGCACCTCCTCCCAGTAAACATACCAATCTCCTCTTCAAGCTGCTTCCCAGGAAACCCAACCTGCGACAGGGACAGAAGATGAAAAGATGAGCAAGCCATGGCCTGGCCTTCAAGGATATCAAGGCAAAGTGGGAACTACAACCCTAATAAGGGCAAGCAGCTTACAGTGAGGGACACACAAAGTGCACTGAAGCCCACCTGGAGGGGGGCGGGGTTGAGGGGAGTCCATCACTCCAGGTGGACCCTGTGGGATTTCCCAGGCTCCGACATCCAGGCTGCACACCCAGGCTGCTGCCGAGCAGTGGTGCGCTGATGTTGACGTTGTTTGTGGTTTGCATCTGTGGGTGAGCCAGGCCCAGGCCTGGGGAGTGGCTCTTAGTAGGATGTTATGTTCTAAACGACGAACTAGACTGGGGCATGGCCAGTGAGGGTAAATAGCCCTTTCTCTACTCGGCTAAAATTTGCCTGGAAACCAGTGAGAACTTACCTAAATGTTGTCTCCATCTGACGAACCTCAAGATGGCAATTCCACATTGACATAAACAGTTCTCTGACTGGCACCTTCAAGTGCCTTGTAGACTTGTACGGAGGAACCCATGACCCTTCTGCACCCCTGCACTCTGCCTCCCACAGGGGACCAGCCAGGTTGCCTGAGAAGGTGCTGGTGAGTGTGGTAAGGCCAGCAGAAGCAGGGACGGCAGGATTTCAATGAAGACCCTGCAGACAGGCCTTTTAACCGGGCCAGCTCCTGACTGGCTTTAAGGCTCCAGTAGAAGAAACAGCTTCCCAGTGGCTGGGGTTGGACAGGCTCTCCATAGTGTGGAAAGGGTAGCTTCCCCCACTGTGTGTCAGATTCCTCCCTTCTCTCTGCCCTGTGTTTTCTGGAGTGGACATGGCTGACACTGTCTTCATTTTCTACCCATCAGGACAACCAACTTCTCCCAACTCCCCACCTCTAATCCCCCAAACTTCACCTTACACACTTACTGTAGGGTCTTTCTCAACTGCTGCCAATTCATTCATCCCAACTTTCTAAGGCCTGCAGCAGGCCTGTGTTGTCATATAGACAGGCTCTTACATAATGGAATCATAAAATTGGGAGCCAGCTTAGAGGCCATAAGAGCCCTTCTCTAGAGAGCGGTGGGGCTGAACAGTCCTAGAGGCCAGGAACTATCAGAAGGCAGCCTGAACTATTAAGAAAGTTTTTCCTTCTTTTGAGCCCAAACTTGCCTACCTCTGGAGTCATTCAGAAAAAATTTACTACTTTTTCATATGATGGTCCTCCAAATCATAGACTGGTCACAGAGGAATCCATTTGAGTGCTTCTGTAGGTGCCGAGGAGAAGGTGTTCAAAAAGGCCAACTTGTTGTGGCTACCCAGCTAATATAGGTGACCCCTTCTACTACCAGTAATAGAGCTGGGATTTGATCATAGATTCAACTCCAGTGCTCTTCATACACAAAGCCACCTCCAAAGAAGCAGATTCTGCCACAAACCTTCAGCAGCACTTCCAGGGACTCTAATAAAAGAATTGGAAGAACTCAGACAGGGACCACAAGCCGGTAAGGGGTGAAAGGGCTGAGAGTCTGGCAAACAGGCAGGCACAGACCCTACACCAGCTAGCCCCAACTGGCCCATCTGCAAATCTGAGGTTGGAAGAGAGTGATGGGGCCTGTGAGAAGGCTCTCAGAACTGTGAGGGTGCACACGGCCACAGATGCGCCTGGAAGAACACCTCCTGAGGACTCCTGAGAGGAAAGCTGAGGAGGCAGGAAGATTAGTGACCCTTCTGCTGGCTTCACAGTCCATCAGTGCAGAGCCTTCCTGGCTTTATTCTCCTTTCCCCCTGAACAGGTGTCTCCTCCCTGGCTACCTATACCACCATACCCTCAGCAGCTGGGCTAAGATTCCTTGGTTGAGCTTTGTGACAATTCTCCATGAAGCCAACAAGTTCCTTCTGTTGACGCTGGTTTCTCCACTGTCTTTAGGAGCAAAGCAATGTCTCTATTTTAGTGTCTTCTGCACAATTACATACCCAGGAAATTACGTACCCAGGAAACAGTATTTATAAATCACACTACTGTTAAACAACTCCCCTCCCCAGTTAAATACTGGTTAATTTGAAACCAAAGGGTTCTCTTTCTTCACCTCAGACCCCATTCTCAATTCCCTACTTCCCAGGTCCCTCCTACGTGGTTAGGGGAAAAATAAAGAACACGAAACCACCCAAGCAAAATGGGGACAAAGACAGTTTCTCAGTTTCTCTTTGGCCTTGAACTGTCCAGATCAGAGAAGAAGGGTGAGCCTGGGCCAGAGACCACTGGAGAAAGCAGTTGGCAAACCATGTTTGAGGCCAGGTTACAGACTCAGTTTACTCTCTCCAGCAGTGGGGCTGAGACAGCAGAACCCAGACCCCTTCCGCTGAGGCTGAGCCCGGACCAAAGGGAACAGCACCGCAGTGATGTGATACGCCACCCTTCGTCACTAGCGCGGTCCACTGCAAGGCCGGCCCCCAGCGGCTTCACTGACATCTCTGCCCAGGGCAACACTGATACTGCCGTGGCCTCCTCCACGTGACCGATACAAATGCCACAGGAAAATGCCAAATCAGAGAGCCTACACTCCTTAACCGTGGGCAAACACTGTAGCCCCATGCCAGGGAGCAGCAGAGGCGAGGCGAGGAAGATGCAGGGAGATTTAATTTACACGTGGCCACTCAGAGCCCAGTCGCAGCTGGGGCCGTGGGGGAGAACCTAAAATCCCAGAGGGCACCCCCACTCCCTTCCTCTTGCAAGACCAGTCCTCAAAGACCCTTAGGTGGGGCTCCCTGGGTTGCGCAAGAGGACGCTCCAATCAAAAGGAGAGATTTAGGAATAAGGCTGTCCCCAAAGTCGGGGGAAGTCCGTGGCCGGAGATGGTTGCCTATGTGGTGGCCCAGGGGTCTGAGAGACCAGTCCGTGTCCTGGGCACAGTCCTCAGCTTGGTGGCCCTAGAGGAAGCCCTCACGGCGGAACTGTTCCTGGAGAAGAGCTCGGTACTGGTCAAATCCCCCCTCGACCCGGGTGACGCCGCCTCCTTCACACACCCACAGCTCTCGGCACACCAGCCGGATGAAGCGTTCATCGTGGGACACCAGAATCACACCACCCTGAAAGACAGGAGACCAAGGAGCACTCAGGGGGCCCCTAAGGGGTGCTGAGGCCTGGGAAGGAGTGGGCAGTGTGAAGGCACACTCACCCTGAAGTTGTTGAGAGCGCGGCCCAGAGCCTCAATGGTCTCCATATCCAGGTGGTTTGTGGGTTCATCCAGGATGTAGAAGTTGGGGCTGGAAGGCAGAACCCAGGAAGGTGGGGAGTTACGGGGGCTGGGAGAAAAGGAACTCTTGATACGAAGGCAAGACAATCATTTTCTATTAGGAAAGAGTGGGAGAGGGGAGGGCAAAGCTCTTGAAAAGGAGGCCTCACCAGGGCATGGTCATCTGAGCAAAGGCCACCCGGCTCTTCTGGCCCCCAGACAAGCTGGCAACAGGGCGCACGGCCAGTTCTCCAGAGATGCCATACCGGCCCAGCTGGTGACGGTATTCCTCCTCAGGCCGTCCTGGAACAGGCCCCACCCCATCGTGTGAGTTCTCGGCCCAACTCCCTCCCTTCACGTTCCCCCCAGCCCCACCCCCAAAGCACATGTCCTCACACCCAGAGTCGGGGAGCTGCTCAGCAACCCCAGGTAGGCCTAGCTGTAGGCGTCAGGCCCAGCCCTCCTTCCCCAACTCAAATCCCCGACGCACCGGGGAACTTGTGTGCCAGCAGTTGCACAGCACTGACACTCAGGTCCAGCTGCTCCACGTGGTGCTGGCTGAAATAGCCAATCTTCAGATTCCTGCAGGCAGACGGAAAGGTGGAGAGAGGGGATGGAGGGCAATGGCCATAAAAGAGTGCAGCTACAGCACAGGAGGGTTTGGAGAGCGGTGATGTGGGCCCTACCTGTGAGCATGTCTGATGCCCTGAACAGGTGCCAGATCCCCCATAAGGAGCTTCAACATGGTAGACTTCCCAGCCCCATTCTCCCCAACCTGTAAGAAGTAACAAGAGAATGTAAAGAGCATCCTTGTGTGGGATACAGAAGTGGAGGAGATGAGAATGGGTCTCAGCTAGTCCCAGGGACTCCAAGAACTAAAGAAATATTTTTAAGGAACTATAGAAAAAAATGAAGGAAGATATAAAAGGGACCAATACCTAAGTACCCACTAAGTGCAAGGGAATTAATTCTCCCAATAACCAAGTGAGTTAGACATTATCTCCATTTTAAGGATGAGGAGACTGCTTAGTAACCAAGCTAGGAAATGGCAGAGTTAGGATCTGAAGTCTGACCCTGAAGCCCATGCTCTCTCCTCTATGTTCCACAGTTTGAGGAAACTCAGAGCTGAGACCAGTAAGACAAAGTACTGCTCTAAGTATTTATAAAATACCACATGCCAGGCTCTCCATCTATGCCACAGAGCGGCCCTGTGAGGCTGGAGGAGGGGCCAGTACAAGTATAGCAAAGTCCTCAGCCCAGGCGCTGACTCCTACTCCTGGGGACCTTCTCCCCCATGTGGCCAATCCACACCACATACAGGGGTGGGAGAGTCCAGTCCCAGCTCACAAAACAGAGAAACAGCAACCATACCACACAGATGCGGGATTCAAGATCAGCAGAGACGGAGAGACAGCTGAAGATGACATGCTTTGGGTCGTAGTAGAAATCCACCTCATCTAGCTGCAGAATTGGTGGTGAGAATTTCTCAAACCCATCGGGGAACCTGCAAGAGGTGGGGGTGAGGAGCACGAGGGCAGCCAGAAACAAGAGCTTCCCCACCTGCCCCTCTGGCCCAGCACTCACTTCATCACTACCTCCAACTCCTTGTCCACGGGTTTCAGCTCCGGTCTGAGGAGAGAGGAGACAGACTAGATTTACGACTTTAAAAAATAAATTTGTTTTTATCACACAAGTAATATATATGCCGGAACAACAGGATTCTTTTTTTGGTAGTTCTTTTGTCTTCCCTGTTAATATACTGTGACGTATGTTTCAAGGTCACAAAATCCTAGGCCTTATGATTTTAAGCTCCCCTACCACCAGCACATCCAGAAATGTTGCTTCAAGATTAAATCTCCAATGCTGTCCTGGGTACGTATCCGAAAAAAATGAAAACACTAATTCAAAAAGATACATGCACCCCAATGTTCACAGCAGTATTGTTTACAACAGTCAAGATACAGAAGCAACCTGTGTCTGCACATCCACAGATGAATGAATACACACACACACACACACACACACACACACACACACACATAATGGAAAACGACTCAGCCACAAAAAAAGAATAAAATTTTGCCATCTGTAACAACATGGATGGACTTGAAGAATATTATACTAAATGAAATAAGGCAGAGAAAAAAAAATACTGTATGATATCACTTATAGGTGGAATCTAAAAAATAAAGCTAGTGAATATAACAAAAAAGAAACAAGACTCACAGATAGAGAACAAACTAGTGGTTACCAGTGGGGAGAGGAAAGGGGTGGAGGAGCAAGATTGGGGTAGGGGATTAAGAGATACAAACTACTATGTATAAAATAAATAAGCTACAAGGATATATTACACAACACAGAGAATACCGCCGATATTTTACAATAACTATAAATGAAATGTAACCTTTAAATATTGTGAGTCACTATGCTGTACAAGTGAAACTTATATAATACTGCATATCAACTGTACCTCAATTAAAAAAACCTCCGCGGCTTCCCTGGTGGCGCAGTGGTTGAGAGTCTGCCTGCCAATGCAGGGGACATGGGTTCGAGACCTGGTCTGGGAGGATCCCACATGCCGCAGAGCAAGTGAGCCCGTGAGCCGCAACTACTGAGCCTGTGCGTCTGGAGCCTGTGCTCCGCAACAAGAGAGGCCGCGATAGTGAGAGGCCCATGCACAGCGATGAAGAGTGGCCCCCGCTCGCCCCAACTAGGGAAAGCCCTTGCACAGAAACGAAGACCCAACACAGCCAAAAATAAATTAAAAACAAAAACAAACAAACAAAAAACCCTCCAATGCTCAACACCATTAGTCATTAAGGAAATAAATCAAGATCACAATGAGATATCACTTCACACCCACTAGGATGGCTAAAATTCGAAAGACAGATAATAAGTGTTGGCAAGAAGGCAGAGAAACTGGAACCCTCATACACTGCTGGTAGGAATGTAAAATGGTGCAGCTGCTTTTAAAAACAGTTTGGAGGGCTTCCTTGGTGGCACAGTGGTTAAGAATCCGCCTGCCAATGCAGGGGACACAGGTTCGAGCCCTGGTCCAGGTAGATCCCATATGCTGTGGAGCAACTAAGCCCGTGCGCCAACTACTGAGCATGCGCTCTAGAGCCCACGAGCCACAACTACTGAGCCCACGTGCCACAACTACTGAAGCCTGCGCACCTAGAGCCTGTGCTCTGCAACAAGAGAAGCCACCCCAGTGAGAAGCCTGCACACCGCAACGAAGAGCAGCCCCCGCTTGCCGCAACTAGAGAAAGCCCACATGCAGCAACGAAGACCCAATGGAGCCAAAAATAAATAAAAGTAAATAAATAAAAAAATAAAATAAAATAAAAACAGTTTGGCAGTTCCTCAAAAATTTAAACATAGAATTACCATGTAACCCAGCAATTCCATTCCTAAGAATGTACCCAAGAGAATAGAAAACACATGTCTACACAAAAATTTGTACACAAATGTTCATAGCAGCATTATTCACAAGAGCCAAAAAGGGGAAATAATCCAAATGTCTACCACCTGATGAGTCAACAAACAAAATGTGGACTATCCATACAACAGAATATTATCTGGTCATAAAGAGGAGTGAAGCACTAATCCATGCTCCAACACGATGAACCTCGAAGACATTATGTTAAGCGAAAAAAGCCAGACACAAAAGGTCACATGTACAATTCCATTTATACGAAATGTCCAGAATTAGCAAATATATACAGACAAAAAGTAGACTGATAGTTGCCTAGACCCGGGGGCAAGATTAACTCTCCAAGAGCAGTAACAGAATACTCTGCCTTCCTGCAGGGGAGGAAATTAAAGTTGGTTTGTAGAAAAGGGGAGATCTAAAATGGGAGGGCAAGGGGTGGCCTACAAAATGAGGGAAGAAAATAAGAGACATGAGTCAAAGCCTGGTCAGAGACACTGTACTCACAGCTTCTCCAGCATCTTGAGTTTACTCTGCACTTGAGAGGCTCTGTTGGCATTGTAGCGAAACCGGTCAATGAAAACCTGCAGGTGGATGAGTTCAGGTACTGTTCAGCTCCCTCACTCCCGACAACTCTAATACCCATGGGATGGGGCAGGTCCCCAGCCCTGCCTGCTCCCACACCTGGATATGCTGGCGATATTGCTGCTGGGCCTCATATTCACGCTGCTGATTGAGCAGCCGCTCCTGCTTGCTCTTGATGAAGGTCTCGAAGTCTCCCCGGTAACCATCCAGCCGCTGGCTGTGCAGGTGGATGATGTCTGTGGCTATGGCATTCAGGAAGTTGCGGTCGTGGGAGACGACCAGGATTGTGGAGGGCCACGTCTGAGGGGGGGTTACAGGATGGCAGACCCAGTTTGGGAGGGCAGTCAGCTCCCAGACCCCAACGGTCTTGGAGGCAGACCTTTCCCAGACTTACTCCAGCACCTGTAGGCACTCACCTGCAGGTAATTCTCCAGCCACAGGATGGCCCTTACATCCAGCATGTTTGTGGGTTCTGGAAAAGTGGAGGAGGACACGTTTGGGATAGAAAGGCTAGAGAACTGGGAACTTGGATGATGGCATGCTTTTGCACCCCAAAGTCAGGGTGGCCCATTTCAAACTCACCATCTAACAGCAGCAGATCTGGCCTGTGGAAAAGAAGAATGCAAGGCTTGAGGTTTTAGGCCAGCAACTTGTTGCCACCCCCCAAGAGCCAAGCCCATTCTCCACAGTATCCATACACAGGCCGAGGAGACTCACCTAGCAAACAGAGCCCGGGCGAGGGCCAGTCTCATCCTCCAGCCACCTGAGAACTCCCTAAAGAGAGACAGAGCTGCATCACGAGGGCGAGTGTTCGCGAGAACAGGCAGAGGCAGAGCCAACAGTGTTCAGAGCCAAGAAGGGTCAGGGCCACTCACCGGGTGGGCTGCTGCTGCATTTTGGGGGTAAAGCCGAGCCCAGCAAGAATGACTGATGCTCTAGGAGTGAAGAAGTTAAAGAACCTGGTTGGAACAGGTAACAGAAGGGAAAGATGAAATCTGAAGAAAGGAAGGGAATTTTCAATACCTGGCAGGTGCTTTGTCAGCCTCAATCTCCTCCAACTTGGCATAG
Organism: Mesoplodon densirostris; assembly: GCF_025265405.1. Classification (NCBI taxonomy): domain Eukaryota; kingdom Metazoa; phylum Chordata; class Mammalia; order Artiodactyla; family Ziphiidae; genus Mesoplodon; species Mesoplodon densirostris. Next base: position 106,509,643 of record NC_082665.1, on the reverse strand, counting down.
ATTTCTGCCAGCTGTGCAGCTTCTGAGCCCTCGGCCCTAGGAATGTGGGAAGAGCAATCAGCCTGAGTGGGCGCAGTCTACTAGTATATCCTGCACCCCAGGACAGTTGCAAAGCAGGCCACTGGCTGCCTTGTTGCCGGGACAGGAACAGAGCACAGGAAGGACTTGCTTACGGCGGTGAGGGCGATGGGCACTGTGCCAGGAACAAGGGATTTACAGCCCCACAGAGCCAAGTTCTAAGCTCTGCTGCCTACTAGGATGGGCAAACGAATTGTGGATTGTGCCAGCACGGCAGGCGCTCTGTGAAGCACAGCTGCTGCTGGTCAATCCCTCGCCAGGAGCCCTCACCTGCCAGCAGCAATCTGGGCGCTGAGCTCCCGCTCCCGACGCAGGAGATCTTCTCGCACAGTATCACTCTCCAGCACACTCTGCAGGGCAGGGGTGTCGTCTCCAGCAACCTCCTGCTCCACGTGCAGCAGGGAAATGTGGGCTGGAACCCGCAGGCTCCGGGTGGCCAGCATCTTCAGCAGCGTTGTCTTCCCTAGTCCATTCCGACCCACCAGCCCGTAGCGGCGGCCCCATGCCAGGTTCACATCTGCTCCAGCCAGCAGTACCCTGCAGAGGTGGTAGGAAGGAGACAAAGGGTGCTCTAGAGGTAGCTGCACAGCAAGTTTAACAACAGAAACCTAACTATTTTTAGCCCCATTTCACCTCTCCTAATTCTCCTTTAACTGGAAAAAGAAAAATGTCACCCCCACTCCCCCACTGCCACTCCCTCACCTATCGCCAAAAGACACATCAAAGTTCTCAATTCGCACATCGTAGGATTTGTTCTTGCCAGATGATTCCAACCGACTCTCCTTTCTGCTGCCTGCCTGGCTGGCTGATGCCTCTTCCAAAACTCTTTTAAAGGGAGAAATGGATGGCTTTTAGCACTCCCAAGCACCCTTCCATCCCAATAGGGACTGCTCTCCTCTCTTCTCAGCCCTTCTCACTAAACTCACAGAGGGCTGCTGGTCTTGAGTGTGTCCTTCTCTGAGCGCTTCTCCTGCTTTGCCTTCAGTCGAGCCTCAGCTTTCTCTAGCTTCTTTGCATTCACTGTCTAAGGGTCCAAACACAACCATTTCATCCTAGGGTGTAGGCTCGGAGACTCAGGAAAAGACAAACAGAAATCCCCCAGAAAGATCCTCCAATATTTAGAGACAATCAACTCCCACTCCCCCCATAGATACAGCCCTCTCCTTTTCTTCCTCCTCCCCCTCCTCACCGAGGACTGTTCCCTCTTTAGCAGGCCTGGAAGTTTGGTGCCACAGTCTGTAAGCGATAAGAAAAGCTGTCACCTTCTCCCTAAGGGAAGGGAAACTAACATTTTGAGTAACTAACACAAACTAAACACAGACACATACATTTAAAGGAAAGCCTTACAAATTCTGGAGATAGGTATCATCCGCCCGACACTTAAAAACAAAACAAAAACTCAATTCACAGATTAAGGATACAGAGACTAGGAGCAGACAGGCAACTCTTACAAGATCATGCAGTTGGTTAGTAAGTCGCAAAATTGGGGAGTGAACCCAAGACTGTCCAGCTGCAAGGCCCATATGCTTCCTACCACACCCAAGAGCTTAGAGAACTCTCCAATTCTAATCCCTTTATTAATGGGCTCATCTGCCCTCAGTAAAGACATCAACTAGCTCCTACAAACTTGTTCTGTGGAACAGAGGTGCCAAGAGTCCTGAGCTCCAGGGGGCAGGTGGCTAGCGGGTGGAGGCCAAGAAAAGGACACAGGGCAGCTAGTTCAATCTTCCCTCACTCTCACCGTAGTTCTCTGTTATCTTTGACAACTGGATGGGGGCGTCTAGTAGCACCTGGCTGTTTCCCTGGGTCTGTGGCTCAGTCCTTGAGGGTAGGGATAGAAAGCAAAGAGTTAGAAGTGGAGGAGAAAGCTCTGTGGCCGTCAGACCTTCCTCCCTCACGTCTCCTCTCCTGACCGTCCGCCCTCCCATCTCCCCCACGAATACCCCTGTCCTGGCACGTACAGGCGCAGAGTGTTGTACATGCGCTGGCACACGGCCCTGATGCCCGCGTCATCCTTGCTGTCCCCGGACACCTCTTGCAACAGTTCCCCTACAGCTTCCACCAGGTCATCCACAGACTCGAAGTCCGCACTGCCGCTGTGCAAGACGCCTAGGGCGGGCGTGGCAAGACGAGGAAAATACCAGGTAGGGTGGACATACAAGCAGTTTTAATCCCCGTACCGCGGCCCCAGTCCGGGCTCCAGAACCAACTGGCCCGCGGGACAAGAGGTCACGCAGAGAGGCCTAGCAGCGGTCCCCGACACTGCCCTCCCTTAATACTCCCCCCCTGACTACCACTTCGGCATCCCCAGCGCGTCGATTCGGTTCGGCTCACCCGTCACGTAGTCGAAGACCTGTCCGTCAATTTCGGGGAACTCGCTCCGCAGGATTTCAGCGCAAGTCGCCATGTTCCAGTCGGATCCCGTCCGCGCAGTCGCCGTGAGACCTCGGCCAAGGCCCGCCCCCTGCCCGTCCCCGAAATCTCGCCCTTCCTTCCAAAGCGCATGCGAAACGGTGGCGTAAGAAAGGCGCGGAGTGCGCAGAACCCCGTGGGCGGGGTGAACGGAGCTGGAGGAACGGTGCGCAAAGGCCGCTTAGAGTCTACGCTGAGCCACACTCTCTGCGCTTGCGTAACCCTTTGCACTAAAAAATTAGCCACACGTGCGGTTCTCGCTGCCTTCTGGGAGGTGGAGATCCTCTCGGCGGCGGGGGCGGGGTGCAGGGAAGCTAGCGGTTTATCTGGGAACCTCCCGAGAAGGGCGGTTGATAAAGCACTTCGGCCTTGGTAGATTCTGTACGCTCCCTTGAGGCGCGTCAGCCGCTGCGCGCCTGCCCGGGTCCATTTTGGTGCTCGCCGAGAGCTTTGCTGACTCACGCTGGTCCCTGAGCTCTTAGAAGCCCCTGGCGCCGTTCTGTGCAGCCGCGGGTTTTGTTCCGGTTCTCTGGCCCTACGGGCTGCTTGTCTTGGTCAGGTAGCCAGCCCGCCCGCGACCTGCACTCAGTCCTCTCACACTTGACAGCTCAGATGACTTCAGCGAATTACGTCCTCCCAGCACCCCCGGGCACTGCCTTACTGACCGCCACGGGTCAAGAAAACCAGATCGACAAGGTCTGTGTAAACTCACTACTATTTATTCCCCACCTACAGCCAAAGCAGACTTCTTCGTACCCTGATGATGCTACTGCTTCACATTTAATGTGAATATTCTTCCAACTGGGCTCTAAAATTGTCACCTAAAGTCACAACGTTATCCATCCTTTTGGCACTGTGAGGAATCAATCCTGTTATTTCCATTTTATATGAAACACAGGGAAAGTAATTGTGACGGGGAAACTACAGAACTATTTGGTTTCTTCAACACTGCAAGAGCTAAGGGAGAACCTGTGATTTTTAAGATTTAAGAAGCACTCACCAATCACAACGGACCTTGTTTGGATCCAGATGTAAATTGTGAAACTTTCTGTAGGACACTTGGATTAAGCACGAACACAGATTGGATGTGATATGAAGGAGATGACAAGTTGAACCACCATGATGCGACATGGGGGTTCATTATATATTTCCTCTTAATAGATGTTTTAGGTTTAAAAAGGTTGAGACCAAGCAAGGGAAAACCAGTGATGGCAAATCTTTATCTGCTCCAACACACCAGCAGAATATGAAGCACTCCCCTCAGGGACTCGCTCACCACACAGTTCCATGGAGAGGGGGAGGCACTGAGGGAGGAATTTTCTAAGAGGCCTGGGAAGAGTCATTTTTCCTTTTTACAACCCACTCACTGAGGTCTGTGAAGCCTGAGTAACTGCGAGGAGGATGGAATTAGGTCAGTTTCTAAGGATGGCTGGAAAGACCAAATGTAAACCTTGCTTAATCTCTGCTAATTAGAAAAATACCTGCCTAAAGCTGAGAATGATTTTAAGGAAAGAATCTCTACCCTCAGGGAACCGGGGCCAGGTGGGGCTGCTTGTCCTTGAGGCTATTTTCTCAGAGGAGATGGGAGACGTGGGGCTAACACCTGTCAGGGGCTTAGATGGCCCTGAGGGACACAACAATTGAGACAAAAGAGAGTTTGGAATAGAAAATTCTACTCCTGGCAGGCCAAGTAAGACAGGGGGGAAGCAGTCCCACCAGCCCCCCTCCCCATGTACCTTCCACTTCAACATTTAGCCAGCAACTCCATTCTACACAGTTTATTAGGTTTATAACTGGACAAAGTCACACGTGTACAAAATGAAGCTCACACTATCCCAAAGCAGAGTAGGAATTGAGGGCTGGGGATCCGTTACTGGCCTTTGGGGGAGCTCCGAGGTGAGGGGCAGCCGACCCTCCCACTCCAGAGAGATGTGGCCACAGGAGAGGGGAGGAGATGGGGCCCACCTGGCTTTGGTCGCAGAACTCAGAGCCTGGCACAGGGCTGGGGCAGGCAGATGGACGGAGGAGCAGGAACCTCAGAAACCACCCTGCCCAGGGAGCCCAGGGACTGCTCCAACAGTCCCGCTCACAACGTGGTTGGTCCAGACCTAGACGCAGGGGCTGGTGCAAAGGGAAGGCAGCAAAGCAGGAGGGAGGAGACACTGACGTGTGGTGGCCAAGGGCACCCAGACCCGTGGAAGAGGGTGGGTGGGGAGGCGGGCTAGCTGCCCCTAGGCAGCTAGCAGCGGGTCTCATAAATGCCGCTGCGGCCAATGTAGCGCACCCATTTGATGACGTCGTGGTCGCTGTAGTTCAGCTTCGGTTCAAACACCTTCAAGTAGCGCACCTTGAGACCAGAAGGCGCGAATGGCACCTGGGCAAGGGACAGCTCCAATTAGGAACGTGGCCTTCCTTTCACTGCCGCTCTCCTCCGGGAAGTTGAATAGCCTTGCCCTACCTCATCTCTCTACTACAGGTGTCTGAATGACTGGGACCCTGAAAGGAGCCGAAGGAAGCTGGGATGGTGAGGGGTCCTCTAAGAGGTTACTAAGGAAGAAAGCATATCCAGGAATAACTAGCCATCATTTGGGTTTGAAGTCAGGCCCTGCCTGTGATGACTTGAATCAATTTCTTTAATCAGCAGGTGGCAGCAACCAAAGACCTGCCTTACAACATACTTAACCTGCTCAATATTATGGACTTAAACAATAAGGTGGAAAAAATTACATGTCTAACGTGCACAAAGCAAAGTCAGCCCACTTTCCTATCTGTAAACTTTGTGTCTTACCTGACATGCAAGCTATTTCAGTTTTCCCTAAGAATTGTTTTATGACAAGCCAAAGGAAGTCAAGGATTTTTGTCGGTGTGAATAGCAATTTCTAGTAGGAGGCCTAAGGCGGGAAGGAATGAGTCTGTGAATTGAAATCACTTCTTTCTGGGCCTCAGTTTCCTCGTCTGCAAGGTGGTAGGTGCAGAGGTTGATCTGAATGATCTCTAAAGTCTTTCCTAGCACACCCTGCCGTGGCTCTAGGCCCCTTCTCTGCCATACCTCAAAGTTCATTGAAATGGGGGGTCGAGCCCATTTCTTCTTGTCGTTGGTGGGCAGAAGCTCAATCTCAGCGCTGATCTGCGATTCCTTCATGCCTGCCATGCGCTTGATCCTGGGAACACAGGGGCCCTGGTAGCCTGGAGGAGCTTCAAGGGGGGTTTCCCCTTTGGGGAGGTTGGGGGGTGGCAGGGAAGAGAACCCAGGAGCTTGTGGGGGGGGTGCCAGCGCAAGGAAATGTGGTGAGGACTCTGATAACCTCTTGCTCTGAAACCTGGGGTCTGTTATTCCTTTAGCACTGTGGGCTGCACGCAGTTTCTGCTTAGATACATGGCCACGCTATCCCTTGCTCTCTACTTCACAGAGGTATTACAAGGGCAAATAGGGAAATGTTAAAGAATCTTGATAAATAAATGCATGCATGCATGCACCCCAGTGCAGGCATGTGCACACTTACACAGAGGTATAAGGGGTGAGAACACAAGCAAAGGCTCCTGGAAAAGCAGTCACCCCGGTTCCACACACACACTCACTCACTCAGGACGAAAGGTGAAACTTAACAAGAGGGTACACCAAGGCATATTGAGCCCTGCTGTGGCCTCATGAAGGAAAGACTCACTTCCACACGATGGCGTTCTCGCTGGCCTTGTACTTGGCCTTCCCCTTCATGCAGATCACCTGCACCCCACTGGTGTTCAGTGGGGTTGGGATCCTCACCTAGAAGTGACACACCTGTCAGGGAGCTCTGTCAAACCCTGACATCAGCTCCCTTTATTCCTGGAGACAAGTGCTTCCTCCTCCCCAAGTCCCTTATCCTCACCTCAATCTTCTGAGCCAGTAGTGAGGGCTTGAAGTTGGACTTAATGACCACCTTGACCTCCAGCTTGGTGCGTCCCACTTCCCGAACTAGCGGGATCACTCGGAAAGGAAGGATGATGTCCTTGGTGGTGCGATACCTTTAGGGGTGTGACACCTTCAGGTTGGCACAGCAGAGCCTGTTCTCCTCCCTCTCCCCCCATCTCTGCCAACAGCAACCCCTGCTCCTCACACCCCAATGGCACCTCATGAGCTCAAATTCTCCGTCTGGTGGGATGAAGCTGATGCTGCGCTCTGAGTCAAACTTGCTGAGTCGCACACACTGGTGGAAGGTACAGTCGTCAATGGCAATTGATTGCTTCCCGCTGCAAGCAGGGACAGAAGGTCTCCTCATTGGTACGAGAGACGAGCACCAGAGAGTCGGGCTGGGAGATTAGCCCACCCCCAAAGGCTGCCAGAGCCTGGACAGGCGTGCAGTATAATCTATGCAAAGCTGTCAGAATGCAGCTTTCTGACTTGCGGGTCCCTGTCCCAGAGTTATGGATGAGTGGGAGCTTTGCAAACTCATCATCTTTTGAGAGCTCTGCTGCTTGGAACCCAAAAGTTTCAGGTACACTGGGCAGGGGCCATCAGTATGTACAGAAGAATCTTGGTCCTTGGGATCAGACAAAGGGGACTTACTCTGAGTAGGATGAGGACAATCCCCTCATCTCTCTTAACACAGATACCAAGAGCAACCAAGCCAAGCATACCCTTAGGAAAAGGGAGTTTGCATTACTGCAAAAATGAAATCCAGAAGGAACTTGTGATTCACCAGGCTCTGCTCAGCCCTCCAAGGTCCACCCTCTCCCACCAGCTCCCCTGCCTCAGGCACCTCTTGCTTGTTTCATCAGCTGTGCCTTTGCCCTGCTTCTCAATGACAATCTTGTCATTCATCCCAAACTTGCACTCGGGCATGCCACTCAGGTAGCTCTTCATCACCACCCGGCCTGACACATGGGCGCTCAGCACCTGCCCTGGTGATGGACAGATAAACAGGGGCAGCTGAGTCAGGACCAATATCCTGCCCTGGCCCCCATCCTGCTTCATCACGAGAGGGCCCTCACCCTGTGGGGACATGAGGAGGTTCACACTCTCCAGCACATCCAGGAAGAGCTCGTTCCGGCGATACTTGATGCCCTCCCGCCGCCAGCCAATCTGCCCGGTCACCTGGCTGGTGATCTGAGACTGCTCTTCTTTTGTCTACATGGGGGGTAGAGACAAACAGCAAGGCCTCACTCCTCTCCCCCTTCAATCCACTTGTCTCCATCCCCACTCCACCCTCATCCCCTCTCCCTTCTGGTCCCCACCCTGTGACCCATCTTCCCCCATGGGGCAGGGCCTGGAGAAAACTGAGCAAAGCTGCAAGGGTGGAAGCTGAGGGAACAGCTTACCTGATGCTGGAGAACACAGGGCCAACATGGTGCCCACAGGAAGCAGCAGGGGAGCGCAGATGGGAAGAGGCAGGCAGAAAAGAAGGAGAAGGCTATGAGGCCTGGATCCTAGAAGAGGGCCCAAGCTCTCTCCTCCTGAGGAATACCAAGCCTCCAGAGCAGTCCACACCCACCCTTCCCCCAGTGTAGAAGGAGACTGCTTGAGCTGTATCCCCAGTAACAGAGATGCTGAGTTGGCAAGCTCCAGGGGTGGGAGAGGGCCACACAGAGCAAAACAGGCCTGCAGTCATGGCAGAAGGCTCAGGCCAGCACTTCCTGTCAGGGGCAGGCTCATGAGTCAGCTCAGACAAGGCTTGGGGGCCAGCGGGGATGAAGGGAGGTTGGGCTCCACCCTGACTACAGCCTGTACAACTTGAGTACCTGGCTCTTGATGCCCTGCTGGGTGATGAAGGTTTTCAGTGCGCCCGTCTCTGAGTTCTGTGGGTAGCCGAAGTCTAGGATCTCTGCAAAAGGAAGGGAGCTGTCAGCTCCTAGAAAAAGCAGAAGGCTCCTTCGCTCCAATCCCTCCCCTGGCCTGGATATATCTGGCCAGTATAGCTCCAAAAGACATTTAGGCATCATCTGCAGCGAAGTTTTAGCATTTACTGTAGGATTTGTGCTTTATAAGAAAACAATGAAAATATCACGTTTTTTTCAAATAGAAAAAGTCAGCAGAAGAGTTGCACGGCCAGTGGGTGAGAGGTCAAGAAGACCTTAGCCCTTAAAAGACAGATGCTGGGAAGATGAAAGGACTCTGTTCACTTAAATCATACCCTACAGGGGAAGAGAGGTAACAACACACCCAGAGGGGCCTGTAATATCTCACCCTTGTCCAGGCTCTGAGGCAGCTGTTGAGATGGAAAGCTGGGAGGAGAGTCAGTGTGGTAAGGCCCAAACCACAAAGATAAGAGGATGAAATGTGCTTAACTGAACTGCAGGAGGACCAGCCACCAAAAGACCTTTTGGTCTTCCCCTACCTCCACTCGCTAGCTTATTTTTGTATTCACTTCAGATCAGCCTTTAGTTCTGGATTTGGACTGTCCTCCTCAAAGCTCAAAATACCAGACAGTCAGGAAAGGAAGTTCGGAGGGCCCTGGAGCCTCAGACCTGCTCCCACCTCCAGGTCAGGCCCCAGCAGGTGCATCCCCACCCTAGACCCACTGCCCCGCCAGCCTCACCATCCAGCAGCTCATATATAAGCACAAAATTGTTCTTGATGTTCTCTTCGCTGATCTTGCCGAAGTAGGCAGCCATTACGTCACACATCTTATAGAGGAATTCGAAGACCATGGCAGCATTGACATTCTGCTTGGTGACAGCTGCCAGCCAGATGTTGGACCGCTTAACATGGAAGAAACTGGTGCGAGCAATGTTGGTGACGGGGCTGCGCACCTGCTGCCGGGCATGGATAACATTGACCCGAAAGGCGTCCACTGCGTTCCTCCTGAGAGAAAAGGGTGCACAGAGGCTGCTCGGTACATGGGTAAACCTCACTCCGCAGGGATCAACCACAGCTAACAAACAGCCACCCCCCTCTCTGCTGAAGTCTGACACACACTCTAAAGCCAATGCCTAAACCGTTGGGGTGGTTCCCTAGGGCTCCTCCCAGTGGGGGCACGGCGGGGGGGCGGGGGGACGGGCCAGAGCTAGGCTGATATCTGAAGGCCATGAGAGGCAGGGCAGTCAAGTGGCAATGACAGGACGGCAGATATAACCACAATAAAGTGAGGTCCGTCAGGTTTAGAGAAGTATGTTCCTGACTTCCAGGCCTGGCCCCAGTTTTCCTGCCGCCACCGCTATGGCTTCTCAGTAAGCTCCAGGCCCAGATGAGAAAGAGACGCTGCTGCTTCTCCAGTCTTTCCACTAGTGATCCCACCAGTGGGGAAGGCTGGCTCCTCCAGAAGTTAGACAAAGCCAGCATGACTTCAGAGAAGGCTCTAATCTACTGAGGGAAAAGCCGAGGGGCCATGGAGCTGGGCCACCCCATTCTTGTCCAGGATCCAATTCCGGGACAAGTTCAGGGATGAAAAAGGATGAACAGAACAACGATACGGGGACTAGGGTGGCGGGGGGGGGGCAGGATCCCCCACCCACCTGTGCCTGGGCAGCAGCTTAATAGGCCGCTTACCTATTGCTATGGCAGCCAATGAGATGGGATGAGAGAAATGATGCCAGCAAGAAGAGGAGAGTGACAGCAACGAGAGAGAGGATTAGACACACAACACACTGGGGTGGGCAGCACACACCACGAGGTGGAAGCAGACGGGCAACAGGCAAGGGGTGGAGAGCACAGCAAGGCATGCAAGATGGTGTATGCCCTGGCCTTGGCTTAACCAGGCCCATCCAGGGTGCGAGTGGGGTGTGGGTGGGTATGTGCAAGCCAGGCACTGCCACAACTCTAGCCCATGCCCCACGACCAGCCAATGGACAAACAGCCACGAAGACCAGGCTAGCCCATTAGCCAAGACACCGGGAGCCACCGCAGCAGGCCCATCTCTGACTGTCTATTCTATGCAACTCCAGGAAGAAAAACAGGGCAGCATGAACCAAAGGAGTCTAATCTCGTTAGAGCCGCTGAGGCTGGGATAAGTCCCCTCTGTCAGGGAACAGCAGTGGCATGCAGGGTGGGGCAGAATGAGAAGTGAGGCTGTGCCTCCTTATCGAGGTCTGTGGCGCACAGGACAAGGAGCTGTTCCCAGGCTACTCTGATAGGCCAGAAAGGCAGCACAGCCTCCCTGCTCATGCCTCAGTGACCCGGAGAGTGCCTCAGGCTTGCTCACCACCTCTCCTCCAGGAGTGGCCCAGAGGAACTGAAAACAGCTGAGTCAGCAGCCTGACTCCTGAGAAAGGGAGAGGCTTTCAAGAGTCCAGTGAAGACTCTCACCATGAGAAGGGCTTGTGAGAGCAAGACGTAGGTGGATTAGTACCACCAGCCTGACCACTGACTCCACCCGCTTGAGGAGAAGATCTCCCTTCTCCTCAAAGGAGGGATCAATCTGCCCGGCCAAAAGCACTCAGCTCCAGCAACCAGGTCTGTCACTGCAGCAAACAGGAGGCAGGAAGGGCAGGAGTTCCTAAGACCGTGGGGGGCCTGCCTTTTCACAGGTCCCACCAAGCAGCCAGCAAGTGGCTGCCTGGCCAATACCACCAGACCTAATGGGAACCAGGCTGTATTAGCTGAGCTTCCAGGATGGAGCAAGGGGTGAGGGCGGTCCCAATCAAGCCTCTGGGAGAAAGAGACCTGGTCCTGCATGCTGGGGAGGTGGGTGGGGGTGGGGGCACAGCTGGCTCAGCCAGGGGACTCACCCGATGTCATCTCGGTAGACTCGGGAGATGAGCACCTCCCCCTTGTGATTATAGATGAATAAGCCTCCAATCATGGCGGCAGCTCAGTCTCCGCGGCCCATCGCTCTGAGAACAGACCTAGGATGGGGGGGCAGGGTAAGGGAAGGTCTCAGAACCCCTGCCAATGTCCCCTGTGGGGCTGTGCAGGTCACTGGCTGGGCTTTTTTTCTGACTTGATCCTCCAGCAAGTGACCCTGCAGCCCTCCCAGGCATGCCCCTCCCCTTAGCCAGGCTCCAGTTCCTGTTTATCCCATACTGGAAGGGAGAAAAGGGAGAGGGACTGAGGCCCAGGATTCTAAGGCCATTTTGACCCCCCACCCCTTTTCTGGGGCTGAGCCCAGAGTAGCTCCTCCCCCCTTTCACAGTGCCCAACTCAGCAAGGCCCCTTCCTGTGCAGACTCTCACTCAGGCTCCAGCTGGTGAGTCACTGTGAAGGCCTGCCTGTGGCTGCAGGAATGGTGGTAGGAATTACTCCAGTTGGTTCAGGCCTGGGGCCCCCAGGCAAAGCTTTAGGAGCGCCCAGTCCCTCAGGCTCCACTACCCTTCTGAGAAGGCAGCAGGGCCCAAACCTCCAGCTCTCTAATTCATAGAAGTCTAAGCATTCCAGGAAAGGGTGTGCAGGGTGTGGGGAGGAAGAGAGAAGGGAGGCCCTAGGCCCTGACATGGACCCAGGAGTGTGGCTCCAACCTCTCCCAGGCAGTCAGATAAACAGGCAAAAGAGCAGAGTAGAAAGGGCCCAGCCCTGACAGACTACACTTCAGTGACCCAAGCTGCTTATTAATTTTTTAATTTTTATTTTTTTGCGGTACGTGGGCCTCTCACTGCTGTGGCCTCTCGGGTTGCGGAGCACAGGTTCCGGACGCGCAGGCTCAGCGGCCATGGCTCACGGGCCCAGCCGCTCCGCGGCATGTGGGATCTTCCCGGACCGGGGCACGAACCCGTGTCCCCTGCATCGGCAGGCGGACTCTCAACCACTGCGCCACCAGGGAAGCCCTTATTAGTTATTTTTGACCACCTCTCTTTTAAAAAGAGAGGCTCCCTCTCAGCTCCCAAGTGCAATGAAAATACAGGGGTGTGGGGGAATGGGGTGGGTGCAGGTTCAAAAAAATCAAGAGATCCTTCCAGCTGAAATTCTGTGATTCCAGACCCACAGCATAATTCGCTTCTGACCCGAGTGCCTATAAACGAGGGGCAGAATCCCTGAATTATCCAAATTATTTGGGTCAAACTAATTTAGACTGTTTGCAACGAGAAAAAGGGTTTAGTTTTAGATTTCCTGGATTAGCCCTGGTGTTAATTTCACAGGGGGCAGTTTTAGCAGACTTTTCTAAACTGGTAAATAAAGCCTATTACTGTGGCAGTCAAGGTCTCCCAGACTGCGTAAGAAGTCTCTCAAGGTGGTGGACACATCCCATTCCTCAGTCCCAAAGAGACTGGGAGAGGAAGCGCAAAATGGAGGTAGAGCCCTGGGCAAAGAACCAAGTTCACAGGTATCAAATGGTAGGGAGCTCAGGGCATCAGAGAAGCAGAGGTGGGACCCAGGAAAGGAATGGCATATTTAGTTAAGGGACAGACTGGCAGCAACAGCCAGCCAGTATAATCAGGTGAGCCCACAGCGGCAACAGGTATGGTGGGGGCACCTGGAGGAGAGAGTTTCCAGTATGTCAAAAGTCAAGGCTTGAAAGAGGAAAAAGCGGCAGGGAGAGACTAGTAGTGGTGAATAAGAGAAAGCTGGGGAGACGTAGCTCGCTGTGGCTTGCAGGTGTAGAAGCAGGCGGGGGTGGTGGGCTTTTCGCCCTGGGGAGGAGGACGTCGCGGGTAAAGATGGTTCCAGGGAGTGCGGGGGCTGTCACTCAACTGCGAGGAGGGGGTGCCGCAGGGTGGGAAGCTTGTCCTTGCGCCGAGAGGAGGCGCCGCGGGGTAGGGGGTTGTCACGATCCTAGGGAGGGGGCCGCCACGGGGCATCCCTGCTCTGGGAGGATTCCAGTAGGGTCCCCTTCTCACGGGAAGCTCCGGGCGGGTCAGGTGGAGGGCACCGCTCAGCGCCCGTCCTGCAACCGCGCCCGGGGCGCCCCCGCCCCGCCGTCAGCTCCCTCCCGGATCTGAAGGCTGAGGCCACTCCCGGGTGTGGACTGCTTTCCGCGTAGCGCAGTGCAGGGAAGAGCAAAGCTGGGCAGCCAGGCAGGCGCCCTCCTTCACCCCGTACGGCTAGATCCCGAACTCACCTGGTGTCCGCAGGCCCCTGCTCAGCCAGCCTGGCCACTCTCCGGATCCCAAGATGTCCGCCCGCCCCCTGCTCGCCTGCCCGCTGCCTCGGCTTTCACTGCAGTGCCGCGGCCCCGCCCCGGCCTCTGCTGCGCGTGCGCATCCGCCGAGGCCGCAGACTACAAATCCCGTCAGGCCTCTCGGCCTTCTCGCTTACAATTGTAAGCCCCCTAAGTTGGGCAAAACTACAACTACCGACGGCCTTTGAGAACCATCGAAGGAGGGTGTAGGCGTGCCTTGGGGGAGGGGTAGGAGTGGCCTTATTCAGCCCTACCCGAAATACACAATCCAGAATACGCTGCTACACTCCTCACTTCATTTTCCCCATTGAGCATTCTGGGAATTGTAGTCTCTGCAATCCCTCCTGTTCCTCTTTCAGTGTTTCCGAGAGCCTCAGAGGATTAGTGCTGGTTGTTGAGGCCCGGCTGTTAAGCCTTGAATTGCTGTAGGCCTTTTCAGTCTCCAGAGTCCGAGGACTACTTGTCCTCACTTCACACACACACACACACACACACACACACACACACACACACACACACACACACACACACACACACACACACACACACACACACACACACACACACACACACACACACACACACACACACACACACACCTTGGCAGTAGAAGCGTTTGTACTGAGTTTACTGCTTTATAACACCACCTCTGATTTTCCCAAGCTTTTTTGCATATTTGTTCTAGACATGAGTCTTTTCCCAGGGATCAAGACCCAAGGTAGGGGGCAGGGAGTGAGGCGGCAAATATTTGGAAGAAACTAGCTAAAGCTTTTCAAAAATATGTCTGTGTTCTACCTCAGCTATACCTATGTGACTGTGAGCTCCTCAAGGCCAGGAGGACCTGTGCGCCTTCTAGTGACAGGCATATATGTTGCTTAAAAAACCGTTGGCAAGTTGAATTTAATTGGACATGGGATTTGAAATCCCTTCTCTGATGGACAGTTAATCTTCACATCCAAGCTGAGAAAAAGAGACAGAGCCAATCCTGGCACATGAAAGGCCTTCCTGGCTCTTGCAGGACTTGAAGAACATCTGTTGGCTCTTCTCTTTCTGTAGGAAAAGATACCCTGCTGCCTTCCCTAGGCAGAGCTGAGCCCATCATGAGAGGAACGAAGGGCACCAAACGGTAAACCTAGTCGCAAACCTTACTGTTCCTAGCATCCTCCTGCTAGAAGCCAGAATATGGCAGGATGATCTGACTTCCTGCAAATTGGGGTCACAGCCTGAAGCCATTAAATGACTGAATACAGGCACTTCTAATTCTTGCACCAGCACTCAAGGTTTACTTCTACCTTTCCAAAAGCTTCGTCCTCAGTACATATCCTAAACCCCTACCAATTTAGAATAAACAATAATAGTAATAATAACAATAGCTACCATTTATTGAGCACCTATTCTACTGTGTGCCAGGCACTGTGCTAGGCACTTTTCGTACAATATCTAACTTAAATCCTCACAACAACCCTGTGAGGTAGGTATTATTATCGTCATTTTACATATGAGGAAACTGAGGCTCAGAGAGACTGAATAACTCTCTTATCACGCAACCAAAAAGTAGTAGAGCTGGGATTCAAACCCAGAATAACCTGACTCCAAATCCCATGCTCCTGTGAACTAGAGTAGAGGCAGAGGGGAGAGGAAGGGCCAAATTCAAGAAAGATTGTTGGAGTGGAATGGATATGATATACTGACTAGTAAAATATGGGAAGGAATTTAAGCCCATAAATGTTTCTAGCTGGAGAGCCTATGAAGAGTGTGATGAAGGTAACCAGGATTGGAATTCAGAAGGAACACACTTCGGGGGGGTGGGGGGAAGGAAATGAGTTGAGTCCATGTGGACATGTCCATGGAGAGGTCCAGTGGGTGATAAAAATACAGATCTAAAGATAGAGGGAAGTTAGGGCTGGAGATACATATTTGGGAATCACCAGCATATTAGTGGCAGTTGAGGATGTCAGGATGGATGATACCATTTCGGGAGTAAATACAGAGGAAAGAGAAGTGGAACAGAGGTAAAATACAGGGACCCTGAAGGCATGAGCAATAGTGGAGGAATCCTCAAGAGAGTCAGAGATGGAAGAATCAGAGGAGGAAGAGAGGTACAGGGGGCAGCCCTATAGTGGTGGCTAGAGGAAACCATGGCCTGGGTTGGGAGCAAACCTAGAGCTCCCAGTAAAAAGGCAAGACTGAGTCACACTTCTAACACAGCCCTCATGCACCCCAAATCCCAGGGAATATTTGTTAAATGAATGAATGCCAAAATACCCCTACCCTGGATTGCTCCAAGACCTGGAGCTTAGGACTTCATCTTACGCCTGACATCCCAGATCTAAAAATATGGAAGCCTAGGTGAGCCAGAATTTACAGAAGAGGCTCACAGAGAAAGTCGTGATTTGCTTAAATGGGAGAATAAGGTAAAAACTAAAACTTGGCACTCTGTCTGGAAGTCCCAGAAGTCCCCCTGCCCAACCTTGCTCTGGATTATCATGGTGATGGTGAAAACACAGGAGGGTGTGTGGGGCGCGGGGCAGGGTGAGAACAGCCTGTCAGTTTCCCCGGGTGGTCCTGCGCTGAGCCCAACCTGAGACCCAGATTATGGGCTTTAACCAGATAGAAATATTATGGGGACATGTGTGGGAGGTTTGAGGGCTACGAAGAAAGGGAGAGAGAAATCAGGGGACCAGCCCCACGACCTAGGAGTGGACTGGGAGAGAGGGTCCAGCCCTCTGGTCAGGGACCAGCCCTGAGGCTTAAGTGAACTTGCATAGGCACGTGTGTGTTGGGGCAGGGGGTGGGGGAGGTGTGTGTGAGAAAGAGGGAGAGAGGGAAAGAGAGAGTCTCTCACTCATGGGCGAGAGGCTGGGTGCTCCTCAGAAGCCTAGTGACTCAACGGGTTAAAGTGTGGGTATGGGGGCTGAAATATCCTTGGGAAGCCCTGAGGGGCTGCTGAAGCAGGGTTCCTGGTCTCCTCGGAGGCTGGGCCTCCCCTCGCTGGGGGCTCACAGAAAGTCAAACAGCCCGAAATTCTTGGCTGCTCCAGGCCCAGGAAAAATTGGGGGAGGAAAAAAGAAAGAAAAGAAATGTTTCAGGCCCCGAGGTGAGATGAGCCTGCTGGTTAGTAGGGTTAGGGTCTGAAGGAACCAGCACACCGGGCAGGCATGGGACAGCGGTGGGGCTGGGTATAGAGCACAGATGCTCCCTGGAATCCACTAGCAGCTCAGGCAACTGAGGGGGCCCGCTGGGCTTCTGCTAAGGTTGAGCGCAGGTGGAGTTAGTGTGGACGGTTACTGGAGGTGACTACAGCTCTAGGGTGCGGGGCTGCGGCAGTAGCAAGGGCAGTTCGGAGGAGGGGCAGAGGAAGCAAGTCTTTTTTCTTTTTCTTTTTTGGTATCAGTATTAAGGAGAAAACCCAAGAAATCGGCACGCATGCTTGAGGGGATGGGTTAATAGAGGGATGATGCAGCTGAATGAATGATGAAAAAGAACTGAGGGAGGGAAAGTGGGGATGAGGGGTATGCAGGCCCTCAAGGGCACCGCTGGGTCAGCTCCTGAAGTGTATGGTGATGATGGCGGGTGGTAAGGAGCAGCAGCACCAGCAGCTTGGGTCCCAGGGACATGAAAGATCCCGGGAAGTCCTGTGCAGCGGTTAGTGGGCAGAGGAACAAGCCGGGGC
Source organism: Mesoplodon densirostris (assembly GCF_025265405.1). NCBI lineage: Eukaryota > Metazoa > Chordata > Mammalia > Artiodactyla > Ziphiidae > Mesoplodon > Mesoplodon densirostris. The sequence continues at coordinate 106,492,516 of NC_082665.1, read as the reverse complement.
TGGTGGCAGGTTAGGGATTGCAGTGGCGATCAGGTGCACCCTGCCCTCGCTGCACCCAGCGAGCGGTTAGCGGGCCTGGATTTAGTTCCATTTATTTCCCTTTCAGGTACCAAAGTAAAAAAGACGGACGGAGAGAGGGACGCGGCCTGCCCGGGGCGGGGTGGGATGGAAGTGGGGAAGGGGCCCTGCTCACATCACATCCACAAAGAACTCACTGGGGTTTCCCATGGCCATGCGGAAGGACTGTCTGCTGGCGGTCAGTTCAGGGGGCACGGAGGCCAGGTCGCGGCCCGGAGGGGCTCCCGGGGGCCCCATGGCCGCAGGCGGTGGGGGCATCATCAGCATGGGGGGGCCGTAGAGAGGGGGCACCCCGGGGGGGCCGTAGCTCGGGTGCGTGTGATGGCTGCGCAGGCTGCTGGCCAGCGAGTGGTGGCTGCGGTGGCTGTGCTCGCTGGCGGCAGGACCCGAGCGCTCGCTCGGCGCCCGCTCCCGCGCCCCCCGCAGGCTGCTGCGGGTCGTGTGGTCCGACTCGCTGCCGCTGCCGCCCGACTTCGAGTCCCCGGTCTTCGGGTCCTTCTCCTTCCGCCGGTCGCTGCCGCTACGGTTGGAGCCACTGCTCCGGCTGCCTGCAGGGGACAGGCAGGGACGGGGTGGGGGACACTCAGAGCTTGCAGAGGAAGCCTGGGGCTCGCCTGGGGCTCCCTCCACGACCCCCACCGCCTTACCTTCACTGTGCTGACTGCTGGCGCTGCCCCCGCCATAGCTGTACCCCAGCTCAGGGAAGCCTGGGTGCGGGTTGTAGGGGTGCGGGGGCGGCGGGTACTGGTAAGGGAAAGCCATGGGCCAAGGGGCAGCCCCTGGGTGCGGCAGAGGGGCCAGCGTGTCCTGGTCGGAGGCGCCGCTGGAGCCATCATGATCGTGGAGGGAGAGGTTGGCCATGTCTGTGGAGGGGAGGGGAGGGCGTCTGAGCTGGGTCTATCCCATGCCTTCGCACCCGCAGTCAGCAGAGAGATGCCCAGCCTCGGCCCGGTGGGTGCGTTTGGGAAGACAGCGACAGCAGTAGCAGTGTCCCACCAGAACGGGAGGAGGGACAGGCCAGCGATCTCGCACTACTTCAGACCCCGCTCTCACCCTCCAGAGGTGGTGGGGAGGGAGACCCTGCAGAGCCAGCCCCTGAGAAAACCGTCCCCAGGAAGGCTGAGTCACCACTTCAGGTGCTCAGTGCCAAATCCGTTTCTCCTCCTTCCTCCGTGGGCTGGAGGAAGGGGCAAAACTCTTGTTTGGCAATCGTCCCCCCACTCTGTTCCCTTACGCGAAACGTAGGGTGGGGAATATGGGAGGCCGAAATACCAGACAGCCGCCAGCTACTGCACACCTGCACTTCCTCAGGTACAGTGCAAGCACTTCATCTCACGCAAACGTTACCACCCCATGAGGAAGGTATTAGTCACACTTTTTCCAGATGAGGAAAGTGAAGTCCAGAGAGGTTAAATGACCAGCCTGAGGTCAACCCAAACTGCAGCCAGAGGAGAAGCTAAGAGTTGCTTACTTTCTCTTTACCTTTCCAGATGAGGGCATTAGTAAGGAGGAGGGAGCAGTTTGGGGAAATGTAGGGGAAATTTTGCCCTCCTCACTCACTTAGGACTAAAAAAACACCCATTAAAAGCCAGAATGAACACAAGGCCTTTCAGAGCCTCCCCACACAGAAGGCCCTTGGCCCAGATCAATTTTCTGGTGCTTCTGGGGAGGGTGGGAGTGGGGTGGAAGGGTCCACAAACAGAACAACTTAGATGCCTCCTCTGTGCTCTCCACCCTATTCCCAGCCAGGCCTGGTTCTTCACAGCACTTGAGTCACTGCACTAACATTACTTCTTTCATGACTCTGACTCCCCAGTAAACTGTGCACAGGCAAGGCTGCTCCCACCAATGTTGGAACTATCTAGAAGGGAGTATAAGGGGCCACTAGACCTGCCTGCCTGTGATGCCCCTTGTTCACAGGTCCTTGGGGTGAACAGGTCCCTGGTTCTCTGGGACCACCTGTACCAGGTCCCAGAGCTCTGAGAGAGCTGCAATTGCCCAGGAGCCAGCCGCTGGATACAGACTGAGCCCTTTGTTGCGAGCCCTTAAGGGAGCTGAGCCAACCTTACAGGGGAGAAGAGGTCAGGAGAGGGGGCTGAGGCAGCCTACGGAGTCTACCAGCCAAACCATCAACCAGTCAAGGCCGGCAGCTAGCATGAGAGGTGGTGGCGGTGGGAAGCAGGGGCGTGCCTCGGTGACCACTTCAGCTGCCAGGCTGTCATCCCATGGGGAGTGACTGTGTGCTCCGGGGGTTACCCAGGTCTCCAGCTATTCCCTTTGAGCCTGCTGTAGTCCCAACTGAGGAGACCTCACCAGTGAGAAGGAAAAGACCTGTTCCGTCAGCACCTCCCTGAGCTCGGCTTCTGCTGGACTTGGTCCATGGGTAGGAGACCCAGAATGCCCCTGGGATGGAACAATGTCTCTCTGAGCAAAAGCCACAGCTATCCTGAGAAGCTTTATGTACCCATGAAGGTTTGGGGCCAGGGCTCACTTCTACTAATGATGATAATAATAGCCGTATTTGACTGAGTCTAAGAAGCCACTGATTATAAGATGCACCCCAATTTCAGAGATACTGAAATGTGAAAAAAATGTTCATCTTAGAATTAAATATATGATAAATGGACAACTTTTTTGGAGCAATTACTGTGGGCCAAACATGGTGCTAAAAGCATTACATACAGTATCTTATATCATTCTCAAAACAGACCTATAAGTTTTACTGTTATCTCCATCTTACAGATCAAGAAATCAAGGCACTGAGGGGCTGTGTCACTTACTCATGTTCACACAGTAAGGGTGGAGCTAAAATCTGAACTCAAAACTAACTCCAGGGCTTCCCTGGTGGCGCAGTGGTTGAGAGTCCGCCTGCCAATGCAGGGGACACCGGTTCGTGCCCCGGTCTGGGAAGATCCCACATGCTGCGTAGCGGCTGGGCCCGTGAGCCATGGCCGCTGAGCCTGCGCGTGCGGAGCCCGTGCTCTGCAACGGGAGAGGCCACAACAGTGAGAGGCCCGCGTACCGCAAAAAAAAAAAAAAAGCACAAAAAAACTAACTCCAAAACCTTATGCATCTATTTACTACTCCATGGGGCCATGCCAGAGCTGCTCAGGGACAGGGACCCCACCCAGCCTCCACCAGCGACTTGTGCTCCACAAGAACAACCTTTCTAGCCCCTAGAACCTAACCCGAAGCATTTTCAGGGCTAGCTTTTGGACTCCAGCCAGCACCACTGGGCTGAGAGAAGGCTCCCTCAGGCAGGGGTGGCTGCTGGGGCCGTGCTTCAGCTCCCAATCCTGAGCACTGCTGTACTGTTCTGAGGACTGCCCTTCCCGAGAGCTGTCCACAGGCTCCGGAGAATGGGGGTTCCCTGCATACTTCTCCTGCTTAATAACCTTCATTAGCTTTGTACTCTCTCAGGATCAAGTCCAAATTCCTTGGTAAAGCTTACAGAGTCCTCTACAGCCTGGGCCTGACAGCTTTTCCAGCTTCACTGAGAGGCACAGCCCCACCCTGAGGGGTCTGAGGAGGCTGTGGACTTGAGGCCTCAGGCCAGCTCCAGGACATCCTGCCTTAGTGCTTGGTGCTGTGAGGGTGAGCAGGGGCCAAGGCTAGGAACTCTGCTTGGCCTTGCTGGGACAATGTTTCTGCAGCACCACACACCTAGGACAACCCTGATGGTGGGAAGAACAAAGGATCTGGAGCCAGAAAGACCTAGATCCAAGGCCTAGCCCCTCTGCTTCCAGCTGTGAAACGTGGGGTGGACTGCTTAACTCCGGTAAGTCTCAGTTTCCTCATCTGAAAACAGGGATAGTAATCCATCTCCCCAAGGGTTGTGAGGCTTGAATGAGAGTGAGATGATGCTTTAGGAACAATCAGCACGGAGCCAGGCACGGAGCAGGCACTTAGAAAATGCCAGCCCCCAGAGGGGGCTGTAGGGCAGGTGAAGAGGCTGGACTGGGCTCTGCCTCTACCACAGAGCTGTCAGGTCTCGAGGTTCCCCCAGCTCTGCTACCCCCTCATCTGGGTTCCCTAGAGTCTGCTGCCACATCCCTGGGCAACTCCCCACTTCCAAGCAGGAGACAGGGCAAGGAGGTGGGGGAGGCACGTACTGCCACAGAGGTCGCCGAAGATGTAGTAGCACTGCTCAGAGAAGGTGATCTTGTTGACAGTGTGGCGGATGAAGCCGGCCTTCAGCAGGTTGCTGGCGTATTTGCGGGCCTCTCGCCGGTCAGTGAAGCCTTCCACGTTGTGGTACAGCCAGTCCACCACGTCCGAGCCTGAGGGCAAGGCTGCCACTTGGTTGGGAGGCCCACCTGACCTGGGCTCTTCTGGCCTCACAGAAGCCATGTGGCTGGTGCTGATTCCAGCTCACAGGAGTGGCCCAAGGGAGTTCTTGGCGCCCCCCGGCCTGCCCTGCCCCACTGCTCTCCACCCTGTCCTTCATCCCACCATGGGGCCCTCTCACCGATGAAAGCATTGGGGATGGTAATCTTGAGCCACATCCTGTCACGGACCTCCAGCCCCGATTCAGGGGAGGCCATGGCTTTTACAATGGCGGCCATGTCACTGTGGATGGACAGGTGGAAGTCGTCTAGGCCTGGGGGTAGGAGGCAGAATGGTGAGGCCGAAAGGGGCTATGGAGCGAGGTACACAGAAGTTTGCATTCCAGCCCTACCACCTAATAGCATGGACCAATGTCAAGCAAATTACTGACTTGTTGGACACTCAGTTTCCTCTTCCATAAAAATAGGGACTTTAGTATCTATTTCATAGGATATTTAAAGAGAGAATTAAATAGTGTAAATGAAGGGGCTTAGCCCAGTGTATAATGCATGCTATGATAATAAAAAGGCAGTCATTTATTGAGTGCTTACTTTATGCCACACTGTGAGTGATGCTTTACTTGTATCCTCTCATTAAACCCCCAGGAACCTGGTAAAGTGCATATCATTAGTCCCATTTTTACGAGAGGAAACTGAGGCTTACTGAGTGCTCAGCACAGGTTCAGAAGCAAACTCTGTTTGGTGAGGGTCAGCATCCACTGAGGAAAACTGCAGAGTTAGGTAGCTGGAATGAACTGAGTCTCCTCCTCTCCAGCCCCCTCTGACGCTCAAGCAAGAGGCTCCAGGTGGGCCTTCAGCAGTCCCTCCCAGCTGGCCCTGTCTGCTGGGCCCAGGGGTCAGGGTTGGACACTCACGCTCTGTGTCAGGGATGGAGCTGGTGATGGAGGAGCTGGTGGAGGTGATGGTGCTCAGGGAGGGGCTCATGCCGTAGGCAGGGAAGGTGCCGGTCATGGCTGCAGTGTGGGAGACCCAGGCCGCGGGGTCAATGGGCCGGATGGGCTCGCCTGCGGGGAGGATGAGGAGTCAGGGGCTGCCTGCCCTGCCTACTGCCTGGCCCAATAGGGTAGGTATGAGGGTCGGGGTAACACGGAAGGAAGGAGAGATAGGGCTCACATAGGTCAAGCACCAGCTTTAGGGCCAACTGCCCCATCCACTTACTCCTGGGCAGTGTGAAGCACCCACGTGGACTTGGGTCCCAGCACTTGGCTACAGTCAAGGTGATGGGCCTGAAAGCAAGGGTGTCCCTAGTAAGGGCAGGATGTGCGGAGGCCAAACCAAGCCCCTTGCCTGATAGCCAGAAATACCCGCCCCCTCCTCCCCCATGCCATCCATACCCCGGTTTGTGCACAATCTCCCGCAGTACCCGGACCGCGTCGTCATTACTCATGTTCTCAAAGTTGATCTCGTTTACCTGGGAAAGAGGACCAGGAGTGGGATAAGCAGCTGTGCTGGGGAGGTGGGTAGGGAAGCTGAGATGGTGGGCTAGGGGGTCTTCCCCTTACCAAGAAGCAGGGTACAGACGGCATGGACATCTCCCCATCCCTATCCATACCACCACCCACGGTGGGCAATGGTACCTGTAACAGCATATCTCCTGGCTCGATGCGTCCATCAGCAGCCACGGCCCCCCCCTTCATGATAGAGCCAATGTAGATGCCTCCGTCACCACGTTCGTTGCTTTGGCCCACAATGGAGATACCCAAGAAGTTATACTTTTCTACAGGGAGTAACAAGACCTTGAGAGTGGAACAAAGTTCCTACCCAAATTCCAAGCCCCATATTAGAAAAGGGTAGAAAGGGACAAAAACTAACACTTATTGGACCTGAGTCAGGCACTGTATTCCGCATGCTCAAACATGCTTTCACTTGATCCTTGTTGGCTATGAGGTAGGGACTCAATCCTGCTTTACAGAGCAGACAACTGAGGTTCAGAGAATTTAAGTGACTTTTCTAAGCCATGAAGTGGCAGAGTCAGGATTCAAACTCAGATTTAAATTCCAGAGTTGGGGCTCTTTTCACTACATCCAGCTATCTCCTAAAGAAGAGCACCTAGGGTAGAAATCAGAGAGCAAGAATGCAGTGCCTGAAAAATGGGAAGGGGGGAGGAATCAGAAATCACTTCCTCTAGGAAGTCTTCCCGGATGCCATTCTCTGCGTCCATAGTTCTCTGTGCTTATCTCTATCATGGCCCTGATCATGAGATACTGAAGTGATCAGTGTATGTACCAATTTATGCTTATGAAAGAGAACTTCTTGAGGGCAGGGAACGTAGCCTGTGCCTCTCTGAACTCCTCGAGTCTGCCCAGCGTCTGGCACGTAGCAGGTGCTCACGAGAGTTGTTTCACCAGACTCACCCATGTTGAGAGTGACCGTGATGATGTTGAGTGACATGGTGGAGTCCGTGATGCTGCTGAAGGACGAGGACTGGAACAGACAGAGGTCCTGAGCAGCAGGCGGTGCTGGCAGGAACTCACTGCTCCCACCTGGCTCCACCTTAAGGTGAGCCCTCAGCACCACCGCCCCTCTCAGGTTCTAAACCCTGACCCATGGGGAGGGGTCTAAGGAAGCCCAGACTCTGGCCCTGCCTGGGCAGGAGGGCTCGGTCTACCCCACCCACCCTAGCAGCTCAGCCCCATACCCTCTCAATCCGCGAAACCTTCTGCTTCCGCCGCCGCCGCTTGTGTCTTCTCATCAGGCGTGAGGCGCTGCTCTGCTCTGTGGAGCTGCTCAACCTGGGGGGCCCACAGTCATTCCCCACCGAGCTGGCCCAGCCCTGCCCCATAAGAGGCACCGCAGGGCCCAGGTTCCCCCCACCAAGCCCAGGTCCCTCCCGGGGGCCCAGCATGCTCAGGGGTCAGGGCTCCTCCGGGGTCACCTCTCCCACAGTACCCATGAAACCAAAGCCCCACCTGCTGGTGGAGTCATCCTCATCTGAATCAAAGAAGCTGGTGGTTTCCAACTCGCTGCTCATAAGGGTGGATGAGCTGTCATACCCCCCTGGCTCTCGCCGCCGCTCCCCCTTTGCAGTTCCATTTAGCCGGGTTGCTGCAGGGGATGGAGGCAGCTGGGTTCACAGATGCAGGAGAGAAGGAGGAGCGAGGAAGGAGCAGGGGCTGCACTGGGGCCAGGCGTACCCAGAACTCAGGAAGTAGGGCAGAGAGGTGGGTAGCTGAGTGGAAGCTGCGGGGGTGGGTGGGTGGGGGTGGGGGTGGGGAAGGTGTCTGTTCAGGGAAGACGCACTGTGCTCTGGGCCATCCCTCCGTCGTGGCCGCTCTCGCTGGGCAGACACCAAGGAGTCAGTCTCTGTGTCATTGTCCAGGTTCTCCTGGCTGCCCCCACCAGCATGAGGGCTGCAGGGAAGAGAGGACTTGGTGGGGGAGGGGGCAGGCTGGGGGCTCCCTCCCCCAGCCCTGAGCTGAGCTGACGCAGCCCTCCCCCATGGGCCCTCCCCACCCTCAGGTCACACTCACTGGAAGGATGGGGGCCGGGAGTCCCCAATGCCTCCTGTGCGCTCCATGGGCGGTGGCAGTTCCGATGGGTTGTCAGCACAGAAGGGAGCTGGCTCTGGGTGTGAGCCCTCAGCTGACACCAGCTGATGGGGAGAAAATGCATGGATGGTAGGGCGCAGGGGCCCCAGGGAAAAGGGGATAGTTGGCTTCTGGCAGGGCGTGAGACTTGGGGAGAATGGAGCAGGGGACATGCAGGGAGAAGAAACAGGACTGTGTTAGGCCAGCTGAGATGAGGAATGGACCCATTGCTGGGTTGATGAGGAGGCTGGGAGGCATGGGTTGGTGAAGTGGGATGGGGGCAGAAAACAAGAGTCAGAGGTCCAAGGTAGAGGTCAGCAAGTGACAGAAGGGAACCTGAGGCAAAGTACCTCAGAGGACATAGGAGACGTTTTTGTCTCCAACGTGTATTTCTGTCTCTCTCTTTTCCCCCTTCTCACCACTCCCTCACTTTTCACCAAAGCTATAGAATCTGGGGTGAGAGACAGTTCAGTTAGAAAACTCAAGGAATATTCAGATACTGAAGCATAAAACCACAGTCTCAGCAATGCCTTTCCTCCATCCAGCCCACTGCAGGAATGCAGATGGAGAGGGCTGAGGGGGGCTCCTTACCCAGGACACCACCCGGCCATTGAAGCAGGGCAACTTGGCATTGTCGTCCGAGATCTCCTCCTTCACCACTCTGCAGGGAAAGGTGGGTGTCAGAGCGAGCTTTCTGAGGTGGAAATGGAGGCATCCTCACAACCCCAACTCTCAGGGGCTCCTCTACCCTAAACTGGGAATCAAACCACCAGCATAAGCCTGTTCAAATGGGAGCAGGGATGGGCTGACCAGGGACAGCTCTTTGTCACCACCAGGAAGACACCAGCCATGCCCAGGCCAGCTGCCTTCCTGGGGCATCCTCTTGGTCATCAGGTGATTGCAAATTACACCTGACAAATCACTGTCCCCAATGAGTGCAGTCACCCCCTAGAATCTCGAGAGCTGTACCCATCCCCAACAATGGCTCTCCTGGTCTGGACTTTATCTTTCCCTCTGACCCTAAACTAGGAAAAAGCACACCCATATCACTGTTCTTCCCTTCTCATTTGGGAATCCTAATACTCTTCTGGGAGATGTGGATGAGGAATTTAAGGAAATTAGGAAAGAGAAGGGGAGAAGGCATTTACCAAACATCCTCTACTGCCACTATGACATTAGTAACAACTGCTCTCATATATTGAGCATGTAGTGGGTTGGCCAAAAAGTGCATTCGGATTTTTCCGCAACATCTTATGGAAAAACCCCAAGGAACTTTTTGGCCAACCCAATATTACAGGCCAAGCACAAAGCTAAGTACTTTACTTGTATCACTTCGTTTAACATTCATAGCAATGTTATAAAACAGATACAGATGGGGAAACCAAGGCTCAGTAGGTTCAGAAATTTACCTACAGTCACACGATTAATAAGTGAAGAGCTGGAATTTGAATCCTGGTCAGCCTGATTCCAAAGCCTTTATACTTACCTATTATACCATCTTATCTCCCTATAGTTAGAATGTATAATCTTCACATCAGCCTCATTGTATAGACCATATGATCCTGACTTTATGAATAAGGAAACTGAGAAACAATCAGTAACTTGTTCAAGGCCACAGAGCTAGATGTCAGAGCTGGAATTCCACCCCAAGCTCGTCTGACTCCAAACCCCATATTCTTTCCATGGTATTTCACATTCTTTCCCATACAGTGAGAGAGGTGATGTGGGTCTGTGTGGAGGGTGACGGTGTGGGAGACAGTGATGTGGGACATGGGGTGGCGGATGGGGGGAGGGTAGGATGTAGTCTCAGGCATGTAGTTTGGCCTGGGGCATGCAGTGAGGCAAGAAGTCAGACCACAACTGCAATATGGGGCCAGGAAAGGCAATAGAAAAGCTTGAGGCCTGCACCCCCAGACTGATCAAATACCCCAGGAGCACAGAGCTAGAAAGCTGTGATCAGGGGCAAGAGGAAGACACATGCCTGGAGTTATGAGCAGAGAGGGAAGACAGCAAGGAAGGAGGCTGGGAAGCCCAGTCCTCCCTTTTTCTTAAAGCAGCTCCTGCCCAGAGCTCGGGACGTGCTTGGCTTCTTGTGATGCTCACATTCTTGGACTCACAGCCAAGTTCGAAGGCTGAGCCTGCCCTCCTCCCTCCCCTTCAGCTTTGGCTCCTCCACTGTTTCCAACCCCACAGCAACCCCAAGAAAGCAGCTCAAATCATCCTGCTCAGGCCCACCATGGCAGAAAGCCTGGAGACAGAACAAGCTAGAAAACAGGGACACAGAGATAGTTCAGACCCACTAGCCAGTCTGACCACAGGGCACCCCAAGCTTGCAGCCCCCATGGGAACGGGGGCTCAAATTAAAAGGAGGTATGTGGGTCACGTGGCAGGGACTGTGATCTGCTTTGGAGGGGGTCTCAGCAGCCCCGTGGTGGGAAACTGCTGCTGAGGCCCCACCACACAGCTCGGCACTACAGATGTTTCCTCTCTTTCTGGGGGTCACCGACAGGTCACCAAGGCTCTGCTGACTCACAATGATCAGCTGATCTTCGGGAGCCTTGGGGGACCTCAGACAGGCCTCCCCCTCCCGCTGTGGAGCTGAATGGCTCAGGGTTCTGCAGCATTTATGCACTCACATACACACACACACACCCCAAGTGGAGTCGGACAAATCTGGGTTCAAATTCCAATTCTGCCACTTATTAGCCCTCCTATCTTAGAGAGGTTTCTTGACTTTTCCAAGCCTTTGTCTCATCCTGGTAAGTGAGATTTGTAAGTGCCTGGCATACTCCAGGCATACACTAAAAACTAGTTACTAACTTTGTCAATTTTTTGCGGGATCCATACTCTCTTTCTAACTAGGTGTAAGTTTCGAAGGGCAGGGACCAAATAAATCTGCTTCTCACTCATTGTTCATTCAATTAAAAAGCCTTTGCCAAGAGCCCAGTGGGCTTTAAGTTTTGTGCTTGCCATTGCATGGATCTCAAGAAGCATTAGACCTGGAGCCTGTCTTGTCCTTGGAGGTTACTGTCCAATGCATAGTTCACGAGTATATTGCAAGTAGGAAGTGATCAGAGCTGTAAGAGCAGCAGATGTGTTCACGGGACAGACATCTGCTGAGTATTATTTAGTGTTAGGTCCTGGCTAGGAGCTGGGTAGGTATAAGGATAAATGGGAACAAGTGCCATAACTTTAAAAGTGCAACCCAGAGGAAAGGAGAATTTGGACCTGGAGAAGAAATACTCCAGGTAGAAGGCCCAGAGACAGGCTAGTGTGTGACATGGAGCGGGGAGCAAAACAGTTAGTGGCCTGACTTCCCATGTTATTCCTGCCATGGCTCAAGGCCCCTCAAGTGGTGGTACCTTGTTCTTCCATCCACCATCTCCTCAGTGCTGAAACTGTTTAATTCTTCTTCCATATCCCAAATAATTTAAGAGGGCTGGACCTACCCTGAGCTTGACAAATACTTCTGGAGACCAGGTGGGAGTTGGGAATCCTCAGGTCTTACACACCAGAACCCCAGAGGGAGAGCCTGGAGAGCTGGAGGAGATGGCAGCCTTCCTCCTCTGACCCACTTTCCCATCTGTCAGCAGAGGTTGCTGGCCCCTGCCAGACCTCCCTCTCATGGGGCTGGGATAAGGGGCAGCCCTATCACATATACAGTTTGCCAAGGCTCAGCATCTCCCTCAGAGAGGATGTACCTGTTAAATGATGATGATAATACCTACAATTGTGTGATTAATGCCTTAGACTTTGGAACCAGGTTCCTAATAAGCTCTAGCACTTATTAGCTGTGTGACCTTGGGTAAGTAAGTTACTTAACTTTTCTGTGCTCTAGTTTCCTCATCTATAAACTGGAGATATTACTACCTATTCCACAGGACTGTAAAGAGCATTGAATGAGTAAAGATTTGAAAGTCATTTAGATCAGTGTCTGCACACTGTAAGCACCATAAAAAGAGTTTGATAAATAAATGAAATACATATATAAATATATATTCCTCAGCTGTTAGTCCTCTGTGACAAGACAGCCCTACCAGGTCTCCTGATCATTAATCCTTCTAGGAATAAAAACAAAATCAATCTCCTCCACTTCATTTTTACCATAGTTCGCAACCCTGCTAAAATGGCCTACTCTAATATTTTGCAAAAGATGGTTCAAGTTCCAGTACCACGGATGAATGCAAGATGGCTTCAGGTGTATCTGAATGAATGTTTAATTCGAGAGTTAAATATTTATTTTTAACATATTTTAGAAAGAAATATAAATAGAATATCAGACCTGTGGTTTCATATTATTGACTAGGTCAAACTACGAAAGCGTGAGTGGGCTGACAGTGGATTTAAAGAACAATATTAAGTCAACAGTGAGCGGATGTAATGGGGGTTAGGCCTGGCTTGACAGCAGCCTGGGGAGTGGGAGGCAGCCCACAGAGGTCTAGGTTTAGGAGGTGGGGGCTAGGCCCAGTGGACTCTGGGATGAGTGGGTGGTGGAGACACAGGTTTAACCCAGTCCCTCAAGGCACCTGACCCCAGGGTGGCCCCAGAGTACTGAAATGCAGCTGATTTTCCCCTATCCCATCCGCTGAGGCAGTATCTTGGTCTCTTCTAACTCCATTCTTCCTTTATCAGACCAAGGCATCTGCCCACCTCACTCCCACCCCTTGCAGATGGATCCCTCTTCAGCATCTTCCAATCAGGGGTCTCTGTCTCTGGACTGAAGCCAGACAATCATTACTACTCTAGGAGTACCCAACCCCAAGGCAGGAACAACAACAGAAACAAGAATAGAAGCCACATAGCACTTCCCACTGTACAAAGCACTTTTCACACATATGAGCTCTTGGGCTCAACAAACCCTGAGTTCCAAGGGGAAGTGTGACAGCAAAACATGCCGAAGACAGAAAAGGTGCTAGTGTCCCAGAGCCAGGAGGGCCGAGGTCCTTGGAGAGAAGCCAGGCTGATGAACACGGGGGAGAAGAATTTCTCCCTCACTCAGCTCTGGGCCTCAGCTCTAAAGAGCAGCGTAGGCCTCAGGCTAGGCTGGAGAGGCGGCCTTTAGGCCGGGAAGGGCCCGGGAAGGCCTTCCCCGCAGGCCTCCAGGCCCAGTGCCCAGTTAGTGAGGGGCAGGCTAGTGTGGGGGGCCTCCCCCTCCCCCAGTCCCCTGGGAGTTGGGGGGGAGGTGAGGAGATCCACCAGGCTCCCCCTCCCAGGCCAGCTGCTACAGAACCTTCCGGCTCCAACATTCCATCCCCTCTTAAAGGGGAAGTCACTGCTTCCAAACTCCGCCCGTCCAAAGCCCTGCAGCTGGGTGGATAAGACCCCTCCAGGGAGGGGAGGATGAACACCAAGAGACCCTTCCTGGCCCTCCCATTAAGAGGCCCCAGTTCTGTGAGGGGCTCTGCACCTGGGCTAGTGGGGAGTCCTCCGCAGGGGTGAGGCGCTCTGCTCCCTGACAACATCCCGAACGGCCCACAAGGGACAGGGGAGACAGCTAAGTAAACATCAGAGCTGCAGGCCTTAGCTTACAGCCTGAGCACCCCCCAGCCAGTGCAAAGTCCCACAGCATAGCCCTTAGATGCTCCATATTCCAAATATGGCTCTGAGTTGTGGAGCTGAAAAGATGGAGAAGGCGAAGGCTTCTTGCCAGACACCCCAAGTCTCTGCTAGAAAGGTGGCTCCGTTGGCAGGAGGAGGGTTGGGAACTGTGCTCTGGAACGGGTGGAGGGGGGAAGGTGTGTCTGTGTGGGCCGCTGGTCTCTGAGGTGGTGAGGGGGCTTCACTGCGCTGGAACTGACTGCTCTTAGGGAGTTGGACGTCCCCTTAAACGAGGGGACCAAGGTCCCCCACAAGAGGGGAAAGGAGAGTCCCTAGAGGGGCTGGAACTCCAGCCTCTGAAAAAGCCAGTGGGGACCAAATGGCCGAGTCGCCCCTAGAATCCAGAGTAGGGGTAGAAGCCAGTGTAGCAAGGGGAGTCCGAACTGGCCGAGTGGGCCCCTAGAAGCCGCAGGGGCCGGGGTCCCCCGGAGGCGAGGCGGGGCCATCCTCACCCGAAATCGTCGTCCATAGACTTGAAGAAGAACTTATAGCTGGGTCGCTGCAGAACGCCCTTAAAGTCCGCCAAGGTGACGCGCTCGGCGGGCAGGGGCAGCTTCACCAGGTACGGCGTCTCCTGCCCGTCCAGGTGGTAGATGATCTTGGTCTCGCCCATGGCTCCGGCCTCGGGCCCGGCGGCCCGCGCGCTGCCTGCTCGGGCGGCGGGGCCGGGCCTCTCCGGCGGCGGCGGTCGGCGCGGCCCAGCGGCTCAGCCCAGCTCCGCGGCCGGCCGCGGCGCCAGCTCCCTTGTTCTCCGGCCGCTCCCGGGTCCCAGCGCCGCCTGCCGCCGTCGCGGCCGCCGCTTCCGCTCCCCACTCTCCCGGCTCTGCTGGCGACGGCGACTCTTCCGGTGGCCGCGGCCCTCCCGGCTCTTGGCTGCAGCCCGGTCCACTCCCCGCCCCCGACCCAGGCGCGGCTCCGCCCCGGCGCGGCCCCACCCCCGGCTGCCGCCGAGCCGCGCTGGCTTCGCGGCAGATGGCCTGGCCCTCGGCCGTACCCCGCAGACACCCCGCCCAGCCACCGGGCGGTGCTCAGCTCCTGCTCTCTGGTCCCAGGCCCAGAGGGGAGCGTGGCGGCGGTCGCCTACGCCCCCAAGGATGGAAGGGCAGTTCTCTCCAGCCCGCGTTCCCGGACTCTTCAAGGCCCTGGCTCTGGACCCAAGGGGGATCGGCTGCTTCTCTGCAGCTGGGGAGGGATGTAATGTAGGGGTCGCTTTGCTTTCTGAGAAGGGACGGGGGGCGCGGTTTTGACCATGTATCGCTGAGAAAAGGGACCTCGACATGGCCTTTTAGGGTCTGTTGAGAAGCATAGCTGCTATCACTGAGTCTACCAAACAACTCCTTAAGATCAGAACAAGATCGAGTTGATTCCTTCTTATAACTTCAGTACCTAGGTGTAAAGCAGTGGTTTAATAAATGAGTTGAATGCAGAATGAGTACAGGAATGAAGATGCGTGTGAGACTGGGACATGAAGTCTCAAGCCAGGACTATAACAGGGGAAAGAGTAATATGGGTGGTCAGAGAAGGCCTCTTCCATTTGAGTTAAGACCTAGAACTAATGAGGAAGCAGCTATAAGAAGGTCTGGTCTGGGGGAAGAGCATTCTAGGCAGAGGGCACAGCGAAGTATAAAGGCCCAAGGCAAGAATAAACTTGCCAAATTTGAGGAACAAAAAGAAGGCCATTGTGACTACAATGATAGTGGTAGATGAGGCTGTAAAGGTAGACTGGGACCAGACCACACAGGTCCTTTTAGGCCACAGTAACAAATATGGGCTTCTCCCACCCCATTTTGTATACTGTTGCCAAATTAGCATTCCAAGATGAAGGATCTCTTTCAGACACCTCTTCAACTCAGAAACCTCTCCACATTCCGCAATGCCTTCCAAATATCCTTAGCATGATATTCGAAGCTCTCCATAATCTAACCTCTACCTACCTTTACAGCCTTTTTTTCATTATATCCTGACTAAAGTTTTTTTTTTTTTTTTTTAATTTTTTTTTTTTATTTTTTAGCGGTAAGCGGGCCTCTCACCGTTGTGGCCTCTCCCGCTGCGGAGCACAGGCTCCGGACGCACAGGCCCAGCGGCCATGGCTCACGGGCCCAGCCGCTCCGCGGCATGTGGGATCTTCCCGGACCGGGGCACGAGCCCGTGTTCCCTGCATCGGCAGGCGGACTCTCAACCACTGCGCCACCAGGGAAGCCCCTGACTAAAGTTTTGACTTAAGCAATTCAACCTACTTGCCAGCCCCTGCACACACCTTGTATATTTTTATTTCATACCTTTCCCTCTACTTTAAAATTTCATCAAAGTAATATGTGTGCATAGACAAATAAGAAAACTTACAGCAGTCCTGTCTCATTTCCCTCCCCACCCCCACCCCAGTGTACTTTTTTTTAGCTCATATTATTTCTTGATATATGCATTCTAGACATTACTTATTGATTTCCAATTTTGATTGATGGATTTACCTTTCTTCCACCTCACCCTAACCTCTTAAAATGATAAGATCACATTTTTTGGTTAAGATAATATAGTACTTATATTACTTATAAAATAATATAGTATTGACATTTAGACTATGAATAAATGCTTCCTTTACAACTTTTCCTCCTGGCATAATCATTTTTTAAAAAATTAATTTTTGGCTCTGTTGGGTCTTCATTGCTGCATGCGGGCTTTCTCTAGTTGCTGCGAGCTAGGGCTACTCTTCGTTGCAGTATGTGGGCTTCTCATTGCAGTGGCTTCTCTTGTTGCAGAGCACGGGCTCTAGGCGCGTGGGCTTCAGTAGCTGTGGCTCGTGGGCTCTAGAGCTCAGGCTCAGTAGTTGAGGCACACACGCTTAGTTGCTCTGCGGCATGTGGGATCTTCCTGGACCAGGGCTCAAGCCCATGTCCCTGCACTGGCAGGTGCTTTTTTTTTTTTTTTTTTTTGCGGTATGTGGGCCTCTTACTGTTGTGGCCTCTCCCGTTGCGGAGCACAGGCTCCGCACGCGCAGGCTCAGCGGCCATGGCTCACGGGCCCAGCCGCTCCGCAGCATGTGGGATCTTCCCGGACCGGGGCACGAACCCGCGTCCCCTGCATTGGCAGGTGGACTCTCAACCACTGCGCCACCAGGGAAGCCCATGCAGGTGGATTCTTAACCACTGTGCCACCAGGAAGTCCCAGCATTAATTATTGCCTTGCTTTTTCATTTTTTCTATAGTGTACCTATCATTAAATCTTTCCACATACTCTAATAGGTTTTCAATTCATATTTTACTCATTCAGTCCAATGTATTAGATAATCCGTTTTCTTTCCTGGGGGCTTCCATTCCATTGCTCTGGTCTGCACTGCTGGCTGTCTCAGCCTGTGAACAGCTGTCATCCTGGGACTTCTCTGCATCATTCTCAGAACTCCCTTTACCTCTCCTGTGTTGGATCCCAGTTTCTTGGATACTTTACTCCTTTGCTTAGTAAAGCACATCCTTTGGTAGTTCCCCTTGAAAGCATGGGAAATAAAAACTTGTGGCGGGGGGAACTAAAATGGAAAATATGAAAAAAGTATATATTGATATAAAACTGAATCACTTTGCTATACATCTGAAACACAGCATTGCAAATCAACTATACTTCAATAAAAAGTTGTTTTGAAAAAAATTTTTAAATTTGGGGAGAAACTTGAAAAAGATGAAAGTATGATTCTGAGTTGAAAGTAATTTTCCTTCAGAATTCTGAAAGCATCACTCCATTGTCTTCTAGCTTCCAGTGTTGCTATTTAGTGAAGTTTGATCTCTTTCCTAGGCACTTGTTTCTCTTTGTAAGTCTTCAGGAAGTTTTTATCCCTGGGGTTCTCAAATTTCTTGGTGATGTGCCTTGGTGCTCATTCACTGTGCTAGGCATTGGGCGAGCCCTACCCATGTAGAAATTCAACAATATTTTCTTGAATTATTTAACAACATCACTACCATTTTCCCTTTTTTCCTGCAACTCCTGTTAGATGTTGTACCTTCTGGATTGATCCTTTTATCTTTTTCTCCTTTATCCATTTCATTTTCAAATGATTTCACCTTTTTGTAAGATTTTAACATTATTTCCAAACTTTCCCCTATCCAATTGTATAAAATATTCACAATTAAAAATTCAATAAGTTGAATTATTGAATTTGATATTATTGAATTATTGAATTTGAATTACTGAATTCAAAAATTCACAATTAGGGCCTCCCTGGTGGCGCAAGTGGTTGAGAGTCCGCCTGCCGATGCAGGGGATACGGGTTCGTGCCCCGGTCTGGGAGGATCCCATATGCCGCGGAGCGGCTGGGCCCGTGAGCCATGGCCGCTGAGCCTGCGCGTCCGGAGCCTGCGCTCCGCAACGGGGGAGGCCACAACAGTGAGAGGCCCGCATACCGCAAAAAAAAAAAAAAAATTCACAATTAAATTATTGAATTAAATTATTGAATTCAAAAATTCACAATTAAAAATTCAATAAGGATGGACATATAATTTCCCTATTTGGTTCTGTAGTCTTCCAGTTCTCAGTACAAAAAGAAAATTCATAGTTTTTTAATTTCTAAGAGCTCTTTTGTTCTCCAATTCTTTTCATAGCACTTTATTCATAGCACAATATTTTCCCTGAGTTTTGAGAATTATAGCCTTTTCCCCTCCTGAAGTTTTCAAAAAGCTCCCTACTTTGTCAGTTTCCTCGGTTTCAATTTTGTTTTGGTCTCCGCCTTTCGTATGTTGGAAGTGTCTTCAAATGTTTGGTGGCCTTTAACAGTCTATTCACATGTAAGAGTGAGATACTAAAAATCTGTTTGGAAGTTCTGTCCATGTACACAGGCTTATTAACTAACAGGCTTCAGTGTACGGTGAGCAGAGAAAAGATGGCTTTTTTGTGTGTGTGTGAAACAAAATTGTAAGTATTTGTAGGCCTTTTGTCTGCAATTGTTTAGTTAGTTTTGGCCTGGGGGTATAAGCCAGTGTGTGCCGACATTCAGAGCCCTTCCACTAATATACTTTCATTTATTCCCTCATTTTCAATCTAGCCCCTCAATCCCATCCCCACCATGTCTCCTATTGAATCCAGAGGTTCTAAAGATTTATTTTCCCCGAGGTTCTGAAATTTCGTGGTGTTACTTTGTTCATTATGCTGGGCACTCATGGGCTCTTGTCCGTGTAGAAACTCATGACCTTTGGGTTTAGGAAACCTTCATAGATATTTCTCTGAAAATTCCTCCCCACCATTTCTCCAGACTAAATCTCCAGAGAAGTAGGGGTAATCACTTGGTTGGATCAGATAAAGTGGGGACCTGGGGGAGCTTTTTTTCATACAGATCTTTGATTCTCCTCCATTCCACCCCCAGTTCTCAGCCCCAATCCTTACCCGCCTCTGCTGAGCCTTTTCTGGGTTCAGAAGGGCACATTGGTTTGCTTCTTGTTAATAACCACCACAGCAGGTAGAGCCCATCTCATTCTGCTCTGCTAGGTCAACTTTCACCCTTCCATTTATTTTTTTCCCCAAAATGTTGATGTCTCTCATTCATTGTTGTCATCTTCTGTTTTCCTTATCATTGAGTCACGTGCCTTTTTTGAAGAATTCCTTTGTTAGCATTTGAAAGTGGTTTTGGAGTAAAAAGCTCATGAGTTTCTTTTTTCTTTTTTTTTTGGCCGCTCCGCAGCAAAAGGGATCTTAGTTCCCCTACCAGGACCAGGGATCGAACTCGTGCCCCCTTTAGTGGAAGCACGGTGTCTTAACCACTGGACCGCCAGAGAAGTCCCCAAAGCTCATGTGTTTAATCTGCCATATTTAAATGGAAACCCTTTGCTTTGCTCATAATGTTCCCTCTACCCTTTCTATTTTTTAGGCCACTCAAGTGTCACAATCCTGTAAGCCTTCCCTAATCACTGCAACTAGAAGGAATATGTTCCTCCTAAAAAGTTCTATAGGCCACTTCTGGTCTCTGCCACCCATCAGGTATAAATCAGAGGTACCCTACAGTTGCTTGTATTTAACTGCCCCTATTAGGTCCATGCCATAACCTTCATATGCTCTCTAGTCACTAGGTCCTGTATTTGACAAAGGAGAAACTGAAATTTACTGAATAAGAAAAGTAAATTAAGTGAAACCCTGGCCAGCCTGTTTTTCCCTCTTTAGAAATACTGAGTAATGCCCCTTCATACCCCTGAGTACAGTTCAGTATCCCCTTCCTCATCTTACTCCTCTCCACCCAACTGAAATGAAGGCAACCATTTTACCTGTGATGTCCAGGAGGGCCACTTGTTACCAAAGACATCTGCCACAGTTTAAGTGTTAACAGAGTAAGGTTTATAGGAAAGCAACAAAGAGCTCAAAAAGGTGAGATAGAAGGGCCTGTCTCACGTTTGAGGTTAAAGGAGACAATATAGGTGACAAATTCCAGCTCTAGAGTCCAATAACAAATCCTTGCTCTATCAATTACCAGTTATGGGACCTCTATGAACTTCAGGCTCTTCATCTGAAAATGGGGATAAGACCTACTTCACAGGGCTGATGTGAAGGTTAACTAAAATAACACATGAAAAGTATTTAACAAAATGCCTGGGGACTTTCCCTGGTGGTCCAGTGGTAAAGAATCTGCCTTCCGATGCAGGGGACGCAGGTTCGATCCCTGGTCGGGGAACTAAGATCCCACATGCCTCGGGGCAACTAAGCCTGTGTGCCACAACTACTGAGCCCGTGCTCCTCAAGTAGAGAGCCCACGTGCTCTGGAGCCCGCACCACAACTAGAGAGAGAAGAAACCCGCACGCCACAACTAAAGAGAAGCCCGCACGCTGCAATGAAAAATCCTTCATGCCGCAACTAAGACCCGATGCAGCCATAAATAAATGAATGAATGAATGAATGAATGTATATAAAAAACAAATGTCTGTCATGCAGTAGATACTCTCAATATTAGGGGACAGCCCATTTCACAGGTTCTTCCTCTGTTCTTAGGATATCCATTGCTGGCTTGGGGTTGTATTTGCCTCTGGGGGCAATTTCCCTTCACTGAGACACTGAATATGCTGAAGGAAAAAGAATTCTGGATTATGAGGCTCAGTCCTTAGCTTTACCCGTGAAGAGTCATGAGTCCTTGAGCAAATTCCCTTATCTATAAGATGAAAAGTAGCCCAGCTTCTCTGACAGTAGTACTGGATCAAATGGACAAAGCATGTGACAGACTGGCAGTGGTTAATGGACTTTACATATGCTTGGCATCATCACCCTCTGACAGAAAAGTGTTCGGATTAGGACTCTCTACAGAACTAGGTTCAGGCACACCACTCCAGGACCACAAATTGGCCCACAAAGTCTGGAAAAGAATCTAGGCCCTCTACCACCACGGCCATGGCAATGGTCAACTAGCGAGGCACCACAGTCCCACCTAGTGGCCATAACACCCCTCTTCTCCCTCTCCACCAGGTGTTAAGAAAGGCTACCACACCAGAGGTTCAGAACTCTTTGTTGACCTACTTCAACTGCTGATCAGTCAGAGTTGGAGAGAAACCAAATATACCCCTCTCTGTTTTTTAATATTAACAAATACAAGCAACAGAGAGGGCCAACTGCTCTCTGCTGTTCCCTGAGGGGAAACCAGAGCACAAAGCTGTTCCTCTGGCCTTCCTCTAACTGCAGGGCCTGCCTAGCTCCTCCTTAGGCAGAGCTGTTATCCAGCCCAACTTCCCTCATCTCAACTCCCCAGTCAGGATGGGAGGCACATGGCTGCTGGCGGTGGGAAGAATACTGTAGTTCCAGCCTCTGCTCCTTTAAGTCTCAGCTCAGATGGTGGTCACTCATCCTTCTGCAACTAGCCTCTCACTCGCCCTGGCCCAGAAACCAGGAGGGCAATCAACCACACCCACAGGAGCAGGTAGGGCGACTTCAGTCATCTTCAGATGACTCCTCTTCTGCCTCTTTTAGCCACTGGATGAACCTCTGCAGCTGTAAGGAAGCAGAGCGGAGAGCTACTGAGGGAGGGGCACATAACCCTCCTTTTCTCCTTAGCAGATAAACAGCTCTAACAACCAGAGTCCCAGGGACCAACCACCTGGAGTCTAAGGCCAGGAGCCAGGGAACCAGGCAACCACTGCAGTGACAGGAAGGCAGCCTGACTTACCTGCTGGTTCTTGCGCAACTGCCGGCCCTTGTCAGTTGTATCCCTTTGGCTGAACCAGCTCAGGATTGTTTCCTCAGCCAGGATCTCCAGCTGGTAGAAAGCCATCAGTACCTGCAGAAGGGCAGAAGGCCAGCAGAGGAGATGAGATCTCAGGGGCCTTGCAGGGTTCAGTGAGACATAATGGATAACAGAGGAAGAGGAGGCAAAATCTAGTGCCTCTCTACCAGGCCCTCAGCCTCCTTCTACACACGGAGCAGCCTCCTCCAAAACAGGTAAGAATGAGCTGTTCACTCTGATACTGGGACAGGTCTGACTTCTGGAACTATTGCTGGGTAGTGCTTTGCACATTCCCAGGGCAACCTCCAAATGGATGCCTTACTAGTTTGGCTCCAAGGTGTGCTATCCCAGCAATAAGCACAACACTAGGGGTGGATGAAGCTGTTAACCAAACTCCATACGGATTCATGTCAGTCTATTTTGTGTCTCCATGGAGGTCACCAAGGCCTGTTTCAAAGTAAATGCAGGACTGTGGGGCTTGACGTGGTATTCACCTTGGCCATGGAAGTACTAAGAGCTTCATGCTCCAGGAAGAAGTCCTCAATGGCTGCCAATGCTTCCAAATGATCAGCTGCACGCTTTATGTAGTTCCTAAAAACAGGGCTCCAGGTCTTGAGCAACTGTGGAAGAAAGGAGAAGTTGCAATATATTCCTGAGCATGCACCTACACCTGGACAGCAAAGAAAATCAATATTGATAACATGGGTCTTTCAAGACAAAACGGGGAGTTCCCTGGTAGTCTAGTGGTTAGATTTTGGCACTTTTGCTGCCATGGGCCAGGTTCAATCCCTGGCTGGGGAACTGAGATCCTGCAAGTTACATGGAAAGGTCAAAAATTAAAAAATTTTTTTTAAAAAAAGAAAAAAAGACAAGAGGGAGATGATACAGGTCCTGTGGAATTATGTCAGAGAGACTTGGGAGTGCTGGCAGTCAGGACTGGGGAAAAAGAAATTTCCTAGGGAAGGTGAAGGGGGTCAGATGCTGCAGGCTCCCACAGAATACCTGTTTCCAGCCTAAAGGTTCACCTCATTCTGGGTCAAATCATTTTCAGTCAGACAGTATGACAGTCCAGGTCTATTCTGGGTATAGCTTTGGGGTCTAGTACCGTCTGAATACTGGAATCTCAAAGGCCACTCAGTATTGAACCTAACTTGACTCCCCTGGACCAGCCAAACCTGCCCTAGAACCTAATCTGTGTCCAGAGGCAAGGAGAAAGGAACCACAAGTAACATGTATCTCACAAGACCTTCTACTCCTGATTTCCTTTAAAGTGAAGCCCAGTAAGGATGTATACCTGTCTCCACCCAACCCCTTGTACCCAGCCCCAATCTTTGCTTACGGGAATCAGCAGGGCACAGTAGCGGTTTGGGTCGAGTGGGGAATCCGTGTGTTGCAGGGGGAACTCCAGGACCACATAGCTCAGCACCTGCATCACCTCCTTCAGGCTTATGTTGTAGGCATACCTGTGGGGAGACTGGGGTGACACCAGGGCCTTCACTGACCCTTTTCAGCATACTGTAGGACTATGACTTTGGCAGGACACTGGGGGAGAGAAAGTCAGATGGAACAACATGGAAAGAGAGGGTTTTGGAAGGAGGAAGTCTATGCTGAGGCAAAAACATAATGTTCTCCTTGCTCCAAATGCTACCGGCCTTGTCCAGTTGGGATGTCGCGGGAACAGGTTCCTATTTGGGGAAGAAGTAGGAGAGAACCTACACCTGCGTGGGATTACCCCGAGGAGACGAGAATAAGGAAGAGCTGCTCTTACTTGAGAGAGTTGATCTCTAGGACTAGATTGTCACAAGAAACGTTCTCCTCCTTGCCCCGCTGTAGCGTTCCCAGGACTTCATTCTGGAACACTAAAATCAAAGCAAGAATAAGTTCATGGGCCAATATCACTCCAGGATGCTTTACGTCATCCAGTTCTGACTTTATGCCCAACCAAACTGGAGGTTTTCCTCTTTTGTCCCAGACACTGCTCCCCTGGCCACTTACCTTTGATGTCATCCATCTGTGGGGAGCCTGCCCGGCTATCTAGCTCTTCAGAATCCATACTTCGCTCACTTTCAGTTTCGCTTTCTTCTTCCATGTTGATTTTGAGCCCTGAGAATCCATGAAGGGTGAGAAAAGAGAAAAATATTGAAAGAGCCATTGACAGAGAGCAATATATCTGCTCTGTCTGCAAAAATAATGAACAAGTAGTCTGATTCTGAAGTGTTCAATCTCCCTCAAAATAATCTGATTTAGAAGGTGGGTGGCAGGAATAAGGCTTAGCTCACCCCACAGATTCTGCCGTAGTTCCTCCTCTTCCTCCATGTTCATGTCTGCTGTTTTCCAGAGGTAGCCCTGGCCTGCAACTCCGACTTCTGCTGGATTGTAACCTGGAAAAGGCACGGATCTTTAGCAAAGGCCCAGTAGAAGCACCAACCCCTTAGGGGGAAACACTGGTTTTTCTATGGTGCAGAGAGACACACAGATAGATGCCCCACACCTGCTGAGCCTCACACCTTTCAGCTTCACTTTCTCCTTTTCTTGGTCAGCCCCAGAATCATCACTGAACTGACCATCATCCTCATCATCCTCTGCATCTGGAGGGTGCAAAGAGATCACCGAGCCCTCAGGCAGCGTGATATCTGGGCCTACCACCACCTGGAGGAGAAAAAAGGAGTGGGTGGCACAGACTGATTAGTGTGTTGGGGAAAAGTACATTCTGAAAAATCAGAGTGACTTTTTTTTGGCAAGCCAAGTAGAAGGCAAATGAAACCACTGGATTGGGACTCTCAATTCAGGCTGGACTGGGTGGACATTAAGGCCCCTTTCTAGCTCAGCATAACCACCACTCAACTTGGGGCCTATGTGCAGTGTGGAACAGGTCTTACCTGGGAAGTGAGGACACAGCGTGGCTTCAGGATAACTTTTTCCTTGACCTCAGCATTGTCACAGAGCACAGACTGACGGATCTGTGCTCCAGCAGCCACTCGGACGCCCTGCCATAGGAAGGCCTCGTCCAGCACCACATTATCACCTGGCTCAGGACAGGAAGGATTCCTGGTCACCCAGGGCCCCAGTTCCAGACCAGGGCCGTTGGTGGAGAATGGGGCTGACTGACATCAGCACAGCTCCCACCCAGCTCTACTACTCCATCCCCATTCACCAGGAATACCCTCTCCCTCTCTAAGCTTGGGCCAGAGACACCTGACTACCCTCCACCAGGTTTACAACAATTACAGACTATATACTGGACTTAAAAATCTGAGAACCCTTAAGATTTCTGAGGACCCCTTGAGCTCAAGAACCTTATTAGAATTAAATCCATGCCTAAAAGTAGAACCAAATTATTCCACCTCTTCTTGTACATTTTAGAATTAGAAACTTATTGTTCTTCTTTAAAAGGGGTGGTTCCATTAGAAGCATCACTTTCTTATAACCAAAGCAAGTTACTAAGAGTAGAAAGAACACTGGACTTAAAATCAGAGCACTCAGATTCAAGTCCCAGCACTACCTCTTATTAGCTATGACCTTGGGTGAGACAACCTTACAGCTTTTTCGTTTATCTATAAACTTATCTGTAAAGAATACCTACCTCACAAGGTTTTTTTTTTTTGCTGTACGCGGGCCTCTCACTGCTGTGGCCTCTCCCGCCGCGGAGCACAGGCTCCGGACACACAGGCTCCGCGGCCATGGCTCGCGGGCCCAGCCGCTCCGCGGCATGTGGGATCTTCCGGGATCGGGGCACGAACCCGTGTCCCCTGCATCGGCAGGCGGACTCTCAACCACTGCGCCACCAGGGAAGCCCCTCACAAGGTTTTTAATAATGTATGCAGAAGCCCTTTGTAAACTGCAATGCACTAAACAGATGTTATTATTGTATGTTAATTATCCAGTTGGTCCTGAATGTGAATATAGGGTACCCTGGAATGTGAAGAGTCACCCAATAACAGGCTCACAGGCCACAAGTTAAAGCATCACTGTTTTTACATCCCTATTTCTTCCTTTATTAAGGCAGCCACTCTAGCTCCTTATTCTCTGGGACTATCCCTCTGTATCCTTTTCTGGAAACGTAGGGTTCCCCCAAGTTCCTGCTCCTAGGGTGGCCAGCTTGACCTCCCCACCTGTACTCACCAATGTGACAGCCGGGGCCAACGACACTGTTGGTGATGGAGCAGTTGCTGCCAATGACAGCGCCGGAGCCCAGGAGCACGTTTTCCTCCAGTATGCTGCCATGACCCAGGCTGACCTCAGGCCCTCGGTAGATGTTGTGTCGGGAGTGAGTGCAGCTTTGGGTTGTGCTGTCAGTGAAGTTCGCCTCTGGGGTGAGAGGGTAGACCCATCGGCGGATGACATCAGCGCAGATAGCAGCATACATGTGTAGGTTGGAGACCCGGGCACCATATTCCTTAGTTGTCACATGCATGTGGATCTGGTTTCCTAAGATCTGAATGAGGAGAAAAAAAGAGAGGTCACCCAAGCAAGCGAGAGAGAAAGAACATCCCAGGTATAATTCTATTCTAACTTTCTGAAGTTTCCTACTGCCTCTCACTGGCACAGCCAAGCGGCCTGAGACTGTTCTCTGTATACTGCTTCCCTCTCCTCTCCAGCTCTTTTCCTTTCTCCTAAGGTTTAACAAAACATAAAAGGGGACCAAAACTCCCCCAAACCTGCCCAAGGGAAAACAAACTTTCACATTATGTGTAACGGTGGATGTTCATGTTTTTAGCAATTAATCTGTTGATCTTGAGATGTTTTTAGCACGTCACTGGTGGTCAGATGGTACTGGGGATCTGCCAAAAACCACAAATGAATCTTTTGCTTTTGTGTGTCAGTAGGGTCTATTGTGCCCTAAAAATGGGCAGAATAAAAAAGCAAATGGAGAGAGAAAAAAAAAGGGGGACCAAATTTATCAGCATTGAGATAAAATCACAGCCTTCTTCTAAAGAGGCATTGGGAGACTTTTCTTACCTCCTCATTTACTAACAGGCCTCGCACAAAGTCATCTCGAGTTTGGTAGTCGAAGTTGTCTGTAAAGAGTTGAGCCACCTGTGTGGGGAAGTCAGAGGGGGCCAAAGTTAAGCACTATTCTCTGGAAGCAAACACAAGCCCCCCAGAGACCTATCAGACACTATGACAGCAGGATATGGGCCAGAATCCCAAAAAAGTCTGCCAGTGAGATACTGGGGTCAAGATGATAGCACCTATTTGCTGTAGATAAGAGAAAGAAGGAGAAGAAATATACCCTGGCCTTTTAAGGGGGTGATAATACACCCTCAGAGTTCTACTCTTCAGATGTGCAGCCTTGGCCCTGAGGAGCTCACCTGAGGAGAGCAGATGCTGATATGACAATCAAGTAAATCATAGCGAATCTCCACTCCATCTCCACTGCCCTGGAACAAGCTCTATGGGGAGAAGTTACAAGGACTTTGTTATTATTATTTTTAATAAATTTATTTTCTTTTTGGCTGCGTTGGGTCTTCATTGCTGCGTGCGGGCTTTCTCTTGTGGCAAGCAGGGGCTACTCTTTGTCGCGGTGCGCAGGCTTCTCATTGTGGTGGCTCCTCTTGTTGTGGAGCACAGGGTCTAGGCGTGCGGGCTTCAGTAGCTGCAGCGCGTGGGCTCAGTAGTTGTGGCTCACGGGCTCTAGAGCACAGGCTCAGTAGTTGTGGCTCATGGGTTCTAGAGTGCAGGCTCAGTAGTTGAGGCGCACGGGCTTAGTTGCTTCGTGACATGTGGGATCTTCCTGGACCAAGGCTCAAACCCGTGTCCCCTGTATTGGCAGGTGGATTCTTAACCACTGCGCCACCAGGGAAGCCCCTACAAGGACTTTAACTCATCTCTCCTGCTGAAGCCTGTCACTTTCCCACCTCAAGGACCCCAGATACCCACACACCAGAGGAAAAGAAAAACGTCGGAGGCCTTGGGTCTTCTGGAAATGGAGCACCCGGTTTGTGGCACTATCCACAGCCACTACTACATTGTCCTCATGGCAACGAGTTGGGTGGCTGGGGGATGACTCCTTGAAGATCATTGTCATGACAGATACATTTTTTTCCAGCTTCCGCCTTAACCTGTAAAGGATAGGAGGGAGACGAGTTGCAAAAAAGCAGTCTTAGGGCTCTGCTGGTCCCAAACCTCATCTCTACCATTTTCCCATCCTGACCTGTGTTCTTCCAGGGCTCTGGTAATATTGATGTTTGATATGACATCCCCATACACCAGAAGGAAGTCAGAGCGCACCAAGGCCTTAGCATCAACATCACGGAGAATATCCCCCAGTGATCTATATAGCTCTGATGTAATTATTCGAACCACGTTGAAGGATGTAGGGCGGCACCACTTGGATTTCCTAAAGGAAGGGAGGTGAGGGGGATGAGTAAACCAAGCATAAAGATCATGCAGAGCTTCCCTATTTTTTCTCCCCATTCAACATTCACACTCCTTTGCTATGGCTTTTTTGGGGTTCCTGTCAGCGTCCTTGACTTCAAAGAGGTTTATGAACTATAATTAATGGTTTCAGCATAGTCTGTCACTAGTCTTGTTTTACGGGTTAGAGAAACATGGCTATTTCCTCTCCATACCCTGACCCCTGTCCCTAAACATGGATTTGAACTAAAAATCCCGCTGAGACTTAGGTTATACAAAGTATCCTGGGAACACACATTTCATGCCACTTTTCTCCTTCTAAAGCTCATACCAAATTTAGGAGCTGTTTGATGGAGACCATGCTAACATCCTAGTCTTTATTTCCTAAGCTTCCATAAGTCCTGAGATTCACTCTTTTTCAAAAACACTTCGCTAAACATTTGTTAAGTGTTTACTATGTGCGTGGTACTAAGCTAGGCACCAGGAATACAAAGATGAGGAAGAGCTCAATATTTAGAAGCTCAGTGGAAAAACAAAGATATTACTCTTGTAACTTGCATATTGGAGCCACTAAATAAAAAGCAAAACCCATTGGGTCCAAACTTTGTAAGTGAGACTCAGAAAAAATCCAAATGCTATTCTTTAATCTTTGTCACAGCTTCAGCTGCTCACCTCTTAAGTGAAGAGAATGCCCTTAGACCTTATGATGGGATCCAAACAGACACATTTTTCTCCCTCATAATCTCCTCTTATTTAGTTATACCCATCCTAAGGAAACTGGGAAAAAATGGTGAAACATTGAAAGAAAAGCTGCAGAGCCTTACAATAAATGTTCCTTGATTTGGGGAGCCTTCCAGCAACAAAAGACAAAGGTTTCCTGTACACCTGTGGCGGTCAGAAATTCCAGAGTGTAGTCAATTAGCGCCACATTGGCCAGGGGCAAGAGGACCTGAGGGTAGGAGATGAAAAAAAGTCATGAGGGTCCTCTGAGTATCATTCTTTCCCCCATTTCAACCACAATTTTCACTCCTCTATCAGTATTTTCAAACACTAGTTTTACTTTATCTTTCCTATTTAAAACTAATCAGGCTGCTGCCTTTGATGTTCATGGCATACTCTAAATATCAGAGTCTAATGGGTTGCAATCTGGATATAGTAGGAATGGAATCTACTTGCTTAGCATCAGACACAGAGCTGGTATAGAACAGCAGACTACCCCTGACAAAGGATAATATAGAAATCAATTACATCTCCAGAAGCTTAAGTGCCACTAATGCTTTTTTTCCCATAAAATTTCCTTCCTTGACCCCTTTCTAAGAGTCAGGGACTAGCCATCCCAATCAACTATACAAAATAAACAGCCATTAGACTATTTAGAGGGAGTGGGGAGTCAAAGAGGTTTTTCCTGAACTGAATGCAAGTCCTTTTCTTTGAACTGGGGACTGCTGAATGACCCAGCAATCCCTAGGCTAGCTCAGTCCAGTTCCCCAGTGTCTAGACAATACTGGGGATGCGGGCAACCAGCCACTGAACCCGTTCTGTTCTCCTTTTGACAGATAGTACTAGCTGTCACTAAAACCTGAAAAGAAAAAAAGCACAAAACAGCTGTTACTATGCAATCAGACCAGCCTGCTCTTTTTTTAGGCACGTGACCTCCCTTTTGGAGGCAAAAGGAGGTGACAGTCCCTTTCACCTAAGGATTTCTCTTTCCTCTACATAAGAGCGGCGCAGCCTCCTCTTGAGACACTGAATCCCCGTGTGAAGGCTTCTCACAAGCAGTGCTTCTTCATTAGCCTCTGCAGGCCTCCCAAACCTGAGGTGGAGAGTGCCCAAATCTGCCAGCCACTCACTTGGTCAGGCAGTCTTCAGGGCTTTAGACGGTCTCTCCGCCTTCCTCCTAACCAGATAAACCCGATTTCTGGGAAAGACAGTGGACACAAGTCCTTCCAGAGCGCGCCTCACTAGGCAGCCGAAAAGATAACTTGCTCTAGCGCCGCCACCTCCGGGCCCTCTGGCAGCTTTCGCGCGCGGCGCTCACCCGAGGCTGGTCCTTGGAGATGGGGAAGAAGCGGCGGTTGAAGCTGTCGGCCACCAGAACTGCTTGTAGGGGCGGCGGCGGTTCCTCCTCCGCCCCTCTGGCTGCCTCACCGCCGCCGCCGCCGCTGCCACCGCCTGCCAGCCCGCTGCCGCTGCGCTTGTTGGGCCGACCGGCCACCACACCAGGCGGCGCCACCACGGTGGCCGCCATCTTCTTCTCTCACAGTCACCACTTCCGCTCGGAAACTGCCACGGCACGCAGTAGGGGACAAAAAGATCCAGCACTCGAAATGCGAAGCGCTAGCGAAGGGAGGGCGGGAGGAGCTGAGGAGAGAGGAGTGCGCAAGCGTCTCCCCTAGCCCTGCCAGAAGGCCGAGCAGCAAGGAGCACGGCGTGGGACCCTGCGGCGCTGGTGGCCGCATGTTGAGGCGTCCGGGGTTGGGGGCCTGTGGACTGCAGACTCCATCTTCAAGTATCAACGGCCGTCATTTGTTCGTGAGCAAGCTGAGATTCTTGGGGGATAATGAGACTCGTGGTCTCTGCGAAGCGGCCAGATCCTTTCTGGATGTGTAATCTTCTCCGCCCCGAGCATGTTAAAAATTGTGGTCCTCCGTTTTCATTCTCATCACCTAATGTGACCCGGCACCCTGAGGAGCTCAGAACCGAGTCAGACATTCCTTTCCCTCAGGGCACTCAGTCTACATAAATACAGAACGTGGAATAGAAGGGAGAGTAGTAATTCTGTTAAGCGCTGATCGTGGCGGGGAATGATACAAGCATTATCGCAGTTCGTCACACATCTCTGAGAGAACATTTTATTCATTCGTTCAACAAACATTTTTATTTTTTTTTGTTTTTTATTTGCGGTACGCGGGCCTCTCACTGTTGTGGCCTCTCGCATTGCGGAGCACAGGCCCCGGACGCACAGGCTCAGCGGCCATGGCTCACGGGCCTAGCCGCTCCACGGCATGTGGGATCTTCCCGGACCGGGGCACGAAACCGTGTCCCCCGCATTGGCAGGCGGACTCTCAACCACTGAGCCACCAGGGAAGACCTCTTTTTAAAAAAATTTATTTTATTTATGTATTTTTGGTTGCTGTGGGTCTTTGTTACTGCGTGCCGGCTTTCTGTAGTTGTGGAGAGCGGGGGCTTCTTTTGTTGTGGAGCACGGGCTCTAGGCACACGGGCTCCAGTAGTTGTGGCACGTGGGCTCAGTAGTTGTGGCTGGTGGGCCCTAGAGCGCAGGCTCAGTAGTTGTGGCGCACAGGCCCAGCTGTTCCGCAGCATGTGGGATCTTCCCGGGCCAGGGCTCAAACCTGTGTCCCCTGCATTGGCAGGTGGATTCTTAACGACTGTGCCACCAGGGAAGCCCCAACAAACATTTCTTCAAGTCTCATTGGGGTGAAGTTCACCAAGCTAGTAAGTGGAAGAACTGGTGTTGGAACCCGATCCATGTGACGTCATGGCTCCACCATCTTTCTGCCATGTGTGGATAAAAATTTATTATTTTATGATGTCTTCATTTATTCATTCATTCAGCCTATCAGCATTTATTGAAACTCTACTCTGTGCCTTAATCAGATTGGAAATAAAGGTGGAACCACGAACACTCTAAAGCTGAGTAGGCCTGGAGGATGTAAGCCGCAAGGTCCGAGTCTTGAGAGGCGCGGCACCAGATGGGGAAAGAGGCAGTGGGCTGCAGCGAGTAAGCCAGGCCTGCGGAAGTGCGGGACCTTGGGAACGTTGTGGAAGCGAGGTGAGGCAGCTTGGGTGTCCTTTGGTGGACAAGGAACTTGCCAGCAAGGCACCGTGCTCTTCCAGCATGAGAACTGTCGGAGTTCCACCATCGATTCCTCAAAGTTTCTGCAAGCGTCGTTACCACCCATGGCCGCGTTGCATGTCTGGATTCAGAGTTCCAAGGGCTGAGGTTTGTTTCTGTCTGGCGGCTCTGGCGGCTCTGGCTTGGCCCGCGTTACTCAGGCACCCTCCTCGTGGGTCCGAGGAGTCTGTCATTTCTTCCCTTTACTAGTTAATAAGAGCGTTGAGCGAAAACTGTTTCTTCAGAATTTTGGAAAATTTAGCCTGGAGAAGGAAAGGCAGAAGGCAACTCAGTAAAAGTTTTCAATTAAAATGAGTGTACATTGTAGTAGAAGGTGTTCCACTGTCCTACAAATTCACAGGAAGAACGAGACAAGATGGGTGAGTAAACAAACAGGACTAGTAATTTGTGCGAGCACACACACACGAGGGGGTTGCGTGTGGGTGTGTTGAGGGTATGGGAAATAGGTCCAATTGTAGAAAATTTTAAATGACTCCTGACACCTCTGAAAATGTGAGTGGTAAATCCAGGCCTTGTAATTCTGTAGACAGGTAGCTGGATGGATAAGGTTTTAATGGATGGGTCTTAAGGAGACTTTCTCGACCTGTTGTTGTTTTTTTTATTTTTTGCTTCAAAACTTAACAACAACAAAACAAAAATGGGCAAAGGACTTGAATGGACATTTCTTGAAAGAAGGTATACAAATGGCCAACAAGCACATGAAAAGTGCTTAACATGACTAATCATTAGGTAAGTGCAAATCAAGACTACAATGAAATATCACCTCATGCTCATTAGGATGACTGTTATCAAAACAAACAAACCAAACCCAAAACCAAAAACCAGAAAGTAAGAGGCATTAGTGAGGATGTGGAGAAATTGGAATCCTTGTGCACCGTTGGTGGGAATGTAAAATGGTACAGGCACTGTGGGAAACGGTATGGTGGTTCTTCAAAAAATGAAACACAGAATTACTATGTGATCCAGCAATTCTACATCTGGATATATACCCCCAAAAAGTGAAAGCGGGGACTCAAACAGATATTTATACATCCATGCTCATAGCAACATTATTCATGATAGTTAAAACATGGAAGCAACCCAAGTGTATCAATAGGTAAGCAAAATGTGGTACCCTAGCATATAATCCCCAGAGCTGGGTTCCATTCCAGCCTCTAGTCATTTACTAGCTGTTTATTCTTGGGCAGGTTACACAATCGCTCTATGCCTGGACTTCCTCATGTTTGAAATGGGATAATAACAGTACTTACCTCATAAGGTTGAAAAGCCCTTAGAACACTGTTGACACATTGTCAGTACAACTTAAGTATTAGCTAATATTATGATGATGCATTTTTGTCTGCAACTTGATTTTTATTTAATATATGGTGGAATGTAGACAAACCTAGCTATTTTCAGTGATTCCATAACATTCTGTAGTATGCATATACCATTATTTATCCAACCGTTTCTCAACTGGTAAGCATTCAGATTTTTTTGCAGTTTTTGCTATTACAAATAATGCTGCAACTAGCATCTTCCTATTGATATCTTTATACATTTGCATTTATTTCTTAGAATTTGTTCTTAAAGGAGAGTGACTGGTTCAAATTGAATTCAATTCCCATGGCAGGGGATATGCTGTTGAACTCACTGGGAAACCTGCTGAGACTTAATTGCTCATGGTGTTATATTACTTAATGGCTATCCATGGAAAATGTGCCATTTTGCCCTGACACTGGCAGTGTATGAGAGTGCTTGTTCCCCTACAGCTTCACAAACAGAGTGTGTTGTCAACAGTTTCGACTTTCTGTCAGTCTATAGGGGAACGAAGTGTAGTTTTAATTTGTATTTCCCTTTTTTTAAAAAAAATTAATTTTATTTTATTTTGATTCTTTTCTCTCCCTTGTTTTTTTTTTTTTGCAGTACGCGGGCCTCTCACTGTCGTGGCCTCTCCCGTTGCGGAGCACAGGCTCCGGACGCACAGGCTCAGCGTCCATGGCTCGCGGCCCCAGCCGCTCCGCGGCATGTGGGATTCTCCCGGACCGGGACACGAACCCATGTCCCCTGCATCAGCAGGTGGACCCTCAACCACTGCGCCACCAGGGGAGCCCCTTTTCTCTCTTTTTTAAAAAAAAGATTAATTAATTAATTTTTGGCTGTACTGGGACTTTGTTGTTGCACTCGGGCTTTCTCTAGTTGCAGAGAGCAGCGGCTGCTCTTTGTTGCAGTGCGCGGGCTTCTCATTGCGGTGGCTTTTCTTGTTGCGGACCACGGGCTCCAGGCATGCGGGCTTCAGTGGTTGTGGTTCACGGGCTCTAGAGCATAGGCTCAGTAGTTGTGGCGCGTGGGCTTAGTTGCTCCATGGCATGTGGGACCTTCCCGGACCAGGACTCGAACCCATGTCTCCTGCATTGGCAGGTGGATTCTTAACCACTGTGCTACCAGGGAAGACCTGTATTTCTCTTAGTTTGAGTGAGGTTGAACATGTTTTCATATGTTAAAAGACCATTTGGGGGCTTCCCTGGTGGCGCAGTGGTTGAGAGTCCGCCTGCCGATGCAGGGGACACGGGTTCGTGCCCCGATCCCGGAAGATCCCACATGCCGCAGAGCGGCTGGGCCCGCGAGCCATGGCCGCGGAGCCTGTGTGTCCGGAGCCTGTGCTCCGCAACGGGAGAGGCCACAGCAGTGAGAGGCCCGCGTACAGCAAAAAAAAAAAAAGACCATTTGGTCAACCGTCAGTTCTGGTTCTTTTTGTAAATTAATATATTGCCATTAAGGTTTCAAAATGAGTCTTGAATATCACCCAGTCTAGAATGTAAGCTCTGTGAAAATTGGAACTTTCTGTCTGCTATAGTCACTACTGTATCCCAGGTCTAGAAGAGTACCTGGCACATGGCACATGCTCAATAAATATTTGCTGAATGAATGACTGGTTGTTGCCAGTCAGTAAGTGAGAATCTCATCAACTTTAGACAAATAAGTAGAACAAATTTCAGGCTCCTCCAAGCTGAGGCTTATGTTTTTTTGTTTTTTTTTGCGGTACGCGGGCCACTCAATGTTGTGGCCTCTCCCGTTGCGGAGCACAGGCTCTGGATGCACAGGCTCAGTGGCCATGGCTCACGGGCCCAGCCGCTCCGCAGCATGTGGGATCTTCCTGGACCGGGGCACGAACCCATGTCCCCTGCATCGGCAGGCGGACTCTCAACCACTGCGCCACCAGGGAAGCCCTGTTTTGTTTTTTTAATTGTGGTAAAGTACACATAATATAAAATTTACCATCTTAACCATTTTTAGGTGTACAGTTCAGTGCTATCAAGTACATTCACATTGTTGTGCTACCATCACCACCATCCATCCACAGAACTCTTTTCATGTTGCAAAACTGAAGCTCTGTATCCATCAAACAATAATTTCCCATCCTCTTCTCCCTTCAACCCTGGCAACTACCATCCTACTATGTGTCTACATGATTTTGACTACTCTAAGTACCTCATATAAGTAGAATCAAACAATACTTGTTCTTTTGTGACTAGTTTACTTCACTTAGCATGAAAGAATGCTAAGTGAAATAATGCTTAGCATGAACTGTCCTCAAGTTTCATCCATGTTGTAGCATACATCAGAATTTCCTTCCTTTTAAAGGCTGAGTCATATTCCACTGTATGTATACACCACATTTTACTTATCCATTCATCTGTTAATGGACACTTCGGTTGCTTCCATGTTTTAGCTATTGTGAATAATTCTGCTCTGAACATGAGTGTATAAATATCTGAGTCCCTGCTTTCACTTTTTTGGGGGTATATATCCAGAAGTAGAATTGCTGGATTGCATAGTTTAATCTTAAACCACCATGCTGTTTTCCAGCACCTGTACCATTTTACATTCTGGCCTACAGTGCACAAGGGTTCAAATTTCTCCATATCCTCACCAGTGCTTGTTATTTTCTTTGAAAAAACTTTTATTTTATAATGTCCATTCTAATCGGTGTGAAGTGGTATCTCACTGCAGTTTTGATTTGCATTTCTCTAATGACTAGTGATGTTGATCATCTTTGCATGTACTTATTGACCATTTGTCTATTTTCTTTTGAGAAATGTCTGTTCAAGTCCTTTGCCCTTTTTAAAATCAGTTTTGTTGGGACTTCCCTGGTGGTCCAGTGGCTAAGACTCCGTACTCCCAATGCAGGGGGCCTGGGTTTGATCCCTGGTCAGGGAACTAGATCCTACATGCCTCAACTAAGAGTTTGCATGCTGCAACTAAACATTCTTCACGTGGCAACAAAGATCCCATGTGCTGCAACTAAGACCTGACGCAGACAACTGAATAAATAAATATTAAAAAAAATCAGTTTTGTTGTCATCGAGTTGTAGGAGTTCTTTATATATTCTGGATTTCAATCCCTTATCAGATATGTGGTTTGCAAATATTTTCTCCAATTCTATAGATTGCCTTTTTACTCTGTTGGTGGTGTCCCTTGATGCACAAATGTTTTAAATATATATATACATATATATATATATATATATGTATATATATATATATATATTTTTTTTTGCGGTACGCGGGCCTCTCACTGTTGTGGCCTCTCCCGTTGCGGAGCACAGGCTCCGGATGTGCAGGCTCAGCGGCCATGGCTCACGGGCCCAGCCGCTCCACGGCATGTGGGATCTTCCCGGACCGGGGCACGAACCCGTGTTCCCTGCATCGGCAGGCGGACTCTTAACCACTGCGCCACCAGGGAAGCCCTGTTTTAAATATTTTTAAATAAATTTATTTATTTATTTTTGGCTGCGTTGGATCTTCGTTGCTGCACGCGGGCTTTCTCTAGTTGCGGTGAGTGGGGGCTACTCTTCATTGTGGTGCACGGGCTTCTTATTGTGGTGGCTTCTCTTGCTGTAGAGCACGGGCTCTAGGTGCGTGGGCTTCAGTAGCTGTGGCATGCGGGCTCAGTAGTTGTGGCTCGGGGGCTCTAGAGCGCAGGCTCAGTAGTTGTGGCACACGGGCTTAGTTGCTCCGCAGCCTGTGAGATCTTCCTGGATCAAGGCTTGAACCCCTGTTCCCTGCATTGGCAGGCAGATTCTTAACCACTGCACCACCAGGGAAGCCCAGTGTTTTAACTTTTGATGAAGTCCAACTTATCTATTTTTTCTTTTGTTGCCTGTACTGTTGGTGCCATATCCAAGAAATCATTGGCAACCCTGTGTTTTCTTCTAACTTTTATAAATTTATTTATTTTATTTATTTAATTTTGGCTGTGTTGGGTCTTCGTTGCTATGCGCAGGCTTTCTCTAGTTGTGGCGAGCAGGGGCTACTCTTCGTTGCCGTGTGCAGGCTTCTCATTGCAGTGGCTTCTCTTGTTGCGGAGCACAGGCTCTAGGCGCGAGGGCTTCAGTAGTTGTGGCACGTGTGCTCAGTAGCTGTGGCTCATGGGCTCTAGAGTGCAGGCTCAGTAGTTGTGGCACACGGACTTAGTTGCTCCGAGGCGTGTGGGATCTTCCCAGACCAGGGCTCGAACCTGTGTCCCCTGCATTGGCAGGCGGATTCTTAACCACTGCACCACCAGGGAAGCCCCTCTTCTAACTTTTAAATGGCACTTTTTTCAGGTTCTACCTGTAAAGATGTCAAAATAATGGTATGATATGTCCCCTTCAGGGCACCCTTGATACACGTACAAGAGCTGGACTTTTCTAGACATTGCTAAACAGTCAGTGCTCTGTTTTTTGTATGCATCGAACTGATGGATTAAAGCACTTTCAGGGTAAATCTTAGGGCCTTTCATGCTTCTCAGCTGGGCTTACTTGCTGCTTAGTGATCAGAGCCAATTATTCACTGCATGAGTGTTTATTTTTCTAATAACTTTTAGGTCTGGAGTATTTGTTCTGAAAGCTGAAGGTTGTTAATACCCTATCGGATAGCTGAGGTTTTTACTGTTCATGTCCTAGCTTGCTGGTCTCTCTCTCTCTCTCTTTTTTTTTTCCCCTGGAATCTTCACTGTCACCTCCAGAGGTGTAACTAGTCTCCAGATGTATGACAATCCTCTTTGTCCAGGATGAGAGTTGAGGAAAAATATTCTTTAAACTTTCTCAAAAGCTCAGTTGAAACAGGTTGAGGTTATTCAAAAGAAACTGCACTTAAAAACTTAAAGGAGGAGAAGGGTGTGGGGAAAAAAAGAAAGCTATTGACACACATATAACAGTACTTTGGCTAGACCTTGAGATGCTGGAGGGTGGCCTGTGGAGTTAGGCAATACCACCCCCTAGAGGTAATTGCCGTGCACCAACCTACTCACCAATTGTTAGACCTTTCAGGCTGGATGGGAGAGCCAGTAGGGTTCCTGAGGCAGCATTGCCAAGAGGAAAAAAAAGTGTGGCCAAGCAGACCAGCCTGAACATCAAGGTCTTGAATCCAAATGAGCAGGGATTGTAGGAACAGTGTGTGAACCTAGAATTGTCTTCTCAGAGAAATGATCTTTCAAGAACAAGAAATAAAGACATTTTCAGATAAACAAAAACTGAGACAATTGATCATCAAGACCTTGACTAAAGGACTTTTGACCTTCTAAAGTTACACTGTCTAGTGCAGTAGCCACTAGCCATATATAGCTATTAAAATTAAAATTATATAAAATAAAAAATCCAGTAATGTAATCACATTTGCCACATTTCAAGTGCTTAGTAGTCACATGTGGCTAGCAGCTAGTATACTGGAAAGTGCAGATATAGAAAACTCCCACCATTTTGAACAGTGTATTGAACAGCACTTCCTCAAGCAGAAGGAGAAAATTCCAGAACAAAGGTCTTAGCTGCAAGGTGGCAGATCTAGTAAAGAATATTGTAAATATGTGAGTAAGGCGAAACAAATATTGATACCAAAAATATTAATGTCTAAATTGGGGAGCATCAAAAAAGAAAGTACTAAATTACTCATATATATAAGTCAGGAAGGAGGTGATCAGAGTTAAAAAAATTCTAAGATCTTTTTTATTATTCACGTAAAGACTGGACCAAGACATAAAATGAAGCAATATACTGTTTACAAGTGACACACTTAAGACATAAGGACTCAGAAAAGCTGAAAGTAAAATGATGGCAAATGTTGTCCAAAACTAATCTGTTGGTAAGCTGTACTAGAAATTGAAATGGTCATGTTATAATGATAGAACTTTAATTCACAGGAATATAAAATATTTCGAATTCTGTGCACCTACAAATGCAGCTTTAAAACATATGAAGTAAAAATTTACAAAACTATAAGAAACAGTTGACAAATCCACTCTCAGAGTAAGAGATTTAAACTGTATTTCTCTCAGTATTTGGTAGGTCAAGCAGATAAATGAATAGGATACAGAAGTCTTGAATATCACAATTAACCATGTTGATCTAATGAATTTATGTAGAATACTGCACTCAGTAATGAGATAATATGCATTATTTCCAAATGCCGGTGGAATGTTTGTGAACATTAACTATGCATAAAGCAAATCTCAACAGATTGCAAGAAATTGGTATCAGATAGACCCTTTGAAAAGTATGGTTCATAAAGCAGCAGCAGCACAATAAAGCCTGTTAGAAATGTGGAAGCTCAGGCCCCACTTCAGACCTCCTGCGTCAGAATCTGCATTTTGACAACACCCCCAGGGGATTCATGTGCACATTCAAGTTTGACATGTGTTGACACAAAGTATATTTTCCGGCCACAGTATAATTAAGTTAGAAATCAGTAATACAAAGATAATTTAGAAAACCCCATGTATTTGGAAATTAAGAACATACCTCTAAAGATAGTTATATATGTGTACATATATGTATATGTAAATGCCTGTTTATATATATAATGTTGTTTTTTCCATCTACAGGCATTACTTGGTATACTTGTGCATTCGTCAACCCCACAGGTTGGTTCCCTGGGTCCACAACCCCCAAATTGGGAATCACTGCCTTAAACTTTGTGACAATAATACTAGTTTAATTGTAGACAATATTTTGAGAGCTAGTAATGTGTTTTTTTCTTTATCTTTCTGAATACATGACATCATTATGGTTGGTTTGAGACTTGCATCTGCCTGAGAAGAGGTTAGGATTTGTAACAGAAAGGAGGCAAAGAGAAAGAAACAAACAGTGAAAAAAATTTTTCTTGATGAAAAAGTTAAACATACACAAAAGTAGAGAAAATAGTATAATGAATCCTAGATACCCATCACCATATGAAACAGTGATCAACTTATAGACAGTCTTATTTCATCTGTACCCTTCAGCGTGCTCAATGTCACCAAGGCCACCAGCACCAAGAAGCAATTCCAGAATTTCTGAGACTGGACACCTACCACTCCCCCAAACAAAATAAAGTTATTTTCCCAGTAAAAACCAAAACCAAAACCAAAAGTCTTATCATTTTATCTGTAAATATTCCAGCATTTATCTCTAGAAGAAAAGAATTATTTAATAAAAATAACTACAATGTCATTATCCTGCTTAAAATTAACAGTGATTTTTTGATATCATTAAATATCCACTCTGTTCAAATTTTCCCACTTAGCTAATAAGTGTTTTTTCTTTCAACAGTTTATTGTTTAATTCAGGATCAAAATAAATTCATACATTGCAATTGGTTGAAATATCTCTTAAGTGTCTATCTTTTAAAAAATAATCATTTTGAAATAATTTTAGATTTACAGAAAAGTTGCAGAATAGTACAGAGAGTTTCCTGATATTCTTCCCCTAATGTTAACAATTTATATAACCATAATATAATAGTACATGAAACCCGTAAAATTAATACTGGTACAATATTACTAAGTAAGCTATAGATTTACTAGAATTTCAACAGTTTCCCCTTTCAATATCATTTCCTGCTCCAGGATTAGATCAAGATCCCCCAGTGCATTTAGCTTTCACTTCTCCTTAGTCTCCTCACATCTGTGGTGACTCCTCAGTCTTTCCTTGCTTTTCATGACTTTGACACTTTTTGGTAAGTACTGGTCAGTTATTTTGTAGAACGTCACTCAATTTAGTTTTATTTAGCAGCTTTATTGAGATATAATTTACATACCATATAGTACACTCATTTAAAGTGTGCAGTTCAGTGTTTTTAGTATATTTACAGAGATGTGCCTCTATCATTGTAATCTAATCTTAATACATTTTCATCACCCCATAAAGAAAGCTTGTATCCATTAGCAGTCACTTCCCAT
Source organism: Mesoplodon densirostris (assembly GCF_025265405.1). Lineage (NCBI taxonomy): Eukaryota > Metazoa > Chordata > Mammalia > Artiodactyla > Ziphiidae > Mesoplodon > Mesoplodon densirostris. The sequence continues at coordinate 106,451,387 of NC_082665.1, read as the reverse complement.
TCCTCCCAACCCACCGCTATCTCCTCCCCCACCAACTCTTGGCAGATACTAATCTACTTTTTATCTCTATGAATGTGCCTATTCTGGACATTTCATATAAATTATATGACACAATGTGGCCTTTTATGTCTTTCACTTACAGAAAATTGTCAGGGTTCATCTATGTCGTGGCATGTATCAGTACTTCATTCTTTTTTATGGCTGAACAATTGTCCATCATATGGATATACCACATTTTGTTTATCCATTATCAGTGGATGGACATTTGTTCTTTTTCCATTTCTTGGCTGTTATGAATAATGCTGCTATCAACATTTGTGAAAAAGTTTTGTGGGGTTATGTGTTTTCATTTGTCTTGGGCATATGCCTTGGAGTAGAATTGTTGGGTCATATGGTGACTCTATGTTTAACATATTTAGGAACTTTCAAACTATCTTCCAAAAAGGCTACACCATTTTGCTTTCCAATCAGCAACACATGAGGGCTCCAGTTTCTTCATGTCCTCACCAACACTTGTTATTATCTGTCTTTTTGATCAGAGCCACTCTCATGAGTGTGAAATGGCGTCACATTGTGGTTTTGATTTGCATTCTCCTAATGACTAAGATGTTGAACATCTTTTCATGTGCTTATTGGTCACTTGTATGTCTTCTTTGGTGAAACATCTATTCAAATTCTTTGCTCCTTTTTATATTTTATTTTATTTTATGTTTTTGGCTGTGTTGGGTCTTCGTTGCTGCGCACGGGCTTTCTCTAGTTGTGGCAAGCGGGGCCTACTCTTCGTTGCTGTGCGCGGGCCTCTCACTGTTGTGGCCTCTCCCGTTGCGGGGCACAGGCTCCGGACGTGCAGGCTCAGTGGCCATGGCTCACGGGCCCAGCTGCTCCGCAGCATGTGGGATCTTCCCACACCGGGGCACGAACCTGCGTCCCCTGCATTGGCAGGCGGACTCTCAACCACTGCGCCACCAGGGAAGCCCCTCCCCCCGCTTCTTGATGATTCTTTTAAAGTACAAAAGTTTTCAATTTTGATGAAATCAATTTATCTATCTTTTTTATCATTTGTGCTTTTGGTGTTGTGTATAAGAAATCATTGCCCAACCTAACATCATGAATATTTACTCCTATGTTTTCTTCTGAGAGTTTTAGCTCTTGCATCTAGGTCTAGAGATCTGATTTGAGTTAATTTTTGTGTATGGTGTGAGATAGGGATCCAAACTCATTCTTTTGCATGTTGATATCTAGTTATCCCGTCACCATTTGCTGAAAAAAAAAAAGATTCTTTTCCCTATTGAATTGCCTTGGTCCATTTGTAAAAATTAATTGATCATAAATGTTAGGGTTTATTTATGAACTCCCAATTCTATTTCATTGATCTATATGTTTATCCTTGTGTTAGTACGACACTATCTTGATTATTGTAGTCTGTAGTAAGTTTTGAAATCAGAAAGTGTAAGTCTACCAATTGGGTTCTTCTCTTCCATGATTATTTTGGCTATTTTGAGTCTCTTGCATTTCCATATGAATTTTAGAATAAGCTTCTCAATGTCTGCAAAAAATGCAGGATTTTGATAGGGATTATGTTGAATCTGTAGGTCAATCTGGGAAGTATTGCCATCTTCACAATATTAAGTTTTTCCAAGTCTTGAACGTGGTATATCTTTTCATTTATTTAGATCCTCTTTAATTTTTTTTAGCAATGTTTTATAGTTTTCAAGATACAAATCTTGTACTTCTTTTGTTAAGTTTACCTAAATGTCTTATTTTTTATAATTCTTAATTTTATTTTCAGGTTTTTTATTGCTAATGTATATAAATAGAATGCTTTTTGTGTACTGATCTTGCATCTTATAATCCTGTTGAACTTATTTATTAATTCTGATAGATGTTTTAGTGGCTTCCTTCAGGTTTTCTATTTATAAGATCCTGTCATCTGCAAGTATAGTTCTACTTCTTTCTTTCCAATCTGGATGCCTTTTATTTATTTTTCCTGCCAATTGTCCTGGCTAACATCCAGTACAGTGTTGCCTAGAAGTGGAAAGAATGGGCATCCTTATCTTGTTCCCAATTATAAGGGGGAAAGATTCAGTGTTTTGCTATTTAGTGTGATGAAAGCTGCAGGTTTTTCATAGATGCCCTTTATCTAATGATTGAGGAATTTCCTTTCTATTTTTAGTTTGTTGATTTTTTTATAATGAAGGGTGTTGGATTTTTGTCAAATGCTTTGTCTGCATCTGTTGAAATAATCATGTGGGTTTTGACCTTTGTTCTTTTTTTTTAAGTAAATTTATTTATTTATTTTTATTTGTTTATTTTTGGCTGCACTGGGTCTCCGTTGCTGTGCGCGAGCTTTCTCTAGTTGCAGTGAGCGGGTGCTACTCTTCGTTGCGGTGTGCGGGCTTCTTATTGCGGTGTCTTCTCTTGTTGCAGAGCATGGGCTCTAGGCACGCAGGCTCAGCAGTTGTGGCGCACGGGCTTTGTTGCTCCGTGGCATGTGGGATCTTTCCGGACCAGGGCTGGAACCCGTGTCCCCTGAATTGGCAGGAGGATTCTTAACCACTGCACCACCAGGGAAGCCCTACATTAATGTACTTTAAGTATTAAATCAACCTTGTATTCTTGAAAAAAATCCCACTTGTTTATGGTGTATAATCCTCTTGATATGTTGCTGGATTCAGTTTGTTAGTACTTTAGTAGTTTGAGAATTTTTGCTTTTAGATTCATAAGGGATATTGATCTGTAGTTTTCTTTTTTATAATGTCTTTGTCTGATTTTATTTTATTTTATTTCATTTCATTTCTTTTTTTTTTTTTTTTTCTTCTGGCTGTGCCGCGCGGCTTATGGGATCTTAGTTCCCCCACCAGGGATTGAAACCAGGCCCCCAGCAGTGGAAGCATGGAGTCCTAACCACTGGATGACTAGGGAATTCCCTGTCTTTGTCTGATTTTAGTATCTGGGTAATAACACTGGCCTCGTAGAATAGTTATGAAATATTCCCTCTGCTTTTAATTTCCGGAAGAGATTGTGTAGAATTGATATTAATTGTTCTTTATATATTTGACAAAATTCACCAGTGAAGCTATCCGGGTCTATGGGAAGTTTTTTCAAATGATTAAAATCAGTTTAGGTTTGTTTGGTATTTTATCACGATTAAAGTTATGCATCTTAAATCTCTTTAACTTTGTAGGTTCCTTTTCTTCCTTTCTATATATGTTTGCAGTTTGTGAAAAAAAAGTTTTGAATGAAGCAACATTTAATGGCTTACATTCGAAAGTGATTATATAGCAAGATAATAGGCAGTTTGAGAGTGAAAGGAATTTCTATATATTTTTATATCCCTCTTTAGCATATCAAGGACTAGGCCTAGTTGGTCAGATCAGGAGTTTTTCTCATAGTCTAGAGAAAATAACGCTGCCATTTTGTCAAGAAACTAGAGTTAGAAAGAATGATGATGTGACATAGGGAAAAACCTAACCCCTGAGATCCTAGGGGATTGTTTGGAAAATAAGAGGGTCAAAATAGGTGAGACAGTGGCAAGAAGGGAGATGGTCAGATGTGTGCCTTTGTTACCCCTCTCTGGGCCCCAGTTGAGTGCTATGGACCAGTAGCAAGGAGAAAGCTTGCCTCTCTTTGGTTGATTGTGAAGATCAGAACGTCACAGTTCTCTGAGGGGATCCCAGAGGTAGAGAAGCCTGGGGAAGAGCTGCCTCTAACTGCTTGCTGCTATGGTCGTTGGCAGACCTGCCTGATTCGTGTGTGTGTGTGTGTGTGTGTGTGTGTGTGTGTGTGTGTGTGTGTGAGAGAGAGAGAGAGAGAGAGAGAGAGAGAGAGAGAGACAAAGAGAGAGAGAAACAGGTAGCTACACTAATGTGTTTAATTATTTCCAGTCCCTGCAGATGGAAAGGGATTGCTACTTGGTCCTAGATTGACCTGGGAATTAAGAAGCACCCTCCATGTGCTTCAGCAGAATAAAACTGTTTCATCACTGGTTCATAAGAGCAGTCTATTCCAGGCCTTCCACAGTTAAGGTGGTTTGCTCTTGCTCAAAAGACCCTTACAATGTGACCTATATAGATGCTGAGGGAACACAAAATCATAAACAGGCAAAGAAAGTTGACAATTTACTTAAGGGGATTCAGTCTCAGGAAGAATGACTCTATTAGTTAGGGATTATAGAGAAACAGAATATTTATATTCTGAGGAAAAAATATATACAGAGAGAGATTTTAAGATTTTAAGAAATTGGCTCTTTTTTTTTTTGGCCACCCTGCGTGGTATGTGGGATCTTAGTTCCCTGATCAGGGATCGAACCCGTGCGCCCTGCCATGGAAGTGTGGAGCCCTAACCACTGGACCACCAGGGAATTCCCAAGAAATTGACTCTTGTGATTCTAGGGGCTAAATCTTCAGGACAGACTGAGAGGTTGAAAATTTGGGAAGGAGTTGATGTTGAAGTCTTGAGTTTGAAATCTGTAGGGCAGGCCAGGAGACTGGAAACTCAATCAGCGTTTCTACGTTGTACTCTTAAAAAAAAAATCTTCTTTATTGAGGTATAATTGACAAATATGTTGCACTCTTTTTTTTTTTTTTCTTTTTGCGGTACGCGGGCCTCTCACTGTTGTGGCCTCTCCCGTTGCGGAGCACAGGCTCCGGACGTGCAGGCTCAGCGGCCATGGCTCATGGGCCCAGCTGCTCCGCGGCATGTGGGATCCTCCCAAACCAGGGCACGAATCGGCAGGCGGACTCTCAACCACTGCGCCACCAGGGAAGCCCTATGTTGCACTCTTGAGGCAGAATTCCTTCATCAGAAATGTCAATCTTTGCTCTTAAGGTCTTCAATTGATTGGATGAGGCCCACCCACATTATGGAGGTTAATTTGCTTTATTTAAAGTCTATTGATTGTAAATGTTAATCGCATATAAAAATACCTTCACAACAGCATCCAGACTATTATTTGACCAGACAACTGGGTTCCATAGCCTAGGCAAGTTGACACATAAAATTAACCATCTCAGTGACCAAGATGGATATTCAGGACAGAGGCTCCTACTGAGGTAGAAAAGATAAAAAAAAAAACAGAAGGTAATGTTTAGGGTATGCGGTCAGAACATTTAGAAGACTTTATGAAAGTAAGAAAAATATTGTTTTTTTAAAATTTATTTATTTATTTTTGGCTGTGTTGGGTCTTCATTGCTGTGTGAGGGCTTTCTGTAGTTGTGGCTAGCGGGGGCTAGTCTTCGTTGTGGTATGTGGGCTTCTCATTGCTGTGGCTTCTCTTGTTGCAGAGCACGGGGTCTAGGTGCACGGGCTTCAGGAGTTGTGGCACGCAGGTTCAGTAGTTGTGGATCGTGGGCTCTAGAGTCAGTAGTTGTGGCTCACGGGCTTAGTTGCTCTGCAGCATGTTGGATCTTCCTGGACCAGGGCTCAAACCCATGTCTCCTGCATTGGTAGGCGGATTCTTAACCACTGTGCCACCAAGGAAGCCCCAAGAAAAGTGTTTTTAATTAAAACATTCAATAGATGAACTAAGAGTAGAAATGGTCACTACTGAGAACTGAATTAGTTGTCTAGAAGATTGGTTATAACACAAAGCCAAACTACAAAGAAACAAGGGAACGAAGAAAAAGAGTTTGGAGGACAGGTGTGCTAACCTGTGTATAGGAGAAACTCCAGAACAGAAAAAGATTAGATGGAGAGGAATGTTGCTTAAAATAAAACATCTTGGTGGGGACTTACCTGGTGGTCCAGTGGTAAAGAATCTGCTTTCCAATGCAGGGGACATGGGTTCAATCGCTAGTCGGGGAACTAGGATCCCACATGCTGTGGGGCGCCTAAGCCCACGCGCCACAACGAGAGAGAAGGCGGCGTGCCACAACGAAGAGCCTGCGCCACCACAAAAGATCCCGCAAGCCTCAGCGAAGACCCCACGTGCCGCAACTAAGACCCAACACAGCCAAAAAACAGATAAATAAAATATTTTAAAAAAAAGAATTAAAAAGAACCCATCTTGGTGGGGGATCAGCATAATAATTTAGTTTTGGAAATTAATGGATATATAGTGGTCTAATTATAAGTGTTAGGAAGATCAGCATGAACATAATTAAAAAGCATTACAGGACTTCAAATTTATAGGAGGAAAAAAAAATTAATAGAAATTAGACCAAGCCGCCAAAGTAAGGGAATGGAAAATAGAGAAAACAACACCAAGGAATATAAATCATAAACATAAAATGTATGGAAGGAATAAAACCAACTGTATTTTTTCTAAATGTAAATAAGGCTGAATTCATCTATCAAAAGACAATATTGAATTACATAAAATGCAGCTTGGGCTTCCCTGGTGGCGCAGTGGTTGAGAGTCCGCCTGCCGATGCAGGGGACATGGGTTCGTGCCCTGGTCCGGGAGGATCCCACATGCAGCGGAGCGGCTGGGCCCGTGAGCCATGGCCGCTGAGCCTGCGCGTCCGGAGCCTGTGCTCCGCAACGGAGAGGCCACAACAGTGAGAGGCCCGCGTACGGAAAAAAAAAAAAAAAAAAAAAGCAGCTTTATGTTGTTTACATAAAATGCACCAAAAACAAAGTGACAAGGAAAGATGGGAAATAAGTACCCTGAAACATGCACAAGAAAATGGGGAACTAGGTGGCTGGAAACAAAGATAGAAGGGAGACACATTTTACTCTATTTTACCTTTTAATATTTGTACCTTGTATGTGTAATACCTTTCCAAAATTAACTAAGAATTAGTAAAATAAATATGCAAAGATACCAGGCCAAAGCAAGAGTGGCAAGATTATTATCATACAAATGGAAATGAAGTTCAGAACACATTGAACAGATGTTATTTAAGGATAAAATCAGGTACAATTCATGAAGAAGATGGAATAACCATACACTTTTATGCATCATATGAGGTAGCAGTCAAGTATATAAAAGAAAAACTACAAGTACTCAGAGAACTTGAATAAAATACTTCTAGCACACACACAGAGGATTTGAATAATCCAGTCAGTAAACTCTATTTATAGATGTACATATAAATAGGGAATATATACTTTCTTTAAAGAAAAGAATTATTTATTTGGCTGTGTCGAGTCCTGAAACAGTTGCAAAATCAATCATGAATCCGGCCAGAAAGAAACTATAAATTTAAAAAGTTTCTGATTTTAAGACCATGCTTTCTGATGATAATCCAAGAAACTGGAAATTAACAATGAAAAGGTAACAATAACAAAACCCACTTATCCATGGATATAAGAAACATTCTCCTGGGACTTCCCTGGTGGTCCAGTGGGTTAGATTCTATGCTCCCAATGCAGGGGGCATGGATTCGATCCCTGGTCGGGGAACCAGATCCCAAATGCATGCCACAACTAGGAAGTCCTTATGCCACAACTAAAGATCCCACGTTCCGCAGTGAAGATCCTGCGTTCCATGGCAAAACCCAGAGCAGCCAAAATAAATAAATATTAAAAAAAAGAAAGAAAGAAACACTCTCCTAAATAGTTTTTAGATCAAGGAGGAAATAAAAACTGAAATTATGCACTGTCTAGGAAGTAATAAAGAGGAGAACTCTTCATTCTAAAATCTATAGAATGCAGCTCAAACTGTGTCAGAGTAAAATTTATAGAAAGACTAAGAATATTTTAATTGAGAATTCAACTTAGAAAATAAAAGAATAGGGCTTCCCTGGTGGCGCAGTGGTTAAGAATCCTCCGGCCAATGCAGGGGACACGGGTTCGATGCCTGGTCTGGGAAGATCCCACATGCTGTGGAGCAGCTAAGCCCCTGCGCCACGACTACTGAGCCTGTGCACTAGAGCCTGCATGCCACAACTATTGAAGCCCGCGCACCTAGAGCCCATGCTCTGCAACAAGAGAAGCCACCGCAATGAGAAGCCCACGCACCGCAACAAAGAGTAGCCCCCACTCGCCGCAACTAGAGAAAGCCCGCGCGCAGCAGTGAAGACCCAACGCAGCCAAAAATAAATAAATAAATAAATAAATTTGCTTTTTAAAGAAAGAAATTATTAGTATATGGTGACCAACAGCAGCAAAATTTAAGGCTCTTTGGATGCTTAAATATTTTCCGTAAAGGCAGAACCCAAGTCTACCTTGTGCATTTCCATCCCCAGCTCCTAGAAAATTTCCTGACATATGGTAGGCACTCAGAAATATTTGTTGAATGAAAGGATGGAAGAAGAGAGTGCAGTTGAGTCAACAGGAGATTTTACCCTTGGAAAATTATTTGGATCTTCCTTTCAGTGGAGAACATGTTGCTGGGCATGGAAAAAGAAGTATGGGAAATAGCAGACACATCCCAGGACATGGTTCAGACCCATGGAGAATGGGAGCTCCTGGGCATCAACAAGGCCACCCCAAAGATGTCTGTGGGCACCAACCTATATGATCAGCTCATCTTCTATGTGAGCTCAGAGGCCCTTGCTTTTTCCTTCCTTGCTTGTAGAGTTGCCTACAATCTCTACTAAATGGTATCTCCCAAGTTTCAGGGTTTCTCAGTCTTACAACTTCTTCCAGAGGCCAGAACCCTCTCTTCTTGCTTGTCACTTTGGATTGTCATCAAAGCTTTATCACAGGCAGAGGGATGCACAGATGATATTTTGAAACTATCAGTCCTGGATAGTTAACTTTTTACCCCAAAACATGACAAAGAGCCAGAGTTCTCTGCAAAATGATTTATTGGGACAAGTTAAGCAGGCAGAGGAGGTAGGACTGCTATGCAGAAGACATAAAGGGGAGCCTAGAACCACGGGGGAGGGCTGAGGGAAGCAACAGAACGCAGGAACAAAGAGGAATTCCTGTCTGAGAAGTTTTAATTTTCTTAGGCATTTTTAAATATGTACTTCTTACTTGTAGATCCTTTTATTCATCTTTTTCATTATCTTGTACTAATTTCATCTTAATACTCTCCTAATTTATTTTGTTTCATTTTATTCTTTTATTTTCTTAAAAAAATTTTTTTTAGATTAATTTGTTTATTTATTTAGTTTTGGCTGCGTTGGGTCTCCATTGCTGTGTGTGGGCTTTCTCTAGTTGCTGTGAGCAGGGGCTACTCTTCGTTGCGGTGCGTGGGCTTCTCATTGAGGTGGCTTCTCTTGTTGCAGAGCATGGGCTCTAGGTGCGCGGGCTTCAGTAGTTGTGGCATGCAGGCTCTAGAGCGCAGGGTCAGTAGTTGTGGCACAGAGGCTTAGCTGCTCCACAGCATGTGGGATCTTCCCAGACCAGGCATCGAACCCGTGTTCCCTGCATTGGCAGGAGGATTCTCAACCACTGTGCCACCAGGGAAGCGCCTCATAATGTCTTTATATTTTATTTTCTGTTGCTTTATTGGTTGCTCTCATTCACCCCCACCCCTGAGACTCTACTGCAACTCACCTGTGCAGAGAAATGAGCTGAAGGTGAGGGTGCAGTTCTGCTGGTCAAAGGGGAAGTAGAAGATGTCCAGGCTACAGATGCTCACCACCTTCGTGGGTTTCTTATACCTGATGCGACCTTCATTATTTATATATGCCTGGAGGCCTTTTGGGGTCTTATCCACATCCATGCTGTAAGAGATAGACTTGAAGTTCCTTGTGTCCATGTCTTCATAAACTTTGATCCTTCTGCTTTCCCACTTCCATGTGAAATTACCGGTGATCAGAGAAATCCTCTAATTTCTGCAGAAGGAATGCGATTCAGAGTTGAAACATCACCTCTGAGCTAGAATTTCCTTAGGGTGAAATAAGGGTAGTAGTGGGATTTAATAAAATAAGTCATGTGAAAGGATTTTGTGGACTGTAATGCTGTTTATAGGTGTTATGTATTAGTCTCTAGCGTGGTTTCAACTGTCTTCAGGCCCTTTCACCAGTCTCTACTGAAAGGACACCTTGAACAAGCCCTTGGGTGAAGCCAAGAGACTTAGTGGTCATCCTCTCCTTGGCAGGTGCCACGCACCATCCTTTCTTGTCTCTGGGATGACCTTTCCAAGCTCTCCTTTCCAAAGCTGGCAACCTTCTCTGGAAACTGTTTTCAAGGATTATCCAATTCCGTGGGCTGGGGGGCTTGTCTAGTCTCAGGGCATTTACAACGGCAGCAGCTGCAGTTTGTGGAACCACAGCCAGAAGAGAGGGCTCTATGCACATTAAATAAAAATTTATACTAGATCAGCACTTCTCAAATATCACTGTGCATACAAAACACCTGGGCATTGTGTTGAAATGCAGATTCTGATTCACTAGGTAGGGTGACTAACTCATCCTGCTTTGCCCGAGACTTTCTTGGATTTAGCGAAGTTCCATGTTCTGAGAATTCCGAAGTCTTGGGCACGCTGGGATTGTTAGTCACGCTAGGAGGGGCCCAAGATCAAGTGCATTTCTAAGCTTCCAGGTGGTGCAGTCAGCAGTGCTGCCCATGTGGGAACCACACTGAGAGCAAGGTTAGATGATCATGACTATTCTTCCACTCCACTCTCCTTCCTTTCAACCAGGCTTTTCAAGTTGGAAACTTAATTCATTTACTTTCATTTTTCCCTTCATTTTCTAATTAAAGAACCTAAGATAGAAATTTTCCACTGTGTTATATTGATACTTTGGCTACATTTCATAGACCTTTGTATGTAGTGCTCTTCATTCTAATTTCTACTTAGTTGTTGTATTTTCTCTTTAGTCCAACATATTTAGAAGTTTAATTTTAAATTTCTAAGAAATAAGGTTTTAAGGGATGGGGGCTATCTTTTGTAGTTTCTATTTTCTTGTATTATAGTAAGAGATTGTGGTCTAGATAATTTTTGCTTTCCTTCCTTTCCTTCTTTGTGGCCAAAAGTATGGTCAGTTTGGGGGAATATTCCATTTGTGTCAGAAAATACCAATGCATGTTCATTGGTACAAAGTCTGATATGTTTATTAAATCAAGTTTGTTAAAAATCACTATATGTTTATTCTTTTTGGCTTGATTTTTTTTTTTGCGGTAGGTGAGCCTCTCACTGTTGTGGCCTCTCCCATTGCGGAGCACAGGCTCCGGACGCTCAGGCTCAGCGGCCATGGCTCACAGGCCTAGCCTCTCCGCAGCATGTGGGATCTTCCCAGACCGGGGCACGAACCCGTGTCCCCTGCATCGGCAGGCGGACTCTCAACCACCGCGCCACCAGGGAAGCCCTTGGCTTGATTTTTGAAAGCAGTTTATTGATGCCTTTCACCATGATTGTGGATTTTTAAATTTTTCCCTCATGCATTTCAAAGTCATGTTCTTGGGTACATAAAGGGTCATAATCATTATATCTTTGTTTAAAATCCATTCTGACTGTAAATGAAGGCAAGGAATAAACAGTGTTTCCAGCCACAGAAATGACAAGAGCTGTAGCTGTTCATCCTGCCAAAAGAATTTCCTGTTTCCAGCATGTTGCTGGTACAAAGACTGTCCATCCCACCCGCTACCCATTTTTGTTTATCAACCCCCAAGGTATATAAAAGTTGTGCTGTGATCAAGTCCAACATTATAGGTCAAGGACAAAATCTTGATCAAAACAGAAGTGTTAGGCCATGGGCAGGAGAGTTCACAGCAGGATTGGATTAGAGTAGTGCTTCTTAACCCTGGCTCTATCTTAGAATCACTTGAGGAGCTTAAAAAATACTGATGCTTGGGTTCTATCCAGTCAGGACCTCTGGAACTGGAGCCTGGACACTGGTGTACAGCCAGGGGAGAGAATCACTGGGTGAGAAGAAAAGAAATTATCTTCCTTGTGCTCTAATACCTCATCCTGCTGAACTGGACAGAGCTTCTTTGAGATCCCCATGAGGCAAATGCCATATAGGAACGATGGAGGAGGCTACAGTGTGGTTAAGGGCTTTGGGGGCTGCCTTGCCAGGGGCTGGGAAAAGATTAAGGATACTAAGGAGGGCTAGAGGAAGTAAATTTCTGAGGTCAAATAGATAATAAGAGGCAGAAACTGGACTTGATTTGAGCCTGGGATTGTCTGTGCTGCTGTACCTTACACCCCCAGGGATGAGATGGAGAATGGGGGAAGAGGATCACCGTGATCCAGATGCTGGGCATTTCCCATCAAGGCCAGGGAGAATAGGTTGGGTGGAAGGCAAATAATGGAAGCTAATGTGGTAAGCTGAGTTAGGGCTCCAGCCTCCTTGCTAATGTTTCTGTCTCCATGCAAAGCATGCCCAAATCTATATGCAAACTGAGCCCTGGGGCAGCGATAGCCATCAGATAGGATTACATTCCTGGAGCCCCAAAGAGAACACATCTATTTCGCCTTAACTACCCCAACCTGCCTTCTCCCTATTTTGCCACTCAACCTTATATCAGCTTTCTAGTTTGAGCTTTTGAGGTGTTGCCTTCCCCTTTGTTCTGACTGATAGAGATTCTAATTTTCTACTGGTGGAAATTCATTACAGGAATAACAACCTGGAATGAGAAAGATGGTTGATGATCTCTGTGCCAAGGACATCAAGCCTTATCCTTTCCCAAAGTGACAGTGCTCTCCAGGCAAATCCTGGAATCATTCTGTGAGCTTGAGGTTCAGTTTGCTTTTAAGACTTTCTCTCTCAGCTGTTTCACTACAATGTGTGTGGTTGTGGATTAGCTGATATTTACTATATTCAGATCTTGGTGTGATCTCTCACTGTGAAGGTTCATCTTGTTAATTCCGGAAATTTCTCAGTTATTAAAAAACATTGTATTTCTTCTATTATTTCTCTAATTAGACATATATTGGATCATTCCTTCTATCTCAACATGCCTCTTAACCTCTTGTATTAGTTTCCTATTGCTTTTGTAACAAATCACAAACTTACTGGCTGAAAAAACCCCCATATTTATTATTTTACAGTTCTGTAGGCCAGAAGTCTGAAATTAGTCTCTCGGGGCTAAAATCAGTGTTTTGGTGTGGCTGCATTCTTTCTGGAGGCTCCAGGAGCAAATCCATTTCCTGTCTTTTCCAGGTGTTAGAGTCTACCTGCATTCTTAGTTCAGGATCCCATTTCTCTGTCTTTAGAGCCACCAACATTGGGCCACTTCTCTCATTCTAATGCTCTTCCACTTATAAGAACCCTTGTTATTATATTGGGTCCACCTGGATAATCCAGGCTAATCTCATCTCAAGGCCAGTTGATTAACAACCTGATTCCATCTGCAACCTTAATTCCCCCCTTTCCATGTAACCTAACATATTTATAAGTTTTAGAGATTAGGATGTGGACATCTTGGGGAGACCATTATTCTACCTACCACACCTCTTTCCTATTTTCCACCTCTATATCTGTGTCCCTACTGATTTCCTCAGAGCTAGCTTCCGGGTAACAAATTCTCTTCTTAGCTGTGTTAAATTACCATCTAATTTGTCTACTGAGTTTTCAATTTCAATGATTATGGTTTTCATTTCTGAAAGTTCTGTTTGGCTCTTTAAAAAATCAATTTCTTCTTTCTTTTTTCTTTCTTCCTTTCTTTTGTGTCTTTCATTTTGGTTTTTAATCCTTTTTAATCTTTTATTATTTGGAACTGTTAAAGAAAAACCAAAGCAGAGGCCACAGTTTGAATATACCCCTAGACCAAACACTCATAGTCACGTAATCAAAATTTAAAACTGTTATGATTTCTCTGAGATGCCTACTTTGACGTTAAATGAAACATAAGCTTTCTTCATGTCAGTGTGACCTTACAGTTTCCTAGCTAATCAGCTATAAACACTGCAAGCTTATGCAGTGACAAAGAATGTAAGTTTCTAGTAACCAATCACAATAGAAAACAATGTACTATTCATGCTTTATAAACTGAGCTGTAACTGCTGAGGGCCAAGCTTCCTAACCACTTTTGGTTGGAAGTCTCCGTATTCTCAGTTAGTTTCTTGCTCAATGAAATATTCACATCAAGTAAAGTCCTCTGAGTTTTCTTTTGACAGAACATATTTATTTTACAATTTCAGATTGTTTTTTTTTTTTAATTCTTTTTTTTTTTTTTCGGTACATGGGCCTCTCACTGTTGTGGCCTCTCTCGTTGCGGAGCACAGGCTCCGGACACACAGGCTCAGCAGCCGTGGCTCACAGGCCTAGCCACTCCGCGGCATGTGGGATCTTCCTGGACCGCGGCACGAACCCGTGTCCCCTGCATCGGCAGGCGGACTCTCAACCACTGCGCCACCAGGGAAGCCCCCAGATTGTTTTATTACAACTAGTTCTTGGTATGCTAAGAGTTTTGCTAACTTTGTCTCATTGTGGTTTGTTTCCTCATGTGATTTGTAATTCTTGATTGTAAACTCATCTTCATTAGATTATTTCAGTGGGTGTTTCATATGCCTTGGGTTGTGAAGCTTCCCTACAGAGAAAGTTTTCATTTGCCTCTGTCATGGCCTTGAAGGTTTTACCAGGTCTAAGCCGTGTGTGTGTGTGTGTGTGTGTGTGTGTGTGTGTGTGTGTGTGAATTTTTAAGAATCCTGCATCATATGATTAATATAAATTCAAACTCCATTCCAATATGTGAAACAGCTTTGGTGTCTCAATTCCTTGCATATGACTTTTCCTTGCCACCTCTGGCCCCAAGTCCTTGGCTGCATTTTAGATTCTGAGATTGGGTGAGTAGTGGATGGCATGTTGGAAAACCCAGAGCTGGTATGTTAAGAATATGTAGGTTATGACCTGCTGAATAAGGAGGCACAAACCACCCACACTGGTCAGCAGGTAGCTGCTCCCTTTGCATCTGAGCTCCCACTTTAGGGAAGTGAAAACCCCTAGGACCATTTTGATTGAAGGCTTGGTTTCAGTGCAGTCACATAAAGGAAGTAAAGCTGCAAGGTTTATTACTTACAAATCCCAGAACAAGGGTGCAGTGAGCTGGGGAAGGGCAGTCCTTCCTCCGAGGTCACAAGTGAGCAGGAGATAAGAGCAGGGTAGCAAGCACCTATTACACATGAGATGGTTGGGGCAGAAGTCACTAATTTTGAAAGTGGGTCCACAGGTTCAGCTCAGAGTGGTCTTTTTATTTTATTTAATTAATTAATTAATTAATTAATTTTATTTTGGCTGCGTTGGGTCTTAGTTACGGCATGCAGGATCTTTCCTTGCAGCACAGGGGTTCTTCGTTGTGGCACGCAGGCTTCTCTCTAGTCGTGGCACCTGGGCTCAGTAGTTGTGGCATGCCGGCTTAGTTGTCCCGCAGCATGTGGGATCTTAGTTCCCCAACCAGGGATCGAACCTGCGTCCCCTGCATTGGAAGGCAGATTCTTAACCACTGGATCCCCAGGGAAGTCCCCGAGTGGTCATTCTTAAAGGTGCCTGGGGAAAAGCATGGTGGGAATCCTAAACTTGGGTCCTTATCTAAATGTCCAGACCCTGGGTATAAGCAGGGTTGTCATATTGTAAAATGCCTAGGCAACAACTCAAAATGACTGTTTTCTCATCACAGGTGGCCAGCTCAGAGACATATCAGTCTGCAGTCTGGGTGCTAATGATGTCAGAAAATGTATGATAAAAATCTCATTCTGAAAAAAAAAAAAGAGAATCTGTATATTTCGGTAATTTTGAGGCCATCTATTACAATCTTTCAGCCAATGTAGTTTTTCCCTATGAATCTTTGATCAGTGGTCATCTAACCTCATGTGGTTTAATATTAATGCTTCCAGTGACACTGCCCATTACTTCTTAGATTATCCTATTTTATCTTTGAACAAAATATCTGGTTACTTAGAAGTTTTTTTTTAATCCAAATTTGCATTCTTGTAACTTACACCACTGGTGTAATTTTTGCCTAATAGAGAATAAAGAATAAGTTATTTCTGTCTTCAGCATCATGCCTTTCAAATATTTCAAGACAATTATCCTGTGTAATGGAGAAATGTCCAAAAACATTAACGGTCCTTATGAAATTTTCAGTCCTCACTGTTCCCTCCCAACACACATATCTGTCTCCCTGCAGCCCCATAAATCAGTTCCCTCTGTAGCCCTTCTGCTATTATAGACATAGGGGAGGGCAAATGCTACTCCCAGAAGAATGTGACTTACAGAAAATGTCTACTGCAGTAGATGGGGACTAAATCCTGTCTGTCTGGCCTGGTTGAATACAGGACAAAGGAGAGAAGAGAAAGAGGGAGAGAAGACCTCTCCCAATACACACTCTCTCTCTCTCTCTCTCTCTCTCTGTGTGACTCTCTGTGCTGAAATCTGAGTGTGTGTGTGTGTGTGTGTGTGTGTGTGTATTGGGAGGGTGCTAGGTAGGTTGAGAGACAAGACAGAAGCAGAGGGGGCTTATGTCCCACCACTCCTCTGGGATCCTGGAAAGGGGCTGCCATTCCTTGTGGCCCAAAAGGACATGTGGAAACTGTTGGAGTACAGAATGCTTAGGCAGAGAGAGGGCCTGAGGTAGTGCTCCTGCATCACCCTCTGTGCCCAGGAGATGTAAGGGCACCAGAAATTTCCTCTGTGCCCTGTGTGGAAGGTGGATGAAGGCTGCACGAGAGCCCACAGAGCTGACGAGGAGTCAGGGATGGACGAAGCAGCCCTGCAGTGGAGCCTGTGGGGTTGACTGCCAAGGCCAGACAGAGGCCCTGGGTGAGGCTCAGAGGGGTCTGCAGCAGGTGCGATTGCTGGGGTGGGACAAGCCCGTGAGTGAAAGCTCTGTCAGAGCCAAGAGTCAGACCAAGGATTCACCAGTGGCAGACTTTAAACAGCAGGGGCCAGCAGAGCGCCTAGTGACCAAGAGATAAGGGACATCACCATGGAGACAAGGGAATTTAGAGGACCCACAGGGCCTGCACATGCTGATCGGAGGCCTATCTTTTTTCCAAATGTTTTGAAATCTTCTCTCCTAATGTACGTTGTCCATGTTTGATTCTGCCCAGTTTTATCTCAATTTTGAAGTTCTGAAAGCTACATTGTGAGAAAGAAATAATGCCCTGATGTCCAGAACTGGTCATTTTGTTCTCCTGTTGGAGGTAAACAATCTCAAACAGTCTGAGGAATACCAACCTCAGACATGATTACCCCAGGAACATGATAGAAGGAGACAAAACAGGGCCATTTCATACGTCTGTCTAAGCACACACAAAAACAAGATAACTGTGCCAACCCACGAAATACCAAACATGCCCTCCACTTGCTAAATGAATGACTCATACTTCTTTATCCACTCATACCCCTGATTTCTGATCGTATTCAGTCTTGAACAAATCCCTGCTTCTTTATGCTCTCCCCAAATCACTCAATGGAAGCCCAAACCTATAACAGGTTCTCTGTAATACACTTACTGAGACACCCACGGTTACCTATGGTGTGTGTCCTCCCTTGTTGCAATGAATAGTAAAGCCAACTTGTTTAACTCTATGTGTAGTCCTGGTGTTCTTTGGCAGAGGGCATTGACAGATGAAATGGTCACTTTCCCCCAGTTCCTGTCATTGCCGTATCACCAACTACCGCTTTCTTCTTTGTTGGTCTATGCTAAGTCCAAGCAACTTGAGCATCAAAATAAATATTCATAGTAATAGACTGTAACTCTTTGAATACAGCAGGGATTCATGAATCCATACTGATATAAATCAATCAATGAGTAAAAGAAGAGGGAAAGCAGACCCAGATAAGATGGTTTATCCGAGACCCTAGTCTGCCATCTTCTCGGTCTGCCGGCTTTCCAAATAAGGTTGTATTCCTTGCCTCAGCACCTCGTCTCCGGTTCATTGGCCTGTCGTGCGGCGAGCAGAGCAAGCTTGGACTTGGTGCCAGCCTGAGGCCCTTTCTGATGAGGAATATGAACAAGACCCCAAAGAACCTAAAACTCCAATTTGCATGACTAGAGCCCATCCTTCCAACCTGTGATACTGAACAGAGAAGAACATCTGTGCTTATTTGGGTGGACTCCTAGGTACTCCAGAACATGGGAAGGAACCAAGAGGGAAAAAACTCCCCTTGAAGAGAGAAATGCTGTTTCTTGGAGGGAGGAGGTGGTTTTCAGGCTGAGAGATGGGAGGGGGATTGGATAAAGGCAGAGAGCAAATCAAAGGTGACAAAACCAGGTATGGGGGAAGACAGATGCAGGGGAGAGAAGCATCTACATTAGCTGTACTGGCACAGTCTGACAGAAATAAAATGTAAACTTTAAAATTGTCTTTAATTGTGAAATATGCTAATTTTTAAGAGGTTATTTTGGAGAAAATTATTAAAAGTAAATTTTATATAAGCCAGCCACACATATAATCTTAAATTTTCTAGCAGCCATAATTTTTTTAAAGTAAAAAGAAACAAGTGAAATTAATTTGAACAAGATGCCAAAAATATCATTTCAATTTGTAATAAATATGAAAATATTAATGGGAAAAAAAAAGAAGAGGGAAAGCTCTACTTTACATTAGAATGCCAATGAATGAGTGTAGAAGAAATGATGGAATTAGAAAATCACAATTTTGAAAAGATCATAGAATAAGTAATTCATAATAAGTAAATCATATTGAGAAATAATTCATGATGAGAAATGGGATAATTACATAGTCTAAAGTATCTCTCCACAAAACACTTATAAGTTACTTATTAAGTAATAAGTATGGCATACTTACCAATTATCTTTACAGTGGAGAAACCTGGCAGACATCATTTTAACAAGTGATAACATTTAATATCACCAGTAAAGGGACAAATTGACATTGTGCACTTCCTATGATATGCTGAGAAGAACCCAGCATCACTTCTGGGGTATTCCTGTAAAAAATGCATAAACTATGAGTAAATATTAGACAAATCCAAATTGAGGGGCATTTTACAAATAAATAGCCTGTACTCTTCAAGAAAGACAAGGAGCCTGAGGAACTATTCCTAACTGAAGAAGACTGAAGAGATATAACAGCTAAATGCAGGATTGGATCCTGTACTGGTAAGAGACATTATTGGGACAAGAGGCAAAATTTGAATAGAGCTTATAGATTAGATGGTAATATTGGACTGATGTTAATTGTCTCATTTTGATGGTTGTGCTGTGGTTATATAGGAGAGTGTCCTAGGTTTTTTTTTTTTTGCCTGCGCTGCATGGCTTGTGGGATCTTAGTAGTTCCCCGACCAAAGATTGAACCCGGGCCCCGGCAGTGAAAGTGCCGAGTCCTAACCACTGGACCGCCAGGGAATTTCCAGAGAGTGCCCTTGTTTTTATGAAATACACCCTGAAGTATTCAGGGTTAATGGGTCATCAATTCTGCAACTTATTCTCAATGATTTAGAAATATTTACAGTTGGGGAATCTGGGTGAAGTGTACACAAGAGCTCTTTGTACTAGTTTTGCAACTTGATGTGAATTCTAAATCATTTTTTTATAGGAAAAAAGAAACATAGGAAGGAAGGAAGAAAAAGCTAAGTTAAGTCTGGAGGTTCTGCATGCATCCTCTCTTTCCTTGGAGCCAGAGTTGAATCATGGGGGTATCAACCTCCAGGAGAGGGCAGCAGATCTCATGGTGGTGTGGTTGTAGCCTTTGGTCATAATCTCAGTTATTATTTCTTTTTTAATGTTAACATGGTCACATTTTTACTTCTTTAATTTGAATCTAGCATCTTCTTGGCTTCAGCTGGGGATTCATTTAACTGATCTATATAATTTAATTAATATACAGATGTCGAGGAGTTAAGACTTAGTGAATCTTTTTAAAAAAAATAATAAATTTATTTATTTATTTTTGGCTCTGTTAGACCTTCGTTGCTGCGCATGGGCTTTCTCTAGTTGCGGCACGCAGGGGCTACTCTTCGTTGCGGTGCACCTACTTCTCATTGAGGTGGCTTCTCTTTGTTGCAGAGCACGGGCTCTAGGTGCACGGGCTTCAGTAGTTGTGGCACGTGGGCTCAGTAGTTGTGGCTCGTGGGCTCTAGAGCGCAGGCTCAGTAGTTGTGGTGCACGGTCTTGGTTGCTCCACAGCATGTGGGATCTTCCCGGACCAGAGCTTGAACCCGTGTCCTCTGCATTGGCAGGCGGATTCTTAACCACTGCACCACCAGGGAAGTCCAAGACTTAGTGAATCTTTACTTGATATTCTTGATATGTTCTTGGTATTTTCTTACAGTAAGCTTGTATATTCATGATATATAAAGTCAGGATTATTATATGTTGTGTCTTAATATTTTTTATTTGTAAAGTTTATATTCATCTCTTTTTATAAATTAGATGTAATGTACACTGTCTTTGAAAATAGAATTAATTGTTATGCCTATATATGAGATATAGTGAAACAAGAATTAATTACATAAGACTGAATGAACTCATGAAGGATGATTACAGTTTTTGTTTGAACTATTGTTGATATTTTTTGTAATGTTCTATTTTCTGGATATTTGAGGGAGACCTTTTTCTCTCATGTTAAGCTAGCTATATCTCATAATTCAGTAATTATAACTCTGTTTTTTTTTTGACTCTGCTTTTGTAAACGGAAATGAAATATTTGTAAATGATACCTTTCTCCTTGCCTGACCCCTTCAGAATTTGGAAACTCTTGTTGAATATTCTTAATTTCATGACATATAATGATCATATTTTCATAACAATATGGTTACTGGCATAGATTTAGTAAGAATCTGTTTCCTTTTTACCAAGACATAATTGGAAATATTGATTATACAACCAAGGCTATGCCTGGAATGTTATGTTTGAGGATGATGCTCATTCAATCAAATGTGGTCAGACACTTCTAAGGAACTAAGGTTGACTTTATGGAGCCAATGCTTACAAACCCTTCTAGGAAAACTGGCTGCTACTTGGCTTACAGGGTTACCAGCTTCTAGGTAGGTAAGGCCACCTTCTGCCAGACCCAGGAATCTTAGGTCTTCAAGAACAGAGGAATTCACCCAATGGGTACTACAGGTGAAAACTGGTGGTGAGGTCTTGGTGCAGCTACCTAGCCTCAAGAGGCTTTTAAAAGTCAAATTTGAGATTTTTTTAAAACCTACAGCAAAGCAAACTTAAGAACGCCTAAATGGCAGATTATCACTCTTTTTGCACCAATGTAAACAGTGAAGACAAATGTTATGAGACCAGCCTTATTTTGTGATCAAGAATAATCTTCTGCTGAGATTATTTTTGATTAAAAGGGAGGAGATTATAGAAAAAAAAATTGTACTTCAATGGGAAACTATGCATTGTCTTGAGTAAGTGTTCCCAGCTATCTGATTCTAGCCCTGTTCATTGCCTTTGAATTATTTTGCAGCTCTTTTAAAATTACAGGTAACTGAGGAATATTGTCAAAGACAAAATCAAACAATTAAGAAGGTTGACTTTATTCAGGCTATCACAATAGGGAGATCACCCAGATCCGTGGATCAGAGTACCTCAGCAGGGTGGTTTTACTTAGACTTTTTTTTTTTTTTTTTTTTTGCGGTACACGGGCCTCTCACTGTTGTGGCCTCTCCCGTTGCGGAGCACAGGCTCCGGACACACAGGCCCAGCGGCCATGGCTCACGGGCCCAGCCGCTCTGCGGCATGTGGGATCTTCCCAGACCGGGGCACGAACCCGTGTCCCCTGCATCGGCAGGCGGACTCTCAACCACTGCGCCACCAGGGAAGCCCTAGACTTTTTTATAGAGAGAAGCAGACAAATTATAGGTGGAATGATTTACAGTTGAGATTGTTTCGTAATCAGGGAAACTCTCAGTCAGTGGAGCAGGAAATGTTTACCTCTGTGTCTAGCTAGTTTCAGGGGATAAACAGTGCTAATCTCAGTTAATCATTTATGTGACAAAGAGCTGGTAGTTGGAGACTGTGTGCCTGGCCTTGTTGTTGGGGTCTGGACCAAAGGGGAAAAGTTCGTGACTGGCCTTGTTACAGGTAAACAAAGGAGAGGTGAGAAGGAGTGGACAGTGCATCTTATCTAAGTCCTGGGGGAAGAGTGGTTCTTTGCAGTCATTTCCCAGAACACAAAAGGAGATTTCAGAAAGCAAAAGAGTGGGAGGTGGGCTTCTTAACCATTGTTGTGTTCTGGGAGCACAGGGCTCAAGTAAAGTTCAATATTGTCAAAATGCAAACTCAATCTCTTCCTACAGAGTTCCAGTGAACTTCTTTCTCCCTCTTGTTGAAAAATTGCCCTTATTTGCAATTCAGTATCTTTTCTCCATATAGATTTGTGCTTCTTGACTTTTGAACCAGTTATAACATCTGCCTGGTTCTCTCATATCTTATGAGTTCAATCCTTTTTTTTTTTTTTTTTTTTTAATTAATTTATTCATTTTGGCTGTGTTGGGTCTTCGTTTCTGTGCGAGGGCTCCCTCTAGTTGTGGCAAGCGGGGGGCCACTCTTCATCGCGGTGCACGGGCCTCTCACTATCGCGGCCTCCCGTTGCGGAGCACAGGCTCCAGACGCGCAGGCTCAGCAGTTGTGGCTCACGGGCCCAGCCGCTCCGCGGCATGCGGGATCCTTCCAGACCAGGGCTCGAACCCGTGTCCCCCGCACCGGCAGGCAGACTCCCAACCACTGCACCACCAGGGAAGCCCGAGTTCAATCCTTTTTTTAAAATTTATTTTTATTTATTTATTTTTATTGAGGTAACTGATTTATAACGTTTCACATATACAACATTATGTTTCTACTTCTGTATACTCTACATTGTGCTCACCACCAAAAGTTTAGCTTCCATCTGTCACTGTACAGTTGATCCCCTTTACCCATTTTGCCCTCCCTTTCCCCCCCACCCCTTTCCCCCTGGTAACCACTACTCCATTCTCTATATCTACATGTTTGTTTTTGTTTGTTTTGCTTTCTTCATTTATTTTTGTTATTAGTTTTTTATATTCCAGATATGAGCGAAATCATCCCATATTTGTCTTTCTCTGTCTGACTTATTTCACTTAGCATAGTACCCTCAAAGTCTCTCCATATTGTCACAAATGGCAAGATTTCATCTTTTTTATGGCTGAGTAATACTCCATTATATATATATGTATACATATTATATGTATATGACATATGTATATACCACATCTTCTTTATCCACTCATCTGTTGATGGACACTTAGGTTGCTTCCATATCTTGGCTATTGTAAATAATGCTGTGATAAACATAGAGGAGCATATATCTTTTCAAATTGTAATTTTTGTATTCCTTGGATACATACCCAGAAGTGGGATAGCTGAATCATATTGTAGTTCTATTCTTAATTTTTTGAGAAATCTCCATGCTGTCTTCCATAGTAGCTGCACAAATTCACATTTCCACCAACACTGTATAAGGTTTTCCTCTTCTCCACATCCTCTCCAACACGTGTTGTTTCTTGTCTTTTTGATAAGAGCCAATCGAGCAGGCATGAGATGATATCTCATTGTGTTTTTGATTTGCAGTTCCCTAATAATTAGTGATGTTGAACATCTTTTCATATGCCTGTTGGCCATCCATATGTCTTCTTTGAAAAAGTATCTATTTAGCTCCTCTGCCCATTTTTATTTTTTATTTTTTTTATTTATTTATTTTTTTTTTTTGCGGTACGTGGGCCTCTCACTGTTGTGGCCTCTCCCGTTGCGGAGCACAGGCTCCGGATGCGCAGGCTCAGCAGCCATGGCTCACAGGCCCAGCCGCTCCGCGGCATGTGGGATCCTCCCGGACCAGGGCTCGAACCCGTGTCCCCTGCATTGGCAGGCGGACTCTCAACCACTGCGCCACCAGGGAAGCCCCTCTGCCCATTTTTAAATTGGGCTGTTTGGTTTTCTGTGTTGAGTTGTATGAGTCCTTATTGGATATATCATTTGCAAATATCTTTTCCCATTCAGTAGGTTGTCTTTCGTTTTACTGATGGTTTCCTTTGCTGTGCAGAAGCTTTCTAATTTGATGTAGTCCCATTTGTTTATTTTTTGCTTTTTTTTCCCTTGCCTGAGGAGACATATCTAGAAAGATATTGCTAACACTGGATGTCAAAGAGCTTAGTGGCTAGGTTTTCTTCTAGGACTTTTATGGTTTCAGGTCTTTCATTCAAGTCTTTAGTGTATTTTGAGTTATTTTTTGGGTATAATGTGAGATAGTGGTCTAGTTTCACTTTTTTTTGCATGTGACTGTCTCATTTTCCCAGCACCAGTTATTGAAGAGACTATCCTTTATCAATTGTATGTTCTTTGGTCCTTTGATGCAAATTAATTGTCCACATATGCGTGGGTTGATTTCTGGGTTCTCAATTCTGTTCTATTGATCTATGTATCTTTTAATTTTTTTTGCCAATACCATGCTGTTTTGCCAATGCCATGTTGCCAATACCATTACTATAGTTTGTAATATAGTCTGAAATCAAGGAGTGTGATATCTCCAGCATTGTTCTTTTTTTTTCAGGATTAGTTTGCCTATTCGGGGTCTTTTGTAGCTCCATATACATTTTAGAAATTTTTCTTTTATTTCTGTGAAAAATGTCCTTGGGATTTTGATAAATATTGCATTGAATCTGTAAATTGCTTTAGGTAATATGAACATTTTGACAATGTTAGTTTTTCCAATCCATGAGCATGGAATATTTTACCATTTCTTTGTGTCTCCTTTAATTTCTTTCAACACAATATCTTATAGTTCAGTGTTTAGGTCTTTCATCTCTGGTTAAACTTATTCCTAGGTATTTTATTCTTTTTGTTGCACTTGTAAAGGAGATTGTTTTCTTAATTTCTCTTTCTACTAGCTCATTGTTAGTGTATAGAAATGCAATGGATTTTTGTATATTGGTTTTGTATCCTGCAACTTTACTGTATTTGTTTATTATTTCTAATAGTATTTTCGATGGAGTCTTTAGGGTTTTCTGTATATAAAATCATGTCATCTGAAAATAGTGACAGTTTTACTTCTTCCTTTCCAATTATGATACCTTTTATTTCTTTTTCTTGCCTAATTGCTCTGGCTAAGTCTTCCAATACTATGTTGAATGAGTGGCAAGAGTGGGCAACCTTGCCTTGTTCCTGATGTTAGAGGGATAACTTTCAATTTTTCACCATTGAGCATGATATCAGCTGTGAGTTTGTAATATATGGGCTTTATTATGTTGAGGTACATTCCTTCTATATGCATTTTATTGAGAGTTTTTAATCATAAATGGGTGTTCAATCTTGTCAAATGCTTTTCCTGCATTTATTGATATGATCATATGGTTTTTATCCTTCCTTTTGTTAATATGGTGTATCACATTGATCACTTTGTGGATGTTAAACCATCCTTATATCCCTGGAATAAATCCAACTTGATCATGGTGTGTGATCCTTTTAATATATTGTTGTATTTGGTTTGCAAATATTTTGTTGAAGATTTTTGCACCTATGTTCATAAGATACATTGGCCTATAATTTTCTCTTTTTGTGTTGTCTTTGTCTGGTTTTGGTATCAGGGTGATGTTGGCCTTGTAAAATGACTTAGGAAGCATTCCCTCCTCTTAAATTTTTTTGGAAGAGTTTGAGAAGGATAGGTATTAAATCTTTTAATGTTTGGTAGAATTCACCTGTGAAGCTGTCTGGTCCTGGTCTTTTGTTTTTTGAGAGCTTTTTGATTACTGTTTCAATCTCTGTAGTTGTGATCAGTCTCTTCAGATTTTCCATTTCTTCATGATTCAGTCTTGGAAGGTTGTACAATTCTAAGAATTTGTCTGTTTCTTCTAGGTTGTCCAACTTGTTGTCATATAGCTATTCATAATATTCTCATATAATCCTTTGTATTTCTGTGGTATCTGTTGTTATTTCTCCTCTTTCATTTATGATTTTATTTATCAGAACCGTCTCTCTTTTTCTCTTAGTGAGTCTAGCAAAAGGTTTGTCGATTGTGTTTATCTTTTCAAAGAACCAGCTCTTAGTTTCATTGGTCTTTTCTGTTGTCTTTTAAATCTCTATTTCATTTATTTCTGCTCTGATCTTTATTTTCTTAATTCCTCTGACTTTGGGCTTCATTTGTTCTTCTTTTTCTTGTTCCTTTAGGTGTAAGATTAAATTGCTTATTTGAGAGTTTTCTTGTTTCTTGAGATAGGCTTGTATTGCTATAAACTTCCCTCTTAGTACTTCTTTTGCTGTATCCCATAGATTTTTAAATAAATAAATAAATAATTTATTTATTTATTTTTGGCTGTGTTGGGTCTTTGTTGCTGCGTGCAGTCTTTCTCTAGTTGCGGCAAACGGGGCTACTCTGTGTTGCGGTGCATGGGCTTCTCATTGCGGTGGCTACTCTTGTTGTAGAGCATGTGCTCTAGGTGCGTGGACTTCAGTAGTTGCAGTCTGTGGGCTCAGTAGTTGTGGCTCATGGGCTCTAGAGCACAGGCTCAGTAGTTGTGGCACATGGGCTTAGTTGCTCCGCAGCATGTGGGATCTTCCCAGACCAGGATTCGAACCTGTGTCCCTTGCATTGGCAGGCAGGTTCTTAACCACCGTGCCACCAGGGAAGTCCCCTGTATCCCATAGATTTTGGTGTGTCAAATTTTCATTTTCTTTGGTCTTCTGGTAATTTTTTATTTCTCCTTTGATTTCTTCATTGACCCATAGTTGTTCAGTTTGGGATTTTTTGTTCATATTTGGGATTTTTTCCAAAAAATCCCTGGTGGTGCAGTAGTTAAGAATCCGCCTGCCAATGCAGGGGACATGGGTTCGAGCCCTGGTCCAGGAAGATCCCATATGCTGCGGAGCAACTAAGCCCATGCGCCACAACTACTGAGCCTGTGCTCTAGGACCCGTGAGCCACAACTACTGAGCCCACAGGCCACAACTACTGAAGCCCACGTGCCTAGAGCTCGTGCTCTGCAACAAGAGAAGCCACCGCAATGAGAAGCCCATGCACCACAATGAAGAATAACCCCCACTCTCCACAACTAGAGAAAGCCCACGCGCAGCAACGAAGACCCAACACAGCCAAAAATAAATAAATAAATAAATAAAAAAAATAATAAATAAAATTTAAAATCCTGTGGTTGATTTCTAGTTTCATACCATTGTGACTGAAAAATATGCTTGATATGATTTCAGTCTTCTTAAATTTATTGAGACTTGTTTTGTGTCTCAACATATGGTCTATCCTTGAGAAAGTTCCATGTGTACCTGAGAAGAATGTGTATTCTGTTGTATTTGGATGGAATTCTATACAAATCTTATTAAATCCATTTAGTCTAATGTTTCACTTAAGGTCATTATTTCCTGTTGACTTTCTGTCTGGATGACCTATCCATTGATGTCAGTGGGGTGTTAAAATCCTGTACTGTTATTGTGTTGTCGTCAGTTTCTTCCTTTAGGTCTTTTAATAATTGTTTTATATACTTTTATGTTCCCATGTTAGGTGCATATATATTAATCACTGTTATGTCTTCTTGATGAATTGTCCCCTTTATCATTATATATTGTCCATTTTTGTCTTTTATTACCTTTTTGGCTTGAAATCTATTTTGTCTAATATGAGTATGGCTACACTCATTTTCTTTTGGCTGCCATTTGCTTGGAGTATCATCTTCCATCCCTTCGCTTTTAGCCTATAGTGCTGAGGTGAGTCTCCTGGATGCAGCATATAGTTGGGTCTTGTTTTTTAATCCATTTAGCCACTCTGTGACTTTTTTTGTTAGTTAATTAATTAATTTATTTATTTTTGGCTGCATTGGGTCTTCGTTGCTGCCCACGGGCTTTCTCTAGTTGCGGCGAGCAAGGGCTACTCTTCGTTGCGGTGCATAGGCTTCTCATTGCGGTGGCTTCTTTTGTTGCAGAGCATGGGCTCTAGGTGCATGGGCTTCAGTAGGTGTGGCACACAGTCTCAGTAGTTGTGGCTCACAGGTCCTAGAGCACAGGCTCAGTAGTTGTGGTGTACGGGCTTAGCTGCTCCGTGGCATGTGGGATCTTCCCGGACTAGGGCTCGAACCCATGTCCCCTATATTGGCAGGCAGATTCTTAACCACTGCACCACCAGGGAAGTCCCACTCTGTGTCTTTTGATTGGTGAATTCAATTCATTTACGTCTAGGGGGATTATTGATAGATGAGGCCTTATTAATACCATTTTCTCTTTTGTTTTCTGGTTACTCTGTATCTCCATTGTTTCTTTTTTCCTTGTATTTCTGTCTGCCATTTTGGTTTGGTGGTTTTCTCAGTTTCCTCTTTTTTATGTTTTGTGTCTCTGCTCTATATTATGTTTTGTGGTTACCCTGAGGTTTGTATAAAATGTCTCATAGATAAAATGGTCCTTTTTCTGCAGATAGCATCTTATCTTCACTTGCCTATACAGGTTGCATCCTTTTCCTCTCCCACTTGTATGGTTTTTTTTTTTTTTTCCCTCAAACTATCTCTTTTTATGTTGTGAGTTTGTTACCAAATTGAAATAGCTAGAGATATTTTTATGCTTTCCCCCCTTTAACCTTTATCCTATAAAAAGTTTTTGCAAACCTATTCTGATAAAGATTTGCAATTTTCTAATTCTGTTTATCACCTTGCTCAAAATTCTGTTCGGTGTTCTTTTGTGTTCTTTTGCCTTTTTGTTTCTGGTAGAAAAGCTCCTTTCAAAATTTTTTGTAAGGCGGGTCTAATGTTTATGAATTCCCTCAGCTTTTGTTTGTCTGGGAAAGTATTTATTTCTCCTTCATATCTGAATGAACTTTTCTGGACAGAGTAGTCTTGGGTGACAGTTTTTATCCTTCAGAATTTAAAAAATGTCTTTCCACTCCCTCTTGGCCTGTGGAGTTTTTGCTGACAAATATGCTGATAGACTAATGGGGGTTCCTTTGTAGGTTACCATTCTTTTTTCCCTGGCTGTCTTTAAAAAACATTCTTTGTCATTGACATCTGACAATTTAAATACAATGTGTCTTGGAGAAGGCCTCTTGGCATTGAGGTAATTAGGTGTTCTCTTAGCTTCATGGACTTGTGTGTCCAGTTCTTTCCCTAGGTTTGGCAGGTTCTCAGCTATTATTTCTTTAAATAAACTCTCTGCTCCCTTTCCCCTCTCTTCTCCTTCTGGGATACTCATTACCCTAATGTTGCCCTTCCTAAAAGAGTCAGATTGCTCTTGTAGAATTTCCCTCATTTAAAAAATATCTTATTTCTCTTTCCTCTTCCACTTTTTTCATTTCTAGGTTTCTATCTTTGAGCTCAATAATTATCTCTTTCATATGGTCTGCTCTATTTCCATTGCTTTCTTATGCATCCTCATCTTGTTTATTGAGTTCTTTACCTCCAGCATTTCTGTTTGGTTCTTTTTTAGAGTTTCAGTCTCTTTGGTAAAGTATTCCTTCTGTTTGTTAATTTTATTCCTGAGCTCATTAAACTACCTTTCTGAGTTTTCTTGTAGCTCATTGAGTTTCTTCATGACAGCTATTTTGAATTCTCTATCAGTTAGATTAGTATTCTGTGACTTTTAAGTTTAATTTCTGGAGAATTGTCATTTTCTTTTCTTTTTTTCCTTTCTCTCACCTGTGTACCGGGGTGGCTGCGTTGCCCTTGACAGGTCAAAGTGGTCACAGCCCCCCGGAAAGCTTCTGTGGCAGACGGAAAAAGCACCCACCTGGGGCTGCAGCCAGGTGCAGAGTGAGTCTGCAGTGTCATTTTCTTTTGGTGGTATAATGTGAACTGTGGCTTTTCATAGTACTTGATGAACTATTCCTCTGCCTGTGCCTTTGAAGTAGTGACAGGTTAGAAGTTAGAGGCCCTTCTCTTTTTCTAGTAGGTGGTGCTATAGTACAAGTTTTTGGTTTCTCTTACCTGGGCTGCCTTCGGTTTTATTTAGGAGTCAGTGCTTTCCACCATCTCTGTAATAGGTGTGGCTCTGTGCCTTCATTATAGCTTCTTATGCCTCTGGGTTCGTTGCTGCTTTGCTTCTGCCAATGCTGCTGTCGTTGCTTCCTGGTGCACTGGGATGATGGGCTCTTCCCTTGCCACTACTTTCCCCTGAGTCACAGGATCTGCCCTGTCAGGGGAGGCCTAGGGAGAGGGGGGAGCCCAGATCACTCAGGCACCTCTGTCCTGGCTGGTGTTTTAAGGTTCACGGGCTCTGCCACTGCGAGTCTGGGGGCAAGGACCAGGAGCATGGGTGCCTCAGCAGCTGGAGGGACAGGGTCCCAGGCCCCACTGCTGCTGCTGCTGCCCAGTTACCTGTGGCTGCCGGGGCTGCTGGAGTCGTGTGTTGCTTACCCTGCTGCTACCAAGTTCTCTGGGGCTGTGGACTCAACTGCCATGGCCGGAGGGCCAGGATTGCAGCCACTGACTCTGCTGTTCCCTCAGTTCTGCCTCTTGTATGTGTTCTAGTCCACCACCTTTAGATGTACAGATGTTTGGAATTCTCTGGTGTCCTGGTGTGTTGGGCAGAGGCACCTTTGTTGAAGTTTGGATGTCTTACTCATTGTAGATTGAATGGGAGAGGCACAGGGGGCTTTGACTCTGCCATGTTGCTGACATCACCCAGTCAATTCTTTAATATGTATTCCTTTTTATATTTGTACGAGAGTCATGATTTTGCCTTTTTTTCTGAAAATTGTCTTTAAACAGTATAATCCCTAGAGTTTATTCAGATTTCACCAGTTATACACACATTCATTTGTGTGTGTGAACAAGCCAGTTTCGGAGGGTTCCAGTGAGAGGCAAGGAAATCATGAGAACTTTGGAAAGTTTAAAGGCTGATGTTGGCCACAGTGAAGACTGACACCCTGAGGTTAAGAGTTATCAGAGCGAAATGGGATAAATCTTTTGGTGGGGATCATTCTGGATACAGAGTCTAATACTTAGTTTTTCATTTTCAAGAATTATTATTTCTGCATTCCTTGGCCATGACCTGGATATGTTAAAACATAGGATTAAGAGTTAGACAAAATTGGATTAAAAATGGTTCTACCGGGCTTCCCTGGTGGCGCAGTGGTTGAGAGTCCGCCTGCTGATGCAGGGGACACGGGTTCGTGCCCCGATCCCGGAAGATCCCACATGCCGCGGAGCGGCTGGGCCCGCAAGCCATGGCCGCGGAGCCTGTGTGTCCGGAGCCTGTGCTCCACAACGGGAGAGGCCACAGCAGTGAGAGGCCCGCGTACAGCAAAAAAAAAAAAAAAAAAAAAAATGGTTCTACCACTTACTTGCTATATGATCCTGGGGAAGGATCTTATTCTCTTTCAACCTAGATGTCTAATGCTGATATCTGCCTCATAGAATTGTTGTGAGGATCAAATGAGATAAAGACTGTAATGGGCTTGGCATATAGAAAGTACAGGTGACCTTTGAACAACACAGGAATTAGGGGCACCCACCCTCTGAGTGCTTGAAAATCTACTTGTAAGTTATAGTGGACCCTCCATATCCATGGTTCCTCCATATCTGTGATTCTGCACGTGCAGATTCAACCAAGCCCAGATTCAACCAACCTTGTATTGTGTAGTACTGCAGAATTTACTATTGAAAAGAATCTGTGTAAAAGTGGACCTGCTCAGTTCGAACCCATGTTGTTCAAGGGTCAGCTGTACTCAGTAAATGATAGCCATTATTATTAAAACAACTTTCTATGTTTAAACCAAGAAAAGGCCTTGGTTTAGACATAGAAAACTGCAGAAGCCACCATGTCTTTATTTTACTCTAGACCCATTAATACTCAAACAAGCAGAGTTCTTTCTCAACAAGGACAAATGGAATAATAGTTCATCAAATCATCAACCTCAATGATAGGTTAATGATGAAAAGCACAGGTGCATGTTAGTTGATACCTGTTCTTTGTTTTCTTTGCAACTTTTATATTTCTTTTCATGTAAGAAAGGATTTATAAGGCTGTTCATATAAATGATTTTACAAATCAGAAAAAAAATCTGACAATGTGTCAGGAAAATATGGGTAATGCAGGCATCTGTGCATAGTATGCTCTTCTGACATATCCTAGGTCCACTAATGATCTCAGAGGGGTCTGAGTAGTGTTCCCACTAGAGGGTGGTGAGGGACTCCTGCAGGGCTGACAAATCCAAGTCCTTTCTTCAGGTCTTTCTTTCAGCTTTATGTATCACTAAGGACCTGCTAATTCAGGATTGCTAAAATGAGGCATTTGTAAACTAAAATTTGCACAGTACTCAGGTGTCATCAGGATTCAACTATTGATTCATTCTACTAAGATCCTGTATTCTCTGGGAAAGTTAAAAGTCTCCTGCCTGCAAGCAGACACCCCCATGTTGGAATTCTCTGTTTCCAGGGCTTTTTTTTTTTTTTTATCAGTGCATTAGCAGCATTGACCTGACGTGGTTGAGCTGCTATTACTGCTTTTTGATAATGAACTGGTAGCTTTGTTTCGTCATCATCTATTCAGTGTCATGTAAATTGTTAGATTTCCCCCTTCAGGGTGTTGCAATGCATATTTGCATCAAAAGTAGCTTTGCTTTTAAGAAAAAAGTAGTTTTGCTTTCTGGTTCAGGTATCTATACCTTATTGTTAAAGTGGACGTATACAAATTTTAAATCTACTTGTGTAGTGACACTACATTGGTGATGTACTTTCAGAGAGTGTAAGCTAGTTAAATAACGTATAATATCAGACAAGTATAATAAAAATACTGCCTATTTTAAAGTTTATAGGGCATTGTTTTCTGATTAAAAAGACTCAAGTAAACTCATATTCTCTTACATAGTACATAGTAAACAAATTCACATGTAATTGTAGCAACAAGTTTGCTGCAACTTTTAATTTTGTTCCTTTTCAATTCTGTATTATCACTGGTTCTTTTTTGAGTGAGGCATTATGCATGGGTGAGTAAAATAGATTCCATGATCAAAACCATTTGAAGGATACTTTTCTAAATTCTTTGATGGGATTATAAATGCTTACCATCACAATCCTTAAACATTACACAATAGCAACAAAATAACCAACATGGGACTCTCCCTCCAATTTCTCACCTTGCTCATCCAGAGATCCTGGCTACCTTGACCTGCTTCCATAAATGTAGAGCCTGTCTATTATGCTTCATCCTGACCTCTTCTGATGCATAAATACATCAGGATGATATCCCAGGACACATCTCATCATTATCTTATCATTCATTTCTCAGCTGGCACAAAATGTCATTTTCTCAGGGAGGCCTTCCTGGAACATACTGTTAACCTGTGTGTCATTCTCTGTCCTATTACCCTGTTTATTTATTTCAGAATAGTTATCATGGTATCAAATCATCAGTCTACTCCTGTCTCCTCCTCAGTCTCCTCCTGTCTGTCTTATTCATTGCCATATCCCCAGCACTTAAAAAAATGTCTAGAACAGAAGTAAGCACTAAGTGAAGATTGGCTAAACAACGAATGAGTGCTTTACTCATTTATTCATTTCATGTTGCTGTTCTGGGGACCAGATGACTGGAAGGTCCATGGAGGCAGAAGCTCTCATTTAAGCCTGATGGCATGTTGCATGTACAGGAGGTCCACCTGCCAGCTGACCAGTGGGGATTATCAGCTACCCCAGCCCTGTATTTTCTTCTTCAATTGCAGAAATTGAAGCAGGGCTGCTGTTTTTCATTGCATCCCCCAACCTCCTCCATCCCCATGAGAAATAGTCCAAAGCTCTGGAAACTCATCTTAGGTGTATTGTCTGAATCCCCATCTCCTATCAAGGAGCACTGAGCTGCTCTGACTGTGAGGGTTTCATATAATTAGAAATGGTGGAAGCTGTGTGTGAGCTGAAGCTGTGAGTGATGTCAACATCAAGGAAGCATGCAGAGTTGATAGGTGGGTGGGTGGCTGAGGTCCTTGAGCCCTGGTGATTCATCCGAAGGTAGAGGAGGGCCAGGGCAGACACTGATGAAAGTTGAATATATGGATCCGGGAATCAGAGAGTCTGGGAGGTGACAGTGGGGAGCAGTGGAATGAGAGAATAAGCTGGAAGTGGTGAACAGAGGAATTTTGTGGGGGGTTATTTATTTTTTGTTGTTGTTTAATTCCTTTATTGAGATATAATTTACATACCATAAAATTCACCCATTTGAAGCACACAATTCAATGGTTTTTAGTATATTTGCAGAGTTATGCAATCATCACCACAGTCTAATTTTAGAACATTTTTAAAAATCATCCCCCAAAGAAATACTGTACTCATTAGCAGCCATTCCGCTTTTACCTACCCTGTTCCCCACTAAGTCCTAGGCAACCACTAATTTACTTTCTGCTTCTATGAATTAGCATATTCTGGACATTTCATATAAATGGGATTATATAATATGTGGTCTTTTTTTTTTTTTTTTTTTGCGGTACGCGGGCCTCTCACTGTTGTGGCCTCTCCCGTTGCAGAGCACAGGCTCCGGACGCGCAGGCTCAGCGGCCATGGCTCACGGGCCCAGCCGCTCCGCGGCATGTGGTATCTTCCCGGACCGGGGCACGAACCCGTGTCCCCTGCATCGGCAGGCAGACTTTCAACCACTGTGCCACCAGGGAAGCCCCATAATATGTGGTCTTTTGTGACTGGTTTTTCTTTTACTTAGCATGTTTTTAATATTCATCTATGTTGTAGCCTATATCATGTGCTTCATTTCTTTTTATGGCCAAATAATATTCCAATGTATATATATGTAACATCTTATGTATTCATTCATCAGCTGATAGACATTTGGGTTGTTTCCACTTTTTGGCTATTATGAACAATGTCACTATGAACATTTGAATACAAGTTTTTGTGTGAACATATGTTTTCATTTCTTCTGGGTATATATCTAGGAATGGAATTGCTAGATCATATAGTAATTCTGTGTTCAACACTTGGAGGAACTGCCAAGCTGTTTGCCAAAGTCTGCACCATTTGCATTCTACTGGGGGCTATTTCTGGCAGATGGTTTTATGAATTTGTTCTGGACACTTGAGTCCCCTGAGTACCACGAGAATGAGTGTGTTGGGATTCTGCTTGGTCCTACTATTTAACTATAGCTGCACAAACCCCTGGATCCCATGAGGCCCATTTGCTATGATTTTACCCATATGTAACCCCAGAGGTGTATTGCGACCAGTGAGTCCTCTCAGGCCTCATGTCCCCCCATCTGTTCATACATTCTGTTCACTGCCTTCTCCACATGAAGCTCTCCTAACCTCTAGCCCAGTAGTTTCAACTCTGGCTGCACATTAGAATCTCATGGGGAGCTTTCAAATGCACCAAAGCCGTGGCCCATGCCAAAGGTTCTGATTTAATTGGTCTGGGGTAAAGCCTGGGTATTAGGATTATTTGAAAATCTCCTCATATGATTCTAATGTGCAGCCAGGATTGAGAACCTTTGCTCCAGCTAGAGGAATCCTTTCTCCTTTGAACTCCATAGCAGTTTCTCTCTCTCTCTCTCTCTCTCTTTTTGGCCATGTGGCGCTCTTGCAGGATCTTAGTTCCCCGACCAGGGGTCGAACCTAGGGCCCCGGCAGTGAGAGCACCAAGTCCTAACCACTGGACCACCAGGGAATTCCTGCAGCTTCTCTTTAATGGTGCTCAACAAAGCTTTAAAAACATGTTCTACATTTCATGGAAATTATTTACATATGTATTTTATTTTTATTTTTATTTATTTATTTTTTTTTGCGGTATGCGGGCCTCTCCCTGTTGTGGCCTCTCCCGTTGCGGAGCACAGGCTCCGGACGCGCAGGCTCAGCGGCCATGGCTCACGGGCCCAGTCGCTCCGTGGCATGTGGAATTTCCCCGGACTGGGGCACGAACCCGTGTCCCTTGCATCGGCAGACGGACTCTCAACCACTGCGCCACCAGGGAAGCCCTACATCTGTATTTTAGTTCTCCAGCTGTGCCACAAGCTCTTTGAGGACAGACATTGTGTTTGATCCCTCAAGTCTCCCACAGGGTTACCCAAGGACATTTGTTTATCCCCTCACCTGGGCTCAATAAACATTCATTAAACACACATGCGAAATCTATCCCTGAAAAAATGAACTAAAAATAGCAAGAACTGCATGACTTTGGGCAAGTTACATAACCTCTGAGCCTCTCGTGAAAGACTGGGTTACAGCAGTCTCCAGCTGGCATTATTGTGGAACAATGCACAGGACCCAGCCCGGCAGGAAGTTATCATGAGATCTAACTTGGCCACCCTCCTAAACTTGCAGCCCCTCTGCACATTTCCCATTCTGCCTTCCCTGATTTGCTTTTTCTCCTTGGCACTTAGCACATACTCTATGTTTCTCTCACTTATCTTCTTTACTGTCAGTCTCCACCCACCCCCAATGTAAGCTCCATGTGGATAGAGATTTTTGCCAGTTTGGTTCACTGCTATATCTTCACAATTCAGAACAGTGCCTAGCAGGTAGTAGATGCTCAATAAATATTTATTAAAACAATAAATAAATATTTCAGCTTATTTTTCAAGAGGTTTAATCCCTGTCCTCTATTCCAGCAACATGAATTACTTTTTGGTAAATATTTGTAGTCTTTATTATAAAGCCTTCCTTTTCCAGTAAAAATGATATTTCTAACATAAACATGTTAGAATTCATTGTGTTTTGGAAATGTAATGTCAGTTCTGAGAGAGTCGGCAGTAGCTCTGTTTAAGCCCTGGGAAGGCTGGAGCAGGGATCACGGGCACATTTCTGGGACTGTTGTATGTGGACTGGAGCAGGGGAACAGGGCCTGGGATGGTTAGTTGAAGCCAAGGAAACCTGAACACCAGGTGTTCTTGCACTGTTAGGACACTACTCCTAGGTGTTACAGAGGATGATGACCATGGTGATGGAGGTGGCCAAGAAAAGCAGGTAGATGCAGAAGAGCAGGGTGTCCATCATGTGGCTGAAATGCACCCACAGGTCAGCTAGCCGGGCCCTTGTCCATCCTGAGCCACCGTTCAGTTCTGCCTCTCTGGGTCCCAGCTCCTTCCCTCCCAATTCCCCTGGCTCCTTCTGCCCTGTGGAGAGGGCGGAGACTCAGCTGTGAAGTGGGAAGGAGACAGGATTAGAGAAATGGGAAATAGGGCCCAGTGCAGAGAGTGTGGGCAGTGCAGACTTCTCTTACCAGACAGGTGGGTGGGTGTGAGGCCCAGGCCCACGTCCTCCTTCCAGAGAGCAGCAGGGCAGCGTTTCCTTGGGCTGGTGCAGTGTAGAAGCAGGGAATGGAGGCAGCGAGGCCTGGGTGGGGGCTGGGTGGTGGCCAGGTGCAGCAGGTAGGTGATGACGATGGTCTCCAGCAGGCTGACCACCATCAGTGACAGACACAGGGCGAAGTAGACACCTGGGTGGCGGGAAGGAGTGCACCTGAGTGAGTCAGGTCCAGAGGAACCACCGAGCCCCCCTTTTTTCTGTCTCGCACACCGAGCCCTTTCTAAGATGACCACCGTCTCCCTCTGCTGCCTCAGCAGATCTAGCCAGTTCACCCGCCTACCCTGCCTCCTTATTTTTTCTTTTTTCATTTTTCAACAGTGGGGTGGGGGCCATACTGATGAGGGAGGTGTCACTGGCAGGGAGTAAGTCATTAACGTCATGAGCAGGAAGACGTTGTAGCCCAGCAGGAGTGTCATCTTGAATGGGGCACGGTTCTCACTTTCTACTGGCAGGAAGAAGCTGAGGGCGTCGATGGTGATCAGAAAGCTACTGGACGCCAGGAGGTTTATGACATAGAGGCTGGGCCTGCGCCTGACGGCCACCTGGTGGGGAGGAGTGAGCAGAGAACCAGGTGAAGCTAGAACTGAAGGGAAACCAAGAGATGATTCCAGGCTCTTCCTTTCTTGATGTCCTCACTCCAGCAGGGGCTCTTTCTGGGGCTGGATGAGGAGCAGCTTTCATATGACTAATAGGACTCCCCCCATACCCAGCAAAGAAAACCTAGGCCAGAGCTGGCAGGTTCAGAGAGGGGGACTTCTTTGGGGAACTTGGGAGAGAGGAATGCTATGAGGGTTATGGTGCCCAGGGACTTTCTGGTCTTAGGGCAAGAGGTGAGAGGCTCTGAGATTTAGAAGTGTACGATGAGAAAGATATGGGTGATGGACAGCCATGCCAGAATCTCTGGCCTGACATAGAACATGATCTGGTCAAAAAGGCTGAAGACCACAGATATCTTTGGGGTGGCCTTGTTGATGCCCAGGAGCTCCCACTCCCCTTGTGTGTGGCCAATGTCACGCGAGGTGTCTGTTATCTCCCACACTTCCTTGTCCATGCCCAGCAACATGTTTTCCAGGGCAGGGGAGACAGACACTCACTCAGCACACACCTGCTCAGCACCTACTCTGTGTGGGGCTCAGAGAGGTGATTCAACAACTGCTTTAGCTACCTCTTTCAGACAGTCCTGTAATGTGACTTCCTTGCTGCCCAATTGCCTCCTTTCAATTCTGGGCTTTCTCAGGAAGTCTTGTTCTCACTTAAGTTCAACTTCCCCTACCCCACCATCCACACACCCCCAGTTAGCAAATACCCCACTGTCCCTTTTTATGCATTTAAAAAAAAATGACTTTGCCTCTGAGTGCTTTTTTGTTGCCCACGGTTGATCTCAGTTTACCCCGTGCCAGAACTGCCACTGCAACTCACCTGTGTAGAGCAAAGAGCTAAAAGTGAGGGTGCAGTTCTTCTGGTCAAAAGAGAAGTAGATGTCCAGGCTACAGATGCCGGTCACCTGCATCCGTTTGTTGTCCACAACGCGACCTTCATTAGTCACACAGGCGGAGAGGCCATCCAGAGTGTGATCCATGTCGTTGCTAAGTGGTGGAAGGGGAGGGGGGACAAATGCTCTGGGTTTCACATCAGTTTACGTTTTGCTGTTAAGGCAGGGCTTCCCGAAGCTGCCACTCCGCCATCTTTTCTCCCTACTGCTTTCTCATTTCTAGCCGAGAAGTTGATGAGCTGTGATTGTGCTCCTCTCTGAAATAAGTTTTCAGTGGTCCCGCTGAATGGCTTTGCCCTGAAGTGCCCTTGCCTGCTCCTTGCAGAAGGGTCTTCCCCCGGCTTTTCCCAGCCCTGATACCCACAATTCCACGATGAAGATGTCTCGGAGCCACAGGTTCTCAGCTGTCACGGTGAGTTTATTGATATCACCACATTCTTCTGGGTCCCAGCTGATGAATGGGTGACTCCAGATCTAGGGCATAGGGCCCAGAGGGATGGTTATGGCTGAAACCTGGAGCTAGTTTATGTCAGCATCTCCTGCCCTTCCAGTCCCTTAAAAGTATATACATATGTATGTATTTTTTTCTAAATGTATGTACTATGGGCATATGATAAAACTTCAACAATTCCAGAAAGGTATACTATAAAGAATAATTTTTTCCCTCCTTAATTTAGTCCAACTCAGTTCATATCCCCAACTCAGGTCCATTATTAACAGTTTTTTATATATCATTCTAGAAAAAAATATATTCCAGCATTCATTTTTATTTACACAGATAGAATGATACTGTGCACATTGTTATGCATGTTGCTTTTTTGTTTTGTTTTGTTCTTTTTTTTTTTTGGCCACACCGCACGGCATGAGGGATCTTAGTTCCCCGACTAGGGATGAAACCTGTGGTCCCTGCAGTGGCAGTGCGGAGTCCTAACCACTGGACCACCAGAGAATTCCCTGAGGGTTTTTTGTTTGTTTGTTTGTTTTTTTAAAACCACATTTCCTTTTAAACTCTGATTCCTCTTCTCTTTCTGGTGATAATGTCCCTCTTCTCTAGCTAACAAAGTCTTACTGGCCTTTCACTTCCTGCTCAAGGGAAATCTTAAGCTGGGTGCTGGATACATTTGGACCTTGAAGCTTACTTAGGGGCTTCCAACTGTGCTGCCCTCCGTCTTTCTGTTTTTTCCATCTGAATTTCAAAGTTGATTGGCAGCCCAGAAAGTTATTTGTCACCAGCACTGGCCCCATTCTGGTTGGCTTTGTGTATTCCCTTGGGCACTGTCAATTTCAACAAATGTGATTTTTGCAAACAAAGCCAGAAAATCAGGCAAGGAGAAAGAGAGAAGAAGAAAGCTGAGCTTACATACCAACTTTAACCACAGAAATGACATCAGCAGCTGAAGCTGTGCATCCTGACCAAAAAATCCCCGTCCAGGATCATTAATGCCATGAAATCAGGTCCTAGTCTACCTCCTTCCTTTGTTTCCTAAGTGGTCCCATGTGACAGTTCAGCTTTTCAATTACAAGTCTCAAAAGAAAGTTCAGAAAAATGCAGGTTGCATGGAAAATATAGGGGAAAAAACAGCATGGGACCCATTGGGAATGTTTTCTTAGTATAATATTCCTATAAGGGCAGGACTCAAGGACAAACGTTACCTGCAGAAATGTCACAGCAGCGTTCCCCTTCATGTCTCTCCACCCCATAGGATGAACATTTAACTTGTACAGAATTCATTCAGGGGACTCTGCTCACTACTGGACAGGTGCAGTGTTGGATTGACAGGGTAAAGAGTTCTTGTTTCCTATTAGCAGGCTATGGAAAGAATGTTATCAGTCAAAACTCACCACTTTGAGGATGGCAGACAGGATGAAGGAGATGCTGATGTGAGTGGGGATGCTGTAGTTGATGACTGGACGGAAGTCCTTCTGGTTAAATATAGCCTGGAAGACAGCAGGGTCTACGCCAC
This sequence comes from Mesoplodon densirostris, assembly GCF_025265405.1. Classification (NCBI taxonomy): domain Eukaryota; kingdom Metazoa; phylum Chordata; class Mammalia; order Artiodactyla; family Ziphiidae; genus Mesoplodon; species Mesoplodon densirostris. The sequence continues at coordinate 106,411,006 of NC_082665.1, read as the reverse complement.
GCTGGTCAAAGACTGAACAATTGATGCTGAAAGTGTTTGCCCTTCCTGTAGAGAGTAGAGACCCCGTGAGATGGGAATAGGGCTTTTCTGTTTCCTAAGTGAGAGGAGTGCCAGGGCTGGGACCCTAGAGCCTCTCTGCAGAGAAAGAAAATGTGCACGTGGGGTGGGCATGTGAACCCCTCCTTCTTAGGCCAAGATTCCCGAATGCCAAGTTCTTCCTGCCAGGGCTGTGGGGGGGCTGGTCTGGTCTGGTCGGCAAATGATGGAAGTTGATGTGGTGAGCTGAGTCAGGGCTCAGCCCTTTCTTCCTGTGGTTTTGCTCCCATATAAAGCCTACCCAAATCTGTATGCAGACTGCCTCTCTGGGGAGGCCTATTCCTTCCATAGTCATAACCCTAAAGTTTTGGCCTTTGTCTGACCATACTTTTTTCTCTCTAGCTCTATTGTGATTCTTCCTCATAGACACTGAACAAAATTCCCCTAAAATTTTGTTTCTCAGTGTTCCCTTCCCACTTTCATGTTTTCTCATTTCCTGCAAGGAAAAGTTTGGAGAGAAGTAAACATGGGTGTGATGTAAAACATGTGGGAACTTAAGGAACATTGTATTCAATGTAAATTTATTGACTACCTACACTGTTCTGTGCTCTGTGCCCTTCTCAAACCCAATGACTTCCTCTAAGAACTGTGGGAGCCATTTTCATCATCACCATCTTGAAAAGATCTCATTGATCATCTACCATGTGACTGCTGGAGCTATGTGACGAAACGTAAAAGCCCTTCTGCCCACCTCACCCACACGCCAACCGCAGGTGACTGGTTATTCCTGTAGCTGAGCCCAGCAAGTTCTTTCCCATGCCTCTTCTACTGTCTCCCCATACCAGTTAACTCATAAGGTACATCTCCAGACTAAGGAGAAACATATCTGGGGGGAAGCAAACATTGTCCTTTTCCCTCCACATTACCTCCTCTACAAGATCTTCTCAAGAGAGGTGGGAAAGGAGTTATATTATTATTAATAGGACCCAAACGGCCCTGTTCATAGTTACTAATCTTGGTATAAAGGAAGAGTTGAACATTATAAAGGGGTGGAATCAGAAAAGTGGTAAAATGGAAGGACAGACAATTTGGTAGATGTCTATGCAGGCAAATGAGACGGGCGCTATGCGTACTGATCAGTGAAATGGGTGTTTCATCTGTTTCCCAAAGGAAACCAAAATATAGATACTACAGAGAAAAGAAATGTATAACCCAGTTAATTTAGATGCTTTCTAGTTCTGGGGAATGAGGGGGTTTCTGGAATTTTCCCAGAACAGTATTCCCCTCTTTCCCTGTTCTTGCCCCGTCTTACCTTGAAGCAGAAGGCTGACAGGGAGGCAGAGGAGGAATCCCCCTGTGGTGGGCCACCCCCCTTCCATCCTCCTCTTCTGGACTCTTCCTTGGTTCCTGGTTTTGAATACTGCCCATGACAGGTAACCACTCCCTGGTGAGAGGCTGTGGCCAGAGAAGTCACAGCAGAGTGTCCTGCTTTGCCCTTGTCCAGGTATGCCTTCTGGGCTCCAGGCAGGGAGGAAGTTAGGCCAAGACTAGGGGATAAGTGCCTGTTCAGCCGCCTTGTCTAGATAAGTGGTTTAAATTTGAGTAACAAGGACCTTTCAGGAAAACTGGAAGACTTGGGAGATGGGGCAGGTGAGGCCATTGATAAAGGTCGCGTCAGGTCCTTCTGGAACTAACTGTGCCTCAGAGAAAGTGCATGGACCACCAGGAAGGGCTGGGTATGCTCTCTTGTGGTGGGGACACTTGCTGATTTCACAAGGCAAGAACATGTAATTATTTTGTTGCAGACCTAAAAGTATATCCTCTGTCCAACTGTGGACATTAGGGATTACTGTCAATACTTAGTTAAGAAGCTTGCTTGAGAGGTTAAGCTCCTTTTTTAAAAATTAATTTATTTTATTTAATTTATTTTTGGGTGCATTGGGTCTTCATTGCTGTACGTGGGTTTTCTCTAGTTGCAGCGAGCGGGGGCTACTCTTCGTTGTGGTGTGCGGGCCTCTCATCATGGTGGCTTCTCTTGTTGCGGAGCACAGGCTCTAGGTGCGTGGGCTTCAGTACTTGTGGCACGTGGGCTCAGTAGTTGTGGCTCACAGGCTGTAGAGCGCAGGCTCAGAAGCTGTGGCACACGGGCTTAGTTGCTCCGCGGCATGTGGGATCTTCCGGGACCAGGGCTCGAACCCGTGTCCCCTGCATTGGCAGGTGGATTCTTAACCACTGCACCACCAGGGAAGCCCTAAGCTCCTTTTCTAAGACATAAACCTATCAGAACTCTGTCCCCACAGCTAGCACCACAGTACAGAACTGCATCATCCCTTGTACGTACTATTGGAATAGCTTCTTCATAAGGTTTCCTCTATCTAGTTTTCCCCAACCTAATCCTTTATTTTGCCATTCTCCTAAAACAGAACTCTCCCACTTACCCTTCCTTATCTAACGTCTGTAAAGGCCTACAGCCCTGGCGCTGTCAGGTAATGTGTGTGAGTAGGAAAATCATTTGGAGGTTTGTGTGTGTATGTCTGAAAGCTCCCCGGATGGTTCTGGTTCACACTCACATTATTGAAAACCTTTGGGATGGGCTATATTGAGATACCACAATCAGGATATTGATATTGCTATTGATACACTCAAGATACAGAACATTAACACCAGGATTCTTTCATGTCACCCTTTTATAGCTACAACTACCTCCCTCCCCATTCTTCCACCACCTGGCAACCATTCATTTGTTCTCCATTTCTATAATTTTGTCATTTCAAGAATGTTATATAGATCAAATCATGCAGATGTAACCTTTTGGGATTGGCTTTTTTCATTCAACAAAAGTCTCTGGAGATCCATCCAGATTGCTGCCTGTATAAGTACTCACCCCTTTTACATTGTTGAGTAGTAGTCCATGGTATGGATGTACCACAGTTTGTTTTTCACCTGGTGAAGGACTTCTGAGTTTTAAGGGAAAACACTTATTTCCTCTGTTTTACTCACAACACTTTGGGCACCAAATGTGTGGGTTTTTTCCCCCCTCATACCAAGCAATTCTGACATTAACTACCCAGAGTTAGTGCAGATCCCACAGGTAAAAATCTCATTCCCACAAGACTGCCCCCTTATTCAGATGCCAATCACACACCCAGGCCTCCCATACTTCTGAACAACTGACTATAAATTGGGGGTTCCCACAACCGCATCCTCAGGTTTGATAGTTTACTATAATGGCTCATAGAACTCATGGAAACACTTGTGTTTACTGGTTTATTATAAAGTATATAATAAAGGATACAGATAAATAGTCAGATGAAAAGACATACAGGGCAAGGTCTGGAAGGGTCCTGAGCGCAGGAACTTCTGTCCCTGTGGCGTTGGGGTGTGCCACCCTCCCAGCACGTGGATGTATTTGTCAATCCAGAAGCTCTCCAAACTCCATAGTTCAGGATTTCTTATGGAAGCTTCATTACATGAGCATGATTGATTATTAACTCAATCTCCAGCTCCTCTCCTCTCTTCAGAGGATGGGGGTTGGAGCTTCTAATCATGGCTTGGTCTTTCTAGTGACCAGTCCCCATCCTGAAGCTATCCAGGAGTCCACCAAAAGTCACCTCAGGAGAGCAAAAAGTGCTCCTATCATCCAGGAAATTCAAGGGATTTAGGAAGTCTGTGTCAGGAACCAGGATCAAAGACCAAATATCAGAACAAAAGATGTTCCTCTCACTCAGGAAATTACAGGGTTTTAGGAACTCTGTGTCAGGAACTGGGAGCAGGGGTCAAATACGTTTTTCTTCACGGAGTTTTTATAGTTTTTGTCTATTATGCATAAAGCTGCTAGAGACATTTGTGTTCTGGTTTTTGTGTGCACATAAGTCTTCTGGAATAAATACCCAGAAGTGTAATTGCTGGATTGTATGGTATTTTCATGTACAATTTTTTGTTTGTTTGTTTGTTTGTTTTTGGCTGCCCCGTGTGGTCCGTGGTAGTGAAAGCCTGGACTCCTAACCACTAGGCCACCAGGGAACTCCCTGCATATACAGTTTTTAAAGAAACTGGGATACTCTTTCCCAGAGTGGCAGTACCATTCTACATTATCACCAATGATGGGTGAGTGATCCAGTTTTTCTGCATTTTTAGAAATTTCAGATTTTGGATAAGCAAGGATTTATTAACATGGGACCCTAAAGTGATAAACAAATTCAGCAATGTTGAAAATTTAAAACTTTTGTTCATTAAAGGACACTAAATATGAAAAGTCAGGTCATTAACTGAGAAAATATGTTTGCAACACATATATAACTGACAAAATAATAATAGAAAAATATGACATGCCTATAAATGAATAACAACAACTACGTCCCCCATGTATTATAAAAATGTACTGAAGATATGTACTGAGTTGGCATTTTACAGAAAAGGAAACACAGTCACTAAACAATAAAAAGAAACTCAGTCTCATTTGCAATTATGGAAAGCAAATTAACTTAAAATCACAAGGAAATATAATTTCACATTCAATAGATGGCAAAATTTTAAAAGTCTGATAATAGAAGTGTTGGTGAGGCTGTAGAGCCACAGAAACTCCTATGCACTGTGGGTGGGAGCAAAAGCACTTTGGAAAACAATATGCTGTGACTTCCTAAAATAGAAGATGTGTGTATTGTAAGAACCAGCAGTTCTACTTCTAGGTGCATACTCTAGCAGCACACTGTTTAGTATGTAGCTACTAGTCACATGTGGCTATTAAAATTTAAATTAACTAAAATTAAAAATTCAGTCTCTCTGGGCTTCCCTGGTGGCGCAGTTGTTGAGAGTCTGCCTGCCGATGCAGGGGACACGGGTTCGTGCCCTGGTCTGGGAAGATCCCACATGCCGCGGAGCGGCTGGGCCCGTGAGCCATGGCCGCTGAGCCTGCAGGTCCAGAGCCTGTGCTCCACAACGGGAGAGGCCACAACAGTGAGAGGCCTGCGTACCGCAAAAAAAAAAAAAAAAAAAAAAAAATTCAGTCTCCCAGTCATAACAGCTGCATTTTAAGTGCTCAGTAGCCACATGTGGTTAGCGGCTATAATATTAGTGCAGATAATTATGTAATGGAATACTATGCAGCAAAGAGCTGAATTAACTTCACTTCATCAACATGGTTAAATCTCAAAAGTATAATGTTGGAAAAAGAAAGTACAACATTGAATAATAAAAAACAAGTTGCAAAATATATACAGTATGATATTATCTAACATGTGTATTCCAAAATATACATATTTAAACAACAGATTGTTTGAAATATGCTTATGCAGTAAAACTAAAACAAAAAGTAAGAGAATAATAAATACAAAATTTAGAAGAGTTATTACCTCCTTGGAGGAAAGGGAGATGGATATGCTTGGGAAAGTTCTCATGGAAGACTTCAAAGACATTAGTAGTGGCAGGTGGGGAATGCAGAAGAACTTTTCACTTTACACCCTCATATAACGTTTAAGTTTTTTTCCCTATGGGCACATTTATAAAATTGTTTTATTGAGGTATAATTGGCATAAAATAAACTGTTCAAAGACTCCACTTTGACGAGTTTTGACATATATATGCACCTGTGAAACCATCATCACAACCAAGGAGTGGTTATAACCTTTGCAACCACTCCCTCCTGCCCTTCCCCACCCCATTCTGACCCCAGAGAACCACTGATCTGTTACTACACATTATTTTCACATTTCCGAGAATTGTGGCATCCTTTCTTCTTTTCATATATATTTATTTATAAATTTATTTATTTATTTTTGGCTGTGCTGGGTCTTCATTGCTGCGTGCAGGCTTTCTCTAGTTGCAGCGAGCGGGGGCTACTCCTTGTTCTGGTGTGCAGGCTTCTCATTTCGGTGGCTTCTCTTGCTGTGGAGCACAGGCTCTAGGCACACGGGCTTCAGTAGTTGTGGTGCATGGGCTCAGTAGTTGTGGCTCATGGGCTCTAGAGCACAGGCTCAGTAGTTGTAGCACACGGGCTTGGTTGCTCCGCAGCATATGGGATCTTCCCGGACCAGGGCTCGAACCCGTGTCCCCTGCATTGGCAGGTGGATTCTTAATCACTTCACCACCAGGGAAGTCCCTATATATTTATTTAAAGTTACACATTTCCTTTGAAATATTTATCTCCCTCAAGTTTTGTTATGTACTAGCTTCAATTCTAAGGGTTTAAAAAATCAATTATTTATTTTTTTGATCTATGAGTTATTTAGAAACATACGTTTTAGTCTACAAATGTGGAAAAGTTTTTTGTTTGTTTGTTTCTAGCTTGTGACTAAAGAGGCAGTATAGAAAAGTGGTTAAGAGCATGAACTTTAAAGCTGGACTCCCTCAGTGTGAATCCCAGGTCCACCATTTACAAGCTGTGTGATCTTGGGTGTAAGTTACTTAAGTTACTTCACCTCTTTGCTTCAGTTTCTTCATCTATAAAGTGGATGATAGTAATAGCTCTTATCTCATCATGTTGATATAAGGATTAAATAAGGTCATAATTATAAAATGCTTAGAACAGTGCTGGCACATAATTAGCACTATTTAAATGTTAATAATAATAACAATAATTTCAGAGAATACAGTCTGACTGCTACTAAATTTTGAGACATGCTTTATAGTCTATATATAGTTAAATTTTGTAAATATTCCAAATGTGCTTGCAAAGAATGTATTTTCCAATTGTTAACTGTAGAGTTCTATATATTATCATTAAATCTAATTTAACTGTGTGGTTAAAGTATATTATTTTTTCAATAATGTGTTATCACCTTGAGATGTGTTGAAATCTATTATAATTACAGAACTGTCACTTTATCTTTTTAATTCTTTCTATTTTTGCTTTATATATATTTGAGGCTATTTTATTATACATTCAACTTTATAATGTTTACATCCTCCAAGTGATTAAACATTTTATCATTATGTTGAGATTCTCTTTATTCTGAATAATTATTTTTGTCTTAATGACAATTTTGTCTGATGTTGATAGAACCATTCCAACTTGCTTTTTTTTTTAATAGATCTTTATTGGAGTATAATTGCTTCACAATACTGTGTTAGTTTCTGTTGCACAACAAAGCAAATCAGCCATATGCATACACACGTCCCCATATCCCCTCCCTCTAGAGCCTCCCTCCCATTCTCCCTATCCTACCCATCTAGGTCATCGCAAAGCACGGAGTCTGACCTCTCTGTGCTATGCTGCTTCTTCCCACCAGCCAACTATTTTACATTCGGTAGTGTATATACGTTGATGCTACTCTCACTTCGCCCCAGCTTCCCCCTCCCACCCCAAGTACTCAAGTCCATTCTCTATGTCTACTTCTTTATTCCTGCCCTGCACCTAGGTTCATCAGTACCATTTTTTTTAGATTCCATGTGTATGCATTAGCATACGGTATTTGTTTTTCTCTTTCTGACTTCACTCTGTATGACAGACACTAGGTCCATCCACCTCACAACAAATAGCTCAATTTCATTTCTTTTTATGGCTGAGTAATATTCCACTGTATATATGTGCCACATCTTCTTTACCCATTCATCTGTCGATGGACATTTAGGTTGGTTCCATGTCTTGGATATTGTAAATAGTGCTGCAATGAACATTGTGGTACATGACTCTTTTTGAATTATGGTTTTCTCAGGGTATATGCCCAGTAGTGGGATTGCTGGGTCATATGGTAGTTCTATTTTTAGTTTTTTAAGGAACCTCCATACTATTCTCCACAGTGGTTGTATCAATTTACATTCCCACCAACAGTGCAAGAGGGTTCCCTTTCCAGCACTTATGGTTTCTAGATTTTTTGATAATGGCCATTCTGACCAGCATGAGGTGATACCTCATTGTAGTTTTGATTTGCATTTCTCTAATGATTAGTAATGTTGAGCACCTTTTCATGTGCCTCTTGGCCATCTGTATGTCTTCCTTGGTGAAATGTCTATTTAGGTCTTCCACCCATTTTTTTAACTGGATTGTTTGTTATTTTGATATTGAGCTCCATGAGCTGTTTGTATATTTTGGAGATTAATCCTTTGTCTGTTGTTTCATTTGCAAATATTTTCTCCCATTCTGAGGGCTGTCTTTTTGTCTTGTTTATGGTTTCCTTTGCTGTGCAAAAGCTTTTAAGTTTAATTAAGTCCCATTTGTTTATTTTTGTTTTTATTTCCATTACTCTAGGAGGTGAGTCAAAAAAGATCTTGCTGTGGTTTATGTCAAAGAGTGCTTTTCCTATGTTTTCCTCTAAGAGTTTTATGGTGTCTGGTCTTACATTTAAGTCTTTAATCAATTTGGAGTTTATTTTTGTGTATGGTGTTAAGTAGTGTTATAATTTCATTCTTTTACATGTAGCTGTCCAGTTTTCCCAGCACCACTTATTGAAGAGACTGTCTTTTCTCCATTGTATATTCTTGCCTCCTTTGTCATAAATTAGGTGCCCATATATGCGTGGGTTTATCTCTGGGCATTCTATCCTGTACCATTGATCTATATTTCTGTTTTTGTGCCAGTACCATACTGTCTTGATTACTGTAGATTTGTGGTATAGTTTGAAATCGGGGATCCTGATTCCTCCAACTCCATTTTTTTTCTCAAGATTGCTTTGGCTATTCAGGGTCTTTTGTGTCTCCATACTAATTTTAAGATTTGTTGTTCTAATTCTGTGAAGAATGCCAGTGGTAGTTTGATAGGGATTGCATTGAATCTGTAGGTTGCTTTGGGTAGTATAGTCATTTTCACAGTATTGATTCTTCCAATCCAAGAACATGGTATATTTCTCTGTTTATGTCATCTTTGATTTCTTTCATCAATGTTTTATAGTTTTCTGAGTACAAGTCTGTCTCCTCCTTAGGCAGGTTTATTCCTAGGTATTTTATTCTTTTTGTTGAAATCATAAATGGGAGTGTTTCCTTAATTTCTCTTTCTGATTTTTCATTGTTGGTGTATACAAATGCCTGAGATTTCTTTGCACTAATTTTGTATCCTGCAACCTTACCAAATTCATTGATTAGTTCTAGTAGTTTTCTGGTGGCATGTTTAGGATTTTCTATGTATAGTATCATGTCATCAGCAAACAGTGACTGTTTTACTTCTTCTTTTCCAATTTGTATTCCTTTTATTTCTTTTTTTTCTCTAATTGCTGTGGCTAGGACTTCAAAACTATGTTGAATAAGAGTGGTGAGAGTGGACATCCTTGTCTTGTTCCTGATCTTAGTGGAAAAGCTTTCAGTTTTTCACCATTGAGTATGATGCTTGCTGTGGGTTTGTCATATATGGCCTTTATTGTGTTGAGGTAGGTTCCCTCTATGCCCATTTTCCTGGAGAGTTTTTTTTTTTCAGTAATACATATACATATGTTCCCATATCTCCTCCCTTTTGCGTCTCCCTCCCACCCTCCCTATCCCACCCCTCCAAGCTTTGAAGTTTTATTAGGTCCCATTTTTATTTTATTATTATTATTATTTATTTATTTATTTATTTATTTTGCTGTACGCGGGCCTCTCACTGTTGTGGCCTCTCCCATTGTGGAGCACAGGCTCTGGACGCGCAGGCTCAGTGGCCATGGCTCACGGGCCCAGCCACTCCGCAGCATGTGGGATCTTCCCGGACGGGGCACGAACCTGTGTCCCCAGCATCGGCAGGCAGACTGTCAACCACTGTGCCACCTGGGAAGTCCTATTTTATTATTTTTTTAACTTTTTTTTTTGGCCATGCCCTGTGGCATGTGAGATCTTAGTTCCCTGACCAGGGATAGAACCCACACCCCTGCATTGGAAGCATGGAGTCTTAACCACTGGACTGCCAGGGAGGTCTCCCAATGTTCTTTTAATATCAATAAGTGAGCAGTGATTTTAACTAATGTAAGTTTGAGTCTGTTAACTCCTAAATAAGACTACAATTACTAACCTAAAAATAGTTAAATGAAAACCTATACAACAATGAATATGAACAAACTATCACTATTCACACAACATAGCTAAATCTCACAAACATAATATTGAGGAAAAAATGCCAGACATAAAAGAATACATACTGTAATTCCATTTATCTAAAATCCTAAAACACGCTAAACGAGTCTAGAAGTCAGGTTAGTGATTATCTTCAGAGACAATAAATGGGAGTAATGATTGGGAAGGGCCCCAAGGAGTGTTCTTCCTAAAGTTGTTCTATTTCTTCACCTGGGTGGTGGTTATACAGGTGTGATCAATTTTAAAAATTCATTGAGTGGTACACATAGATTTGTACACTTTTCTGTATGTATGTTGTATTGCAATACAAAGTTTAATTTAAAAAGTTATGTGAAGGAAGAAAAACCTTCTCTATTGTGTAAGGTTTCAGCATGCCAGCTGTGTGTTGCACTTAATATGTTAAAAGGCTGAGTTAATGATTCAAGATATTGCTTAAGAATTATTGAATACTGAAATAAGAAACTACTTTGGGTGACTAAATGTCTCAGACTGGCTTAAATAATAAATGAAAGATGGAATCCAAGTGTAAGGCAGAGAAGAGTGAAAAGAAAGTAGTTTGTGAGCTCAAGATCCCTGAGACTAGGAATCTAAGCAGATCTTTCCTCAGAAAGTATGAGGATATAGGCAATAGTTGTGGTCTTAACTTTTGTCAGAAGTAGGAACTGGGCAAGCAGACAGAACTGCTGCTCCTTTGGTGTCTAATGAAGATCATGTTAGAACAGTCTGGAGCAGGCAGTAAGAGAGTAGGAGAGACCTGGGCATTGGAAATGTTGGCTTTGGGTGACTTGGCAGAATTACTGAATTTACCTTGAAGGGAAGAATCTTGAATAATGACTTATTTCCTAATTGCATTTTATCCTCTGTCTGCTAAATTGTGTCTTTATAAATCCTTGTGCTTGCTGAGTAAGAAGCTCCAAAGCTTTTTGGTGATTCCTTGAGACAGGTAGCCACACGTTGTAGAAAATCCTCATGGTGTAATTATAAAGTGCTACTTATTTAGTATAGATTCCTACTACTATGCTATATATGTGGAATAATCAATATCAGGGGTATCACCTCTGAATTATTAAGGATGATGATATAAATTAATTGTCCTAAATATCAGATACGGATGGGAGGTCTTCAGAAGAACTAGTAAACATAAGGGAGAAATAATAGTGAAAGATGTTGGTATAAGGAAGGTATCGATATAAGAGAAAATACAAGAGTAGTAACAGAGAAAGGTGAGAGAAAATGATGTTGAAATAGCAAACAGACAAGCTTGGTTTTCAGAGAGAGAAGCAGAGAGATGAAAGAAGAGAGGGGATAAGTATGAAATATGGTACTGTGTGTAGATATTCTGGATTTCCAGAAAGTGGAAGGAATCAAAGGCAGTGTTGAGACAAAATGTACAATAAGAATGGGCATATATATGGGGTGCCAAAAGAATAAGTAGGGAGAAATTTTTCTCAGAATTGTTTAAAGACTGAGAAAAGAAACACTGAGAGGTGAGAAGGTTGTGAGGATACTCCTGGATGCTGCTAATGAAAGGAGAGAGGGATTTCCCTGGTGGTCCAGTGGTTAAGACTCCGTACTTCCACTGTAGGGGGCACAGGTTCGATTCCTTCCTGGTCAGGGAACTAAGATCCCACATGCCGCAAGGTGCAGCCAAAAAAATATAAATAAATAAATAAATAAATAAATAAACAAAAGGAGAGAGTGGGAGCTTAGAAATTGCAACCTAAGAAGTTAGAAACATAATCAAGCTTTTGAAGAGTGTAGTATATCCAGGACCAAAGAGTTCATAAATTTCCAGTGTGTACTCTTAACAGAGCTTTACAATAGAAAATGGAGGAAAAGGAAATAAAGTTATCATAAGGGATATATATATATATATATATATAGAGAGAGAGAGAGAGAGGGAATGGGAGAAGGCCATTGGGAATCAGATGTACCACCTCTGAAACTGTGAAATACCCATAACATTCCTGCTGACATATCTAGGCTAGAACTAGCTTAAAATATTTTGCTTCATTGTCAGGTCATGTTTTAAATTGCAAGGCTCACCTCAACCTAAACATATGAACAGGATGTTGTTTTGCAAAGGATATTGTCAATTGTAATGATCCTGGCACAGAAAACCTAAAGTCATATATATATGAGGTGGAAAAAAAATTACAAAATGACGTCTAGAGAAGTACAAATATGGGGATGGGAAAGGAAAAAGGAATGATGCAAAGGTGATCTTAAGGAATTTGAAATTCCTCAATGATGTCATAAACACTCTTCATTTTAAGTTATTGGCAAAATGTCAAGAACGAGTTTCTGAGTGAGAAACATGTTCCAACTAATGGAAAGAGGGAAACATAAGAGAATCTGCAAGCAGAAATGCCTTTGCCATTGTATAAGGAAGGTCTCTAAGAACGCAAAGAGAGTTGACATGTAAAAATGGGCTGCTAATTTCCTACATAAGTTATAGAAAAATAAAATAAAATATGCCAAGATGGGATAAAGGGATTACATCTAGAGCTAATAGACACTGACTCTTGGTTGGCTGGCGTTCATTCATGCATTTAATAGTTCAACAAGTCTATTAAGCACTTATGATGTGTCAGGCATCATGATCATGGTACCATATACTGAGCTGTAAAAGTGGATGAGACATTGTACCTGACCTTTAGGAAGGCACACTCTCCAAGTGGAGGCAGAAATATAAATAAATCCCTGAAATCTATTCGTCTAATTGAATATAATTAAAACATAATCCAGATATTCATCCTTCATATTCTTTCACTTCCTCTTTCAATTTCTCTCTCTCCTCAGGTCCTTGCTCCCAGCTAGCTGTTAAGAGTCCTCCTCAGGATGATATCTGCTGGTGGCAGTGTGAAGTACTGTTACTACGGAACTCTTTTTTAAAAAATAGGTGGTTGTTGTTGTTGTTGTTGTTGTTTTTGTGAAAATAATACATGCTCATTGAAAACACAGACAAGGATATAAAAGAAGATAGCAATCACTCATAATCCCATTATACAGGACAAAATTTGCTCTTGTTTTCTTTTTTTGGCCATCCATACCTTTTCCTCTGCATTTCTATCTAGCACTCTATTTTTTAGAAGAGAAATTATGTATACATAGTATTTTGTAACTTGTTTTCTCCACTTTATATATCATGGACCTGTTTCCATGGTTTTAACAGAGATCTGTATTGTCACTTTAAATGGCTACAAAGCATTCCATTGTGTGGCTGTACAACTATGTAACCTGAATCCTTTAATTGAGGTCCTTAACTAGTCTTCCTGGCCCTCCTCCAGGCATGTATATTCAGAAGGCCCTCTCTATTTGATTTTGTGAAATCAGAAGAACCTGTCAGAGTAAAAAAATGACACAAAAGAAAATGAAATGGAAATGGTTGATGAAAGGGACATTTTGCAATTGTAAATATTTTATAGTAATTTCTTGCAAATGAGATTGACCTTTTCATTCCTTTGAATCTCTGAAAGTGTCTGAGAGACTTAAAATCAAATCAGATTACACCTGTTTAGGGTGAAGTATCAAAGCTTCTGCAAGAGAACTCTTTACCCCAGTGTTTGTGGAGCTATAATAAATGTACTGAGGAGCCAGTGCTTCCTGGAAAGTCATTTTTGTTTTTGTTTTCTTTAATTTATCTAATTAATTTATTTATTTTTGGCTGTGTTTGGTCTTCATTGCTGTGCGTGGGCTTTCTCTAGTTGGGGCAAGTGGAGGCTACTCTTTGTTGCTGTGTGTGGGCTTCTCATCGTGGTGGCTTCTGTTGTTGTGAAGCACGGGCTCTAGGCGTGCGGGCTTCAGTAGTTGTGGAACGCAGGCTCAGTAGTTGTGGCTTGCGGGCTCTAGAGCGCAGGCTCATAGTTGTGGTGCATGGGCTTATTTGTTCCGTGGCATGTTGAATCTTCCCAGACCAGGGCTTGACCCTGTGTCCCCTGCATTGGCAGGCGGATTCTTAACCACTGCGCCACCAGGGAAGCCCTGGAAAGTTGTTTATTGGGACAGTCAATCAAGGAGAGACTCCACTGACCCCGATCTTCAGTGGTAAGGGAGTCAGAGGTTAGGTGTGGCTAAGGAACACTGAAAGTGTGCAGGATTGAGGACTGTGCATATGAGAAGTCAGGAGATTGTCTAGGGCTGTTCTAAACCTGCTTGGTAGGGCCCTGTTGGAGTTTTGGGAATATAGAGGGGACATGGTAGTCACTGGGGGTGTTTAAGATTAGGAAGGGGCCTGTGTCTGGCTGTCCCTAAGACCAAGAGAAACTTCAAGCTGTGGTTTGCAGGGAGAGGTGGGTGTGGATGTCTGCCTAGGTGTTCCAGAGGATGATGACCATGACGATGGAGGGGGCCAGGAAGAGCAGGTAGAGGCTGAAGAGCAGGGTGTCCATCATGTGGCTGAACTGCATCCACAGGCTGACCAAGTGCTGCTTCTGAGCCTCGTCTTCCTGCTGGGCCCTCGCTGACCCAGGGCACTCAGTTAGCTCTGCCCCTCTGGGACCTGGCACCTTCCCCACCAACTCCACGGGCTCCTTCACACCTACGGAGAGACAGAGACTCAGCTGTGGGCTGCCAAGGTCAGCTGGGGGGTTGTGGGGGCAGGAAGGAGGCAGGAGCAGAGAAGGGGAGGTGATGGGAGAGGACGCGTGGGCAGTGCTGATTTCCCTCACCAGGCAGGTGGGCAGGGCTGAGGCCCGTGTTCCCTTCTGGGGTGCAGCGGGGCAGCGTTTCCTTGGGCTGGTGCAGTGTAGAAGCAGGGAACGGAGCCAGCGAGGCCTGGGTGGGGGCTGGGTGGTGGCCAGGTGCAGCAGGTAGGTGATGAAGATGGTCTCCAGCAGGCGGAGTACCATCAGTGACAGACACAGGGCAAAGTAGACACCTGAAGGCAAAGCAAACTATAAATAAATCTGGGCAGATTTCTCGCTACAATTTTTTCCCCCCAAATCCAATCTTTCCTCAGAATCCATTCCCTCCTTAAGTGGAGAGGAAGCGGTTCTCCTGCCTCCCACCATGTCCCCTGCTGCCTTTGCTTGCCGGGAAAGTGAGAGGGACCATACTGATGAGGGGGGGTGCCACTGGCAGGGAGTAAGTCATTCAACGTCATGAGCAGGAAGACGTTGTAGCCCCGCAGGAGTGTCATCTTGAATGGGACGCAGTTCTCACTTTCTGCCGGCAGGTAGAAGCTGAGGGCGTCGATGGCTATCAGAAAGCTCCTGGGCACCAGGAGGCTTATGACGTAAAGGCTGGGCCTGCGCCTGATGGTCACCTGGTGGGGAGGGGTGTGGAGAATGTGGCAAATAACCGATGTCAGAGGGCTCAACTCTCTCTCTCTCTCTATATATATATATATATATTTTAAAATTTAATTTATTTATTTATTTTTGGCTGTGTTGGGTCTTCGTTTTGGTGTACGGGCTTCTCATTTCGGTGGCTTCTCTTGTTGTGGAGCACGGGCTCTAGGCGTGCGGGCTTCAGTAGTTGTGGAACGCAGGCTCAGTAGTTGTGGCACGCAGGCTCAGTAGTTGTGGCGCACTGGCTTCGTTGCTCTGCGGCATATGGGATCTTCCCAGACTAGGGCTCGAACCCATGTCCCCTGCATTGGCAGGATTCTTAACCACTGCGCCACCAGGGAAGTCCCTCAACTCTATATTTGATTATCCAATCCTTGCTGATGTCCAGTTAGGCTGGCCATGGGATGACCTCGTTGGGTAACAGATGCATTTAATTGTGACCTCTTCCAAAGTGCCCCCAATTTTGTTGTCTAATTTTCCCTTATGTTCTACCTGCTGGGAACACAACAAATGTAGACTTCTAGGGGCAAGTGGGGCACTTTGGACCATCGGACAGGACCGCCCATTCTTACAACAGCCCAGCTGCTCTTCCTCTCTGCAGGGCAGAGGCCTTGGGGATCCTTCTTGAGGGCAGTTACAGTAGGGGGTAGAGTGAGGAGCAGGGGCTTAACCCCCTGGAACTATTTTTACATCCCAAAGGGCCTTAGATCAAGAGGAAAATCACAGAGCAACTGGGCTCGGAAGTCAAACAGGGGCCCCTGGACTTACAAAGAACATGATCTGGTCATATAGGTTGCTGTCCACCAACGTCTTTGGGGTGGCCTTGTCGATGTTCAGGAGCTACCACTCCCCCTGGGTCAGAATGACGTTACGAGACGTGTCTGTTATCACCCACAATTCCTTATCCATGCCCAGGAGCATGCAAGGGAGGCCGGGGCCACTCAGTCCAGAAGTCTCCTCAAGTCTCCTGTACACAAGATTCAATTCCTCCTTCACTGAGCTTCTTCAACAAATTCTCTTCTCTGTCCTTAAAAGAAGGGCATCCAGGTTGTCTCAGATAGGTCACAGGACCAGCAATTCATATATGTGTGGGCTGTAGCATTGGGAGTTTCTTTATTGTTGTTGAAGTCAAAGTTATGGGAAGATTAGATATGACTCAAACATGAGTCAAGAACTTTCCTGTTTTTCTTCTCAATTCCCCAATTCTATGATGTTGTTTTAGTGGACTCAGTCTTGAACAGCTCCATATTTTTATAATTCCACACATGCCTATTATAATGATTAATTTATCTAGTTGTGCCACAGGATACCTGGTGGCATTCAGTTACATAAATTACCAGTTTAAGTGTGTTAGCTATTAATGTTAAAAGGTTTGAGCTTAAAATTATAGATGTGCAGCAGCTCAGGGTCAGGTGGACCTCTTTGGTGCAAGGGCCATCTAAGATCTAAGCAGTGGTATTTATTTATTTATTTATTTATTTATTTATTTATTTACTTTATTGAGGAATTAAAGCAGTAGCTCTTAACCCTCTCTGCACATTAGCATCACCTGGGGAGATATAAAAAATCACAGTAACTGAGCCCCACCTGGAACAATTAAATTGGAATTTCTGAGGTAATACACAGTTATTGGTATTTTTAAAGAGCTTCAGTGGGTAGCCAGAGTCAAGAAACACTAATCTAAAACCTTCTTAAGTAATACCTACATCATTTAAATATCTTCCCCTTGAACGTTAAATGGTTACCAAAATGTGTCTCGCTCACCTGTGTAGAGGAGGGAGCTGAAGGTGAACGTGCAGTTCTGTTGGTCAAACGGAAAGTGGAAGATGTCCAGATTACAGGTGCTGGTCACCTTCATTGGCCTGTCGTACTGTATTCGACCTTCGCTGCTGACATAGGCGGTGAGACCTGGAGGTCCCTGATCCACATCCACACGGCTTGTGAGAGTCAGGGAGAGGTGGGTGCTGTGGGTGCCTTCATCAGCTTTTGACTCCCTTCCATCCCAGATCTTCCTCTACTGTGCTCCTTTTGGGCTCTTTCTCTAAGGTCACTCTCTCATCTCTTCTGCTCAGAGTGTTTTGTGGGAGTCACCTAACTGAGGCTGTGCCCCAGTCTGAATCTGTTGGTGTCCCCATGCCCTGCACTGACCCTCAGCTGTTCTTTGCAGATGGGCTTCATGCTGGCTTTCCCCCACCCAGATATGCACAATTCCATGAGGATGATGTCTGGGAGCCACAGGTTCTCAGCTGATACAGTGTGTATCATTTTTGTGTGATCTTTTTCTCTGCCTGCTCCTGTCTATCTCCATCTCTTTCCATAACATTTAAGGTATGTACCCAGCCTGGGAACAAATATTCCCTCATGGAGGCAATCCCTCAGATTGATTCCCACCCTCTCTTGGTATTTTACTTACTTCTTCAGGGCTACTGTTTTCATAGGCTGCCACATCAAAGGAAAAAGAGACAGGGAGGGTAGGATGAGGGTGTGGTGGCAGAGGCGCTGGAGGACAATGAAAACGTAGAATTGGAGAGGTGGTGAAATGGGACAGTTTGGTAGATCTCTGTGCAGTCAGGGAGAGAGGAGGGCTGTGTGTCCTGAGCAGTGGAATGTCTTTCTGTTTGTCACCAAAAGGAAATCAAAACACTGACATTATGGAAGAACTATTTAACATGTTAATTCTAATGTCCTTCAAGTGCCAGAAGGAAGTTCCTAGATATCCTTCAGAACCACACTCTGGTCTTCCCTGTTCTTGCCCCATCTTACCTTGAAGCAGGAGGCTGATAGTGAAGCACAAGACGATTCCCCTCCTAGCAGGCCACCCCCCTTCCATCCTCCTTTTCTGGACTCTTCTCTAGGGACTCACCAGGAGCCACTAAACCCTGGGGCTTAAAGGAGCTCGGACCACACCTTGGTTCCTGGTTTTGAATACTGCTCATGACAAGTGACCACACCCTGGTGAGAGGCTGTGGCCAGAGAGGTCACAGCAGAGTGTCCTGCTTTAGCCCTGTCCAGGTATGCTTTCCGGGCTCCAGGAAGGGAGAAAGTTGGGCCAAGATTGAGAGAGAAGCATCCTGTTTGGCAGCTCTGTGCTGAGATCAATAACAAAATAACTCACTTTAATGAGAGAGTGTGGGCTGGGGAAATATGAATTATTATTTTTCTAAGGCCAAGGAATCTTCAGATTTGGAAAGGTGACACTATGTAGTGATTTGGTTATGTATTCATTCAGAATAATTGCAAATACCAAATTATAAATCTTGATTCAGAGCTTCATTATCTACTGTTTATATTTTTCCAACATTCCACAGCTAGATTTCCTCTCTCCAGTCTTTCTGCCTCCCTAATTCATTCTCCCCCAGACTAATGTTCTCCATACAATTTTTTACTCTATGCATTGATTACATGATAATTAGATGTCACAAAACAGATAGCAGATCTGTTTTTAACATCTTTATGTTGTCAGTAGTGTTATACATTATCGTAAACTAGTCATCTCAGCTAGCATAAATATTAATGGCCTGTGTCAATGTTATGTCTTATGTCACATCTCTGTAGAAAAACACAATCGGACCAAATGAGTGAATTGGGGCATTGTTATATCAAGTATCTTAGCTACATTTCCAGAAAGTTGGAAATTTTTTCCTTGCAGAAAGGGTGAAGAGTAAGACCTAGAGTACAAAAGAAACTTTGTTTAGAGTGGAATATCATGACAGCCCAAAATAGAAACTGCTAAGGTAGGCAGGAATGACTTAGGGGCCCAAAGTGGGAAAGTATAGGACAGAAGGCTGAAATATCTTTTGTTTAAAGTTTGAAATGTCTGCAGTCCTTCAGCCCCACCAGCTCTGTAAGTCATTTCTTCCCTTCTTTGGAAACTTGACCAAAGGATTGGGCCATCATGTCATGTAGGACCAAAGTACTACTGTGTCCACATGGACACACCCATGGGGCACCGGACTCTTGGACTGGCCAAGAGTGAAGGGCTTTCAAGGGACACTTGAGTTCCACAGGTAGGCTAGGCTCCCAGACCTTGGATCTGGGAAAGGAGGGTTAACTTCAAGCCCTGCTGAAAGTGGCTGAAGACAGTTGACATATATCTTGTTTTTATCAAAATTGGCTGAAAAACAGGAGCTAAGTCCCAGTTGGACTTAGAAGTAGATATAGATGCCAGGAAGTGGAGGTGATAGAGGCAGGAGAAATAAAGCAGTAAGGCACAGGTTTCTTCCGACCTGGGGAGTCAGAATTTCAACTCTGGGATCTGGAAATCTCAGGAGCTATTGCTCCTGCTGCTGCTGCTGCAGGTGGTAACTAACATATTGAGTACTTTGCTGTATGCCAGGCATTGTATACTTCGTTTTATGTAGTTCCCCAACAATCCTACAATGCAGATATTGGATAGGAGTATGTAGAAAAAAGAAATGGAGCCAAGTAAATAGAGAGATGGCAATTGGACCTTGTATTTTCTGATCATAATTTAGAACATAATAAATATAAGGCAAAATAAATTTTGTCATTAACTGCAAGAATCAAACACCCACAATCTATTGATCATCTTTTTATTTTTAAACGTCTTTATTGGAGTATAATTGCTTTACAATGTTGTATTAGTTTCTGCTCTATAACGAAGTGAATCAGCTATATGTATACATATATCCCCATATCCCCTCCCTCTTGCACCTCCCTCCCACCCACCCTATCCCACCCCTCTAGGTGGTCACAAAGCACCGAGCTGATCTCCCTGTGAGATGCAGCTGCCTCCCACTAGCTATCTATTTTACATTTGGTAGTGTATATATGTCAGTGCTACTCTCTCACTTCGTCCCAGCTTACCCTTCCCCCTCCCTGTGTCCTCAAGTCCATTCTCTACATCTGCATCTTATTCCTGTCCTGCCCCTAGGTTCATCAGAACCATTTCTTTTTTTTTAGATCCCATATATATGTGTTAGCATATGGTATTTGTTTTTCTCTTTCTGACTTACTTCACTCTGTATGACAGACACTAGGTCCATCCACCTCACTACAAATAACTCAGTTTCGTTTCTTTTTATGGCTGAGTAATATTCCATTGTATATATGTGCCACATCTTCCTTATCCATTCATCTGTCGATGGACACTTAGGTTGTTTCCATGTCCTGGCTATTGTAAATAGTGCTGTAATGAACATTGGGGTACATGTCTATATACCCAGTAGTGGGATTGCTGGATCATATGGTAGTTCTCTTTTTAGTTTTTTAAGGAATCACCATACTGTTCTCCATAGTGGCTGTATTAATTGACATTCCCACCAACATTGCAAGAGCGTTCCCTTTTCTCCACACCCTCTGGAGCATTTATTGTTTCTAGATTTTTTGATGATGGCCATTCTGGCTGGTGTGAGGTGATACCTCATTGTGGTTTTGATTTGCATTTCTCTAATGATTAGTGATGTTGAGCATCCTTTCATGTGTTTGTTGGCAATCTGTATATCTTCTTTGGAGAAATGTCTGTTTAGGTCTTCTGCCCATTCTTGGATTGGGTTGTTTGTTTTTTTGATATTGAGCTGCATGAGCTGTTTGTATATTTTGGAGATTAATCCTTTGTCAGTTGCTTCATTTGCAAATATTTTCTCCAATTCTAAGGGTTGTCTTTTCATCTTGTCTATGGTTTCCTTTGCTGTGAAAAAGCTTTTAAGTTTCATTAGGTCCCATGTGTTTATTTTTGTCTTTATTTCCATTTCTCTAGGGGTGGGTCAGAAAGGATCTTGCTGTGATTTATATCATAGAGTGTTCTGCCTATGTTTTCCTCTAAGAGTTTTATAGTGTCTGGCCTTACATTTAGGTCTTTAATCCATCTTGAGTTTATTTTTGTGTATGGAGTTAGAAAGTGTTCTAATTTCATCCTTTTACATATAGCTATCCAGTTTTCCCAGCACCACTTATTGAAGAGTCTGTCTTTTCTCCACTGTATATATTCTTACCTCCTTTATCAAAGATAAGGTGACCTTATGTGCGTGGGTTTATCTCTGGGCTTTCTATCCTGTTCCATTGATCTATATTTCTGTGTTTGTGCCAGTACCATACTGTTTTGATTACTGTAGCTTTGTAGTATAGTCTGAAGTCAGGGAGCCTGATTCCTCCAGATCTGTTTTTCTTTCTCAAGATTGCTTTGGCTATTCAGGGTCTTTTGTGTTTCCACACAGATTGTGAACTTTTTTGTTCTAGTTCTGTGAAAAATGCCAGTGGTAGTTTGATAGGGATTGCATTGCATCTGCAGATTGCTTTGGGTAGTAGAGTCATTTTCACAACGTTGATTCTTTCAATCCAAGAACATGGTATATCTCTCCATATGTTTGTATCATCTTTAATTTCTTTCATCAGTGTCTTATAGTTTTCTGCATACAGGTCTTTTGTCTCCTTAGGCAGGTTTCTTCCTAGGTATTTTATTCTTTTTGTTGTAATGGTAAATGGGAGCGTTTCTTTAATTTCTCTTTCAGATTTTTCGTCATTAGTGTATAGGAATGCAAGAGATTTCTGTGCATTAATTTTGTATCCTGCTATTTTACCATTCATTGATTAGCTCTAGTAGTTTTCTGGTAGCATCTTTAGGATTCTCTCTATATAGTATCATGTCATCTGCAAACAGTGACAGTTTTACTTCTTTTCTGATTTGGATTCCTTTTATTTCTTTTTCTTCTCTGATTGCCATGGCTAAAACTTCCAAAAGTATGTTGAATAATAGTGGTGAGAGTGGGCAACCTTGTCTTGTTCCTGATCTTAGAGGAAATGGTTTCAGTTTTTCACCATTGAGAATGATGTTCGCTGTGGGTTTGTCATATATGGCCTTTATTATGTTGAGGTAGGTTCCCTCTGTGCCTACTTTCTGGAAAGTTTTCATCATAAATGGCTGTTGAATTTTGTCAAAAGCTTTTTCTGCATCTATTGAGATTATCATATGGTTTTTATCCTTCAGTTTGTTAATATGGTGTGTCACATTGACTGATTTGCATATATTGAAGAATCCTTGCATTCCTGGGATAAACCCCACTTGATCATGGTGTATGACCCTTTTAATGTGCTGCTGGAATCTGTTTGCTAGTATCTTGTTGAGGATTTTCACGTCTATGTTCATCAGTGATATTGGCCTGTAGTTTTCTTTCTTTGTGACGTCTTTGTCTGGTTTTGGTATCAGGGTGATGGTGGCCTCGTAGAATGAGTTTGGGAGTGTTCCTCCCTCTGCTATATTTTGGAAGAGTTTGAGAAGGATAAGTGTTAGCTCTTCTCTAAATGTTTGATGGAATTCACCTGTGAAGCCATCTGGTGTTGGGCTTTTGTTTGCTGGAAGATTTTTTTTTTATCCTTTTACAAAACATATTTTTTTTTTTAAATATTTTTTTGGTTGTTCTGGGTCTTAGTTGAGGCCAGTGTTCTCCTTAGTTGCGGCTTCCAGGCTTCTTAGTTTTGGCATGCAAACTCCTCGTTGTGGCATGCATGTGGGATCCAGCTCCCTGACCACGGAATGAATCCCGGGCCCCCTGCATTAGGAGGGCAGAGACCTAACCAGTGCACCACCAGGGAAGTGCTTGTTGGAAGATTTTTAATCCCAGTTTCAGTTTCAGTGCTTGTGATTGGTCTGTTCATATTTTCTATTTCTTCCTTGTTCTGTCTTGGAAGGGTGTGCTATTCTAAGAATTTGTCCATTTCTTCCAGGTTGTCCATTTTATTGGCATATAGTTGCTTCTAGTAGTCTCTCATGATCCTTTGTATTTCTGCAGTGTCAGTTGTTAGTTCTCTTTCATTTCTAATTCTGTTGATTTGAATCTTCTCCCTTTTATTCTTGATGAGTCTGGCTAATGGTTTATAAATTTCGTTTATCTTCTCAAGGAACCAGCTTTTAGTTTTATTGATCTTTACTCTTGTTTCTTTCATTTCTTTTTCATTTATTTCTGATCTGATCTTTATGATTTTTTTCCTTCTGTTAACTTGGGTTTGGTTTTTTTTTTTGTTCTTCTTTCTCGAATTGCTTTAGGTGTAAGGTTAGGTTGTTTATTTGAGATTTTTCTTGTTTCTTGAGGTAGGATTGTATTGCTATAAGCTTCCCTCTTAGAACTGCTTTTGCTGCATCCCATACATTTTGGGTTGTCATGTTTTCATTGTCATTTGTTTCTAGGTATTTTTTGATTTCCTCTTTTATTCCTTCAGTGATCTCTTGGTTATTTAGTAGCATATTGTTTAGCCTCCATGTGTTTGCATTTTTTACAGTTTTTTCCCTGTAATTGATATCTAGTCTTATAGCGTTGTGGTTGGAAAAGATACTTGATATGATTTTAATTTTCTTAAATTTTCCGAGGCTTGATTTGTGACCCAAGATATGATCTATCCTGGAGAATGTTCCATGAGCACTTGAGAAGAATGTGTATTCTGTTGTTTTTGGATGGAATGTCCTATGAATATCAATTAAGTCCATCTTGTTTAATGTGTCATTTAACACTTGTGTTTCCTTATTTATTTTCATTTTGGACGATCTGTCCATTGGTGAAAGTAGGGTGTTAAAGTCCCGTACTATGATTGTGTTACCGTTGATTTCCCCTTTTATGGCTGTTAGTGTTTGCCTTATGTTTTGAGGTGCTCCTACGTTGTGTGCATAAATATTTACAATTGTTATATCTTCTTGGATTGATCCCTTGATCATTATTTAGTGTCCTTCTTTGTCTCTTGTAATAGTCTTTATTTTAAAGTCTATTTTTTTTAGGAAAAATGTTTTCTTTTTTTTTTTGGTACGCGGGCCTCTCACTGTTGTGGCCTCTCTCATTGCGGAGCACAGGCTCCGGATGCGCAGGCTCAGTGGCCATGGCTCACGGGCCTAGCTGCTCCGCGGCATGTGGGATCTTCCCGGACTAGGGCATGAACCAGTGTCCCCTGCATCGGCAGGCAGATTCTCAACCACTGTGCCACCAGGGAAGCCCGTTTTCTCTTTAATAATAAGAATGTTCTTATTATTATACTTCACTTTTTAATTTTATTTATTTATTTATTTATTTGTGTGTGTGTGTTAGTTTCTGCTTTATAACAAAATGAATCAGCTATACATAGACATATATCCCCATATCTCTTCCCTCTTGCGTCTCCCTCCCTCCCACCCTCCCTATCCCACCCCTCTAGGTGGTCACAAAGCACCGAGCTGATCTCCCTGTGCTCTACAGCTGCTTCCCACTAGCTATCGGTTTTACATTTGGTAGTGTATATATGTACATGCCACTCTCTCACTTTGTCCCAGCTTACCCTTCCCCCTCCCCATGTCCTCAAGTCCGTTCTCTAGTAGGTCTGTGTGTTTATTCCCGTCCTGCACCTAGGTTCTTCATGACCATTTTTTTTTTAGATTCCATATTTTGTCTGATATGAGAATTGCTACTCTAGCTTTCTTTTGATTTCCATTTGCATCGAATATCTTTTTCCATCCCCTCACTTTCAGTCTGTATATGTCCCTAGGTCTGAAGTGGGTCTCTTGTAGACCGCATATATATGGGTCTTGTTTTTGTATCCATTCAGCCAGTCTGTATCTTTTGGTTGGAGCATTTAATCCATTTACATTTAAGGTAATTATTGATATGTATGTTCCTATTACCATTTTTAAAATTATTTTGGGTTTGTTTTTGTAGCTCTTTCCTTCCTTTGTGTTTCCTGCCTAGAGAAGTTCCTTTAGCATTTGTTGTAAAGCTGGTTTGGTGGTGCTGAATCCTTTTAACTTTTGCTTGTCTGTAAAGATTTTAATTTCTCTGTCAAATCTGAATGAGGTCCTTGCTGCATCAAGTAATCTTGGTTGTAGATTTTTCCCTTTCATCACTTTAAATATGTCCTGCCATTCCCTTCTGGCTTGCAGAGTTTCTGCTGAAAGATCAGCTGTTAACCTTATGGGGATTCCCTTGTATGTTATTTGTTGCTTTTCCCTTGCTGCTTTTAATATTTTTGCTTTGTAATTAATTTTTGATAGTTTGATTAATATGTGTCTTGGTGTTTTTCTCCTTCGATTTATCCTGTATGGGATTCTCTGTGTTTCCTGGACTTGATTGACTATTTCCTTTCCTATATTAGGGAAGTTTTCAACTATAATCTTTTCAAATATTTTCTCAGTCCCTTTCTTTTTCTCTTCTTCTTCTGGGACCCCTATAATTCGAATGTTGGTGCGTTTAATGTTGTCCCAGAGGTCTCTGAGACAGTCCTCAATTCTTTTCATTTTTTTCTTTATTCTGCTCTGCAGTAGTTATTTCTACTATTTTATCTTCCAGGTCACTTATCCGTTCTTCTGCCTCAGTTATTCTGCTATTGATTCCTTCTAGAGAATTTTTAATTTCATTTATTGTGTTGTTCATCATTGTTTGTTTGCTCTTTAGTTCTTCTAGGCCCTTGTTTAACATTTCTTGTATTTTCTCCATTCTATTTCTAAGATTTTGGATAATCTTTACTATCGTTATTCTGAATGCTTTTTCAGGTAGATGGCCTATTTCCTCTTCATTTGTTTGCTCTGATGGGTTTTTGCCTTGCTCCTTCATCTGCTGCATATTTCTTTGTCTTCTCATTTTGTTTAACTACTATGTTTGGGGTCTCCTTTTTGCAGGCAGCAGGTTTGTAGTTCCCGTTGTTTTTGGTGTCTGCCCCCCAGTTTGTGAGGTTTGTTCAGTGGCTTGTGTAGGCTTCCTGTTGGAGGGGACTGGTGCCTGTGTTCTGGTGGTTGGGACTGGATCTTGTCTTTCTGGTGGGCAGGGCCACGTCTGGTGGTGTGTTTTGGGGTGTCTGTGAACTTAGTATGATTTTAGGCAGCCTCTCTGCTAATGGGTGGGGTTGTGTTCCTGCCTTGCTAGTTGTTTGACATGGGGTGTCCAGCACTGGAGCTTGTTGGCTGTTGGGTGGAGCTGGGTCTTAGTGTTAAGATGGAGATCTCTGGGAGTGCTCTCACCGATTGATATTACGTGGGGCTGGGAGGTCTCTGGTGGTCCAATGTCCTGGACTCGGCTCTCCCACCTTGGAGGCTCAGGCTTGACACCAGGCCAGAACACCAAGACCCTGTCAGCCACACAGCTCAGAAGAAAAGGAAGAAAAAAGTCAAATCAAGTTAAAAAAAAATAATAATAAAATTTAGAAAAAGCGAGCAACCAAACCAATAAACAAATCCACCAATGATAACAAGCACTAAAAACCAAACTAAGATAAACATACAAATCAGAAACAAATCAGTCGCAGACAGCAAACCCCAAATCTGCAGTTGCTCCCAAAGTCCACTCACTCCATTTTGGGAACATTCGTTGTCTATTCAGGTATTCCACAGATGCAGGGTTTATCAGGTTGATTGTGGGGATTTAATCTGTTGCTCCTGAAGCTGCTGGGAGAAATTTCTCTTTCTCTTCTTTGTTCGAACAGCTCCTGGCATTCAGCTTTGGTTTTGGCCCTGCCTCTGCATGTGGGTTGCCCTCAGGCATCTGTTTCCCACCCAGGCAGGAGGGGGTTAAAGCAGTGGATGATTAGGTCTCTCTTGCTCTCTCAGGCCGGGGAGAGGGAGGGGTACAGTAGTCATAACTGGAATGCGGGGTGAGCCTGCAGAGGCAGAGGCCGGCATGAAATTGCAAGAGCCTGTGGCACACCATGTGTCCTCCCAGGGAAGTTGTCCCTGGATCTTGGGACCCTGGCAGTGGTGGGCTGTACAGGCTCCTGGGGGTGGGGTGTGGATAGTGACCTGTGCTTGCACACAGGCTTCTTGGTGGCAGCGGCAGCAGCCTTAGCGTTTCTTGCCTGTCTCTGGGGTGCAAGCTGGTGGCCACGGCTCGCGCCTGTCTCTGGAGTGTGCTTAGGTGGTGCTCTGCCTTCTGTGGGCACACGGGGAAGGAATGCCCTCTCCTCGCGCACCCCAAAACAATGGTCTCTTGCCTCTTAGGCAGGTCCAGACTTTTTCCCAGACTCCCTCCTGTCTAGCTGTGGTGCACTAGCCCCCTCAAGCTGTGTTCACACAGCCAACCCCAGTCCTCTCCCTGGGATCTGACCTCCGAAGCCCGAGCCTCAGCTCCCAACCCCCACCCGCCCCCGCGGGTGAGCAGACAAGCCTCTCGGGCTGGTGAGTGCTGGTCAGCACCGATTCTCCATGCGGGAACCTCTCCGCTTTTCTGTCTGCACACCTGCTGCTGAGCTCTCCTCCGTGGCTCTGAAGCTTCCCCCCTGCCCACCCCCCGTCCGCCAGTGAAGGGGCTTCTAGTGTGTGGAAACCTTTCCTCCTTCACAGCTCCCTCCCACTGGTGCAGGTCCCGTCCCTATTCTTTTGCCTCTGTTTATTCTTTTTTCTTTTGCCCTACCCAGGTACGTGGGGAATTTCTTGCCTTCTGGGAAGTCTGAGGTCTTCTGCCAGCGTTCAGTAGGTGTTCTGTAGGAGTTGTTCCACATGTAGATGTGTTTCTGATGTATCTGTGGGGAGGAAGGTGATTTCCACGTCTTACTCCTCCGCCATCTTGAAGGTCCCCCCATTGATCATCTTATATAAAAATACCTAAAATGATGAATTAGGGACCATTTTCAAGAAAAACAATAAAAATGATCGTACTTAAAATAACCAGGGTTGCAGGTTTTCCAGTGCTTATGGCTTCTTAACAAGCCATATAAGAATCACATAGTTTTTCAGCATGAACATTGGGTCTCTTTCTACCTTCAGAATTCTTTACGTGTACAGGGTACTTTTCACATTGGCCAGTCCTCCATCTCAGACAAATTAGTAAGCACCTGGAATGCTTGTTTAGGAGGCATACTAGCTTAGGCTGGCTCTCGCTTAGAGTTAATGCCAGGACAGAGTTCCGTGTTACAAATGTGGTTTGGACATCCCTCCTGGGTATGCCTGCCTCCTCCTTCTCTTCTCCACTAGGCTGTCAGATAGGGGAAGTTAGCTGTATTTAGACAGAGCTGCAGTAGCTGGATTATCATTTTCTGAGCCCATTAGGAATAGTTGTCCCCAACATTCTGTGGAATATCCTGGGGAGTCTCTAAGACTCCCATTTTAGCTCCAGATGCATGTCTCTCCTAAGCCAAGCTGTAGGCTTTCATGGTGACTCAGAACTAGGAGATGGTTCAGAAACTCTTAGCTGATTCAGGGGTCATTGTGGGAGGGTCAGGGACTTCCTCCACTCTCAGCTTTCTCTGGGCATCTTTGGAGCCTCCATCTTGGGTTCATATATCTTTAGGATTCGTGGGCACTCAGTCATGGCACCTAAAAAGCAGCAGCTCTGAATTTGGGCTTTAGCTGCCTCCTTAGACAAATATGGGGCCAGTTAGGACTCCTGTGAACCTGGGATTGCCTAGAGCAGAGTTTCTCAACCTCAGTACTGTTGGCACTTGGCGCTGGATGATCCTTTGTTTGGAGGACTGTCCTGTGCACTGTAAGATATTTAGCAGCATCTCTGGCCCACTAGATGCCAGTTCCATTCCCCACCCCAGTCATAACCTTAATAATGTCTGCAGACATTGCCAGAGATCCATTTGGGGGTAAAATATCCCACAGCCTGAGCACTGGCAACTTGGATTCCTAGAGATTTAACTTTTGTTTTTCTTTTTTTTTAGTTCCCTGACCAGGGATCAGACCTGGGCTCTGGCAGTGAAAGCACCGAGTCCTAACCACTGGACTGCAAGGGAATTCCCAACACTTAAAAAAAAAATCCCAAATGATTATAGGGTGGTCACTGTGTCCTCTCCTCTCATTCCGTGTGTGACTAGCTGGGCAATTTCTGGCCTGTCTTCATGGAACTCCCAGCACGTACAGTGAGCTGGCACTTGCACATCTTTTTCAGGCTTCTTAGTATTGGTGTCTGGTGTCTCCATGGCTGTACTCTGGGGAATCAGGAATAAGCAGGTTGGGCACTAGATTCCCTATGGCTTTGGATATCAAGGCCAGAGGCACAGACACTGGATTTAGGAGCCCAGGTGAGAAACAGTGTCCGAGGCTCAGAGGCTCCAGCACCCAGGGCAGTCAGCAGGGTCTGTGTGAGTAGCCTTGAGAGCCTGTTCTCCTCCAAGATGAGGGCAGGTGTCACCTTCATCCTGATTCTTAAGCCCTATGCAGACACTAGATGGTAAAGAATCTCTCTGGAGGCTGTATAGTACCCTCAAAGCCCCCGGGCTTCTCATCGGGTCACCTCCTTAATGGTCTCACTCCTAGTCTGGCTTTTTCTAACTTATCCTCCACTGTGTAGGCTGTGTAATTTGAAATGCAGAGCTGACCATGTCCTTCTTATACTTGAAATCTTTCACTGGCTCCCATTGTCTATAGCAGTTACGTTAAGATTGCTGAATCTGAGAATTTGTATTTTCAACAAGTTTTGCAGGTGCTGCTGCAGCTACTCATCCTGCGACCACATTTAGAGAACCACTGGCTTATAGGATGAAATCTCACTCTTTAGCATGATGTAAAGTACTCTCTGACTTAAGTCCCACCTATCTCTCCATCATTTTGCTTTGGATTTTATTTTATTTTATTTATTTATTTATTTTTGCGGTACATGGGCCTCTCACTGCCGTGGCCTCTCCCGTTGCAGAGCACAGGCTCCAGATGCGCAGGCCCAGCGGCCATGGCTCACGGGCCCAGCCACTCCACGGCACGTGGGATCCTCCTGGACCGGGGCACGAACCCACGTCCCCTGAATCGGCAGGCGGACTCTCAACCACTGTGCCACCAGGGAAGCCCTATTTTATTTTTTAATATTTATTTATATATTTGGTTGCGCTGGGTCTTAGTTGCAGCATTTGGGATCTTTAGCTGTGGCATGGTTTTTAGTTGCAGCATGCGGGATCTAGTTCCCTGACCAGGGATCCAATCTGGGCCCCCTGCATTGGGAGCACAGAGTCTTAAGCACTGGACCACCAGGGAAGTCCCACTTTTGATTTTACATTATAAAAGAGTTGTTATTATCTTTAATATGTATCAGAATTACCTAATGTGCCTTACCCTCACCACCCTGGCCCTAAATCTGAATCTTAGTCCCAAATCAGAATTGCAGGCAACAGTGCTCAGGAATTTACATTTTAAACTAGATCCACAGCTGATTCTAATGCACGTGGATCTTGGACTACACAGGGAGAAACACTACATACTAAGTAGCACCTCAACATCCAGTATGTGATTTTATTTCTCCACATTCCCTCGATCTAAAATACACATTCCACCATTGATCTCTTGTCCCACTAATAAATTCTTAAAGATTCAGCTCAACTCAAGCATCTAGTCTTCTGTGAAGCCTTCCTCAATCTCTCTCTCTCTCCTTCTCTCTTTCTGTCTCTTATACAAACACACACACACACATGCACACTTGCGTATGTGTTCCTGAATGCTGCTGTGACCCTTAAACTGGAAACATCTCTTTATATGTGTGTCTCTCCTCCTGCTCTGTAATTTCAGGGAGAGACGGAAACATTTTTTTTTTTTTTGGTCCCCCAGTGTGTGGCATACAGCAGTAAGTAGTCAATAAATGCTTTTCAATTGAAATGTAGTTGATTTACAATATTAGTTTCAGGTGTACAACATAGTAATTAAATATTTTGATAGATTATACTCCATTTAAAACACTATAAAATATTGGCTATATTTCCTGTGCTGTATAATACATCCTTGTAACTTATTTATTTTATACATAATAGTTTATACCTCTTAATCCCCTATCCCTATCTTACCCCTCCTCACTTCCGTCTCCCCACTGGTAACCACTAGTTTGTTCTCTATATCTGTGAGTCTGTTTCTGTTTTGTTACATTCATTTGTTTGTCTTTTTAGATTTCACATGTGAATGATAACATGCAATATTTGTCTTTGTCTGACTTATTTCACTAAATATAATACCCTCTAGGTCCATCCATGTTGTTGCAAATGGCAGAATTTCATTCTTTTTTGTGGCTGAGTAGTATTCCATTACATATATATTATATATAGTATATAGTATTATAGTTGTATTCCATCATAGCTCTCTATATATATCTTTATATCTATCTCTCATCTTCTTTATCCATTCCTCTGCTGATAGACATTTAGGTTGCTTCCATGTCTTGGCAATTGTAAGTAATGCTGCAGTGAACATTGGGTTCATGAATCATTTCAAATTAATGTTTTCATTTTCTTCTGATATATACCCGGGAGTAGAATTTCTGGATCATACGGTAGTTCTATTCTTAAATTTTTGAGGAATCTCCATACTGTTTTCCATAGCGGCTGCACCAATTTACATTCCCACCAACAGTGTACTAGGATTCCCTTTTCTCTACATCCTCACCAACATCTGTTATTTGTAGACTTTTTGATGATAGCCATTCTGACAGTGGGAGGTGATATTTCACTGTGGTTTTGATCTGCATTTCTCTGATGATTAGCGATAAGGGTTTAATATCCAAAATATATAAACAACACATACAACTCAATATCAAAAAAAACAGACAACCCGATTAAAAATGGACAGAAGACCTGAATAGACATTGCTCCAGAGAATATATACAGATGCCCAGCAGGCATGAAAAGATGCTCAATAAATTTTAGTTAAATATCTGGCCTGTCAGTTTACCATGGATGGGGAGAGAGATGAAGGCACCTTTGGCAGATGTAAGAAAGGTGATTGGGATCCTCATGGGAGTCCTGATGCCATATCAGAGAAGTTACCTGCTGTTCCCATGGTGTGGCTGAGGTGTGGGCCTCCACCTTGGGTGCAGTTTGGTGGAGCTGGGGTTTGGCAGAGGCACAGCAGCCT
Organism: Mesoplodon densirostris; assembly: GCF_025265405.1. Lineage (NCBI taxonomy): Eukaryota > Metazoa > Chordata > Mammalia > Artiodactyla > Ziphiidae > Mesoplodon > Mesoplodon densirostris. Next base: position 106,378,981 of record NC_082665.1, on the reverse strand, counting down.
CCAGAGAGATGGAGCCAGGGCCCAGCCTTTTTTTTCTGACTGTCCCCTCTAAGTTTCCAGTGAAGACCATGCTCAGAATCGCCTAACTGGAGCTACCATTTATTTATTTATTTATTTATTTATTTTATTTTTGTTTATTGCTTTTATTCATTCTTTTTTTCCACATCTTTACTGGAGTATAATTGCTTTACAATGTTGTGTTAGTTTCGGCTGTATAACAAAGTGAATCAGCTATATGTATACATATACCCCCATATCCCCTCCCTCTTGACCCTCCTTCCCACCCTCCCTATCCCAGCCCTCTAGGTGGTCACAGAGCACCGAGCTGATCTCCCTGTGCTGTGCAGCTGCTTCCCACTAGCTATCCATTTTACATTTGGTAGTGTATATATGTCAATGCTACTCTCTCACTTCATCCCAGCTTCCCCTTCCCCCCCACCCCCCATGACCTCAAATCCATTCTCTACATCTGCGTCTTTATTCCTGCCCTGCCACTGGGTTCATCAGTACTGCTTTTTTAGATTCCATATATATGCGTTAGCATACGGTATTTGTTTTTCTCTTTCTGACTTACTTCTTCACTTTGTATGACAGACTCTAGGTCCATCCACCTCACTACAAAAAACTCAATTTCGTTCCTTTTATGGCTAATATTCCATTGTATTCCATTCCTTCTTTATCCATTCATCTGTTGATGGACATTTAGGTTGCTTCCATGTCCTGGCTATTGTAAATAATGCTGCAATGAACATTGTGGTACATGTCTCTTATTGAATTATGGTTTTCTCAGGGCATATGGCCAGCAGTGGGATTGCTGGGTCATATAGTAGTTCTATTTTTAGTTTTTTAAGGAACCACCATACTGTTCTCCATAGTGGCTGTATCAATTTACATTCCCACCAACAGTGCAACAGGGTTCCCTTTTCTCCACACCCTCTCCAGCATTTGTTGTTTGTAGATTTTCTGATGATACCCATTCCAACTGGTGTGAGGTGATACCTCATTATAGTTTTGATTTTCATTTCTCTAATAATTAGTGATGTTGAGCAGCTTTTCATGTGCCTCTTGGCCATCTGTATGTCTTCTTTGGAGAAATGTCTATTTAGGTCTTTTGCCCAATTTTGGATTGGGTTGTTTGTTTTTTTAATATTGAGCTGCATGAGCTGTTTATATAGTTTGGAGATTAATCCTTTTTCCATTGATTTGTTTGCAAATATTTTCTCCCATTCTGAGGGTTGTCTTTTCGTCTTGTTTGTAGTTTCCTTTGCTTTGCAAAAGCTTTTAAGTTTCATTAGGTCCCATTTGTTTATTTTTGTTTTTATTTCCATTACTCTAGGAGGTGGGTCAAATAAGATCTTGCTGTGATTTATGTCAAAGAGTGTTCTTCCTATGTTTTCCTCTAAGAGTTTTATAGTGTCTGGCCTTACATTTAGGTCTTTAATCCATTTTGAGTTTATTTTTGTGTATGGTGTTAGGGAGTGTTCTAACTTCATTCTTTTACATGTAGCTGTCCAGTTTTCCCAGCACCACTTATTGAAGAGGCTGTCTTTTCTCTGTTGTATATTCTTGCCTCCTTTGTCAAAGATAAGGTGACCTTATGTGCATGGGTTTATCTCTGGGCTTTCTGTCCTGTTCCATTGATCTATATTTGTTTTTGTGCCATTTCCATACTGTTTTGATTACTGTAGCTTTGTAGTATAGTCTGAAGTCAGGGAGCCTGATTCCTCTAGCTCCGTTTTTCTTCCTCAGGATTGTTTTGGCTCTTCGGGGTCTTTTGTGTTTCCATACAAAATGTAAAATTCTTGTTCTAGTTCTGTGAAAAATGTCATTGGTAATTTGATAGGGATTGCATCGAACCTGTAGATTGCTTTGCTACCATTTATTGAGTTTGTGCCATGTGCTCTATACTGTGTTATGTACTTTACGTACAGTGTTCATATCCTCACAACTGCTTTGAGAGGTCAGCACTACTACTCCCAATTTTACAGATTAGAAAACTGAGGTATAGAGAGGTAAAAAAAATCTAAATCTTGCTCAGTGCCCGTTCAGGTGGATATTGGTAGAATCTAGATTCAAACCCAGGCCAGTCTAGTTCCATTGTTCTTTCCTTGCTCTTTTCATTATTCTATAGCTGGGGAGTCTTGTGGACTAGATTATTAGGCCCCTAGGTTTCCGCAAATGAAATCCTTTGGCCTAGACAGCGTTTGGCTCCAAAAGTAAACAGTAGGGGGCTTCCCTGGTGGCGCAGTGGTTGAGAGTCCGCCTGCCGATGCAGGGGACACGGGTTCTTGCCCCGGTCTGGGAGGATCCCACATGCCGCGGAGCGGCTGGGCCCGTGGGCCATGGCCGCTGAGCCTGCGCTTCCGGAGCCTGTGCTCCACAATGGGAGAGGCCACAACAGTGAGATGCCCGCGTAATGCAAAAAAAAAAAAAAAAAAAAAAAAGGTAAACAGTAGGGACAGGAGCTGTAGTTTTGCAAGTCAGATACCAGCACCTTTCACCTTAGCTTATATTCCAAAGGGGATCACACCACATGGCCCTCTGGTGGCCCCATTCATCTGTGATCCTGACGGATCAGATTTGGGAATATAGCTGTAACCTGGCGAGGGCAGAATTAGCTGGTAGAGGAGGGAGGGTAAGTGAAGGCCGTTCTTTTGCAGCCCTGATGGATGGCAATCACATACAGAGGGCACTGGCCAGGGCTAAGGATCCAGGAGCATGGAGGCAGCCAAAACATCCAAACTGCAGGGTGAGTCACTAGCTGAAGTCAGGTTGGCTATGGTGCCTGGAACAGAAAGAGGGAGGGTCCTGGGACTCCTCATAGGCACCTGGGAAAAGAGACCAAGACAATCACTCAGTTGTGGCTGCCACTTTAATAGGCTTGAATTCTCTTGAAGTGTGACAACCCCATACTTACCACTTCACTTTTCTCCATTTCATTTTTCTCATCTAAAAAATGAGGAGGTTGTGCTAGGAAGTCTATAATTCTTTATGTCTAGTGCTTCCCACCTAGATGTCGATTCTGCACTCTAGGTGTCAGTCTGCATGATGAAAAGATGCTCTCTAGAGTATCACATTGGGCTTTCTAGTTTCTATAAGCCTATAAATGGTTTTTGAAATCCATGTTTTAAAAATAGTTTAATCTGGGACTTCCCTGGTGGTGCAGTGGTTAAGAACCCGCCTGCCAATGCAGGGGACACGGGTTCGAACCCTGGTCCAGGAAGATTTCACATGCCGCGGAGCAACTAAGCCTGTGCGCCACAACTACTGAGCCTGCACTCTAGAACCTGCGAGCCACAACTACTGAGCCCGTGTGCCACAACTACTGAAGCCCGCATGCCCAAAGCCTGTGCTCCAAAACAAGAGAAGCCACTGCAATGAGAAGCCTGCGCACCGCAACAAAGAGTAGCCCCCGCTTGCCGCAACTAGAGAAAGCCTGCGTGCAGCAACGAAGACCCAACGCAGCCAAAAATAAATAAATTAATTAAAAAAACCAATTTAATCTGTGTTATTGGCTCCATTTCACAAATGAAGACATTTAAACTTGTAAGGTTAAGCCACTTGTACAAGTAATGGAATCAAATTAAGGCTGCCAGATCCCAAAGTCTCTATACTATGCTATTTTTTTCCCTGCTATATAGAAGAACCAGTGCCAATCGATGATTAAATAAGAGAGTTTATCAAAGGGAGAATCATAAATTGGAGAGGAGGAAAAGGATAGGCTTGAAATGAATTCTGTGACTTCATATCCTAGAATGGTCTTCAGGAAGAGGAGAGAGAGGCAAAGACAATAATGAGATAATACACTTGAATGCTGTGTTAATATGGAACCAAAAAATGTGCAGAGAATGTGGAGAAGTACTGCTTATAATGGTTTAGAGAAAAAGAAAGTGAACAAAAATGTGTGCAAGAACCAAAGGGTAGCAGTGCAGATGAGTGGGCGGTGAGGAGCTGTTGGCAGAAACAGGCCATCAAATGCAAGATGGCCCAGGCTGGACCAGTTGCCTGTCAGCAGATTTTACTGAAGAGATCATAAATTACCTTGTGAAGCCCTTTCAAAGCTTTGCCACCTAACAAGAGGAAAGTCATTAGCACAATGTGTGCTTATCATATGATTCTATTATAGATGGAATAGAAAGACAGCTACCACATTTGTTAGTTTTCTGGGAGCTCTCTGATTTCAAAGGTTCTGTATGATTATCCAGTGTGTGTTAAGATCACATGTTCAGATTTTGATTTTGGAAAAAATAAAATCACTATAATTATATCATGCCTTCTTTTACTGAAAGGAGATTTAGTGTCTTAATCCATATGTCAAAAAAGATAAAGTGCATATTTACTATTCAAATAAAACATAAAGCTATGTAATGGAAAAAATGTGAAGAAAATAAGTAGAGAAATATGTACCGTGACGATCGGTGGAAAGAACAAAATGATGCAAATGGACCTCACATAATTTTAGAACCTCTTGAAATCTGGGTAAGTGAGCTACTCAGCAAAGTCAAGGATGAGTCTCCAGGTGAGGCTACTGTCTCAGGATAGGGCATAGGATTGGAACATCCAAAAGTATCTGGCAATAGATATCAGCAGCAAAAAGCTAAATCCACAGAGAATACAAAGGAAAGAGGGATTTCCCAGATCAGATTTGGGGAAATATATACTCCAGAAAGCAGTGGAGGAAGTACAGGTAGTGGACTTGGGTGTTATGACTTATGATGAGTGTGGGCGGGAGGGGTGAGGACTAGAAAAAACTGAGGGAGGGAGCAAAAGGAAATTGAAAAGAAAGTTTGTCTTAGGGACCCTGATCAGAGACTTGCTCTTCCTGTTTTAATTCTCCTATAGTGTTAGCCGATGAAGACTTGAAGTGGGGGCTTCCCTGGTGGTTCAGTGGCCGACTCCGTGCTCCCAATGCAGGGGGCCCGGGTTCAATCCCTGGTCAGGGAACTAGATCCCACATGCCGCAACTGAAGAGTCCACATGCTGCAACTAAAGATCCCGCATGCCACAACGAAAACCCGGTGCAGCCAAATAAATAAATAAATATTAAAAAAAAAAAAGACTTGAAGTGGATTGATGTCTCAACACGGGACTCCTGGAGAACCTGTCTGGTTTCATACTCAGTCTGGAGGGTCGTGTGGCAGAGGCCGAGTCTCGTGTCTTGGGCCAGCTTCCTCGGTTCAAACTGCAGCTCTGTCACATGACTAGCTGTGGAAACTTGGGAGACAGCTCAGTGGCCATCACTGCACTTCTCTGTGCTTCATTTTCTCATTTATTTCATTTCATTTATTTGAATATATAAAATGGGGATAATAATACAAAACCACAGTTTTAAAACCTAAAGGGCTTTGAAAACCAAATTATTTTTCATAAATTATTTGGTGGCAAAGTCTGACATGAACAGTTGTGAGTCTGTCTGTAGTTTCACTTTTGCTACCAAGTGTGAATATTCATAGATTTCACTGCAGAAATATTAATTGTGTTAGATTAGAGGGTGCTACTCCATAGCTGACCTGGGGTGTTAGTAACATATAGTACATGCATGATTGTTATCTTTTGAAAATCTGAAAAATTCCACATTTGGCTCCAAGGTAGGTGTGGATCTATATATAGTTCCTGCTTCATAGGGTTACCATAAGGATTAAATGTGCTTATTCGTATAAAGCACTTAGAAAAGTGCCTGTCACATATTAATAACTAAATAAATGTTGGTTATTATTATACCTATACTGTGTCCTTTCTAAAGGCCCACTTTGTAGAAAGCTGTGAGTTGAGGAACTGCCAAAATAATAACAGATATCCAAAATAATAACAGACATGCTCATTTATTTAGGTGAATGTCAGGGCTCCTGATTTAAGCTTAGCTATATCTTCGACATGCCTGGAGGGCTGGTGATGGTGAAGGGAGTGTTTGACAAGGTTCTAGAAACCGAAGAGCCAAAGACCTTCCTGAAATTAAAAAAAAAAAAAAAAAGCAGAGAAAAAGGAGAATTAAGGGGCACAAGTTTAATTGGAAGACCAGGAGCCTGAGTGAAAGGAGCCATTCAAAGTATAGCAGTGTATTTCTGCCTCAGTATGCCCAGATTCCCATGGACTTCTGCCTGAGTCCCAGCAGAAGGGGACTGCAAGGAAAGAGCAAGTTACAGCTGGTCCTGGTGACTCAGCATCCAGTGGGAACATCTGCACTGTGGGTTCAGCCTTCCAGTGGCCTGGGCTCTGAGAGGGCAGAAGCTCCTGCAGTGAACATTGGGATGGGACCTCAGGCCCACACCACCAGCAGCAGCACTTCTAGTGGACATTGGCAGCCTTGCCACCCTTTGATGACCTTGCCACCAGTGACCAGAGGAAGTCAAAGGAGTTTGAGGAAGAGCAGTGGAGAGGAGGAACCAAGGAAATACACTTTAGTGAACAATATTGTGACTTTTTTACTCCTAGCCTGTTATAACCTGGGAAATTTAGGCTTCAGATAGACAGTAGTAGAATAAAGAAAGGAAAAGAAATGGTTGCTAAAAATGAAAGATTGTGTTCAAGTTGTAATTAAGTTGCTCTCAAATCTGTGCTTTTCTGAACCTGGTGTCCAGCAAATCATGCCACAGCTCTGGTGTACAGTGATACAGTGGGGTCTCCACTTCCCCCAAGAAGCTATTGGAAATAATGGGCCAAGAGACAAAGACTTTCAAAATGATAAGGCAAGTGCCAGGAAGGGGAATTTTCCAGTTCATATGGAGGCATTTGTGTTACTCCCAAGTAAAGCAGATGCCATTTTCAAACGTTCTCTCCTTGATCCAGTGTTCTTTTCTTAGCATGATTAGTGATGGATCAACTCTAATTGCAACACAGACAGTTAGCAGAATTCGGGATTATGTTAACGCTCTAAGTGTTTAATGATGAATGAGTCATATGTCAGGCTGTGACAAAAGGCTTCACTCTTTAAACAAGAGATGCCTGGTTCTGGCACATTATTAATTTCTGAAGCTTAAATCCGGGATAACTGGATTTAGGAGGTTAATCCCTATTTCATTATAATTCCTTGTAATAGATTTTGGCCTCTTCTCTCCCCTCTCCCCACTTTCACATGTTGTCTAATAGATTTAAAAAACAAACAAACAGGGCCTCCCTGGTGGCGCAAGTGGTTGAGAGTCCGCCTGCCGATGCAGGGGATACGGGTTCGTGCCCCGGTCTGGGAGGATCCCATATGCCGCGGAGCGGCTGGGCCCGTGAGCCATGGCCGCTGAGCCTGCGCGTCCGGAGCCTGCGCGTCCGGAGCCTGTGCTCCGCAACGGGAGAGGCCACAACAGTGAGAGGCCCGCATACCGCAAAACAAACAAACAAACAAACAAACAAACAAGAAAATCCTTCTTTGGTAATGAGAAGTTTCTGCAAGAAGGCTCTCAACCTCAAGGGTTTTGAAACTATAATATACTGCAGAGAAGAGCCAGTGCTTTCTGCAAAGGGGTTTATTGGAGGAGATTCGATCAAGGAAGTATTCCAAGAACCTGAATCCTGAGGAGCCAGGCAGGCAGGATTCGTGGGAGGGCTGAGGGGGGTTGATGGTGTGCAGGAGCAAGGACCTGACTCAGGAGAGCTTAGGAGACCATTCAGGTCTGGTCTGAAACTGAACAGAAGGGCTGGGTTGAAAACAAGGTGGTTGCCAGGGTTGTAAGGTGGGATTTGGACAGGGATGAGAGCCTGGCTGGTTCCTGGAGGCAAGAGAAGCTCTTGCCTGGAGCTTGCAGGTGGGCATCTGCCTAGGTGTTCCAGAGGATGATGACCATGACGATGGAGGGGGCCAGGAAGAGCAGGTAGAGGCTGAAGAGCAGGGTGTCCATCATGTGGCTGAACTGCATCCACAGGCTGACCGAATGCTGCTTCTGAGCCTCGTCTTCCTGCTGGGCCCTCGCTGACCCAGGGCACTCAGTTAGCTCTGCCCCTCTGGGACCTGGCACCTTCCCCACCAACTCCACGGGCTCCTTCACACCTACGGAGAGACAGAGACTCAGCTGTGGGCTGCCAAGGTCAGCTGGGCGGTTGTGGGGGCAGGAAGGAGGCGGGAGCAGAGAAGGGGAGGTGATGGGAGAGGACGCGTGGGCAGTGCGGATTTCCCTCACCAGGCAGGTGGGCAGGGCTGAGGCCCGTGTTCCCTTCTGGGGTGCAGCGGGGCAGCGTTTCCTTGGGCTGGTGCAGTGTAGAAGCAGGGAACGGAGCCAGCGAGGCCTGGGTGGGGGCTGGGTGGTGGCCAGGTGCAGCAGGTAGGTGATGAAGATGGTCTCCAGCAGGCGGACCACCATCAGTGACAGACACAGGGCAAAGTAGACACCTGGAGGGAAGTTGGGTCTGCCTGAGGGCCAGAGGCACCAGCCAGGGACTTCTTGTTTCCTCTTTTCCCGGAGGGCCCATTTGCAGGATCTCTTTTTACGCTGACCTGGTTTCATTGGTCCCTCTCCCCACTCCATCCCCCACCTTGCTTTTCTTCTCCTGATGGAGGGAGGGGCCATACTGATGAGGGGGGCTACCACTGGCAGGGAGTAAGTCATTCAACGTCATGAGCAGGAAGACGTTGTAGCCCCGCAGGAGTGTCATCTTGAATGGGGCACAGTTCTCACTTTCTGCCGGCAGGTAGAAGCTGAGGGCGTCGATGGCTATCAGAAAGCTCCTGGGCACCAGGAGGCTTATGACGTAGAGGCTGGGCCTGCGCCTGACGGCCACCTGGTGGGGAGGGGAGAGGGAGGCAACTGAGGAGAAGCCTGGGAGGCTGCCAAGCCAGTTAAAAGCAAGATACTGTTTTAGGTACTGGAGATTTATCAGTGAAAAAAGTGATAACAATTTCTGTCCCTGTGGAGCTTATTTTCTCGTGGGAGAGCTTACATTCTGGGGGAGGACATAAGCTATGCATCTAAGGAGAAGATCTCATCCAGGGCCCCTGAGCTCTCATAGAAGATGATTTGGTCATACTCATTGGTGCCCACAGTCATCTTCATCATTCTTTGATGGATAGCCTGAAGTACCCATTCCCCCTTGCTCCAAACGACGTTCTGTGATGTTTTCAAAATCTCCTGCATGTCCTCCTCCATGCCCAACACCATGTTCTGCACTGCAAAGGAGATCCAGGCAACTCAGCTTCCCCCAGCGCTCCCAACCTCTTTGCCCAGACTGTTGGATTCCTTACCACTTAACTTTCACACCCCTTTCGGTGAGATTCCCTCACTGTTCCCAGCTTTCTATCCTCTTCTTCCCAAACCCTTTCTCTAGCTCTCAACATGTGAGCCTCACTCACCTGTGTAGATGAAAGAGCTGGAGGTGAGGGTGCAGTTCTGTTCATCAAAGGGGAAGTAGATGCCAGGTTGCAGATGCTGGTCACCTGCATTGGTGTACTGTATTCGATGTGATCATCACTGTTGACATAAGCCATGAGACCTGGAGGGGTCTGATCCATATCCATGCTGTGTGTGAGAAGGACAGGGAGGTGAGTGCTGTGGGTTCCCCATCAGACTTGGCCTTCTTCCTCTCTCAGGTCACCCATTCCTGTGCTCCAGCCCCACTCATCTGACCTCCCCCTTCCACCTATTGCCATGTTTTGGGGGTTTCAGATGCTGCTCCTTTCTAAGGTGAGTCTTTGTGTGGCCCCTATTGGTTACTCATGCTCTTCCCTGGAGATATGGTCTCCTTCTTACTTTTTTCAGCCCCGATACTCACAACTCCTTGATGAAAATATCTGGAAGCCACAGGTTCTCAGTTGCCACGCTCAGCTTCCTGATGCCCCCACATTCCACTGGGTTCCACCTAAGGAATGGATTGTACCAGATCTAGAGGAAACCGTGGTGTGGGACAAACAGGGGGTGGGAACTTGTCTTAGTCTTCCTCTGTCTCTTGCACTTTACATTCCTTTTTTTACTCATTTCTTTACTCTCCCACCCTCTCTCTGGTGACAGCTGTCACAATGTCACTGACAAAGTTTTACTTGCTTCCACTTCCCCCTCAGTGGTCTCAAGGGAGACCTTGAGCTTGGCTTTGGATTCCCTGTGTTGAAGCCACTTAAATATTGGTTTCCATGACCTTAGTTTATGCCACTTGCTCCCTGAGCCCCATCTCTGCCCTCCTTAAACTGGCAGAATAATCAGGAAGTTTTATGTTTTCATTTTTGGCTGGTTCTGTATGAATTTGTCTAATTTGTGGGTATTCTCAGCTTTATCCATTTTAATCTGTGAAGTTGGACCTTGGAGTGGAAAAAGAGAGGTATCATAACAAAGGGGAAACTGAGTCTATCTTACCACATTTAGCCACAGGAATGATGTCATCAGTTAAAGATGTGTATCCTGGAAAAACAATTTTCATCCATTAATTTTATGAAGTCAGGTCCAGTGCCACCACCCACCTCTTACTCATTTCCAAGGCTGTTCTGTGTGGCAATTATGATATTTTTCATAAGCCACTAAAAATGGTAGGTCATATCATCCAGTGTACATGAGAAATGCAAGTGAAAGCACCAGTATGAGAGTCCATTGGGATCATGTTTCTTGTGGCGCATTCCCAAAAAGGGAGAGCTTTTACCTGCAGTGATGTCATTGTAGCATTCCCTGTCATTCCTCCCTACCCCATAGACTGAGCTTTTAATTTTACAAAATCCAGTCAGGGAACCCACTGCTCACCACTAGACCATTACAGAGTTGGGTCAGGACTTACTACTTCCAGGATGGCAGACAGGGTGAAGGAGATGTGGACATGAGTGGGGATGCTGAAGCTGGTGACTGGACGGAAGGCCTTTCTGTCAAACACTTCTTGGAAGACAGCGGGATCCACCCCATGCTGGTCGAATCCTGAGCAAGTGATGGTGAAATTGTCTCCTCTTCCTGTAGAGAGCAGAGACTGTGAAAGGAGTGCCAGCACTGGGGTCTGGGAAGTGTTTCTGCACAGAGAGACAACAGGGGTCATGGGAGAAATGTCTGGACTCCTCCTTCCTGGACCAGGGAGCTTGGGCTGGGCTGGTAGGCAAATGGTGGAAGTTGATGAGGTGAGCTGAGTCAGAGCTCCATCCTCAATTCCATTGTCTCTCTCTCTATGCAAAACTTGCCTAAATGTGTATGCAAACTCAGTCCTGACCACCACTTTTTAGTGTCTGTTGTGTTCTTAACAATCTCACCACAAACCTCTGTCCTTGAGCCGTTTGGGTGAATGTCAGTGACAGATTTTGCAATCACAGTTCTCCTCCTCACTATATGAACAGGGCATAGATGGTCATGAACTAATGATGAGAGAAATAATCAGGTAGGTAGTGAGCAATCTGTGGGACCATAAGGAAGGAACCCCTTAAAGAAGGAACTCAGTTTTCAGTTTAATGGTATATATTGTGTCCTTGCTTTGTGCTCTAATTGTTCTCTTCTAAAACTCAGGACTCATCACCACTGAGACTATCTTAAAAAGAGTTCCTTGATACCCATCTTATACCCAAACCTTTTCTTGTCATACTTTGTGGGGCAGAAACAGAGAATGTATGTGGTAACATCTTCTGATCGAGTCTGTTTTTATCTGTCTCTGATGTTGTCCTATCCCTTATTGCTTATTCTGAATAATGAACAAGAAATTACTCTAGACTGGGAAAATTGTACTGAAAAAGTTTCCCTCTTTCACAATAGATCTTCTCTTCTACCTCCTTCCCCTTGGCATCTTTCTTTTCATTTGCTTAAGGGAACTGAGAAAGAATTTTCTTCTTCTCAATGTCAGTCGATACCCAGAAACCATGGGGTAGATTATATGCCTGGAAAGAGAATGACATGGGGAAAGGGAAGAGGCCCATAGATGTATGGGGAGTGGAGAAACAGATTAAGAGAGGCGTCAACTAACTGTTTAGGGCCCTAAAAAGAGCTACAAATCTGTCAGTGTCATGAGTTTCTGTTTTTATCAAAATGAACACCCAGTCATTGACTGTCTAGAAATAAAAATTAGCCTGGTTTCTCTGTTTCCCAGAAGTTATATGGATGCTATGCTCTTGCTCTTGTCCCATCTTACCTTGAAGCAGCAGGTGGAGAATGAGGCAGAGGAGGAATCCTTCCCCATGGAGCCAACCTCTTTCCATCTTCCTCTCCTTGGCTCTTCTCTGGGGACTTAGTGATAATGTTGACCTTAAAAGACCATAGGCCACACCTCAAGCCTTAGCTTTGAATAATTCAGGTGTCAGGTAGCGTTAGCCATCTCTCTAATGAGCACCCCCAGTGACAACAGAATATCATGGAGGACTACCCCACCCCATGCCCTAACTAGACCTCAACCTGGTCTCCAAAAGTAATCTGACAACTTGGTTTGGAGAGGAGGAAGAAAAAATATTTGGTCACTGGAGCAGTGCTAATGGCTTCCTCATACTTTAGAGTCACTCTGGCATATAATGCACCATAGGAAGGGCACAAAATGACTCTATTGCCTTCACGTGGCACACGTGCTTATTTTAACCCTGCTGCCATCTTTCAAAAAAATTGCGGTGGGGGGTCTCCTTTTATATAATCAGCTTTAGACGCTGAGGTTTTAAATATGACTTCTGTACTGGCAAGTCTTAACTTTTGATTTTTTTTTGCGTGTGTCAAAAGCAATTTTGACCCAGGTATACTGGAGAAGGGGGTGGGGTGGAGGGGAGATCACAGAGTTTTCAGTAGAAGTTGCTTTATGAGGTCATGACCAACCAGCCTGCAAATTCATGTTGTTTTTGGCCCTGCTAGTGTTTTTAGGAAATTAGTTAGTTGTCAACATTTTAAAAATGGGGAGATTTCATGTAAAAACTGTTTCTGGCTTTGTTTGAAAAATAAGATCAAGCAGTACTGGGCTCACATTTCTGCTTGCCAACAATGCTTTCTGCCAAAGCTAAGAAGTGGTTAAGCCCTTTGGATGGAGAATATTTCTCTCTAGATCATCACAGTTTCTGTCACCAATATCGTCTTATTCCTGACCAGCTCCCCTCATTTACGTTACCTGCTTGGCCTTGGTTGGTGTTTAAGTTTACCTTTGAGTGTTAAGGTTAATTTTCTTGTTCGATTCTCAAAGGGCCTTAGGAAGTAATTTCAAAATACCATGCCATGCCTAGGTGCTCACGGGTCTTGTCAGATTTAGAATGTGCAAATATTTGGTTCCTGGTGGAAACCAGACATATGGGAAAGTGGGCCAAAGTCATCAGTTGTTTAACCTGTTTTATTCTAGAATGATTTCTGTTAGGGAAGGCCCCAGGGAGTGTCATCAGTGGCTAGGAAAACCAAGGGAGAGGTTGCTTCAGTGAAGAAGCTTTTCAGACTAGTTGGTATGAGACAGTAAGAAAGGTCTAAGGCCAAATCCTGTTTCTATTAGAATCATGTCACCCTCTCTCTGCCTCAGTTTCCTCCTCTCTAAGATTGAGAGGATAAAACCTGTCATGCGGGAGTTTTAAGTGGTTTGAGATAATATTTGTATGTTGCCTATCCCATCCTAAGCAGCTAATGAATTAGAGCAGCAAAAACATTAAAAATGGCAGTAAGAGTGGTTGTTATTGTTATCCTCACTCTGTCAAGGTTGTTCAGGTTGCTTCAGCCTGAATGGAATCTTCTGGACTTAGAATGTCTGAGTAGACTGAATTAACCCCAGTTCCCATGAGCAGAAAAGTGTTTCCTCTCAGCTTCACTCAGCTGCATAATGACAAGGACCCTCCCTCCACTCTCCTTAGCACCACTCTTCATCTTTTTTTTTTTTTTTTTTTTTTTTGCGGTACGCGGACCTCTCACTGTTGTGGCCTCTCCCGTTGCAGAGCACAGGCTCCGGACGCGCAGGCTCAGGAGCCGCTTCGCGGCGTGTGGGATCTTCCCGGACCGGGGCACAAACCAGTGTCCCCTGCATCGGCAGGCGGACTCCCAACCACTGCGCCACCAGGGAAGCCCCACTCTTCATCTTTTGAGAATCCTTTCCCCTTCAGGAAGTTTATTTATTTTTTCTTTTTTAAAAGATTCTTTGGATCAGCATTTCTCAAAGCATTTTCTGCAGAACACTAGTTCTACAGGATGTTCAATGCTTTTCTTTTTAAAATTTATTTATTTAAATTTTGAGCTGTGTTTTGTCTTCATTGCTGCATGCGGGCTTTCTCTAGTCGCGGTGAGCAGGGGCTACTCTTTGTTGCGGTGTGCAGGCTTCTCACTGCAGTGGTTTCTCTTGTTGCAGAGCATGGGCTCTAGGTGCATGGGCTTCAGTAATTGTGGCTCGTGGGCTCTGAAGCGCAGGCTCAGGAGTTGTGGCACATGGGCTTAGTTGCTGTGCAGCATGTGGGATCTTCCCAGATCAGGGCTCGAACCTGTGTCCCCTGCATTGGCAGGTGGATTCTTAACCACTGTGCCACCAGGGAAGCCCGTTCAATGCTTTTCTGAAAAACTTTTTTTTCATTGTTCAAGTTCAAATAAGTCTGAGAAATGCTGAATTAAACAAGGAGAAACAGGTTTTATTACTGTAGGATTTCTCAGAGTATTTAAAATATTAATGTGATTTGAATATCATGTATATAATTTCCCAAATGTAGTTGACTTTTGGAAATTTCTTTTTCTAAGAATATCTTGCGGGCCTCCCTGGTGGCGCAAGTGGTTGAGAGTCCGCCTGCCGATGCAGGGGATACGGGTTCGTGCCCCGGTCTGGGAGGATCCCATATGCCGCGGAGCGGCTGGGCCCGTGAGCCATGGCCGCTGAGCCTGCGCGTCCGGAGCCTGCGCGTCCGGAGCCTGTGCTCCGCAACGGGGGAGGCCACAACAGTGAGAGGCCCGCATACCGCAAAAAAAAAAAAAAAAAAAAGAATATCTTGCAGGACTAGTACTCCACGGATATTTTTGTGAAACACTGCTTTAGGTAAATAGCATAAATCTAGAAGAAAGAAAACCTGAAAAATTTGTCTTAGACTTGCTACAGATAGAATATAGAATCTGCCTGCCAATGTAGGGGACAGGGGTTCGAGCCCTGGTCTGGGAAGATTCCACATGCCGCGGAGCAGCTAAGCCTGTGCGCCACAACTACTGAGCCTGTGCTATAGAGCCCGCGAGCCACAACTACTGAAGCCCGTGCGTCTAGAGCCGGTGCTCCGCAACAAGAAGCCAATGCAATGAGAAGCCCGCGCACCGCAACAAAGAGTAGCCCCCGCTCACTGCAACTAGAGAAAACCCGTGAGCAGCAACGAAGACCCAGTGAAGCCAAATATAATAAGTAAATAAATAATAAATAAATTAAAAAAAGAAATTTAAAAAATAAACGAGATAAGGGCTTTTTCTTTAGATAAGTATTTTAAACCTGAATTTATTTATTTTTTTAATTTTTTTTGCGGTACGCAGGCTTCTCACTGTTGTGGCCTCTCCCGTTGCGGAGCACAGTCTCCGGACGCGCAGGCCATGGCTCACGGGCCCAGCTGCTCCGCAGCATGTGGGATCTTCCCGGACCGGGGCATGAACCCGTGTCCCCCTGCATCAGCAGGCGGACTCTCAACCACTGCGCCACCAGGGAAGCCCTTTAAACCTCAATTTTGACTAGAACTATAAGAACCCACAAACAAATAAAAGGTAAATAGATACCAATTTCAAGCTGTTTCTGAATCCCTGAGCAATATAAACTTAGACTGCCTCAAGGAGGAAGCTTTTTTTTCTTTCTTTTCCTTTAGATCAATGGCTTACCAGCTGCTGGCCATATGTTATCCACCTAGATCTAATTTTAAGATGAGAATTTAAAAACATTCTTTGGTATTGTTACCTCTCAAATATGCTCAGACAGTAACATTTTAGTAGACGGGCAATGTTGATTTTTCTCATTGGTCGTCTTGCATTTGATAACGTATATAATTTGTGTTTTAACAGTATATAGTTTTCCCTCATGGAATTCAATAAGTGAATTATTTTGAGTGAAAAATACACACAGCCTGCATCAGTTTTAAATTTTCCTGGACTGATATTCATGCCAGAAAGGTTATCACCAGTGTAGACCAAAGTTGTTTATCTCTTCTTCTGATCAAAAGCCCATGTTTATAAAGCAACACACCTGAGAAGCTTTGGGGGATGACTGGGAGTGACCACTCTTCCAATTTGTCTAGGCCTGTTCTAGTGAGAAGCCTCCATCTTGGCTGGACTATTGGTTCTGTCTTCTCCAGCTTAGTGGGACCCTGTTGCCCCTTGTCTGTGACCTGACAGGTACCCAGTCGATACTTCACAATGAGGGAAAATCCCTCATGCGCATTTTACCATTAGAGATGTTAGACATACTGCATTCTTTTGTTTGCTTGAGTAAGTAATCCTTAATTTTCATTCTGGGAGGAGTAAAATCCCAAGGCCTGTCTATAAATTGTGTTGCTTGTTATTTGAGCTGAGTAGATTTAGATGATTGTTCTGGGTGGAGGGAACAGCTAGAGTAAAAACATGGAAATTACAGTGTTATCAGGACCTCATGTTTGAGTAGGAGAGTGACAGGAAATGAAGCTGTGGTATAACGTGGGTCCAGATCACAGGTCTTGTATACCAAGCTAAAGTTTGGTTTAATTTCATAGCCCAATGTTTCCCAAACTTGAATAAGTCTCAGACCTCTTTTAAGGGAAATAATTCTCCTAAACCCCTGATGTTGACCGAAATTATTTATATTATAATATTACTTAAATATGTATATTCATAAAACCATGTATAAAGTCCTTATATCCTTTATAGTTCTCATACCACTATAAAATTAAAATAAATTTACAAATTATTACATACAAGACTACAGAATCAACACAACACTAATTTAATGTAGTGCATAATATTGTTTTTTTAAAGTTAGATAATTGATGTCATTTTTTCCCTCTTTATAATACAGAGCTAGTTTTTGGAACACCTATCTGTTATTTTGTTGAGCCAATTTGATAGTGCATCTCAATATAATAGTTCACAAACATTTTTAAAAAAGCAATTCTTCATTTCATTCTAACTACTACCCCTACTGCTAATGAACTTAGGAGGTTATTACTGCAAAGGTGGGGAGTGTGTGATTCTTTCCTTCATAAGGTGAATATGTGATATGACTTATCATAACATGCCTATACCACTGTGTACTCTGTGAACACTCAGCTTCTCCCATGCAATTCTCTATTAAAAATTCTGTGAAACCTTTGTGTCTATAACATGCTATGATGTCATTTGGCTTCATTCAGCATTGTTTACATCTTAAATCCTCTTCTCTTCTTTCCTAATTTGCCTGAGACCATTAAAGAGGTGCATTATTCCGTTGCACTGTATTGTTACCATGAGGTTAAATAAAAGATTCCATTTATTAACTAATTTTTTAAAAAGTCTTATTGCATGAAAATGACTTTCATTGCAAAATTGATCTGCAAAAGTGAAGTTTTGTTTTTATAACTGGCAGAAGAATTCAGGAGTGCCACAGCAGATGTGGGGTGATCACACTTGACATGAGCTCCTGACCAGCTGGGTAGAGGAGGGTGTCGGGGGGCTGCTGGAGTAGAGCATTTCTTATATCAAGGAACGGGACCACTGTCCATCCAGTTCTGCAACCAGAAGCAAAGCTGGTACCCATGACACCTCTCTTTCTCATCCCACAGTATCTAATCCATCAACGTTTGTCCATTTGACCTCTTAAATGTTTCATGAGTCCACCTACTTCTCTCCATCTTTTCCACCACAGTTCTAGTCCAAGCCACCATCCTGGATGATGATAGTCACTCCTAGCTTGACTCTTCTCTTCCCTTCTAGCTGTCTCTAATTCTTTCTCCAGTCTGCCAGCCTCAGGGAAGTTTTCAAAATGTAAATTTGATTTCTCAACGCTTAACCCATTCACCTTTTAAAACCTTGCGATGGTTGATTTTTGCTCTTACTCTAAAGACCTGTAACATGGTCTACCTTTGGAGACCTTCCCTTCCTTCTCCCACCACCTGGCCTTTGTTGTTCCCTCTGCTTGGAGAGCTCTCTCCTCTGCTCACTTTCACCATCTTCACCTCGCTAACTCCTACTGTTCTTCAGATGTAACACTAACCTTTCTTTTCTGGTACATACCAGTTATAGTTTAAATTTGGATTAATGTTTATCCAGGACTCTAAACCCCATGAGGGCAGGAAACTTGTCTGTTTTAGCTCCATTGTATCTCTATCAAATATTGAACAAAGGACTATATTGAGTACCTTACACAACATAAATATATTTAACAATTCTGCATTGCAACATAGATTCTCTAGCCCCTTGCCTGAAGGTTGGAGAATATCAGCCTCCACCCCAAAACACTTCACAACATAAATACACTTCAAGGAGGGGATGCTTTGCAATTAATACCATGTAAATAAGTTAAGTCTTTGGCCCTTTGGTTCCTTGGACAGGCCGAGGTAGTTCTTTGGTTCCTTGGACAGGCCGAGGTAGTACCATAGTGTATTGAGATGTTGAACCAGGGTTGTATAGTGCTCATTCATTTTTTAAAAACCTATTTTTGAAGTATTCAGGGAGATTTTTGAAGATTTTTATTTTATACGAAGGTAGCAGATATGCAGCTTTTGGGTACTACAATGTTTGAAGCATGGTTGGAAGTACCAGTATGCCTTGGAAAGGTGGATTGAGGTGTGCTGAAAAAGGTTTTCCTTATCCCACCAGATGGCCAGAGGTGCTTAAGGAATTCTCAGTAGATATATATCTATACATCTATATCTATACCTATATTTATATATCTATATCTATATAAATCCTCAAGATTTTTCTTTTAAATTGAACATATCCCCACTGAGAGGAGAAATGGTTTGTTCCTATGATACTAAAACTTTTTTATTATGAAATACTTAAAGGCTACCCAAAAGTACAGCAAATGATTTTAGAAGCACCTGTGTACCCACTGCCAAGCTTTGTTAAATTTTAACATTTATAAGTCATTTTTACAAATTGATGTATAGTTGATTTACAATGTTGTGTTAGTTTCTGTTGTACAGCAAAGTGATTCAGCTATATATATATATATATATATATATATATGCATATAATATATATAATATATATATTTGTTCTTTTTCAGATTCTTTTCCGTTATAGATTATTACAAGATATTGAATATAGTTGCCTGTGCTATATAGTATGTCCTTGTTGTTTATCTATTTTATATATTGTAGTGTGTATCTGTTTTTTTTTAAATTTTATTTATTTTATTTATTTTTGGCTGCGTTGGGTCTTCGTTGCTGCGTGCGGGCTTTCTCTAGTTGCAGCGAGTGGGGGCTACTCTTTGTTACGGCGCGTGGGCTTCTCATTGCGGTGGCTTCTCTTGTTGCGGAGCACGGGCTCTAGGATCACGGGCTCAGTAGTTGTGGCTCGTGGGCTCTAGAGCGCAGGCTCAGTAGTCGTGGCACACAGGCTTAGTTGCTCCCTGGCCTGTGGGATCTTCCCGGACCAGGGCTCAAACCCGTGTCCCCTGCATTGGCAGGCGGATTCTTAACCACTGCACACCAGGGAAGCCCAAAGTCGTTTCTTAAAGAAATAAACTATTACAGAAACAGATGAAGCCCTTTGTGTATCCTTCTCTGATCTTCTTCTCCTCATTCCAACACCAGAAGTAATTACACCTCAAACTTGTTGTTGATCATGCCCAAGCCTGGCTTTACATTTTTAAACACACATGTGGGGCTTCCCTGGTAGTGCAGTGGTTAAGAATCTGCCTGCCAATGCAGGGGACACGGGTTTGAGCCCTGGTCCGGGAAGATCCCACATGCCGGGGAGCAACTAAGCCTGTGCGCCACGACTACTGAGCCTGCGCTCTAGAGCCCTCGAGCCGCAACTACTGAAGCCCGCGCGCCTAGAGCCCACGTTCTGCAACAAGAGAAGCCACCGCAGTGAGAAGCCTGCGCACCACACGAAGAGTAGCCCCTTCTCGCCGCAACTAGAGAAAACCTGCGTGCAGCAAGGAAGACCCGATGCAGCCAAAGATAAATAAAATAAAAAATATAAATTTATTAAAAAAAAAAAACCCGCTGGCCTTCAAAGCTAAATTCTCTGGGGGCTCCTCCTCCCCTCACCAGACCCCCAGGCTGAGAAGCCTGATGTGGGGCTCAGAACTTTCACTCCAGTGGGATAACTTCCGTGGTATAATTGTTTTCCAGTTTGTGGGTCACCCACCTGACGGGTATGGGATTTGATTTTATCCTGATTTCGCCCCTCCTACCACCTTGCTGTGGCTTCTTCTTTGCCTTTGGATGTAGAGTATCTTTTTTGGTAGGTTCCAGCTTTTTTTTGTCTATGGCTGTTCAGCAGTTGGTTGTGATTCTGGTGTTTACGTAAGAAAGGGTGAGCTCACATCCTTCTACTTCACCATCTTGAGCTAATCTCCCTGGGTGTCTCTTCATCTTTGAGTGGCTGCTTGAGTTTTCTTTTTTGTGAACTGTCTGTTCACGTCATTTGCCAATTTTCCTATTAAGTTATTTACCATTTCTTATTGAGTTGTAGAAATTATCTGTATATTCTGTATTAAAAACTTTGTCAGTTATAATTTGTGGTTTATCTTTGTACTCTATGGCATCTTATATAGAAGTTTAAATTTTAATATAGTACAAATTTATCAAACTTCCCTTTATTAATTTGTTTCTGTATCTTGTTTAAGAAGTTCTTTTCTACTCCTAAGTTCACATAGATATTTCACTTTTTCTTCTAAATGTTTGAAAGTTTTCCCTTTCACAGGCCTTTAATCTACGTGAAATTGATTTTTCTGTGTGGTATGAAGTAGTAATCCCTGAGTTTTAAAAAATATGGATAACCAATGGTTCCAGAGCTATTCATAGAATCTTCTTTCTTCTTCTACTGATTTCTAATGTTTTCTCTGTTACAGATCAAGTTTACATGTATGAATGAGTCTGTTTCTAGGCTCTTTATTGCATAGGTATAGTAATCCATCCTTGTGTAAGAACACTGTATTAATTACTTCAGCTTTATGGTACATTGGTGTGCTTTTTTTTTTTTGGCTGTGCCATGGGGCTTGTGGAATCTCAGTTCTCAGTTCCCTGACCAGGTATTGAACCTACGCTCTCAGCTGTGAAAGCGCAGAGACTTAACTACTGGACCACCAGGGAATTCCCTCCATTTGTGTTTCATACTAGCTAGCTGTATAAAGGTAGAAGTCACTTTCCTAGCTTTTTTTTTTTTAATCTTTGGAATGGATAATCATAATACCTATACATGGGGTTGATATGGAGACTTTAAAAAATAAGCATGTAAAGCACCAGATACAGAACAGGTAGGCACTCAACACAGTAGTTATTTATGTTATGATCATGTTGAAGATACAGATGAAACACCAAGAGAAATAAAGTGATCAATCTCTTTGGAAACCTCAGTTTCATTTATAAAAAGAAAGGGATGAATTGACATGCCATTTCTAAGGCTCTTGCCACTCTAAAAACTGTGATCCTGGCCTTTATTTGCTAGAACCAGGCAGCATAACATTATGTGATGTGCAGTGGGATTAAAAGGAGAAAGGTGATAGCGCAGAGTCGTGAGCAAGCAGTAGTAAAACGTGAAGGGCCACACATAAGATGTGGGGCTGGCTGGTCGCGAGGACATAGAGGCTACGATGACCTTCACAGTGCTTTCCGGTGCATAAACGGCCAAGCACCGCCGTGACCGCCCTGCCTACAAACACTGACTGTGCTGCCCGCCCACAGAGGGCTACTGTCAACCCTCCCGGCCACCCACTGGAACACGGGGCCTCAGAGAAGATTCCAGACAGGATCGCAGAATCTCTGGGAAGGATGGTGCAGAGCCTGGAGCGCGGTGGAAGGGAGGAGCGACTTGCACCTCCTCCAGGGCTTCTACGGTGCTTTTGGGAAATATAGTTCTTTGCCGGGAATCGAGCCTTGGGCTCCTGGAAGGGGGACTACAATTCCCTTCAGTCTTGGGAATTCTTTGTGCAGCACGCCTGCGCAGTCTGGCGGCCAATGCCGCTATAAAGGCTTGTTTTGCTCCGGGGCTGATGCTCGGGAGCGTGGTCGAGCGGCCGACGCGGTCGTTTTGGAGCTGGGGCACTGGTAGGTAGCAGCGATCGCCGTACCCCATCCTTCTCCCTAGGGTTGTCGCGGGGATTATCTCCCGTGTGTTTCGTCCGGAGGTGGGGGACTGCGATCGAGGATGCGAGCAGGTCGGGGGAAGCCGGAGACCTGAGAAACGGGGCCAGGCTTCCCTGTAGTCTCCCGCCGCCGCCTCCTTCTCGGGACTTGACCCCTGAGGGCTGGTGGTGAGGTGGTGAGGTCCTGGCGTCGGAAGGCAGGTAGGGTGGGATGAGTGGTCGGGGTTGCCGGCCACATTCCCGGCTAACGCCACCAGGGGGAGCTGCGCCCGCGGCCCGTGGGTGTGGGTAGCTATCGCCTCTGCGGGCCCGAACTGGCCGCGGGAACGCCCTAGGGCCCCGGCATCCCAGGCGAAGCTGGCCTGAGAGAAGCCCCGATCCTCAAGGTTGTAGGGAGGCGGCTTGGGGCACCCCCGCTCAATCCCCACAGAGGAGACTGAACTGCCAGCGACCTCAGAAGCCAACCTCTCGTTTTGGCGAATGGGTAGATGGAGGTTCGTGACAGAAGCACGCACAGCAAACACTTGGCAGAGTCCGGAATGGAATCTAGATCTCTTGAGTGAGAGATCTCATTAGTGCCCTTTCCCCACCCGCCACACAGAGCTGCATGGTGCTTTGTATTTAAAACATAGGGGTCGTTTGGTTTCTGCACGGACGTGGGGAGGCAGGAGGCAGATGGGCACAGGAAAGACTGGCAAAGTTTCAGAAGGTTTTGAAGGAGAAGATGAATAGGTCATTCTGGGGTCTCCAGCGTGAGTAAGTGAAAGGTGCAGAAGGCTGGGGCACAGCAAGTGGATATCAAGGGGGTGGTAAATACATATCCTTGTAGCTTCAGGTCTTTTTGTGTAGCTGCAGGACTTGGAACCAGATTCCTGAGGTGTTGGAAACCTAAGGAATGTTGTAATGAAGGCAATTTGGAAACACCAGCCTGGCTACTTACAGTCCTTGTAATCCTGTGCAGCCCCCTCCCCCCATGCTGTTTCGACTGCATCATCGTGCAGGAGAACGTCTACACTTTTATCACTGGAAAGAGAGTTTTGGTTAAAAAAAAAAAAGGCAGCTGACCAAGTGGCCTCTGCGCTGAGCACCTCTCTGGGTTCTCCCACTTTGAATATTCTGCTAGTGCCATCGTTCAGCTCTGACTCAAAAATAAAAATACCTTCTCTTTTCCATCTCTTCATAGTTGGAGCGAGTTAGCATTTTAAAAAAGACTTTTAAACAACTTTAAGGGAGAACAGAAAGAAGAAAAGAGAGAAATACAAAAGGTATCCCTAAGAAGTCTAGCTAGTGATCTTTCCTTAACTGTTTTCTTCAGATTTGGGCCTTGTTCCCCAGACCCATTGGACTTCCTAGCTCTTGGCTGGCCTCCATGTGGGCTGCCCTGTCTTATATCCCTGATCTACAGAAGCTGGAATCCATCTGTTCAAGGCCAGGAGATACTAGCTTTGTCCCTGCACAAGGCTTGCCTACTTTCATAGCTGTGCCTCTTTCCCCAGGAAATTAAAGAAGCAGGAGTGTTAGAGGGAATGGGAAATTGCTCCCCACACCCTTCCAACATAGAATAACTTGGAATAAAGTGATTGAAAGAAACTGAGGTTACATGAATTCTTAGACAATTGAGATGATCTTTGTGTTCTTCCTGACATGGCATTTGATATTGTGAGTGAGTTACAATACTTTGGCCACTTCCCTTTCAAACTGCCTCCCCTCCACTTGCCTTTTTTCAAAATAGGACTAATCTTTTCTGCTTTCCAGATAATCACCTAGGCTGGGGAACCTTTGGAGGGGAAGGTTGGACTTCAGTGATCCCTGTAAGAAGGATTATTCTGATCTGCAGCTGCAGCCCGACATTGGGGACACTGGCAGATGCCAGGTCTGTTTATAGTTTAGGCTTGCTGTGGTCTCAGTGACGTGATTGCTGTGTTCTTGGTTGTAAGCTGGTGCTCTTTATGGTGCAGTTTGTCATTGGACAAGGTGACTTTTTTCTTTGAAGATAAGTAACTTAGCAGTATCAACTCAGGGTACTTGAGCCAGACCCCTGAAAGGCAAGAAGTAAAGCTTTCTTTGTGCTGGAAACACGTCTCTGGAGATTTAGTCCTTTTTATTTAGAGGATTTGTAAGTGTTCTCCTTTTTTTCTGATACCTTAAAAAATGAATTGTAGCTATCAGAATTATATCCGTACTGTTTTAAGTCTCAGTGATAGCTAGGAATTTATGGAATTCAAAAGGCAACACAGCTACACTTCTTTAATTTCTAGTGAGGCTGGTCTGAAAGTTGTTTTCCCAACTTGTACCTGGGAAGCTTTGAACCATCTTAGAGTGGGGGAAATGTTTTAGAGATGTATGCATGTGTTTTGTTTTTTCAGAAGTAACCAGAGTTGATACCAGATATTGATTAGAGATAACCAGGCTAGCAGGGGTTTAGAACAGAGTTTCAGGTAGGTACGAGGTAAGACTTAGTAGGACAGGGTAGGGAATTTGTTTTTGTTATTGTTTTTTAAATAACAGCTTTGTTGAGATATTTTTGTATCATGAAATTCACGCTTTAAAGTATACAAAGTGGTGTTTGGTTAGTATATTAACAGAATTGTGCAATCATCACTACTATCTAATTTTAGAACACTTTCAGTAACCCAAGGGGAATTTGTTTTTAAAGGTAAAGTGTAGTATTATTTTGTGTTTTAGCTATGTAACTTCACAGAGCTTTAAAAGCATCAGTTAACCCATTACCTAATTATAAAAGTACAGAGATGGGATATATCATTGGTAGAATAAGTGTTTTATAAGTTTTCATTTAGTAAAATTTATCCGTTTTAAAATTGTGGGATTTGTAATGCTTAGAACAAACTTAAATTGTTTCCAGAAAGCCTTTTTTTTTTTTTTAAGACCTATCTAAATGCTCTATACATCGTGACTGAACATAGTTGAAGGTGAAGAAGGCGGGTGTCTCTGTCACTGTGTTTATTTTTTTTTAATCTTTTTTTCTTTTTCCCCCTTAGAGGTGGGAGGAGAGAATTCTTCTTGATTCTATCACTGAATTTTTTTCTTGAAAAAATTAAAGGGTAATTGAAAGATTTTTGAAATTTTATTTTTATAGATACAATGACAGAAAACTTTAATGCTTTTGTCCTTTTTTCCCCTATTTTAGAGCACTTTCGCTTTATGACGAAGTACAATTTAGGAAATATCTGTCCTTGATGAATTTTTAATTTCAGAAATTCTCAAGTGGAACCAAGAGTCTGTGAGCCCTGGCACCTCCACTCAGAGAAGATGAAGGACATTGACATAAGAAAGGAGTATATCATCCCCAGCCCTGGTTATAGAAATGTACGGGAGAGAACCAGCAATTCAGGGCAGCACCGAGACCGCGAGGACTCCAAGTACAAGAGAACTCAACCGGTCAGTACTGCCTTGCTTGAGTCCCTCTTACCTGCTTGCGGTGCTAGACCACACCTTCTCTCTTCACAAGATGCCTAATTTAAAATAAGTTTCTTTTTCTTTATTGGCTTTAGGTCACTGTTAAGAATTTATGGTTATTTATGAAAGAGGAGAGGTTGGCTCTCAGCTTCTCAACTATTTTTTCCCATGGGTTCTCCTCTAAAAAGGTTTTGCTTGAGAGAAGACAGTTTATGCCAGGTGGGATAAGGGAAGGCCTGGGCAGGGAGCAGAGGGAATATGAACCATTTAAACTTCATTCATGTACTTGAAATTGTTTTCTCCCTCTGCTTCTGTTGTCTGCCTTTAAAAGGTGACTCCTTCGGAGATTTTCATTCAGACTTCAGCGTGTACTTGGAAGAATTCTAGATCGTTGGAGGATAATCAGTAAAATTTTCAAGTAAACCCATGAGTGTAAAGGAGCCTTTAGTTAATAACCTAATTTCCTCCAAGGGAAATAATGAATATACATTTTAAACTGGAAGAAATATCTTTATTCTGGGGAAAAAATTATACCTTTTCTTGAATTGCAGAAGTAACTAATAAGGAAGAACGGGGGTTGCTGGGTAGGAAGTTGAGGTTTGTGTTCATCTATTTGTTCCGTGAAAATTGGAGAAAGATATGGCTCTGCAGCTGACACTGGAGTTTCATTAGCCTGACATTACCTGTCCCTCTTTGCTACCTGAAAGCTGTTGCCTTATTAATCAACATTTTCTAACTGATGGGTGTTTTCTGTTTCTACTGTATATTATACAGTGCTTTCCCATTCGAGCTTAACTTTGGGGAAACATAGATTCAATGTAATCAGTATCAAATCCTTAAGGTGCCGGTTTTGTACCTTTTCTTTGTCCCTTTGTCCAAACCTTATGTTAATTAAACACGTATCGGGTATCTTTTGAATGCTAGACACTGTTAGTATAGGACTTAAACTGGAAAAAGTCACAAAGGTAGCACTGGAGCAGGGCTTTGAAGACTGATGAGGTGGGGATGCTTTCAAGCTGCTTAAGTCATCTGTGCCTTAGTGGTTTATGAATAAAATGGTATCAACGGTAGAACCTAACTCATGAGTTCCCTTGAGGATTAAATGAACTAATACACATAAAATGCTTAGAATGGTGCCTGCCACATAGCCTGTGCTCAAAAAGTGTTAGGTCTTAGAGCTAGTTGTCTAGAGCATAGGATGTATGTGAGAAAGCTCTGCACGCCATGCTAAGGAATCATTTACTATGGGTGTTGGGGAACTATTGGAAGCTATTGAGAGGATTTTTTTCTTTTAACTTTTTTATTTTGAGATAATTGTAGATCCACATGCAGTTGTAAAAAATAATACAGAGAGATCCCATACATACTTTATCTAGCTTCCCCCAGTGGTAACTTCTTGCATGCTAGAGTATAATATCACAACAGGATATTGATTGACATGGATACCATCCAGCCACCTTATTAAGATTCACCAGTTTCACGTGCACTCATTTGTGTGTGTGTAGTCTATGCAGTTTTTCCACATATGTAAATCTGTATGACCAGCACCCCAGTAGAGATACAAATCAGCTCCACCTAACGAACCTCTCATGCTCCCTTTTTAGAGCCACGGCCACCTCCCTTGTCCTCTCCCCCAATCTTTTTTTTTAAATAAATAAATTTATTTATTTATTTATTTATTTATTTTTGGCTGCATTGGGTCTTTGTTGCTGTGTGTGGGCTTTCTCCAGTTGCAGCGAGCGGGGGCCACTCTTTGTTGCAGTGTGCAGGCTTCTCATTGCTGTGGCTTCTCGTTGCAGAGCACAGGCTCTAGGCACGCGGGCTTCAGTAGTTGTGACACGCGGGCTCAGTAGTTGTGGCTTGCAGGCTCTAGAGAGCAGGCTCAGTAGTTGTGGTGCACAGGCTTAGTTGCTCCACGGCATGTGGGATCTTCCCGACCAGGGCTCGAACCCATGTTCCCTGCATTGGCAGGTGGATTCTTAACTACTGCGCCACCAGGGAAGTCCCGGTCTCTCCCCCAATCTTTGGCAACCACTTATCTGTTCTCCATCTCTGTAATTTTGCCATTTTAAGAATGCTGTACAAATGGAATCATAGAGTACGTAACCTTTTGCCATTGGATTTTTTTCACTCAGCCTAATTCCCTTTGAGATCCATCTAATTTGTTGTGTGTATCAATAGTTCTTTCCTTTTAATTGTAATTTTCCATGTTATAGGTAGACCACAGTTTGTTTAACCATTCATCTGTTGAAGGACATTTGGGTTATTTCTAGTTTGTAGCTATTACAAAAAAAGCTGCTCTGGACCATTTGTGTATAGGATTTTGTGTGAATAAAATTTCCATTTCTCTGGGTAAATTCCCAGGAATGTAATTGCTGGGTCATATGGTAAGTGCATGTTTAGTTTTATCAGAAACTTCAATACTCTTTTCCAGAGTGGCTGTATAATTTTACATTCCCACCAGCAATGTATGAGTGATCCAGTTTCTCTGCATTCTTGCCAATGTTTGGTGTTTTTAATTTTATTTTAGCCATTCTGATAGGTATGTCTGATATCTCATTGTAGTTTTAATTTGCATTACCTAATGGCTAATGCAGTTGAGCTGAGATTTTTAAGACTTGATTTTTATCTTAGGAAGATTAGTTTTGAGGTAGTATAGGAAAAACCTGTATGAGAGAAAGAGAGAGACAAAATGCAGGGAGCAATCTGGAGGCTCCTGTGCCAGCCCATGTGAAAGAGGCCAGGGGTCTGTGTCCAAGAATAATAGTGAGGATGGAGGAGAGGGGAGAGATTTGGGGGCATCTCTGGAAGGGGAGGGAAACATTGGGGTGCCTGGGATTCATGGTAAGGATTTAAAACTATTGATAGACACATGGGAAGAGAAGGAAGGAGAGGAGGTAAGAGTGAGTTTGCTTTTGAACATGTGGAATTTGAAGTGCATCCACATGAGATGATTAGTAGATAATTAGAGCATAGGCAAGGAGTTGAGCAGGGACAAGGTTTGGAGTCATTGGTGCATCCATGTAGATGGAGCCTTAGGAGTGAGCAAGCTTGCCCATGGGTAGCTCGTAGAGCAGGAAGAGATGGAACCTGGGAAGGTTGTGTGTGGCCCTGTGAAATTTCTGGCGACAGAGACCCTGTCCAGTTGGTTAGAGCAGAACTGACATTAGGGTGTGCAGTGGGAACAAACTTTTCCTCTGTGGGTGGAGAAGAACTGGAAATGGAGTCACTGTTGTGCCTTTTGTCCCCTAAATTATTAGTCAGGCACCAGACAGCAAGTTTCCTTTGTGTGGCTGAGCCTCTTCTTGAAGAAACAGGAGGCTGATACCAACCACTTGTATAAAATCTGGGCAGTCCACATGAGTTTCATTTTCATTATCCTTTGATGTTTCCTAAACTTTTATATTTGAGTACTGTTTTCCTATTTTTTACAATATCCTGTACCCTCTGAACTTTTTTTTTTTTTTTACTTAAACTATTTCTTTTAGATTTTTTTTTTTTGATGTGGGCCCTTTTAAAGTCTTTATTGAATTTGTTACAATATTGCTTCTGTTCTATGTTTTGGTTTTTTGGCCGCGAGGCATGTGGGATCTTAGCTCCCCAACCAGGGATCGAACCTGCACGCCCTGCATTGGAAGGTGAAGTCCTAACCACTGGACCGCCAGGAAAGTCCTTAATTCTTTTAATATACTGGCTTTTTTTTTTTTTTTTTGCTCAGCCTTGACCTAAGCAATAGAATCATAGGTTTATGCAACCTATTTTTTACACACGTTAAAAGGAATGTGTAAATATCAAGTGTTTTTTTTGTTGTTGTTGTTGTTTTTTTTGCAGTACGCGGGCCTCTCACTGTTGTGGCCTCTCCCGTTGCGGAGCGCAGGCTCCTGACGCGCAGACCCAGTGGCCATGGCTCACGGGCCCAGCCGCTCCGCGGCATGTGGGATCTTCCCGGACTGGGGCATGAACCCGTGTCCCCTGCATCGGCAGGCAGACTCTCAACCACTGTGCCACCAGGGAAGCTCAATATCAAGTGTTTTTAAAAGTTCACATACCACCTAGAATCTTCTTGCATATTACCTGTCAAAATCCAGAATCTTAGATATAAATATATCTTGAACTTGTTTCATAAAGCAGTTTGCTAATAGAGGAAATCAGCAAGATGACAAATTTCTGGTTCAGCGATAGTTTACAAATGGATAATTTAAGTATTTGGGAAGTAGAATGGCTGTATAAGCATACCGTTTTTAAGAATGTAAGTAGGGCTTCCCTGGTGGCGCAGTGGTTGAGAGTCCACCTGCCGATGCAGGGGACACGGGTTCGTGCCCCGGTCCGGGAGGATCCCACATGCCGCGGAGCGGCTGGGCCCGTGAGCCATGGCCGCTGAGCCTGCGCTCCTGGAGCCTGTGCTCCGCGACGGGAGAGGCCACGGCAGTGAGAGGCCCGCGTACCGGAAAAAAAAAAAAAAAAAAAGAATGTAAGTAGAGGGACTTCCCTGGTGGCACAGCAGTTAAGAATCCGCCTGCCAATGCAGGGGACACGGGTTCAAGCCCTGGTCCGGGAAGATCCCACGTGCCGTGGAACAACTAAGCCCGTGCGCCACAACTACTGAGCCTGTGCTCTAGAGCCCGTGAGCCACAACTACTGAGCCCGCATGCCACAACTACTGAAGCCCGGGCGCCTAGAGCCTGTGCTCCACAACAAGAGAAGCCACCACAATGAGAAGTGTGCGCACCGCAATGAAAAGTAGCCCCCGCTCACTGCAACCAGAGAAAGCCTGCACACAGCAATGAAGACCCAATGCAGCCAAAAATAAAATGAATAAAAATTAATTAATTTTAAAAAAAGAATGTAAGTAGATAATTGGGTAGAGATTACAGTTTTGTGTCTCTTGATCATAACAATTGTTTCCATATTAGTTGTTAGAGATGAAATCTGGGATGGGACCTCCCAGACACCAGGCATGTCTGTTATCCATCAGAAATAAAAAAAACAGCACCTCCCAAAGTAACAAAAGATAAGGATACATCATCTGTGGCTCTTAATTGGAAAACAAGGTTTTATTCACCACCATTAGCCTTCAATAGGTCCAATTAACATGGACACATAAAACTGTCAAACAGAAGTCAGAAGCAAAGCATCAGGGATTAAATTCTCATTTTAAACATGCGGGTGATTTTTTTTTCTCTCAAGCTGTAAGCAAAGTTGCAGAGTACACAGTTTGCCTGTTTCTTAATATTGTGACCAAATGTTTTGGAATACTCTTTGGGAAAATTGCTCTAATCATTCACGTTTCAGATATTTGTATCACATTTGCTTAGAGCTAATTAAGTTAAAAATAATGCATTTTCACACCTCCCCTTTGTTCAGGACTATTGAGTTAAAGCTTGTGGCCACACACAACTTGATGATTTGCAGACATCCTTTAATCCTGAAGTGCTAATAGGGGTGCCTTCTGTTGCTGTTAGTTCTTTGAGCCTAAGTATTAATCTCGGCTGGCATTAGGCTGGCATTATTTCAACTAACAAAGATTTATGTCCAGACCGCTCCTTAAGACTGTTCCTGTGTCTGAGGCATGACTCTCCAAGCACAGCTCCTTTTCTTTTCTTTTCTTTTTTTTTTTTGCGGTACGCAGGCCTCTCACTGTTGTGGCCTCTCCCGTTGCAGAGCACAGGCTCTGGACTCGCAGGCTCAGTGGCCATGGCTCACGGGCCCAGCCGCTCCACGGCATGTGGGACCTTCCCGGACCGGGGCACGAACCCGCATCCCCTGCATCGGCAGGCGGACTCTCAACCACTGCACCACCAGGGAAGCCTGCTCCTTTTCTTATAACTACATTCAGATATGCACATGTCGATCACATAACTCCACCAAGTCTGGTTGGTTTGTGTGTGTGTTTTTTTTTAATTGAGGTATAGCTGTTTTACAATGTTGTATTAGCTTCTACTGTACGGTGAAGTGGAGTTTCATGTGCTATACAGCAGGTTCTTATTAGTTACCTATTTTATACATATTAGTGTGTATATGTCAATCCCAGTCTCCCAATTCATCCCCCCGCCCCTGGTTTGGTTTGTTTTAAGATGTGATGTTTATTCACTTTTTTAATTCAGCAAACATTTGAGCACTCTCCAAGATGCACGCACAGCCCTGAATGAAGTGTTCTGGTGCACATGAAGATAAATTAATGCTGGGCCTGCCTGCCCTCCTTAGCTTAAACTCATAGGCATGTACACAGATTACTGTAATTTAGATGCTATGGAGATTAACAAGAAGGAGAGCGCTTCAGTCTTTGAGGTCAGGGAAGACTTCAGCAGGAGGTAGCATTTGGTTGGAGACTTAGAGGAATAGGTAGAATTCAGAGAAATAAGAACATGCCTGGTAGAAGAAAGAGCTGTGGGTAGGACCAACTAGGTGCTGTGGACTTTGAGCATGAAGTGTGAAGTCATATATGTAGAAGGATAGGTCAGTGAGTTTCAGATGATGTGTTCTTGAATAATAGGCCAAGGAGTTTGGATTTTAGTTGCTTTAAATTAAAACTTAAGCAAAAGCAAGACAAAGCTATTTGACGCTTTTATAAGTTTTTTTATTGTGGTGGTTGTTTGTTTTCTCACTGTGCTCAGGCTAAAGCCAAAGGTGACTTGTTTTTCCCTAGCATGTGTAATCTAGGAAAGGAGGAAACATGGAAAATAAGCAGTGCTTCCCTGGTGGCACAGTGGTTAAGAATCCGTCTGCCAATGCAGATGACATGGGTTTACATCCCACGTGCCGCGGAGCGACTAAGCCCGTGCACCACAACTGCTGAGCCTGCGCTCTAGAGCCCGCGAGCCACAATTACTGAGCCCACATGCCACAACTACTGAAGCCCGCGCGCCTAGAGCCCATGTGCCGCAACAACAGAAGCCACTGCAATGAGAAGCCTGCGCACGCAACAAGGAGTAGCCCCTGCTCGCCGCAAGTACAGAAAGCCTGCGTGCAGCAACGAAAAACCAAGGCAGCCAAAAATAAATAAATTAAAAAAAAAAAAGAAGTGTACCACTGGTGGAATTTGCTTTCTACCAAGTTAGAATATTCTGCTTCTAGGCAAAGTAACAAAGCAAGTATTTGCAAAGTCCAGTGACCTTCACTTAGGGTCTCCTTTAGTTCCTTGTTTGGCTGACACTGTAGCCCTGGTTGGAGTGTTCATAATTAGTGAGTGGAAATATTTGGGTGAATTGAAGTTACATGCTAGAGACAAAGATGTGGGTGTAATCTCTTACCAAGAAATATGATTCTAAGATATATTACTATGAAAGAATTATGGTCTTATTATCGAAAATGTGCAAATTGTAGATTATAGAAAAAATAAATCACCCATAACCCCTCTACCTAGAGACAACTATTGTTACCATAAAATAGTTCTGTCTAGTACATTATACTTTTAGAGAATTTAACTCTGAAAGCTTTTCTTTATGGACTAAGGGTATGTGAATTTTTCCGTGCTCTTGTGTTTTCAGTGTCAAAAGTATTACCTGTGAGTCTCCTTGCTGTTAGGAAGGAGAGCAGGGTGAAGGAGATTAGTATTTGCAGTCTCTGCATTATTCTTCTCTTGAATGCTACTCAGTGACTCAGCACATTTTCTGGACAGTTAGTAATAGGATGCGTAAGAACACCTGCCTTTTTTTTTTTTTTTTTTTTTTTTCTTTTCCCTGAAGGCATCTATAAAGCTTTATAAATCTTAGTACGGTATGATACAGTCTCTGGCCTGGTGCCAGATGTTGGTCTCCAATAGCAGCCCAGAGCTCTCTGGTAGAGATGACAACAGTGTTGCCATTGGTGCAGAGCCCAGGTGGCTTTCCTGCGTGGTGACTGAGTCTACCACGTGGGTCTCCTAAGATTGGCCTGCTGCCTTGATCATGAGCTCTCTTATGCCATCTGCAGCAGGACTGCTGCTTCTTTCCTAGGAAATGCTGCTTAAGGGAAATAAATATAGCTTGTTGGCATGGGTTAAAGGAGCTTTCCGTCAAAAGGGAAGAAAAGTATTGGAACTAGCTTTTTGTTATTTAAGCAGCTTTAAATACCCAAACCTTTATTTTGTTAAGATCTATAACTTGGAAGTTACAAATGGTTAATGAAAACTTCCTCAGTGAAACTTTGGTTTTGCTTTGAGGTAGGCTTTTGCTCATGCTTTTCTGAATGTCTCACCATTCTGTCCCTCCCTCTCTCTTAATCAAAAATAAAAAGGTCAATGCCGGAAACAGGAAACAAAGCCTCCGGAAGTCTTTGCAATGGTTGAACCTGTCAGTAGAATTAAGCTTATTAAGTCTATTCCTTCCCTCCTTACCCCCCTTTTAGGGAGTTAACCTATTTAGGTAATTAATTAGATGTTACATACGTTTTAATTATTTAAGATTATTTTCTGAATTAGCTGTTCAAAGAATCAACTTAACTGTTATTAGATATCAGATGAAAACTTGTTTACTAAAGCAGATATGGTGTTGAGCAGTCACTTAGTTTCCTTAAATGTTGTATTCTCACAGCGGAAAAATAGCCAGACTGCCCAAATCTTCACCTTTGCCTTTGCTTCCCACCATTATCAGCGGTTCCAGCCTGCTCAGCGGTACAGGAGTCACATGTTGGACCCACTAATGTCTTATTCTAGGCATTTAACATGGGCTCACATGGTACTTACTGATCAATGAAGGGAGTTTCATTTACAAATTATATTTTGGCTTTTTTTTTTTTTTAAGCTAAAGCCTGAAAATCTTGAAGGGATTTTGTCCAATGCAAACGACCAGCATCCTACTATCTACCTATCTATCTATCTATCTATCAGTGGTTCTCAGTTCAGGCTGCGTATTAAAATCACTTGAAGAGCGTTAAAAAAAAAATACCAATGTTCCAGACCAATTAAACCAGTCTCTGGAGTCAGGCTCAGGCATCCATGTTGTTTAAAAGCTGCCCTGGTGATCCTAATGTGTCAGCAGTGCTGAGAACCTCTGCCTTAGATCTCATGGAATAAAGTCTCTTCTCTCCCCTCAACCAATGGGGCTCCAAGTATTTCCCATGTCTTTTTTTCTGTTCTGTGATTTATTTTCAGTTTAGTCCTTTGAAACCTTATCATTATAATAACAAAGTTAATCTCACACCCCAGTGTAATAGGAACTTTAGAAAAGTTCCTTGGAATTTAGCTTATGAAACAATTGAAAGCCCTCAGATTTCTCCGGATTCTGGGGCAATGCTAGATTATGAGCTGCGGAAAAATATCTGTTTCACCGTGATGGTGGTAAGTTATATCCATTGGTTTTACATATTTACACTTGTGAATTGTAATAGTTTATCCTCAGCATGAGGGTAATACAGCCTA
Source organism: Mesoplodon densirostris (assembly GCF_025265405.1). NCBI lineage: Eukaryota > Metazoa > Chordata > Mammalia > Artiodactyla > Ziphiidae > Mesoplodon > Mesoplodon densirostris. The sequence goes on along the minus strand of NC_082665.1, from coordinate 106,344,198 downwards.
GTTACAGATTAGTGAGCTGGGGTACAAGTTAATTCATAGCCGCTGAGCAATAGGGCTGAAGTTAGCAGGTTCCCTGACTTTGAATAGTGAGCCCTTTCTATTATATTCTGCTTCCTTCCTGTGAAGATTACGTTCTAGAATTTCGCTGTCCCTCTTGACTGAAGTGACCGCTCTTTGGAAGTTCTTAAGGGAAATGCTAGAGATGGTCAGAATCATGTTAATAACCCATTGGAATAAGGAAGTGCTGAGAATTGGGAGAGGAAATGTCCTTCGTAGTGTTAACTTGTCGGGGAGAGGGAGGATGGGGACGCCTGGAGTCGGCTGTTCCTGGGAGGGTATCAGCTTTTTCATTTCTTTTTTAATTTAAAAGAAAATTTAACTTTAATTTAATTGTTAACATTTTGAGTTTCTTGAAAACTGTATCTGACAGTGTAACAGTTCCTCTTGAAAGTTTGTCTTTCTAAATGTTTGTCGTAAAGGCAGCTGTGGGGCTGGGACACCTGCAGAAAAGCTTTTACTTGGGCCAGAAGGGTTTATGAGAAGAGGCTACCCACTCTGTATTTGTGTTAAGACCTTGTGAATTAAGGAGAGGGTAGGAAGAACATGCTGTAGAGTCTGAGACCTGTCCGTTCTGATTGTGCCCCAAGTGCGGCTTTCCTTGTGGGGCGGGCCAGATGGGGATATTGCAGCCTTTACTCCCCTTGGAAGCTGAGAGGTGCCTCTGGTTGATTCCTCAGCCTCCAGGCTTAGCAAGCCTCCCCTGCTGTTGTCCTGCTGTCGGGAAAGGATTGTTCAGCCTGGAGAATGATTGCTGGCCCCTGGTATCTTGTCCCGGGGGCCTCCACGCAGGGGTTGCCCTGTCAGCAGACATTCTGCTCTGGCAGCCTGTTAAAATGAGATGGGACAAACTAGATAAGCGGAAGCCATGCGGTGTGATAGTGAGAGCTAATTATCCCAGCCCTGGGGATGGTCTTAGTGCGCAGAGGATGGAGGGCTCTTGTGCAAACCTCTCTGTTTGCTTATAGATCGAAAGTTCCTTGTTTCCCTCACGGAATGGGCAGGTAAATGACTCTGTGTTTCCCTGACCTTTGTTTGAACCATGGCAGAATCTAGATTTCATTGTCCCCTTTTCGTTCCCCAGTGTCCCTGCCCTGCTCCGTCCCCATCACCTTGGTAGGAAAAAAAAATGCTCATGTCTCCTAGCCACAGTCCTTAGGAAGATACAAATGGCAGCAGTATTTCATTGTTTAATGTTTTCTCAACTCCTGGACCAAGCAGTATTTTTCCCTTTGGAATGAAACAACTGCTGCAAACACCTTCTGTGGCCGCAACATCTGGCCATGGAGAGACCTTCAGTCTGCAGTGCCCCTTAAGAGAAGTAAAGAGAAATGAGTGCCCTCATCCCCTCTCAGGAGAAGCCTTAAAAAGTTACTTCTAAAATTGATTTAAAGCATTGTAATGTAAAAATAAAATAGGCTTCATAAAACACATTCCCTTAGATCATCATACATCGAGTACTAGCCGTGTTAGCTGTTTAGCTATCTAGGGCTACCTTAGCACTACTGACATTTGGGGGCCAGATAATTCTTTGTTGTGGGGGCCTGTTCTGTGCATGGTAGGATGTTCAGCAGCATCCCTGGCCTCTACCCACTGAATGCACAGTTGTGACAACCAAAAATGTCTGCAAACATTGCCAAATGTCCCCTGGACAAGCAGAATCACCCTCAATGAAAACTACTGGACTACGCTATCCAATACTGTAGCCACCAGCCACATGTAGCTATTGGACATTTGAAATGTGGCATGTCCGAATTGAGATGTTCTGTATATATAAAACACACACCAGGGCTTCGCTCGTGGCACAGTTGTTAAGAATCCGCTTGCCAGTGCAGGGGACACGGGATCGAACCCTGGTCTGGGAAGATCCCACATGCCGCGGAGCAACCAAGCCCGTGCGCCACAACTAATGAGCCTGCACTCTAGAGCCGGCGAGCCACAACTACTGAACCCGCGTATGACAACTACTGAAGCCCACGTGCCTAGAGCCCATGCTCCGCATCAAGAGAAGCTACTGCAGTGAGAAGCCCGCACACCGCAATGAAGCGTAGCCCCCTCTCGCCGCAACCTGAGAAAGCCCGTGCACAGCAACAAAGACCCAACACAGCCAAAAATAGATAAATAAAATTAATTAATTAAAAAAAACCTTATAAAAAACACACACCAGACTTCAAAGACTTAGAACCAAAAAAAGAATATAAAATATCTCATTAATAATTTTTATTGCTTACATGTTTAAAAGATAATATTTTATATATATTGGGTTAAATAAAGTATATTATTATAATTAATTTCTCCTGTTTCTTTTTACTTTTTAAATGTGGCTACTAGAAACATTTAAATTACATTTGTGGCTTGTATTTTATTTCTGTTAAGCAGCACTGCACTGGAGTGTTGCTCTACTGTAGTTTAGCCATTAATCTTCTATTAGACATTTAGTTCCCAGTAAACCACTGGGTTTAAATGATTTTTTTTGTTTGGAAAATTTTCCTTCCTATAATAATACTATGGAGACAAAGCATATGTAAAGTGTTACATATGACCAGTTTGCTCCCCTGAGTACCTGCCAGTGACATTAAAAATCGGGTCAAGGTTCAGATGATATGTGGTTGTCTTACATTTCCCTCCTTCTCGGGTTGGATTTTATCTCTATTTCTATTAAGGTATATATAGTTGTATCTTAAAATTTAATTTTAATTTCTTGATTGGTAACATTGAATTCAGAAGCTGAGAGAAGCTTCTGAACCAATTTAGTAGATTATTTTGGATTTTGACCTTTTATAAATACTAGAATGTAACCTGCATTAAGGCAGTGATTTCGAGGTGCAAGTCTGTTTTTTCACTCCTGGTTCCCCAGCACCCAGAGCTGTGCCTGGCGTGTAGTCCCCTCAATAAATACTTGCTGAATGAATGGATAAAACATGTTTTTCAGTAAAAGCTGGCTGTTCAAAATATATTATTATATTAGTTACCTGGTCACTCCTTTAGCTGTATTCCCCTTCCCCTTAATGCTAACTTCATTATGCAAAAAGTTTTCCTTTTTATATTTTAAGCCATCCATCTTGCCTTTGATAAGTTTCAGGCTTTGGGGGGAAATGGAGACTATTTCCTTTCCCTAGGTGGCTAAATATGCTATTTAATTCTCTTCTATTTATTTCATCATTTTAATGTAACTTTTGGGGTTAATTCCAGATGGATTAATGTGTGGTGTGATACCTGGATCTCAGTTCATCTCCAAGCTGTTTGTATTTGTCCCAATGATATTCGCTGAATCGTATTTCCCTACCATGTTATATTATTTATGCGTTCATATAGTAAGCCCATATAGCTTAAATATAAGTCATTTTTCTTGGTTCATTACTATCTTTAATCCACTCAATCTTAGAACGTTGATAACTCACTTTACAGAATGTTAATATGGTAGGTTAAATTCATTTTTACTTTAGATAGACAGTTTTCCCCCTGGCTTGCTTGGCCAGGTACGCTTTTTTGGGAAGCCTAGAAAGAAAGAGAAGTTAGGCGTCCAACCAAACAGTTACAAGTATAAGACATCTATGCAGTTACTGGCAGGGTAGTATAAAGATGCTTTTGGGGCTTCCCTGGTGGCGCAGTGGTTGAGAGTCCGCCTGCCGATGCGGGGGACACGGGTTCGTGCCCCGATCCCGGAGGATCCCACATGCCGCGGAGCGGCTGGGCCCGCGAGCCATGGCCGCGGAGCCTGTGTGTCCGGAGCCTGTGCTCCGCAACGGGAGAGGCCACAGCAGTGAGAGGCCCGCATACAGCAAAAAAAAAAAAAAAAAAAAAAAGATGCTTTTATTTTATTTTAAAATATCAGTCCATAATGTATTCATCATTTAGCATCTACTCATCTTTGGTTGAAAAACAACCAGGAAGTGGATTTTTGCAATTAAGTAAAATAGTTTATTTACATTCTAGTGTTCTAATCATGTACTTGTGCCTTTGACTTTGGAAATTACCATTTGCTTATAATGAGGTTAGTTAGGAGAGTCATAGTTTATTTTAATCTGATACTCACCCTGGGGAAGAGAGGAGAGCTGGCTGTCTATAAAGACACATCTGAGGTCATCTTGTACAGTGATGAGTTATTTGCTTGTTTTTTCTTTGAATGGCACATAGCATAGTGATTAAGAGCCTCAACTCTGGAGCCTGGATTCAGTCTCTGCTTTTAAAGATCTCTTCAAATCTTTGCTGCTACTTCACAGTTTCCTCAGATGTAAAACAGGGGAAATAAGAGTATCTACCTCATACCTCATATGAGAATTATAAGAGTTAGTATCTGTAAAACATTTAAAACAATGCCTGGCACATAGTAAATGCTATGTTGGTTTGTTATTAGTTCATTTGCCCAAATTTTCCCATCACCTTCAAGTAAGCAGTTTGCCTTTACAGATACATGCTAGTCATGAGATCGGGCTATAAACAAAGAAGATTGCCCTAACTTCCTCTGTTTCTTGCTAATGTCCCAGAGTAGGTGGGATAGCGGCAGGCTCAGGTCAACAAAATAGAACTGAAAGTACTAAAACTAAGAGCAGTTCTCTTTTGCAATAATACTGGAGTAGATGTCTTATAATAAGGTTAATTAAACAAACTGGATGGATGTCTAGTTGCTTGGAGGTACACTCTTTAATCCTGTAATCCCACTGATGGAATTTATCCTAAATAATCCAGAAAGAGAAAAATAAACTGTAATTGTTTATTATACAATTAATAATAAGCAAAAGAGCAGAGAAATTAAACAGAAGTGGATTGGTTAAGAAGATTTCTTAGTGGTATGTCATGCATTTTTACATGATAATAATGCAGATTGTGAGGCAACATGGAGATATTCTGGTTGCCATTTGAATAATAGGTGTCAGGCTCTGTACCGTGCCAGGGGCAAGGGGTGCAAATAAGAGTTAGTCAACCTGCCCTCCAGGAGTTCTTAGTAGAAGCATCCTACTGCAGTGGCACAGTGCAGGGAAGACATAGGAGGGGGGAAATAAATTCCCTAATCTTGAAAGAGTCAGGGAAAGCTAAAGGAAAGAGGAATATTTGAGATAGGCTGTGTGATTTATCAGATGGATAAATTGGTACATAGTTAATACATATTAAATGTTTGTTATATACCCAGTACTTTGCTAAGCACTTTTCATTATCCCATTAATTCCTTTCAACACTTTGTGGTAGGTGCATGTACCATTGTAAAAATGAGGAAATTGAAGCTTAAAATGGCTAGGTAACATGTGGAAAGTTGGTGGCAGAATCAGCCTGTGAGCCCATGTCTGTTTTCAGAAATCCATGTACAAAACCATTATACTTCACAATGTCCTCCAACTATGGGAAAATTCTGCCTAAGGAGTATGAATACTTTAAGACCATAGAGAACATAGTTTTATTGGAGTAAGGGAATTTTCTCTTGATTTTCTTGATTGTGTTATTTTATCATTCAAGAGCTAAACACCTGTTGCTTACTGTTTTGAGAGTCGTGTCTCTGAAGGAGCTAGGTGCAAATATGGAGCAGGACTGTTTCAAAACAGAGCATCCTGCATGAATCTTCTTATCTCCATCAGATTATTTCACTGTCCTTATATGGGCAGTGAGTAAGATATGACAAGATTGACAGTTTGGGAAGCAGTTTAGAAAAGAATAGCAAAAATATGATGAGACTTGGAAAGTGGGTTGCTTAGAATGGCAACTTTTGATTGTCTTAGATCAACAATATAAACTTCTCCATACCTTTACTGTGGTCATTCCTACTCCATGTTTTATTATTCTATGAAAATTTGAGAATTAATTCAACCACTTCTTCACCCACTTTTATGGGAGCTTTTCCTTGTCAGAATAAAATTATACTGAGTGCCTTGTTCTAAAATCAAAAACATTGCAAGAGTCCTCAGTCTCTGATATGTTACAGGCATTTGATAATGCTTGTATAGTACTCATGATATGCCTTTATGAATGAAACCTTGCCTGCCTGCTCTCATCTGAGTCTTTTTAGAGAGCCTCTGAATTTGTCATTCTCCATTATGGGAAGTAACTTACTACCAGGAGGTGGTGGAACATAACATCATGTATATAGTCAAAGGAACAAAACTCATGCAATAAGAGGATTTTGTTTGTTGTCATCCATTCACTTTTCTGTTAGTAGGTTTTGATGAAAATTGTAACTAGGCATTTTAGAGGTGAATAAAATGAAATTAGTGTACTGCAAAGATAGAAATTAGAATATTTTTTATTCCCAGCATCTGGGACAGTCTTGTATATAGGTGCTCAGTAAGTTATTTGTTGAAAGAATAAATGAAGATGTGAAGATTTTAGTTTTCTCTTAATGCTACTATGTCATTCTTATGTGAAAATACTAATGGATGGCATACCAAGTTTTCCTTCTCTGATGCCGTAACGTCAAAAGATGTTTATAAAACTCTCCTCAATCTTGAACTTGGTTCTCCTGGAAAGGCAAAAGAACTAGAATGGCTAAACCAGTTTTGTAAAGGACGAATAAAGTTGGAGATATCACACTATGCTATTTTAAGACTTACTAAATAGCTACAGTAATCAAGTTAATGGTATCAGTGAAGGGATAGACAAATAGGTCAATGGAATAGAGTCCTGAAATCGACCCATACAAGTATGGCCAACTCATTTTTACATAGGTGCAAAAGCAACTTAATGGAGAGATGAATCTTCAGCAAATGGTGTGGGAACATTGGACAGCTATAGTCAAAAAAATGAGCCTTTGCCTAAATTTTATACCTCATATAAAAATTAATGAAAAAATTAATCAGGATGGATCACAGATCAAAATTTAAAACTATAAAACGTTTAGAAAAAAAACAGAAAATATTCATGACCTGGGGTTAGAGCTAAGAGTTCTTAGACATGACACTAAATGCCCAATCCTTAAAAGAAAAAAATCAACAAATTAAACTTGATCAAAATATAAAACTTTTGCTCCGTGAATGACCCTATTAAGAGAGAAAATACTTTCAAATCATCTGACAAAGGATTTGAATCCATAATAGATAAAGAACTCTCTAAATGCAACACTAAGAATAACAATCCATTTAGAAAATGGGCAAAAGACTTAAACAGACACTTCACCCAAAAGGATATATGAGTGGCAAATAAGAACAGGAAAAGATGTTAAACATCATTGACCATTAGGGCAGTGCAAATTAAAATCATGATGAAACACTAAACCACACCTGTTCAGGTGGCTAATATAAAAAATAACGACAATACCAGGCAGTGACGAGTATGTGGAGAAACTGGATCTCTCATAGATTGCTGGTGGGAATCTGAAATGAGACTGTGACAAAGTAATTTCAGTGACAACTAACGTTTGAATCGTAAGTAATGTCAAGTCACTTTACATAGTTCTCACGCTATCAAAACTTGAAATCAGAAGTGGGGTCCCCATTCCCTTACAGATTTGTAGCTTATATATCTTCTGAGCTTAAATTACAGTTCCAGCAGTATGTTTCAGAACCTCAGTGACGTACAAAGGAAATTTCCGTATGTCAAGATCCATTCATTTTATTTTATTTAGTGTTTAAATTTTTAAAAATTGAGGTGTAGTTGATTTACAATGTTATATTAGTTTCTTTTTTTAAAAAAGCTATTTATTTATTTATTTATTTGGTTGTACCAGCTCTTAGTTGTGGCAGGCGGGCTCCTTAGTTGTGGCTCACAAGCTCCTTAGTTGCAGCTCTCCAGCTCCTTAGCTGGGGCACAAGGGCTCCTTAGTTGTGGCATGCAAACTCTTAGTTGCAGCATGCATGTAGGATCTAGTTCCCTGACCAGGGATCAAACCCGGGCCTCTTGCATTGGAAGCGCGGAGTCTTATCCACTGCACCACCAGGGAATTCCCTACAATGTTATAGTAGTTTCAGGCATACAACATAGGGATTCAAAATTTTTATAGATTATACTCCATTTGTAGTTATTATAAAATATTGACTATATTCCCTGTGCTGTGCAATCTATCCTTGTAGCTTATTTATTTTTTACATAGTAGTTTCTACCTCTTAATCCCCTACCTGTACCCCTACCTGTATCTTGCCTTTCCCCCTTCCCCTCTCCCTACTGATAACCACTAGTTTTTTCTCTCTATTTTTTTTTCTTTTTTTTTTTTTGCCGTATGCGGGCCTCTCACTGTCGCGGCCTCTCCCGTTGCGGAGCACAGGCTCCCGACGCGCAGGCTCAGCGGCCATGGCTCACGGGCCTAGCCGCTCCGCGGCATGTGGGATCTTCCCGGACCGGGGCACGAACCCATGTCCCCCGCATCGGCAGGCGGACTCTCAACCACTGCGCCACCAGGGAAGCCCAAGTCTCTTTCTTTCTGTTATATTCACTAGTTTGTTTTACTTTTTAGATTCTACATGTAAATGATAACATACTATTTGTCTTTCTCTGACAAACTTCACTAAGCATAATACCCTCTAGGTCCATCCATGTTGTTATAAATGGCAAAATTTCATTCTTTTTTATGGCTGAGTAGTATTTCATTGTATGTATATGTATGTGTGTGTATATATATATATATATATATGTATATACACACACCATGTCTTTATCCATTCATCTGTTGATGAACACTTAAGTTGCTTTCAGATCTTGGCAATTGTAAATGATGGTGCTATGAACATTGGGGTACATGTATCTTTTTGAATTAGTGTTTTTGTTTTCTTCAAATATATACCCAGGAGTGGGATTGCTGGATCATATGGTAATTCTATTTTTAGTTAGTTTTTTTTTTGGGGGGGGGTACGCGGGCCTCTCACTGTTGTGGCCTCTCCCATTGCGGAGCACAGGCTCCGGACGCGCAGGCTCAGCGGCCATGGCTCACGGGCCCAGCCGCTCCACGGCACATGGGATCCTCCCGGACTGGGGTACGAACCCATGTCCCCTGCATCAGCAGGTGGACTCTCAACCACTGTGCCACCAGGGAAGCCCTATTTTTAGTTTTTTGAGGAACCTTCTTAACTGTTTTCCATAGTGGCTGCACCAATTTACATTATCACCAACAGTGTACAGGGTTCCCTTTTCTCCACATCCTTGCCAACTAATGTTATTTGTGGTCTTTTTGATAATAGCCATTCTTACAGGTGTGAGGTGATAACTCATTGTGGTTTTCATTTACACTTCTCTGATGATTAGCAATGTTGAGCATCTTTTCACATGCCTATTGTCCATCTGTATGTCTTCTTTCGAAAAATGTCTGTTCAGGTCTTCTGCCTATTTTTTAATTGGGTTGTTTGTTTTTTTGATACTGAGTTGTATGAGCGGTTTATATATTTTGGATATTAACCTCCTATTGGTCATATCATTTGCAAATATTTTCTCCCATTCAGTAGATTGTCTCCTTTGCTGTGAGGAAGCTTTTAGGTTTAATTAGGTCCCATTTGTTTATTTGTGCTTTTGTTTCCTTTGCCTTAGGAGACAGATTCAAGAAAATATTGCTACGATTTATGTCAGAGTGTTCCGCCTATGTTTTCTTTTAGGAGTTTTATGGTTTCTGGTCTTACATTTAGATCTTTAATCCATTTTTTAGTTTATTTTTGTATATGGTGTGAGAAAATGTTCTAATTTTATTCCTTTACGTGTAGCTGCCTAGTTTTCCCAACACCATTTATTGAAGAGACTGTCTTTTTTCCATTGTATATTCTTGCCTCCTTTGTGGTAGATTAATTGAAAAGATCCATTTATTTTTGAAATAGGTAGCAATGAGGGATTTCTTTGGTGGCACAGTGGTTAAGAATCTGCCTGCCAATGCAGGGGACACGGGTTCCATCCCTGGTCCGGGAAGATCCCACATGCCACGGAGCGGCTAGGCCCGTGAGCCATGGCCCCTGAGCCTGCGCGTCCGGAGCCTGTGCTCCGCAATGGGAGAGGCCACAACAGTGAGAGGCCCGCGTAATGCAAAAAAAAAAAAAAAAAAAAAAAGGGAAAAAATGCTTCCCAGTTGCTGTGTACTTTCCTGATACTAAGCAGTGACTTATCTGAAGATTCATAAGTATGCTGTGAACTAAAGCTATTGTCTTTGAGGAGAGAGCCATATAGGCATGCAGGTGACTCCCAGGCAGAAGTCCTTAATGTTTGAATTGCCTCTGTTTTGTGTGTAAAAGAGGTGGTGTGTCAAAATAGAGACTCCACTTTGTGTGAGGCACAGTGTGTTAGGTGCTGCACCACTTAACTTTTTCCTGATCTGGGGATCTACTCTTTCTTGCTAGTTCACAATAATTGCTGGAAATATTTGTGAGAATGTGAGAAAAGCATAAGGTCCTTATAATCCTTACTTGAGGAAAAGAATGCTTATGTTTCTGCAACAGTAACTGCAAAAGTAACTTTGGTTGATAAACAACAAGATCCTACTGTATAGCATAGGGAACTATATTCAATATCCTGGGATAAATCATAATGGAAAAGAATATGAAAAAGAATATATATATATATGTATAAATGAATCACTTTGCTGTACAGCAAAAATTAACACATTAACATTGTAAATCAACTATACCTCAATAAACTTTTTAAAAAAATTAAGTGGCTTTGGGTTACTTTTAGAGTAAACGGGTGTAGATATATCCAGATTTTTGGTCCACCCTCTTCTGCCACAGTCAGACTTTGAATTATACTCATTTTTGTTAATATGATTAATTGGTACTTATAAACTTTATAGTAAAATATGTATAACTTTGTATTTCCACCCATGAGACTCTCTGCTTCATGCTGCAGAAGTCTGGGTAGGAGCTCTTTAGTGGGGCAGCCAGGGTGAGAGCCCCGCTTCTGCTCTGCCTGTTGCTGATAAGAGAGAGAGGAGGCATATGTGCATCCCGGCTTTTTCTGCATGACGGCTGATAAGGCGGGGTGGGGGTGGGGGGTTGTGAAGTTTTTGCCATAGAAAATGGGCAATAGAATTTGCAGTGAGTAGTGTAGTAATTGACTCTCAGTCTATATTGGGAAATGAAAGATAAAACATTTTGGTGATAAAAATATAAATTTTAAGATATACAACACAATGAGTGAATAATGATGTAAACTGTGGACTTTAGTAAGTGATAATATATCAGTATTGGGCTGTCAGTTGTGACAAATGTAGCACACTCATGCAAGATGTTAATTATGGAGGAAACAGGGGGAGGAGAGGGGGGAGGTGAGGAGGTATATGGGAACTCTCTGTACTTTCTGCTCAATTTTTCTGAAAGTACTCAAAAAAATGAAGTCTATTAGTTTAGAAATTTTAAGTATCTGGCTTAATGTTCCTTAGCAAGTTCATATCATACAAGTTAGTGTTTAACCTACTGACCCTTGGGATTTCTTAGGTAAGATGAATCTGGTTTGCAGTTTGAGCTGTTATGTCAGGTAGATTTGGTACTCTCTGTTTTTCTAATGTTCATTAATTGTGCTTTTGCCTTCCCTCCCTATCTGTTGAAACAGCTGGATTGCCAAGATGCCTTGGAAGCAGCAGCCCGAGCTGAGGGCCTTTCCCTGGATGCCTCCATGCATTCTCAGCTCAGAATCCTGGATGAGGAACATCCCAAGGGAAAGTACCATCATAGCTTAAGTGCTCTGAAGCCCATCCGGACCACTTCCAAGTAAGAGGTTCTGCTGGTTAGTGGCTTGTCTGTGAAGCACCAAAAAAAAAATTCAGGCTAAGATTAGACTATTTGGGGAAAACCTGGGTTTAGCCAGGAGTTCTGTATACTAAACATTGTACCGTAAGTGTTGGCTAGCCTCTCCACGTGTGTTGACAATTTTGTGCTTTGGGTTTTCTTTCCTCAGACACCAGCACCCAGTGGACAATGCTGGGCTCTTCTCCTGTATGACTTTTTCTTGGCTTTCTCCTCTGGCTCGCATAGCCTACAAGAAGGGGGAGCTCTCAATGGAGGACGTGTGGTCTTTGTCCAAGTACGAGTCTTCCGAGGTGAACTGTAGAAGGTAGGCGTCTCTGATCCACCTTCATCTCCCACGTACTGGTTGTGTAGGGCCTGAGCTAGGAGTGTGGGTCCGGCAGTGTCAAGTCCAGAGCTCTGTGTCCTTTTAGGATCTGAGCTATCCTGTGGAGGGAGGGTAGCCTGGGGGTGACTTTCCCTTTGCTCTTCTGCCTTATCTCCTATATCATCTTTAATCCTGTTTTAACCACGGGCTTTCTCTCTCTCTCTCAGCCCCGCTTCTCTTCCTGAGTCTGCAGGGAGATTATGTTGCTGCCTTGTGACAGAATACATTTTTGTGGTAGCCGATGGTCATGATTAAAATCTAGTTACGACTCTACATTTTACCACAGGATCCTTCAGAAAGGGTTGGGGACCCTTGAGGAAGGAAGTTCTTATCCACAGGCAGATTCTATTCAGGGATAATTTTTCTGGGTGGAAGGAAAGACTTTCGTTCTCATCATTTTCTGAATCCTGAGAGGCTCCCTATACAGGGTAAATATGTAGTTACCCAGGAAAGGTCTTTCTTCCCCAGAAGGTGAAGACTGTACATAACTTGAAAGGAGAGACTGGTGTGAATGGTGGCAGGAGGGAGGCTGCGGGGGTGGGGCAGGGGTGTGCGTATTCCCTGGGGAGATGTGTGACGGAGGACATGTGCCCTTGTTAAGACTAGAGAGACTGTGGCAAGAAGAGCTGCATGAAGTTGGGCCAGACGCTGCTTCCCTCCGGAGGGTTGTGTGGACCTTCTGCCGCACCAGGCTCATCCTCTCCATCGTGTGCCTGATGATCACGCAGCTGGCTGGCTTCAGTGGACCAGTAAGTCCTAACCATCCTTCCTGACAGTCTCCAGGGCCCCAGCCATGGCCAGCTGTAACCTTCTTGTTCTGTTGCAGGGGTCGCCCTCACCTTTGGGCTAGCTAGCAACCTTAGAGATACCTCCAGGTCTGTTGCAAGGGCGCAGTTGATGTTGGGGTGAATGGTGGTTTGTGAGAACTGGAAGGAGGAGGGGGCCGCGTTGCCAGAGGAGGAGCAGACCTGGCTTGCTTCCCTGGGGTGGGGGTGAAGCTGAATGACTCCAGCTCTGCCCAGAGCCGCTGCTTTGCGGCTTATCGACACGAAACGACAGTCCCGGTTCGGGAAAGGTGTCTCACAGTTCCGTGAGCAGCCGAGAGCAGTGTTGTGTGGCGTAGGCTGTTGCGTTGGTGCTGGTGACACACTGAAGGTCTGGGGGCAGAGTTGTCACACGTTTGACGGTTCTGTGGCACATGAGCCCTCAAGAAGCTGGAGGACTGTTGAGGTTCTTAGAGGCTAACCTGAAGTCCATTTCAAGTTCTGGTTTATGGTGTAAACCGTGTGGCAGGTGTTGGGGTTGCAGCCCTGGTTTTCCTAGTGTTGCTGAAGCAGAGTAGGGGAGAAGAGTGACGGTCATGCTGTTTTCTGGACACCTGTTTCTTGCACCTGCTGTGCTGCCTTACACTTGAGACTTTGATTAAATCTATTCTCTACATATTTGCCTTGAGGCATCGGAGCCGTAGTACTCCTTATTCTGTGCGTTTTCCGTGTGTGGGTAAGCTGGAGGTTCATGGTTTTGGTAAGTATGGGCCTAAGGTGCATGGTGATTAGGTAAAACTAATTTGCAGTTTTTCTGTTATGTTTTTTTGTTTGTTCGTTTGTTTTTGTTTTTAATGTCTGATGCCTTTTTAAAGTTTTGATCTCTTTTCTGGAGCAGAGAACACTACTTTTCTGGTATTGGGTTTCTTATTAATTGACCAACTAACATACTTTTGTATAAGTTTTAAGTAAGAGGGACCATGTAACTGAATATCATGTCACTGACCAAAATGGCAAACGTTTTCATAGGACCAGCTTCCCCCAAGAAGAGCTTCTGTCATTGTTTCACTACAGGGCTGGTGGCTGCTCTGATCTTTGGAAGAATTCTTGCAGCTGGGTAGAACGGTATACAGGCTTCCTTGATTCCATTTGGCCAACGCAAGAATTTAATTGGATCTTCCCACCTCCCCCCCCCCCAAATTCCATAGATTGTTGGGATTTTAATTTTTTACTTGGGAAAAAAAGGTTTCTTATGCTTGTTCAGCTTGGGGGGCCTTACAGTCACTCACTTGAGCATCTGCATACTCCTTTATCTCTCTTTTAAGGCACAGCACACTGGAATACTAATCTCTAGTAAACTCTTCTAGATGCCAGGGAAAGCTGAGAGCCTTCCTTTAATAGGAAAACAGCAGCACGCTTTTCCTTTTCTCCACCCTCTTAAGGAAGAGCACCTTAAGGCCTGTGTTATTTTGGGAGATTTTCCCCTAGAACAATCAAGAAAGCAATGGTCCCATCCACAGTGTCTCTAATTAATAAAAAAAGATTTCAAATTGTCAGCAATGAAAACTTTTTTGGAGCTCTAATTCTGACAGATTTCTTTTTAATTGGAAATTTGAAGGATCGGGTTTGAGATTAGTCTTAGCAATGAGCATACCTTCCATCTGTGGATTTAAATCCCCTGGAAGAACATCCATTTTAGATTTTTGCACATTTTCTAATATGGCAAGGCTTTCAAACTGGCTTAGTCTGTTCTTACAGAAATCTTCGTAAGATCTGACTCCCCAGATACCATATATTTTTTTAATCTCCCCTCAGGTCTCACTGAACCTTGGTAGCCGTATGCAGAGCAAATAAAACACAATCAAGTGACTTTGTTTTGTTTTGTTTTTTAACTGTTGGCCAGCTGGGGCTGGACATTAATGATCAAGATGATCTAAGGTTTCAGTGACGCCAGTGGACCAGTGGTCTGTACACGGTGTCCAAGGGTCACCGTAGTGTTTAATGGAGAGCCAGAATCTCTAAGGGTATGGTGCTGACCTACGATGAGTGACCAAACTGCTAAACTTGCAGAGATGATTTGTGGCCTTCTTGGATTAAAACAGTTTTAAAAGACCAGGCCTGACCTATGATTTGTGTGTAAAGAATTAGCATCCGCCCTGTAGATCTGCAAGAGACGGCTCCCTCCTGCAGTGCTATCTCTTGGTGAATGCTAACTCTGCTCACGGGCCTTTTGGGGAAAGGACAGTGAAAAGCCTCTAGAGAGGTAAGTTTCCCACCCTTCCAACCTCTCTCCAGCTGCAGCTTGCTTGATGCTGTCAGGATCTGGATTTGGGGGGAGTGTCTCTGTAGTGGAACCAGTGACAGAAGCTGTTCTTTAGAATTTTCAGGATGGCTGTATTCTGCGGTCAGAATGAGAGAGTCAAGCTGGGCAGAATCTCTCGCCAAGAGTTCAGGTAAGGTAATGTTTATTCACTGGGAATGCTTTCCACAGCCAGACAACTATGCTGACAGTCTCGATTTTCTCCCAGTTTGTTTAAATTTAAATGATTGATTTGTAACCTTTTAAAACGAAATTTTGGTTAGATTTTTCATGAAAACCTTTTTTTTTCCTTTGTTCCATACAAAATGGTTTGAAATGTAATTGTTTTTTAAAAACCCCCTATGTGTTGGAAATTCTTTAATCTGCTGTTTCCTCTTTTCCCTCCCCTTTGAAAGTTTTGCATAGTGTAAGCATTCATTTTGTCTTTTACCTTCCCCCTGCTCCTCCTCTCTGGGAGGTACTAATGCTATTACCTGGTGCTGAAAAATGGCACAATAAAGGTATGGGAAGGAAGGAACCCCAAACTACAACCTGCTGTCCTTTCACGCCTTCCTTTGGAGACTGCTCCGTCAGTGCCGAGGTGTGTGAGAAAATGCTTTACTGCACCGCCATCTTACTGAGTTGCTTCACGTGAGGAAAATGGGGTTTTGACCCTGCCACTCAGTGACTCAGTTCCACATTTTGGATTGCATACTGGAAAAGAAGCCAATCTTCTTGCTAGTAAACCAACAACCCAGCTGTATGCAGTGGTGACCCAAGCAATGGATATAAAACCTAAAAATCCGAGGGAGGGGAGAGATGGGATACAATAGTTCTTGGAATCTGAAATCTCCTATTTATTTGATCAGGTTATTTACTGAGACTTGACATAAATCTGATTGGTGGGAATCTCTTAGAATCTAGTCGACATCTGATATTAATTTCCTCTCAGGAAAAACAAGAAATACCGATTTACCCAGAGAGAGTCTGGGTTCTGGAATTCAGCATTAGCTGCTTCAGGACAATTGCTTCTGGCCTCCATTTTTGTCTGTCACTCAACCGCTGGTTTCCAGCTACAGTACCCTTTGCTATAAGGATCGGTGTAGATGGGTGAATGGGTTTCTCCTTAATTTTATTTTCTTCCTTCGGGGAGGGGGATTGATTTGGCTTTCTTTTGTTGTGGTTTGTTTTGTTTCATTTTTGGCAAGATCAACTTTAGCTGCAAGGACTCGAAAAGACTCCAAAGGATGCCACCCGTTTTTCCTTGAGGCCTAGATTTTTGTATTCCCTCCAGAGCAGAGGTCATCCCTCACAGCCTAGTGAACCAATAGCACCAGTGATTTTAAGCAGAGTCAACTCTTTGGGGAGTTTTCAGTTTTGTTTTTTGTTTTTTTAATTCTCTTTCCTTAGCAGCAAGGTCTTTATTCCTGGAGAATCTCCTCTATTGCAGGCTAACTGCAACTTCACGAGCCCTAACCGATTAAGTGCTGTCAGCTTGATGTGCTATTCCGGACTCTGGAAACAGATATTGGTTCTATGCTGTAATTTCCACTGTGTGTAGTTAAAACAACAGTCGAGGCCAGACCTGTTGGCTGGCTAGCCCTGTATAACTCGACTCTGTATGTTCCCATGTATGTTACCGCAATGCTCCTCCTGTTGTACAGTGTCTGTGAGATGCTCTTTGAAGATGGTACTTTTTATTTTTTTCATTTTCAATAAAAGTACATTACCTCCCACTTCCTGGTATTTAATCCTGTTGCTGAATGTGCCTCGTGTGAGTGTGTGCTCCGGCGTTGCAGGACCTCAGAGCTGGAGGTGGCACTCGGTGGTTCTTGGGGGCTGCTGCCTTCCCTCCCTGCAGGTGGTGTTAGACATGTGCTACCTGAGGTAACATGTTTTTGTTTTTGGGAGGGAGCGGGGAGTGTGGGAGGGCCCTTGGGAGGGTCTCTGGATTTTGAATAGTCAGCTTTGTTTGCTCTCTTCTGCACTATTAAACTGCTGATGTTTATTTTCAGGAATGTTTTGCAAATGCACTTCTCACTCTTCCCCAGTCCAACTGTAGGTACACTGTTCCTTTTTATCAAATAAGCACGTTTGAAACGATCCAAAAAAAAAAAAAGGGTCTTAATTTCATGTAAAGAAATGTATCATTGTGTGGAGATACTGGAATAAGGTCAAATATATACTTTTTAATGACCGTGTGTTGAGAATGAATTTCAGCTCATGGACAGGTTTATGTTACATTAGAAAGAGTATGGGTTTTGGTGGTGTCCTGAAGGAAGAAAGTTTCAAATTAGACCTACCTCCTGCCAATTGCCCTGCGTAAATAGCTGCAGGTGGACCGTCAGCAATAGTCGGTCCTCCGAGAAGGTCTTTCTCTGCCTAAGGCACTTATCACTGTACAGTGGAGCTGCCTCCTCTTTCTAACTTAACATAAAACTGTGGCGTGGCGTGTGAGTGCCGTGGAGAAGCTGACGGTGGTGTGTGTTTCTCCCTGTAGGCCTTCGTGGTGAAACACCTCCTGGAGTACACCCAGGCCACAGAGTCTAACCTCCAGTACAGCTTGCTGTTAGTCCTGGGCCTCCTCCTGACAGAAGTCGTGCGTTCTTGGTCACTTGCACTGACATGGGCATTGAATTACCGAACTGGGGTCCGCTTGCGGGGGGCCATCCTGACTATGGCGTTTAAGAAGATCCTTAAGCTGAAGAACATTAAGGAGAAGTCCGTGGGTGAGGTGAGCGAGGGGTGTTTGCTCCAGGGCAGAGAGAAAGCTCCCAAGCTGAGCTCTTTCCTTACCTTGGGTCTCCGTTCTGTCCTCCCTCTTCCTCCTGAGGCGGTGCCTGCGTCCTCGCAGTGTCCACTCACTGCTCTTTGTGTCTCGTAGCTCATCAACCTGTGCTCCAACGATGGACAGAGGATGTTCGAGGCAGCTGCCGTTGGCAGCTTGTTGGCTGGAGGACCTGTTATTGCCATCTTGGGCATGATTTATAATGTAATTATTCTGGGACCAACAGGCTTCCTGGGATCAGCTGTTTTTATCCTCTTTTATCCTGCAATGGTGAGTAAGCCTCCTTACCGTATTTTGGCAGCTTCTCCTCAGATGAGTTACTTCCACTGGGCTATATATAGTAGGCACCACCGAGGTGTCACATCTTAGATTGGAAATTTCCTTTAAACAGGTACCTGGTTTGGAAATGTCTGGAAAGAGCTAGACAGTGTTCAATCCATACAGGCAGCATTTTGACTTCAGAGGACATCAGAGGTCACTTGAATAAAGGCAGTAGCTCCTAAGTGAGATTTAAAAAGAGGGAGTGTGAGTGAAGGAGGTCAGCAGGTGAACCCTGCTTCCCCCAGGTAACACAGGAGAGGTTGAGTCTCGCCACCTCAAGGTGATGCTAACTGATATGGCTCTCCCGCTTCCCTTTGGTAGCATAGATATCTGTGATTACTCTGAGGACAAATGTTTACTTGCCTTAACTTTCTTCCAAAGGATAAGTAAGAGTCAAATACGATTTGATTATCATTTAATAGACCACTTTTATTAAAAAGCAGTACAACTACGGGATGCTCACTTTATTTATAATAATCTTAAGCGGATTTATCTCCCAGAAAGACTAGACAGTTCTAACTCTGAATAAACTCTGATTTGGCATGACATCGCTTTTCCTTTCAGATGTTTGTATCACGGATCACTGCATATTTCAGGAGAAAATGTGTGACCGTCACAGATGACCGTGTCCAGAAGATGAATGAAGTCCTTACCTACATTAAATTTATTAAAATGTATGCCTGGGTCAAAGCATTCTGTCAGAGTGTACAAAGTGAGTTTAAAGACTTCATATGTGTATATGGTAGAAGGATGTTGGCTTCTGTGCTTCTTGAGCACATTAGCTACTGGAAATCCTAATGTCGTAGGATCATAATACCTTATGTTCTTATAATAGCCTATGAGCTTTACGTTGATAGGGATCTTAGAGACTGGCACCCATAACCTCATCTCACAAATGAGGAAATTGAGACCTGAGGAAATTGTGATTTTTCCCAAGATAACTCAGCTGGTTATGAGTAATTCATTCAGTTTCAAAGCCCTCTATCTAGGGCTTCCCTGGTGGCGCAGTGGTTGAGAGTCCGCCTGCCGATGCAGGGGATACGGGTTCGTGCCCCGGTCTGGGAAGATCCCACATGCCGCGGAGAGGCTGGGCCCGTGAGCCATGGCCGCTGGGCCTGTGCGTCCGGAGCCTGTGCTCCGCAATGGGGGAGGCCACACAGTGAGAGGCCCGCGTACAGCAAAAAAAAAAAAAAAAAAAAGCCCTCTATCTATACTCCCATCCAGCCCATAATTTTCTGGTCTGGCCATGAGGACATCACAGAAAACAGTATCAAGTGGCTGCTGAGAGCTCCGCTTCTGCCCCCACCACTCTGTGTGTGCATGCGCACTACGGGTAGGTGGGTGTGAGACCCTGGGGGTCGTGCTGGGAGAAGGGCTAGGCTGGAGGTCAGGACAGCTGGACTCTGGACCTCGCTCTGTCACTCACTCACAGGGGTTTTTTAATTTGGTTTCTTTTCAAATAATTGATTTGTGTTGAGTCACAGGGTTCTCAGTGCCTGTCCCGATCCTGATCCGTAAATTCATTGCAGACATATACATGTCGTATGTAAATGCCACAAAGTTTGGAGGAATAATTAGCACATTAGCTGGGCATTCCAAAAGATCTCAACAAAAATTGAAATCTTGGGCCCTAAAAAAGGTTAATTTAAGAAAAATATATTTAAAGGCACTTTAGGGGACTTCCCTGGTGGCACAGTGGTTAAGAATCCGCCTGCCAATGCAGGGGACACGGGTTCAAGCCCTGGTCTGGGAAGATCCCACACGCCATGGAGCAACTAAGCCCGTGCGCCACAACTACTGAGCCTGCACTCTAGAGCCCACAAGCCACAACTACTGAGCCCGTGTGCCACAACTACTGAAGCCCACGCAGCTAGAACCCGTGCTCTGCAACAAGAGAAGCCAATGCCATGAGAAGCCCACGCACCACAACGAAGAGCAGCCCCCGCTCGCTGCAACTAGAGAATGCCTCGCAGCAACGAAGACCCAACACAGCCATAAATAAATAAATAAATAAATAAATAAATAAATAAATATTTAAAGGCACTTTAGAGTTCAAATGAGAAGATATAGTTGCATTTAAATTTCATTTAAATATAAAAGATATGGCTGTTCATTGACCATAATCTCACAGTGAGCTAACCTGAATATTATCCAGTTAAAAAGTAGGTGCAGGGGACTTCCCTGCGGTCTAGTGGTTAAGACTTCGCGCTTCCACCGCAGGGGGCGTGGTTCCGTTCCTGGTCGGGGAACTAAGATCCCACATGCTGCGTGGTGTGGCCAAAAAATAAAAAAGTAAAAAGAAGTTTAAAAGTTGGTGCAATTTTGGGTTGAATAGAAATACAGTGTTCAGATCAAGGAAGCTGTTTTATTTTCACTGCTTGGTTTGTTGACTAAACCTTCAGGAACATTGTGTCCACTTCATAAACTTTAATTATGAGTGGTCAGATGCATCCAGCAGTGGATTAGGCTCCTTCTTTAAGTAGTGACTTTGTTGCCAATAGAATGGAACAATTGGGTGCTAACAGGACATCTGCCAAGCCTGTTGGCAGGGTCACCAATGATGGTCCCTTCCGGCTCTCAGATTCTAATTTTCTCAGTTTTATAATCTTCTTTCTGAGACTTCACTCATCCTTCAGCCCCTGACTTTGGTATCTTTACCTGTGTGTTTTAGCTTGAAAAGAGCATTCTTGCTCATTATAGACTTGGGCAAGTTATGTGATACATGTTAAAGCAGTGAGTTGAATTTTTAAAAGTATGACTTGAGAGCTGGCTCTCAATATATTTCCCAGTGTTTGGGACAGTGGTAATACCTTTAAAGGTCAGTTCATAGTCTCCTAGAAAAATTGCTTTTATTTTTGAAAATTTTTTGAAAATACCTCACTGCTTTATTGTCATACTTCTTACTCCCTGGTCTTTTGTACTCCATGGTTGCTCTGTTAATAAGGTTGTCAGTTTTATAAATATTTAAGAAACATCATTCTGCTTACAAAAATTGTATTTCACTCATCTTCCAATCACCCTTACTGCTTTTTGTGTGAAAGCCTCTATTCTAGCACCAACATACAGTAGGCACCCTAGTAAATCTTAGTTCCTTTTAAATTCTCCATTATCGTTGTATAGTCTTTCTTATAAGTACCTAACCTAGAAATAAACAACCAGGGAAGCAAACAAAACTGCCACTAGCAGATATGATTAATGTGTTCATTCCTTCTAAACAAAAGAAATTTGCAAAAAGAATTAGACTAAGGCAGAAGATGATCATTGTACTGAGAAGTAGTGACTGTTTTCTGTTAGATTCATTGCTGTGCCTTGATCCATTTCAAACCTCAAGCTTGTGTGCCAGCTTTTGTGATTGTAATTGATGGCCATATTGGCCTACTTTTTTGCATCATAAATGTTACAGGGTCGTTTTAAAACCTATGGTGGCTGAAGACCTATCATTTCTCGTTTGGTGACAGAGGAGCAATATCCCATGGTTTCTTTCGACTTGCTTTTTAGAAACTGGCTTGCTTTTTATTCTTAGAAATCCGAGAGGAGGAACGTCGGATGTTGGAAAAAGCCGGGTACTTTCAGAGCATCACCGTCGGTGTGGCTCCCATTGTGATGGTGATCGCCAGTGTTGTGACCTTCTCTGTTCACATGACCCTTGGCTTTGATCTGACAGCAGCACAGGTCAGTGAGCCCTCAGGGCTTGGGGACGTTTTAGAAATACCACATATAGAGATGCTCTAGTCCTCTGGTTACTAGATTTGGATTTTTTTCATTCATGCAGTTAATCTGAGAAGTGGAAGAGTGGGGATTTAGCCCCAGTGCACAAATAAGTGTACGGGTTGTTTTACAACTTTGGGTTTAATTCTGAAAATACAGGTCATTGTTTGATTCAGATTCACTGAGAATTTTAATTAGAGGTCTCAAAAACTCTACCTTAAAAAATATATAGCTGAAATATATCTGACTCATACCAACATTTGACAGTCAAGTTACAGCCCTCCTTAAACCTGAAAGGAAATTGATGATGTCGTGTTACTTTAGTCGCATAGCCTCATCAGGCTCAGTTTCTTCTCTTTTCCTATTTTCAGGCTTTCACAGTGGTGACTGTCTTCAATTCCATGACTTTTGCTTTGAAAGTTACACCGTTCTCAGTAAAGTCCCTCTCAGAAGCATCCGTTGCTGTCGACAGATTTAAGGTAAGTGGCTCCCTTCCCTCCTCCGAGTCAGGAGCTGTGGCAAAACTAACTGCTGCCTTTATTCCAATGGGCCACATGGGCTGACTGCACTTGGCTTTTTTCACCTTTAGCCTTTCGGCAAGTTGGTAAGAAAGGGGGCAGTGGAGGAGACTCAGGGGACCTTTTCAAAGAAATATGAATTTTTACCTTTTGTAGACAGCCTAGTTCTGGGCTCCCAAAATTTCAGTGTTCCCCTTCAGAGCTAGTCCCTTCTGCCTGGACCTAACATGGATATATGTTTTAATTTACTGGGTCTTTAAGTGATTCAAACCTAGGCAATTAGAATTATCAGGAGGCTGTCAGCTTTTTCTCACCTTGATCTACATCTACATCTACCTCTACCAAAATACTGTCGGGAATAAGCTCTTTTTGATTCTTTTCCCTGCCCTGTGGTTGCCACTCATGATACAGGTAATGCAGTGACATGGGAATAGTCATAAGACTAGATCATACTGAGAACTGCAGTTAAGTATGTAATAGGGTTTTTTTTTCCCTTGCAGGTGGTTAGTTGATTGTGCCTTGACTGTGTTTTTTGTGCCTTCAGAATAATACAAATACATGATACAAGAGGTAGATATATTTGGGAGGGTGGAGGGAGATAGATATTTGAAAGTGGTTAATACTTAAAAAAAAAAAAAAAGTCCAGCACTTATGTGGCTGGACTCTCTTGACAAAGCCACTGCAGAGAGTAGCTCCTGCTAATTCTTCTTGGCTGCTGAGAGCAATACAAAAGCAAGGTCAGAACCTTGAAGGCTTGAAGCTCAGGTGTTTGAGGGATTGATATCATCACCTTAGGTGTTCAGGAGAAAACAAATTGGGTTTTCCTCTTAAGAAGCATGGAGAATAGCTTCCCAAGATTTATTTATATTTTACTTGTTTAAAGTTAACCAGGTGAATTTTGTTTGGTCAAGAAAGCTAGTCCTCAAGAATGTGCCCCCTGACCCTAGCCCTAAGCCCTCCCTCACCCCAGCCTGGCTGCTAGAAGGCCAAGATCCAGAGCCACATGAAAAGAAATGGTCTAATTGTAATCAGAGCCTTATTTTGTAGAACCCACAATATCTAGTTTTGAAGAAGGCAGATTTTTTTTTTGTAAATTTAAAAAATCTTATTGGCTTTATTCAGCGATTCATGAATTGGGCAACATCCAATCTAGCAACTAGAAGGAACTCTGAGGAGCTGTACAAAATGAAAGACTTTTATAGGTAGAAGGGAGCAGGAACAAGGAAGTTATTCTAGGCAGAAAATCGCATTGGTTATTACAAGGTTACTTTCCTTTAGGGGTTGGTAGGGGTCTATCAGGCAGGTTACCTAACTAGTGCTGATCAGGTGATTCCTGATTGACTTGTTTAATATTCCATTTCTGGGAGAGCAGAAACTATAGTTAAGTCTCAGTTTGGTGACGTGGGGCTTAGCATAAGTGACTCCATTTGGGGCCTGTTGTCTTGTTTTTAATAGCCCACAGGAAGCAGACCAGAACTCATCCTAAATGGATCAATTTCCTCCTAAAAGAAAAATGCAACATTTTGTATAGGATTTAACCAAGACCTAGAGTCTCATAATATAATATTCAAAATGCCCAGGATACAATCCAAAATTACTCTGCATACAAAGAAAGTCTAGATACTGAGATGACCCAAATGTTGGAATTATCAGAAAAAGACCTTAGAAATGAAAAGGTAGAAAGTCTCAGGAGAGAAATAGAAGATATAGAAAATAACCAAATTAAAAAATTTTAAGCTAAGAAAATATATTAATCAAAATTTGAAAATATATTGAATGGACTTAGTAGCAGAATACAGGTGACAAAGGAAAGTCTGTGAACTTGAAGATAGATCAGTTGAAATTATCTGTGATAAGCAGAATGTCCACCCCTAAGGCCGATGTTTCGAGCATAAATTTTTCCTCCTATTTGTTTCTCTGCCCTTTTTAGTGAATGGCTTTGGTGGTATTTTGGACGAAGGAATAGGAATTTATAGTACAGATTTGTTCACACACCACCCCAACCCCCTTATTTCTCGAGAGCTCTCTTCTTTTCACTTACTAGTGAGAACCTGTTTTAGCAGGTGGCTTTTCACGCTATAGATCCTTCCTCTATCCAGGAAGCTTCAGAGTTAATAATAGAAGCAACATCACCCCCAGCTCTGTTGTATGCCTCATGAGAATGAGTCGCACTCTAGCTAATTCCTCTTGGCAGTCTCCTCCTCCCCCCGGCCACCGCCTCCACTTCTGGGAGGATGATAACTTTAGAAAAGGCAGTGAGAAGCCACCTTCTAACTTTTCTGATAAGACAGTCACCAGTATAGTGTTGCCAGGTTTAGCAAATGAAAACACAGGCCACCCAGTTAATAACTGCATGAGATGTACTTATACTAAAAGTCTATTCATTATTTATCTGGAATCAAAATTTAACTAGGCATCCTGTATTTTATCTGGCAACCCTATGAGTAGTCTCCTCTTCTGCTCAAAAGATACATTCTGATTTGATTGCTTCAGTGAGCGAGAGTAGTGTTTTGATGTAAAGTTGAGGTTTATGGTTTATGTATCTCCAAGATTCTGTTGTCCTGGCAGGTGCAAATCCAAGTAGATATAAATTTAGGTGTGTGGGGCGCTTGTGTGCCTCAGCATGTCCAGGCAGAGTGACCTGAAGCTGAAATCCTCCTGGGAGGAGTGCGGGGCTGCAGGGAGCCTATGGGAAGGGAAAGTGTGGACGAGCTGTGCAAGCCAGAGGCACTAGCGTAGTTTTTACAGTGCATGAGGCCTACAAGACCCATTTAGTAACTCTTTAGGAGAGAGAAGTGATAGGAATTCCGTCAGCATATGGTTTCACTCTGTGAAGGTGGGCAGAATATTTGGCATGTTATTCTCAGCCCCGTCTCTCAGGAAGGCTCTGAACAAATGAAACCAATGGCTCTTTTCAGAAAACTGAACTTTAAAAAAAAACCTACTTTTTTTTAAAGGTTGACCAAGAGTGAAGATTATCTAGGAGATTTAGAAACATGACATTTCTGGGAAGATCAGGGATTGGGAATGGATAGGAGACCTGGCAATTTAGGGATGCAAAGAGCAAGCTTAGGAGTTTAGGATTTAGGAGAAAGAGCTTGCTCTTAGGCGAGGGGATTATATGGTACGTTTAATAGCACCTGCAAAATTTAAAATAGTTAGGGGTTCTCGATAACTAAGCAAGTTGTCCTTCCATTAAAAATCATCTTTTCTCTAGAGACTTTCTAATGTTTAAAAAAAATTTTAATCGTACTGGGAATCCAACCGGGATAGCGCCCTATAGGGAAGATCACTGGGTTAAGGGAGGTGTCAGAAGTGGGTTCAAAGTCATGGGCACATGTTGGTCCTGGGCAGAGGTTTATTATGGTCACTGTTTCAGATCTAATTTCAGAGACACTTAGCTTTTCAAGCATTCCATTTCTCTTCCCCTGATATAACTCAGTGGGACTTGGGGAATGAGTGGGAGGGAAGAGTCTTTCTTTCTTCCCAAGGATGTTTCTGAGGGAGATACCCTTCCCTTCCACGCAAGCCCTTTCTTTGAATTCTCACAAGTTCCGAGGCAGGACTTGGAAGATATGAGAACTTGTTGGCGAGAAGGTGTACTCCGCCGTCAGTAAAACCTTAGGTACTCCTTTCTAACCGGAGCGAGCTAGGCCTGGTCACAATCTCAGCTGTGCCTCTCCTCCCGACATGTGCATGAGGGAAGTGCCTAGGCTTGGGGGTTCTGCAGGAGTGGTCTGGAAGGCAAACAGAGTGATGAGGGTCTGGGCAGGAGAGCAGCGTGCCCGCCCTTTGGTTCTGCTGCTTGCATTTTACTACCTGCTACTCAGCAACTCATGAGTGAGAACAGGGGCTGCAGACCAGTCAGTTAAATAGCCCTTGGTCCACATTAGACTGGCGGAAAAGGAAAGAGTCGTTTAGGATGTAACTGGTAGCGTCGAGTGTTGGGCCAGTTAAGTAGGCCCCTGTCCATCCCGAGGGTGTCCCCACACTCCCCTGACCTCTCTGTGGGCCTGAGGCTGGGCTACACTAATGAGCTACCTTTTGCCCTTCAGCTTCCTTCCACTGTATAGCCCGATGTGTTTTGCTTCGTGAGTGTACGCCCTAGGCTTGTCTCCCTGGTCTTGATCCAGTGTCTCATCTTTGCACCTCTCTCACAACTCCTATCAGAGTTTGTTTCTAATGGAAGAGGTTCACATGATAAAGAAAAAACCAGCCAGCCCTCACATCACGATAGAGATGAAAAATGCCACCTTGGCATGGGACTCCTCCCACTCCAGTCTCCAGAACTCACCCAAGCTGACCCCCAAAACGAAAAAAGACAAGAGGGCTGCCAGGGGCAAGAAAGAGAAGGTGAGGCAGCTGCAGCCCACTGAGCATCAGGCAGTGCTGGCAGAGCAGAAGGGCCACCTCCTCCTGGACAGTGACGAGCGGCCCAGCCCTGAGGAGGACGAGGGCAGGCACACCCACCTGGGGAGCCTCCGCCTGCAGAGGACGCTGTACGGCATCGACTTGGAAATTGAAGAGGTAACCATCTACCAGGTGTCTATTCTGGCAGGGGTCGGCAGCTGCCAGTCCTTTTAGCAAAAGGCTTTCTCTCTGGGGGTGGTTTTGAACTAAAGAGCAAATCTGGCCAGTTCCACCTCTAGAAGGGATATCGAGGCATTTAACAATAGAAATGAATAACAACGGCTCTCATGAGATACTCGTTTTATAAGCAAGGAAATGAAGCATTCGAGCGGGTTTTCCACAATTTTGCCCTGAGTAGATTGGATTTAGTTGTATGTGAGCTGTAATAATTATTTCTAGTTATTGTAACTCTGTGTGAGCTTCTTATTAGCACTGGGCTGTGCATAGCACGGAACCTGACATATAATAGGTACTCTCAGTGATGCTGTGCTCAGCAATTCTATTGTAACTTTTTTTTTTTTTTTTTTTTTTTTTTTTTGCGGTATGCGGGCCTCTCACTGTTGTGGCCTCCCCCGTTGCGGAGCACAGGCTCCGGACGCGCAGGCTCCGGACGCGCAGGCTCAGCGGCCATGGCTCATGGGCCCAGCCGCTCCGCGGCATATGGGATCCTCCCAGACCGGGGCACGAACCCGTATCCCCTGCATCGGCAGGCGGACTCTCAACCACTTGCGCCACCAGGGAGGCCCGTAACTTTATTTTTTAATGTAAGTAAAGGATCGTTATGGTATATGATGTCACAGCCCAGGTAACACAGGACTAGAGTCTCCCACAGGTCCTCCTATAGCGAGTGGCTGCCATAGACGCTTCAGGTTCAAGGCTTTTAAAATACAGAATATGACTGGGAGCCAGTGCCATGTTGAGGGCTGCAGCATCCAGAGGGTCCCAGGTGTATATATATCTACTCATTCCATTTTTGAGTGCCAGCTCCCTGCCAGGCACTGTTATAGAGTTGTCGATAGAGCAGCGAAAAACCAAATAGGCCAAAATCCCTGCCCTCCTGGAGTTTACCTTCTTCTGAGCAAAGATAGATGGTAAACAAGTAAAAGGGCTACGAAGAAAGGGGATAGAGTGCTTGCTGGGCGGGGAGCAGGTGTGGTCAGTTTAAATAGGCCTCTTAAGGGAAGGCCTCACTTAAACTAATATCCCACGTGCCATGCGGCCCAGCCAAAAAAAGAAAAAAAAAAGTAATAACAGGCATAATGCATTTGTTACAAATTGAAGGCTTCTGGCAACCCTGCATCAAGCAAGCCTGTTGGCATTTTTCTGTCAGCATTTGCTTACTTCATGTCTCTGTCACGTTTTGGTAATTCTCAAAATATTTCAAACCCTCCACCAGCAAAAAGATTATGACTCGTTAAAGACTCAGATGATGGTTAGCATTTTTTAGTAATAAAGTGTTTTTAAATTGGTGTTTACATTGTTTTTCTTAGACATAATGTAATTGCACATTTAGTAGACTGAAGTGTAGCGTAAACATAACTTATGTATACAACGGGAAACCAAAACATTCGTGTGACTCGCTTCATTGCGATGTTTGCTTTATTGCGGTAGTCTGGAAGCAGACCCACAGTATGTCCAAGGTATGCCTGTATTTGAGCAAAGACTTGAAGGAGCGAGCCATATGGATATGTGGAGGAAGGAGAGCATTCAGGCAGAGGGAACAGAAGCATGAAGGCCCCGAGTGTGCAGTGTGCCTGTCACAAGAGCAGAGTGAGCATGGGAGAGAGGGGAGGGCGCTGAGGGCAGAGAGGCTTGGGGTGCCAGAGCCTCCTGGAATGATTTCTGCTTTACTCTGAATGGATAGAGAAGCCGTTAGAGGGTTTGGAGGAGAAGAGTGATGTGATCTGACTTACGTATGAATAGAATCATTCTAGCTTCTGGATTCA
This sequence comes from Mesoplodon densirostris, assembly GCF_025265405.1. NCBI lineage: Eukaryota > Metazoa > Chordata > Mammalia > Artiodactyla > Ziphiidae > Mesoplodon > Mesoplodon densirostris. Next base: position 106,315,387 of record NC_082665.1, on the reverse strand, counting down.
GAAGAGTGTGTAGGGAAACAAGGAGGGAAGTGAGAAGAACGAAGGAAAAACATAAGAGTTTTCTGGACCAAGGGTGGTAGTAATGGAGGTGGTAAGGAATGTTCATCTACTTAATTGGAAGTGGGCTTAGGGGGGTTCTAATGCGGTGTGAGGCCTGTTACACAGATCCAGAGCTGGACTAAAGGGAAAACAAAAAGCTCCCAGCTCTTGGAAGCTAGAGACAAGAGCTGGGGGGAGATGGTCCTCTATGAGACCACCTGAAACAACTAGCATGGTTCATCATTGGAGGGCACACAAGTCAGTTTTCTTAACCACAATTAACTTTTTAAAATAATTAATTAATTAATTTTTAAATTTTTGGCTGTGTTGGGTCTTCATTGCTGCACAAGAGCTTTCTCTAGTTGCGGTGAGCGGGGGCTACTCTTCATTGCGGTGCACGGGCCTCTCATTATGGTGGCTTCTCTTGTTGCAGAGCATGGGCTCTAGGCTCACGGGCTTCAGTAGTTGCGGCACACGGGCTCAGTAGTTGTGGCTCGCGGGTTCTAGAGCGCAGGCTCAGTAGTTGTGGCGCACAGGCTTAGTTGCTCCGCAGCATGTGGGATCTTCCCGGACCAGGGCTCGAACCCCTGTCCCCTGCATTGGTAGGCAGATTCTTAACCACTGCGCCACCGGGGAAGTCCAGACTTCAATTAACTTTTAACAGCAGGCTCCTTATTTAATAACGATTATCTTGATTGAGGCAACTATATCACATTGCTAATCAGCTCTATTAGAGGATTATTCCTTGTAATCAGCTGAAATTTACTCTTCTCCTTTCTATCTATTGATCCTCCTTCTGCCCTTTACAGTCCACGTTCACATGACAGACCTTTAGCTATTTGAAGAGATACCACAATTCCCCCAGCCCCCCTCTTTAGAGAAGAGGTGGGAAGTTAATATTTGCCTGATGTCTTCTGTGCCCCAGGCACTTACTTCATTGTTGACATATTTAGTCACCATTTAGTCATCGGAACAGCGTTTTCTCTGTGTTAACCTGACCGACCTGAGCAGAGTCTGAGCCTGTGACTTGGTCTCCTCATCATGACTGGGCTGTAATCTTTCAACCCCCTGAACCATGTCAAAAACTTTGTCCAATATACTTTTATTAAGTACCAGACACTGTGTTTGGTCCTGCAAGGATGGCTCCTTCCAAGTTGCTCAAAGCTCAGTTAGAAAGACAGTATTCGTTTAAGTAATAAGACCAAGTCCACACAGTTGGCAAGTGCTGGTGGAGCTGGGATTCAAATCAAGACCTGTCTGCCTCCAGCATCCACGCTCTTTCCACACCTCCACTCTCCATGCCTCTCCTCACTGCCAGTCTTGAGGCAACAGAGTGTTGCTGAACAAGTGGCCCTGTTAAAATCACCTGTCTGTTCTTGAAAACGTTTAACACTGCCCATGGAGAACTCATCATTTTGCCTGAGGATATTCAGTTAATCACAGGCTTGGTTTTCCACTTTCATGTGGGATTTATGGTAAAAATACGCCCTCAGATTCTTGGAGGTGTTTTGTAGAAAAATGGAAACAACAGTGCACAGTGCACATAATTTTTATGAAAATGATTTATAGACCCTGGAGAAAAAAATCATATAAAATAAAATGAAAATCAAGTAATTTTCAAGAGTCCTGTCCTCTCTTCCAAAAACAACAATAAAGATAAACAAGTTATCAAAAAACATGGGTTACCAACAAAGTAGGAAAGGGGGTTGGCCTTTCTAAAAGTGATGTGGGATACCTTAATGTCTGTCACATATTTAATTTTTCCAAAAGGCTTACACATCTGTTACCTCAGTGCATCCCCACAGAAACCCTATGACGTGGGTGGCTGATGAGGGAGAAAAGAGGTAAGTGACTTGCTGGGTCCTCAGGATGACATTCCCATAGTGATGGACTGTCGTTAACATTTTTTTCTTCAAAGAAATCCGAAGTCCTAGAGATGAATGGTCAGTAGTGCTTTAACGACCTTCCTCTCTCGTGTGCTTTGTCCAGGGTAAACTGGTTGGAATCTGTGGCAGTGTGGGAAGTGGAAAAACCTCTCTCATTTCATCCATTTTAGGCCAGGTAAGATTTTGTTATTGTCCTTGGCATTTTCTGCTTCTTTCTTTGGATTCTGCTTAGCCAGAGTCTCAGGAAAAATGAACTTACTTCCTGAAGAGAGTCAGGAGAGGTGGAAACAAAATGACCCTAGGTCTGTATCATACCCTGCCTGCTGCCTTTCCTACCCCTTAACAACAGCACTGTATCTGGAAGGGGGCTGAATGACTGAGTGATACCCAGCTGGAGTCATTTGTTTCTCTTGCTTTCTTTTATTCAGCATGTATTTACTGAGTGCCATAGGTATGCCAGACAGTGTGTTGGGAAATGTCAGAGGTAAGGGATGGACAAACTGCAGACTGCCAACAAATGGACCAGCCTCACCAGCCTCCCTGTCAGAGAGAGAGCCTTCAGGATTTGATCTAGAAGTAAAGACCCACTCTGTTTTCAGCCTAACCATTGAAAGAATTATGCCCTCAAGGAGTCCATGGTCTGGGACTTCCCTGGAGGTCCAGTGGTTAAGACTCCATGCTCCCACTGCAGGGGGCGTGGGTTTGATCCCTGGTCGCAGAATTAAGATCCCTCATGCCACACAGCGCTGCCCAAAAAAAAAAAAAAAAAAGGAGTGTCCATGGTCTGATTGGGGCGCTAGGCCTTCTAGACACACAAGCACAGCACAGGGCAGTGAGTGAATAGTGCTCAGAGGGCCCGGAAGAGGGCTGTCAGCATTTGGATTAAACTAGCTTGACTTGTTGGTTGAGATGAGGATAACCTTAAGGTTATTCCTCCTGATGGATGAAGTCCTCTGAGTCATTTTTCCATATTGAGGAAATTAGACAAATGGGAGAAGGGGCTGGGGAAGATTGTTTTGTAGCATCCAGTCTGTGGAATATTTGGTCCTGTTCAGCGTCACTGTCACAGTTGGTGGAGTTGTGGCTCTCCTCTAGAGCAGTGGTGCCCGGGGTGGTCTGAGGAAGCCTATATTCAAATCATCTGGAGGTGCAGCTTCCCACCCACACCGGCTTCTGCTTTATGAGGCTGTACAGTGGTTGGGCTCAGCCAGTGGTCTTCGTAAAAAGCCAAAGACCTCCTATGTAATTTCTGATCATCAGCCAGATTTCAGGGCCAGTGATGAGAGACACAGGTGGAGTGAAGGGGAAGGAGGGTTAGTGGGCAGCAGTTAAATTGAAAAATGAGTGGGTCTTTGCTTCTGGATCAAATCCTGACAGCCTTCTCTCTGACAGAGAGTCTGGGAATACCGGTCAGCCCTGCTTCTTTAGAGTGTAACACTTTGTTGGCGGTCTGCAGTGTGGGGTGTTTGTACTGTAGCAGCCGAGGGAGCTGGATTTCCACAGTTAGACCCTCAGGGGGGTTCTGAACACTTGAGTGCATTATCAGTGTACTTACCTGTTTGGGGGCAGTTGTGGTACTGTGTTGTGGCCTGTGTGTGTACACTGTGCATTGCCATGTTTGAGAGGGCAAACTTGTGTGTTCAGATTGGTTAATGAAACCGTTTCATGCTATAGCATTCCTAACCCAAGACAAACGTCTACTGTTGGTTCCACAAGGAACACTGAAAGAGCATAAAATGGGTAAATAGACTCATGTCCACCACTGCAACTGAAAACACAATTCAAAGCACATGGCTCATCATCATGTGGTCTTTTCATGTTGGAGGGGAGGGTCTGTCATCATTGTGTAGCTACTCAGTAGTACTAGTTGATGTCTGACTGGAATTTTTTTCCCCTCTGATCCTCATTTTACAGAAGTAGCTGACGTAGCCAACAGCCTGTATTAATTCCGTGGATGAGTTGACCTGCACTTATCTTGAGGCAGGGACTAGCTCTAAATCTTTACAGCATACTCCCCAGGGGAATTCTGCAGGGGCCTTCTGCTTGTGCTTCCTTCAATTAGAACAGTTTGCAGTTAGGAAAAAAGGATAATAAAGTAGCTTATGGGTTGCTGAATGAAGTATTTGTTCATTCAAATCATGGGTTATGCTGGGCTCCCATCACACGTAAGCAAGGAGAACTTTGATTTTCTTGACTGCTGTAGCTACTGCTGTAGCTTTGCTCTCTGTGGAACAAAGGTGAGGTCCAGATTTGGGTTCAAAAAGCATCCAGGGAAATTGCCAAGATTTTCAACTCCATTGTGGAATGTCGGGGGTTCTGCTGGCTTAGGGTGATGGTTTTGCATTGTGATGCCATTAGATGGTGTCTCTTTCCCTAGATGTCACTTCTAGAGGGCAGCATTGCAGTCAATGGAACCTTCGCTTATGTGGCGCAGCAGGCCTGGATCCTCAATGCCACTCTGAGAGACAACATCCTCTTTGGGAAGGAATTTGATGAAGAAAGGCAAGGAATGTTTGGTTTCTGTCATGCTTTCATCTTGGCTGTGTGAGACACAGGCAGCCCGAGTCAGCAGGCTCTACCCCAACCGTGTCCCTGATGCTGCGTCTCTTTGTGTCCTTCAGATACAACTCTGTGCTGAACAGCTGCTGCCTGAGGCCTGACCTGGCCATTCTTCCCAACAGTGACCTGACGGAGGTACAAGTCTTCTGTCCCTGGTGGGCCAGGGTGTTTAGCAGAGAGGATTCTGGAAGATAGGTGACAGGGCTATGCCAGAGCCACCTCCTAGGAGTGCATCTTAAATGCATGGGAGAAGAACCTACACGGGAGTTTTACTTTCTCTGGGACTTTATGTTAGGAAAGCATTTGGTCCTTAGGGCAGGAATATCAACACTACCTGTTTTAAGCATATAAATATTTCATGTCATGTGAATTTTAAACAAAATCCCACTGTTGGTTCAGAATTCATGTTTTCTACCCTATTCATTTTTATTTTATTTTATTTTATTTTTGCGGTGCATGGGCCTCTCACTGTTGTGGCCTCTCCCGTTGCGGAGCACAGGCTCTGGACACGCAGGCTCTACCCTATTCGTTTTTAAAACCAAAGTCAAGCATGTGCCTGTTGAGTTTCTTCCCCTGAACTTCATTCTGCCAACTTCCTTACTCACATATGGTCTCTAGAGAGGCCTCTCCCTCTAGAGATAAAGAGTCCTTAGCACAAACCCGCCTTTCTTTGCTTCTCTGCCCTGGGACAGTTCCCAGAGGCTTGTTTTTGGAACTGGCTAGTGCCTTCAGTGTTGACACTCACCTCCCATGACCTGCCCTGGAGGTCTCTGGGGCTGACTCTTTTATTCAGCTGACTTCAGCTTAAGCCCTCAAACCAGATTTGAATGGTTTGATTAGTACTGGTTCTCAGATCCTGTTCCCCTGATTAGCAGCAGATCGGCAGCATCACTGCAGATTCTCAGCCACACCCGAGACCTACTGAATCCAAGACTCTAAGGGTGGGGCTCCACAGTATGTTTTAACAAGCCCTGCAGGTAATTCTCTTACATGTTCCTATTTGAAAACCTCTGAATTAATTGAATTTTTTTAAGGATAAGATTTTTAAAAAATACAGAGCCAGTTACCGTTTGACAATTGATTTTTTTTCATTTGTTTTTTTAGTAACATTTATTAAGTGCTTGTTATATGCCGACTGCCTGTGCAGAAGCTGCTGGGGGCACTGGGAATATAAAAGAAAAGGACAATAGTCTGTGTCCTCAAAAGGCTTCCAATCGAGAGAGACATCCCGACGAATAGGCACAAAATAGGCCGATGAAAGAGTCCCCTTTCTTTTGGGTGTTAGTGGAGAGGGGGAGGGGAGGCTTCACAGGGGAGAGGACACCAGAACTGAGCAGACACAGTACAGGAGAAGGCATGACAGTGGTGGAGTGTGTTCATAATAGACACACAATTGAAAGTGCTCAGATCCCAGGGTATGGAAGGGGGATTGACAGCGGAGGCTAAGAGTTGCTGGGAAGCCAGGTGGTAAAGGGCCTGCTTTGTCTGCCATATTTGGGGGCTTAGATTATGTTCCTTAGGACTAAGCAAGGGCGGGACATGGTCAGCCTTGTGTTTTGGAAAGGTCTTTCTGCCCATGGAGAATGGATTGTAGCGGGGCATCAAGAGGGCGTGGCGAGGCTCAGATACAGGATTGGTTAGGAACCAGATGGTGGTGGGAGGGGAGGAGCCATCCGGGCTGATGCCCCCCCAGTTCTGTGTGGGCTCTGGAAGACACGGCAGCACTTCATCCAGGTGGGGAAGTGAAGAGAAGAAGCTGGTTTGGGTGGAGGAGAGGTGAGGTGACTGGGGTGATCACTGAGCATTGTTCTGGACTTGAGCTGGAGGCTTCCCGTGCTTTCTGGGCTCCTGTAGATTGGCGAGCGCGGAGCCAACCTGAGTGGTGGGCAGCGCCAGAGGATCAGCCTCGCCCGGGCCTTGTATAGTGACCGAGACATCTACATCCTGGATGACCCCCTCAGTGCCTTAGATGCCCACGTGGGCAACCACATCTTCAACAGTGCTATCCAGAAGCACCTCAAGTCGAAGACGGTTCTGTTCATTACCCACCAGTTACAGGTATGGTGCTTCCTTCCCCAGGCTCCCCACCTTGGCTTGGGAAATCAGAAACAGGGAGGTGGGCTTGGTCCAGGTATCTTTGTGGGGCTCCTAGAGGTCCCTGGAATCATGGGTGTTCACTTCCTCAGCAAATAGCCCCCTGTCCCATTGTACTAATAAAGCTTGTTATATCAGATGGCCATCTGAATCAGAGATCCTTGGAGCATGTTAGCTTCTGCATGTAAATCAGTAAGTAAAAGGGCTGAGAGGAGTAGACTGAAAATGGAGTTTGGGTATGAGACAGTTTGGAAAGGGTTGTGTTAACATCTATACGCGAGTGGGAACTGTTTAGGGAAAACAAGCTCTTCTCCCTCTGTCGTTCCATGACCAGCAGCCACTTCAGAGAGCAGCTCAAGGATGTTACCATCTGTTTTGCATATGTTGTCAAGTTTGGGGGGCTAAGCCCCCATTCTGCCGCAGAGAGACTAATTATATGTACTTCTGAGTGCAGGGAAGGGATGTGAAGTTTAATGCAGGCCTTTGTGTGGCTTCATCAGCAGATTTATGTCAAAAATTAGAGGAACTGGTTTTTGAACTACATCACGAGGCAGGACAAACTAAAGCAGGGGTTCTCAGTCTCAGCACAGTGGGGTTTGGGGGCCAGAGAGCTCCCTCTTGTGGGGGGCTTGTCCTGTGCATCCCTGGCCTCTATCCACCAGATGGCCGTAGGACCCCCTCCCCCCAACTGTAACAACCAAAAATGTCTCCAGATATTACAAAGTATCCTCTGGGGGGCTTGTTCACCTCCAGATGAGAACCGCTGAACTAAGCTATAGGCGTTTGGATGTATTTGCACAAATATCAGCCACACTATGTTGTCCCTGTCTTTGTCTCCAGTACCTGGCTGATTGTGATGAAGTGATCTTCATGAAAGAGGGCTGTATTACAGAAAGAGGCACCCACGAGGAACTGATGAATCTAAATGGTGATTATGCTACCATTTTTAATAACCTGTTGCTGGGAGAGACACCCCCAGTTGAGGTAAGATTCATGGTGTGTGTGTGTGTGTGTGTGTGTGTGTGTGTGTGTGTGTGTCTTTCCAGCAAGAGAGATAGGACCGTAGTGAGTGATGGAGAAATCTCAGCTGAACTCATTGTCCGTGCCTTGTTGACAGGGGCCCTGTTCTCTGGTGACCAGACTGCTGTGCTTTAGTCCGCCTACTGGTTCTATTCTGCGAGGGCAGGGTTGTGGGGTTAGGGAACCGAGGCCTTCTGTCACTGAGAGTTTATCAGCAAGGCAATGACAAGGAGAAGGACGTGGGCTCAGTGTGTGCTGCTGTTCAGTCATAACTTAGCTTCCTAAACTCCATCAAATCCTGACTGAAACATTAGGAAGCTCCTTTCTTAATAATCAAATGAATAAGGTGGCAGAGAAGAGACATTAAATACTGCACACATTTGAAAATTATCCATGGTGTCTTGGCTGCCGACTTGGCACTCATTAACTAGTACCAGCTGTGTCCCAATTCCTGGATTAGGCACTTTATAGCTGTCATCCTGTTCAGCCATTTTAACAGAGCTCTGTGGCCAGATACGATTATCCTCCACTTGTACAGCTGAGGAAACGGGGGCTCAGAAGGGTTAAACAGCCTGCTGGAAAGGTCAGTTCAACTCCAAAGTGCTCCTTCTGCTGCACTGCCGGGCCTCCTGCAGCAACACGGAAAGGTGACCGCCCGTTCTGGGCTCTGAGTTAGGCAAAGACAAGGGCGTACCTAGAGCTGGCTCTCGTATTGACCTTTTTAAACTCTGGTCGCCTTGGGTCCTAGGAGTTCACTCAGGCTGGGCTAAAAGCCGCTTCTTAGCTACTAGGTCATTTTGATGTTGAGTAGGATGAAAGCAAAAAGTTATTGGGACCTTTTCTGGGACTCTTATTTCAGTGTTTGGGTATCATCCTGTTTGATTTCAGGTTCAGTTCAACATTGTTCATGATGTGTTTTAGGCCTTTTGATATAACTCTGACATTGCGAGTGTCATCAGTAACCGCTATAGGGACACCTGATCCAGATTTGGATTTTATGATCTCTCCCTGTGACTCTCACGGTGCTTTGGGCTCTTCAGATTATTTCCTCCTCACTGTACACATGGAGGGGAAAATGAGAGGGAGAGAAGCTAAAACATGAAATGTCCAAGGAGCAAAGGAATATCGAGAGGGAGCATGTTGAGTGAAGGAGTGTGCTTTCAGTATATCACTTCACTTTCCTGAGCCTCAGTTTCCTCATCTTAAAAATGGGGGTGGCACCTGCCTCTTTGAGTTGGTGCATTTGAAATAATATGTAATGTTCTTATCCCAGTCAGTGGTCAACAAATAGTAATTTTCTCTTTAGAGAGTGTATTTATTCATGCACTGTGGTAAATATAAAATTTAGAGTCCTATCTTACGTTCCAGATGTGGCTCTAAATTTTATATCATTTTCTGATTTTTTTTTTTTTTCACTGTCAATTTAAAAAATCTAGTTGGAGAGCAAACTGGGGTCATGAGGCTGACAGTGACATAGAATTAAATGTAATAAACTATGTATAGAGAATTTCCTGTATAAAGATATAAGAGGAACTTGGAAAGGAGAACATTAAGTAGTTTCTATTATCTCAGGTTCAATTTGATGAATGTTTCGTAAGTCCCAGCGTGCCCCATTATGGGCAGTTCTGGGTGCTGGGCCCTGTGTAGGTTATAACCATGAGTGAGATGTCATCTCTGTCCTTGAGGGACTCGCAGTCTTCTAGGGAAGACCAATACTCTTATGCTTGTACATATGTAACAACATATGTACATATGTAACAATACCAGGTCACATATGTAGCAACATGCTGTGAAAGTACTAACAAGTGCCTGGGAGAACAGGAGAGGGTGAACTTTATTCTAGAGGAGTGTTAAGTTGCCTCAGGGAGAATTAAGATTTGAATCCATCTGAATGGGGACCACTGTGGTTGAGTTGGGAGAGGAGAGGAGCATCCCAAGTGAAGAACCAGCGTGGATAAAAGTCTAGAAGTGGGAAATGGCAGTGTGATGTGAGGCATGGATAGGCTAGGGCCAGGATGTGGAGGTGCTGCAAAAGCAGGCTGAGAAGTGGAAGTTTATCCCATGGTAGATCTATGATTTGATTTAGTGATGTGGGGATCAGAGATGGAAAGAATGGAAGTGACCATTAGGTCTTTAGTTACTTTGGGGAGAGCAGTGTCAGTGGAATGGTAGGAACCCAGCTCAAAGATTTAAGGAGTTGGGGAAGTTACAGAAGTTAACTTTTAAGAAGCTGGATGTGTCTCTTTTCAATAAGAGCAGCAGTTCGATGGATGATTTGCTAACATGTCCTTTGGACATTTGTCTGAATGGCCATATCATGATGATGGAGACACTTCTTTATTTTTTTTTTAAGATTAATTCTAAAAAGGAAACCAGTGGTTCACAGAAGAAAACACAAGACAAGTGTCCTAAAACAGGATCAGTAAAGAAGGAGAAAGCAGTGAAGCCAGAGGGAGGTAATGAACTTTTTTGAGATTTGTCATTAAAGTTTTTTTTGGTTTTTATTTTCCACTGAAGCATTTTATTTGCACATATGTATTACATCCCTAGAAAAAGGATCCCATGGTTTTCCCTCCAGTGTGTTTTCACACACTTGCTTTTTCATGGTCCATGATGCTAGATGAGGTTGTCAGTACAATGAAACCAAACTGACAGGATGGGACCTGCCATTTTTCTACATCTTTGTGTTGCCCATCAAATCTAGGGCTGATCTCTCCACACTTGTTTAAGTTCACAGCAATTTTCCCAGCCCTGTGGTCATCAGTTAAATTTGCCAATATAACCATGCTTCACCATCACAGTTAGAAACTAGATGATGACTTTGGAGCATGGCCTGATAAGAACCTGACGTTTGCCTCTCTTTTTCACATTGATGATGCTCTTGAGAGCATCAGCCAGCCAGGACGTTCATGAGCACCATTTTGGCAGCACAGAAAGATGGTGGAAAGTGTGTCATTAAAGTTTATCAGAAATTACGCCATGTGGGGCTTCCCTGGTGGCACAGTGGTTGAGAGTCCGCCTGCCGATGCAGGGGACACAGGTTCGTGCCCCAGTCTGGGAAGATCCCACATGACGCAGAGCGGCTGGGCCTGTGAGTCATGGCCGCTGAGCCTGCGCGTCCGGAGCCTGTGCTCCGCAACGGGAGAGGCCACAACAGTGAGAGGCCTGCGTACCGCAAAAAAAAAAAAAAAAAAAAGAAAAGAAATTACGCCATGTGGTAATTCATGCTGTTTGATAGCATTGTGTGTTGTAGAGCGCCTGGCCTTATATTTCTAGAATACCAGATTTTTGTATGATTGTTGGGAGACCATGAGGCACCTTGTGTTTTCTTAAGCTGACCAAGGCAACAAGAATGTCCTTTAATCTCTTTTTCTATGCAGGGTGGGGTGAGGTGTAGGTAGTCATAGCTGAGTCATCTTGACTAAGCAAAAATTGAATCGTGGGTTCATCTCTGCTCTTTAAAAGTCATGCCAACCAATGCAGAGGCATGCCAGCTTTAAGAATGCCTACATTCTCAGAACCTCCCCTGTTACAATGATACACTCCTCTGCTTGTTCCAAGCAGACTGCAGCAGGGCTGTGGTGAAGAGTTACAGCCAAGGTTTTTCCTACTTGATTTTCCTATCCAGAGTCCTTGGTCGTGTTTTTTAAACCCTTTATCTTATCAACTGAAACAAATCTTGGGAGTTAGAAAAGCTATATGCAATACCTTAGGTATTTTCACTTTTGTAAACTTTAAGCTGCATATCAGTTTGCAAAGAATAAGAATAAGAATAAATAAAAGTGCAGTCCTGTTTTAAAGTTCTTTCTGTTGTATCACCTCCTCACCTGACGTGTTGAATCCAGGACCTTTCCTGGGTTTGCCACTGCATTTTTCATTTCCTTGTTCTTAAAGCATTTGGCGATAGGAGGTGACCGTCCTGATTTACCACTCCCTGCCTCTTGTCTTTCTTTCAATTAGCCACATAGGAGCTTTTGAAGCCCGGTGTGATTTGAGCTGCCTTACTCTCACACACACAAAGCAAACACAGCACAGAAGCCTGAGACGTCTGTCAGTTCCTGCCATAGACAGTATAAAAAAAATAGAATGTCTTTAGGGGATATTTGTCCTTATTTACATAGCCACTAACCTGGAGACTCACATCGCAAAGTGCTCAAGGCATGTGTTGCTTGTTCCAAGGTAATTACACATCATGTATGATAAAGGGGAGGCTGCTTCCTGTGGGGATGTTTCTCTGTATTCTCCTGTCAGCATCAATCACCTGACCAGCCCAGGGAGCCCCTAGGAAATATCCTGGAATCTTTTCTCTCCTCCCACAGCCAGTCACTCCATCCTACTGAATTTACCTCCTGAAACTCCGTCCCCATTGTCATGACCCTGGTTCTGGTCTTTATCATCTCCTACCCAGACTGTTACAGCTGCCTCCTTTTAAATCTGTCCTCCACACGAACAGCAGAGAGATCTAGTTAAAAACCAGCCAACTCACTTTCCTGCCTGAGGCCTTTCAGTGGCCTCCCATTGTCAAAGCTGCATTTTCTAATCTTTTTCGTGATTTGGCACACACAGAAAAATGCCACTATTTCTTTGAGCCCCTGGGATGCATGGTAGAGGCTGCCTGAGGTGGCTGGTCTGGCCATCCCAGGCCCACCTAGTGCACAGCAGGGCCTGGGAGTCAAATCTCTACACCCCTGTAGCCCATTCTCTTGAGAAGTTCTTGTCTGAAGGATAAAGTCCAAATGCCTTTATCCTCTGACCACAGCCTCCTTAATCAGCTTTATCTCCTGCCACTCCTTAGGCGCACAGAATGTTCCAGCCACACTGAATTGGATATCTGTGTATACCGATTTGCTATTTCCCCACACCTGTGCCCATCATTTCCCCTTCTGGCCGACTCTGGCTTACCTTTCAACACATGGTATGGGAAATTCCCTGGCGCTTCCACTGCTGAGGCCCTGGGTTCAATTCTTGGTCAGGGAGCGAAGATCCCACAAGCCACGTGGCACGGCCAAAAAAAAAAAATACGCGACATGGACTGCATAGAAAGTCTTCCTGGAAAACTCCCTGCTAAGCCCCTCACAGCTCCTGCAAGTAGGTTATGTGCATTTCTTGGATGTTCCCATGCTGCCCTGCAGATAGCTCTAGCGTTGGAGTTCACACATTTTATTATAATTATGTATTTATTTACCACTTTGTCCTGCTAGACTGTGGAAGGATGATCTGAGCCAGATCTCCAGGGCAGGGACCTGGTCTTAATCTTTGTTACCGCTCCACGGCCTCATCCTGGGCCTGGTTCATAGTTGGTGCTTAGTAAATGTTACATGGATAAATGAATGCTCCTGATGAAGGGGAAATAATTCTCATCTAGAGCTCTGTGAAACTGTAGGCTCCCTTTGATTCTGCTCTTCTACAGGTGACTTAGTTTTGAAAAGCAGCCTTTCCTTTCTGAGTTCGTGTTTCCCTTTTCCTTACCTAGGGCAGCTTGTGCAAATGGAAGAGAAGGGGCAGGGTTCCGTGCCCTGGTCAGTATATGGTGTCTACATCCAGGCTGCTGGGGGCCCCTTGGCATTCCTGGTCATTCTGTCCCTTTTCATGCTGAACGTGGGCAGTACCGCCTTCAGCAACTGGTGGTTGAGTTACTGGATCAAGCAAGGAAGTGGGGTAAGGTTCCTCATTAATGGGAAAATTATATGTCTCATAAAGTGGCCATCTCTCCATAGTCCCTGTCTCTCCTTAGGGAAACTGTTCTAGTTTTCAGTTAAAAGAAGCAATGAACAAGGATTACCCAGGAAAAGAGATGAGTCCCTAATGTAACCTCAGCAGATAATTGCTCCCTGACCAACTCACGGAGCAGTAGAGCTTATCAGTAGCAAACTGTAGGCTGTCTGCTGTCGTCCTTAGAAAAGAGAGAGGGGGCTTCCCTGGTGGTGCAGTGGTTGAGAGTCCGCCTGCTGATGCAGGGGACACGGTTTGTGCCCCGGTCCGGGAGGATCCCACATGCTGCGGAGCGGCTGGGCCCGTGAGCCATGGCCGCTGAGCCTGCGCGTCCAGAGCCTGTGCTCCACAACGGGAGAGGCCACAGCAGTGAGAGGCCCGCGTACTGCAAAAGAAAAAAAAAAGAGAGAGAGAGAGAGAGAGCGGGGCAAAGTCTGCCTTGTGTCTGCCTCAACCAGGTCCCAGAGTTTTTATCCTGTACCCTCCCTTGAGCCAAGAATGGCCCTGATGCGGGGTTCTTGGCAGTCCCTGGGAGTCTTGCCTCACAGACCCTTGCCTCCAAACAGAACACCACAGTGACTCAGGAAAACAGGACGTCTGTGAGCAGCAGCATGAAGGACAATCCTCTCATGCAGTACTATGCCAGCATCTACGCCCTCTCCATGGCAGTCATGCTGATCCTGAAAGCCGTTCGCGGAGTGGTCTTTGTCAAGGTGTGCACCGGTGGGGGCCGTCAGGATTCCACCTGGCATCTCTCGGGTTTACTCTGAGTCGGGGAGCTCCTTTAAAGCAGTGACCTGCATCCCATCAGCCTCAGCTTTTTCCTATTAGCCACCTCCCTCCTCCACGGCCATTCGCCCTTCTCCAGCTTTGGGCATCGATGTCCTGTGGAGTTGCGACCCATGGAGTGGGAGCTGAGCCTGCCTGAGTCCCAGATCTCTGATCACGCTGTGCTCTGCCCCTCAGGGCACATTGCGAGCCTCCTCCCGGCTCCACGATGAGCTTTTCCGAAGGATCCTTCGAAGCCCTATGAAGTTTTTTGACACTACGCCCACTGGGAGGATTCTCAACAGGTTTTCCAAAGACATGGATGAAGGTATTTCTCACTGCTTCTCTCTGTTGTGCTCTGGAGCATAAGCCAGAGCACAGTGGCTGTCGATGTTTGCGTCAGGAACATTTTAGTTTTGGCATTTTCTCCACATTGCAACCTCTCTTTAGGCCAAGGACCTATCTGCTTTTTCACCTTTTGTCTGAGTTCTTATCTGATCTTATTTAAACTGAAAACCAGTTCAGAACACTGAGTTAGCTTAGAGGCTTTGGACAGGGGCATCTCAGAGTCCAAAACACATACTTACTTGTGGGTAGTGCACAGGTTCCTGGACACCTATAACCTCAGACAGGTTTGCTGGATGCTGGATGCTTCATGGACTGTGCCAGCACCAGAACTTAAATACAGTTGACCCTTGAACGACAGGTTGGCTGAATCCGCAGATATGGAAATATGGATGAGGAACCACATATATGGAGGGCTGACTTTGTAAGTTATATGTGGATCTTTGCACAGAGGGTCTGCGTCCCTAAACCCTACGTTGTTTGAGGGTCAACTATACTCCCATAGCCCATAATGATAGTGATGCTGCCTGACATTTATTGAGGGCTTACTGTGTAACAAGCAGTGTACTGAATATTCTACATGCGTTATCCTAATCCTCACAGCAGCCCTATGAGGTGTGGATATCCTTTCATCCACTGAATACACAGAAAAGCTGATGCCTAGAAAGGTTAAATAACTTGCTCAAGATCACACAGCTATTAAATAACAAGCTGGGAATTGAGCCCAGATCTTTTTGACCCCAGAGCTAATGTTTTTAACTACTGTACTGTGTTGCCTCCATAGAAGGAGTTTGTTTCAGATGTTGATAGGCATCTTTACAATGGTAAAGCCATGGCCAGCGGTAACAAGGGATCAAAACCATCACTGGTACACAGAACAGTGATACACATATGCATAACATGATCCCATTTCTGTTAAACTCACATACACACAGACAAATGGAAAAAAGATTGAAAAAAAAATCGGTGGTATCAACATATCTCAGATTTGCATGAAAATAGGTGGGGGGAGGAGATGTTCAAAAAACGGTGAAGAAAATGTGGATAACTGTTGAAGGTTCTATACTCTTTCAACTTTTGTGTATGTTTAAAATTTTCCATGATGAAAAATTTCTTAAATGTTAGTGGCAGTTCATTTATATTGGTAAGAATAAAGACTATGTTTATTTAATTTTTTTGCATATTTATGTTCCAAATATTTTACAACAAGCATATATTACTTTGCAAAGTGGAAGAAATGTTTAAAGGGGTTGGGCAGCGTAGTGAACCAAAAAGAAGGCACAGGGGAGAAAGATCACTTAAATGCTCTTGGGATAAGAAAAATTTGAGCAACCAGGTTTCCAGATTTTTCTTTGATCGGACTGTTTAAAAGGCAAAAATCACAACTTTCATATAGGGATTTTATGGAGCCTCTTCTTGTTTTTTAAAAATTGGGGAAAATTTAAAATTCCATTTTCCCTGTTTGTGGATCCAGCATCTGACACATGTTCCTTTACGGTTTCCCCAGTCGATGTGCGCCTGCCGTTCCAGGCTGAGATGTTCATCCAGAACGTCATCCTTGTGTTCTTCTGTGTTGGAATGATCGCGGGAGTTTTCCCGTGGTTCCTTGTGGCAGTGGGGCCCCTCATCATCCTCTTTTCAGTTCTGCACATTGTCTCCAGGTAAACAGGAAGTCTTCATGTCTCCCAGGGCAACGGATGAAGCCAGAGTTGCTAGTCTACCCCTCTGACACAGAACACATTCTCTCTCCAGGGTTCTGATCCGAGAGCTGAAGCGTCTGGACAATATCACGCAGTCACCTTTCCTCTCCCACATCACATCCAGCATACAGGGCCTTGCCACCATCCACGCCTACAACAAAGGGCAGGAATTTCTGCACAGGTTAGTTCAATGGGGGCCCGAGGGCTCAATGGGGAGCCAGCATCTCAGCATTTAATGAGAGTTTAAGAAGCCTTTCAAGGTCAGAATTCCGGATTATAAAGCTCATTACTAAGAGTATTAGTAATTTAATGATCTCTGGTTAAGATTCACTTGCTTGGTGGAACTCCCTTCTGAGAAAATGGGAAGACAAAAACACAGATTTGGAGTCTGTTAGCTTTCAGTCCTGAACGGCTATATTTGATGGAGTTTTGCTTTTTTTTTTTTTTTAATTAATTTTATTTATTTATTTATTTATTTATTTATTTATTTTGGGCTGCATTTTATTTATTTATTTTTGGCTGCATTTGTTCTTTGCTGCGCGTGGGCTTTCTCTCTTTGTGGAGAGCGGGGGTTACTCTTTGTTGTGGTGCACGTGCTTCTCATCGCAGTGGCTTCTCTCTCTTTTTTTTTATTGTTTTTGGAATGGTTACTTTTATTTTTTTAATTTTTATTTTATAAATTTATTTACTTTATTTTTGGCTGTGCTGGGTCTTTGTTGCTGCGTGCAGGCTTTCTGTAGTTGCGATGAGTGGGGGCTACTCTTCGTTGCAGTGCACAGGCTTCTCATTGTGGTGGCTTCTTTTGTTGCAGAGCACGGGCTCAAGGCACGTGGGCTTCAGTAGTTGTGGCGTGTGGGCTCCAGTAGTTGTGGCTCACAGGCTTCAGTAGTTGTGGCTCACGGGCTCTAGAGCGCAGGCTCAGCAGTTGTGGCACAAGGGCTTAGTTGCTCTGCAGCATGTGGGATCTTCCCAGACCAGGGCTCGAACCCATGTCCCCTGCATTAGCAGGCAGATTCTTAACCACTGCACCACCAGGGAGGTCCATGGTGGCTTCTCTTGTTGTGGTGACTTCTCTTGTTGCGGTGGATTCTCTTGTTGCAGAGCACAGGCTCTAGGATCATGGGCTTCAGTAGTTGTGGCATGCAGGCTCATTAGTTGTGGCTCACGGGCTTAGTTGCTCTGCAGCATGTGGGATCTTCCCAGACCAAGGATCGAATCCGTGCCCCCTGCATTGACAGGTGGATTGTTAACCACTGCACCAGGGAAGTCCCAGAGTTTTGCTTTTTTATTATTATTATTTATTTATTTATTTATTTATTATTTTTTATTTTTTTATCTTTTGAACAGTAAAAGACATTCATTGACATTAGACTGACATTTTATTTAGCTGTTCAATATTGTTTGTATGAGAAATTTATGTACATATATAGTCATTGTGGAGATTTGTGTTAACAAGAGATTGAATTAGACTAAAGGTCATTCAGTAGAGGACTGGTTAAATAAGCTGTGTTGTCCCCATGTGGTGGAATATTATATGGCCCCTAAAAAGAATGAGACTGCTCTCTAGGTACTGATAATGAATGATCTCCAAGGTATATTAGTGAAAGAGCAAGGTACAGATGGGCGGGTATCGTGTGCTCCTTTTAGTTATGTGTCTGTAGCTGTAACATTTAGAATATCTCTGAAAGGACACATAAGAAACTAATAGTTGCCACTGGAAAGGGGAACTGAGTAGCTGGAGGAGGGCAGGAGAAAGACCAACTTTTCATGATAAAGCCTTTTGTACCCTGTGAATATTCTGTCCTGTAGAGTATATTATTCATTCCAAAAATTAAGTAATTAATGTTAAAAAGGAACTCTAAAATAGAAAGGTTTAGTTAAACAATTCAGAAAAATGCATCCTAACTTTAAGTGAAAAAAGTAAAATATGCTGACCGTGTACGTGTGTATGTACATACCCACAGAAATGTGAGTGCATTGAAAAAAATGCTGGGAGTAAATGCAGCAGAATATTAACTCTGGTTTTAGCTGAGTGGTGAGAGTACTGGAATTTTACATTTTCCTCTTTTATTGCATTTTCTTAATTTTCTCTAAAGTGCACATATCTTATTGTAAGGAGGGTAGTGATTTTTTTTAAAGCGAAGCCCATTTGCCCACCCGGATCTCCCATTCTGGAGTTCTAGTTGTGTGTAGGTGCCAGACCTTCAGCTGGGGCGTGATCTACTCTCTAAGCCCCCTGGTGACAGTGGTGTCTTGCTCCTGCAGTGACAAAGGTTGTCTAGGTCTTTTTGCTCTGGTTTAAATCACTGCTCCTGGTTCTTTGCTCCATGGCCTTGGGAAACAAGTGTGTCCACAGGCAGTTTCCACTTTTGGTCCAAGGTTTTCTTTTTTTCTGGTCTTGTGCCATTTCTGCAGTTTACCTTTGTAACCTCTCTTTCTTTGAGAAAATGACCCCTGACCTAAAACATTTTTCTAAAGCTTAAGCAGCCTCTTTATTTGATCTCCTTCCCTCCTGCTTTACCTATGCTGTTGAAGTAAATATCTTTCCCTAGCATCTTTAACACGTTTCTTTGAAAGGGTAAAGCTAGAAAACCCTCGTGTCCTCCTGTCTGTGGAGCCTGGAATACTCTGCACTCCTTAAGTTTCCATCTCACACTCCTGGTTACAAACAGTAGTACTTCAGTATTAGCCCTCCACCCATAACTCACCAGAGCTTTGGCATCCTCCATGACCAGAGCTGTGTGGTACTTTATTTGCCTATTAGGTGTTCTGTCTTCCTCACAGGTACCAGGAGCTACTGGATAACAACCAGAGTCCATTCTTCTTGTTCACGTGTGCGATGCGGTGGCTGGCAGTGCGGCTGGACCTGATCAGCATTGCCCTGATCACCACCACCGGGCTGATGATTGTTCTCATGCACGGGCAGATTCCCCCAGCCTACGCGGGGCTTGCCATCTCCTATGCTGTCCAGGTTAGTCTCTGGGATGGGGGCGTCATCTTGCTCATATGTTGGCCTAGGAGAGAGCTGGTAGGGGGCTCTACCCTAAGCCATTGTTTTACTTCCAACTCCTAGAGCTTTTCCCCGTCTGCTTTGGCAGTAACACTCTGGACTGGTATACAGTCAGCCCTCCACATCCACATGTTCCACATCCATAGATTCAACTAACTGCAGATCAAAAGTATTTGGGGGGAGAAATTTCTGGAAAGTTCCAAAAAGCAAAACTGAATTTACTGTAGGTGGGCAACTATTTATTTTTGCCCAACTATTTTCTACATTGTATTTATAACTATTTACATAGTATTTACATTGTATTAGGTATAATAAGTAATCTAGATGACTTAAAGGATACAGGAGAATGTGTATAGGTTATATGCAAATACTATGCCATTTTATATAAGGGACTTGAGCGTCCGTGGATTTTTTTTTATTGGTGGGAGTCCTGGAACCAATCCCTCATGGATACTGAAGGTTGACTGTATAGGAATAAAGGGATTTAACTCTGTTGCATTTGTCTATGAAATAGGTGCTATTTTTTTCTTAAATAAATATGATTTTGAAATTGGTTTCTTAATTGTAGGTTTCTGTCTTCACTACCCTTTCATCTCTGGCCTCTTCCTAGTCTTCTAAGAAATATATATCAATACATTTCTTCTGTGTGTTTTATTTTCAGACCCCTGATTTTCCCAATACTGTTACATATGTAAACCCTTCTGGCTCCTAGGAATGGTTGAAGGTCTTCAAATAGATCAAAGAACAATTGGGAACTTGAGCACTGACTAGATATTTGAAGATGTTAAAGAATTGTTACTAACTTTTTAAGTTGTGACAATGGTTGTTTTTAAGGAGTCTTTATATTTTAGAGAGATATAAGCTGAAATATTTATGGGTGAAATGATAGCCTATATGGGATTTGATTCCAGATAATACGGAAGAATGGGGTGGTATAGATGAAACAATATTGGCTGTAAGTTGATAATTTTTTAAGTTGGATGTTTGATACATGGGAGTTCATTATACTCTCCTCTCTATTCTTGTATACGTTTGACATTTTTCTATATTGGAAAGATAAAAATAAGTAGCCAGAAGAAACCTAAGAAGAGATACGTATCTTCACAGATACCCAAAGATATTTGTCCATGTTATGCAGACTTCCTTGATTATTAGAGGTGGGGGGAGAATCTGTGTTATATATACTGTGTTTCAGAGTCCTCAGTCTGAGACACACAGGGGCTCTGCGTTCAGTTTTGGCCCAGCCTCATTTCTCTTATTTGACCTTGCTGGAAGCATTCTCACTGCTGTGCACAGGTTGATATAATCTCCATTTGTTGTGACCGCTACATCAGGTGTAGGTACAAGTATGAAGCACAGCAGTTATTCAGCTACGGCTGAATTGCTGGAAATGTAAAGACGGGCGGAAAGCCCTTGGATACAGGAAAGTTAGTGCCAGCAGTACCAGAACGCCACCTGCATTCACTGAGAATTGCAGTTGATTGGGTGCTATTAGGCATTGTCTTAAATATTTAGAGAATGAGTCTGTCCCTAAAACCAGCTGCTGCATGTGCCCAGCTAGTTCTTATAACTTGAGTTGTGATCCCTTAGATGAAGGAGGTTTTCTAACATTGGCCTGGTGTGTATTAATAGTAAATTCTCTCTTGGATTCTTGTTTTCCGTTGTCAGTTAACAGGACTGTTCCAGTTTACTGTCAGACTGGCATCTGAGACAGAAGCTCGCTTCACCTCAGTTGAGAGGATCAACCACTACATCAAGGTCAGGCTACTACAGGCCTTTTGCTACAATCTGACTTTTCATGGAGCAGTTTTACCCTTTTACAGCCTTGAGTAAATGTCCCAGGAGGATGCTTGTTTTCTCTGCCTTATCTTGTCCCACAGGAGAGGCAGTGGTCTCTCCAGCATGTGTAGAGTGGAGAAGAGAATATCTTAAGATTTTCTAAATATATTTGTAAATTGTGCCTGGTTGAGAACCTATGTTCATCAGCTAATTTCCAAAGCATTTCTTTTATTTATTTATTTATTTATTTATTTATTTATTTTGGCTGCACAGTGTCTTAGTTGCGGTGTACACTCTTCTTAGTTGTGGCACGCAGACTTCTTAGTTGCGGTGTGCATGTGGGATCTAGTTCCCTGGCCAGGGATCAAACCCCAGGCCCCCTGCATTGGGAGCATGGAGTCTTACCCACTGGACCACCAGGGCAGCCCCCAAAGTATTACTAATCTCATTAATTCAGTTAAGCTGACTAATGTAACATTTTCCTTACACTACTTAAAACCACGTATTATTTCAAGTCTTAGTCTAGTTTACTTGTTCTTAACCAGGGAAGGCCATCAGAATCCCATATGGAGTTTGAGGCAAAGACTAACACGGGCCTCATCTCTGAAGATTCTGATGCAATAGATCTGGGAAAGGACCCAGACTTCTGACGTTTTAAAAGCTCCGTAGCTAATTCTAAACTGCATTCACAGTTCAGAAACCAGTTAATGAGTCGGTACTGAGATGATCTAGCTCTTCCCACCTTTCCCCAGTAACCCTTGCAGTCCTGCCATGGGGCAGTGTCTTGCTGGTGTCATAGTTGGAACTCGAAAGCAGTTTTCTGTAGAGAGAAGCAGAGTCCCGAGTAGTTAGGATTCTCACATTTAATCTATTTCTCAGGTGTTACCTATTTTGTGAACTGCCCAGAGACTTTATTAGCATTTATATCGTTATTTACAGATAATGAATACATTCCAAGTTCCAACTAGAACGTTGACTTACAAACATAGTTTTAAAAAACTAGCCTTTCACTGAGAACGAGTATATTATGTAAACTGCATTTTCTAGTAGAAACATGCCCTGCTGATTTATTCTGTCAATGAAGCTCTTCAGTCGTAGGATATTTCTTAAACTTATAAATGATTGTTATCAGAAAGAATTGCGGATGGCTATCTGATAAATCTGCTAAAAGCTATTCTTCATGTTTATACATGAGTCT
Source organism: Mesoplodon densirostris (assembly GCF_025265405.1). Classification (NCBI taxonomy): domain Eukaryota; kingdom Metazoa; phylum Chordata; class Mammalia; order Artiodactyla; family Ziphiidae; genus Mesoplodon; species Mesoplodon densirostris. Next base: position 106,293,277 of record NC_082665.1, on the reverse strand, counting down.
CTTGGCCCAGTGCTCTGGTCTGTGGACAATTTGTGGGTGTACATGTGAGTGTGTAGTGTTTGATTTAATATCGCTGCTGGTGTGAGTCTCTTGCTGGAAAGGTCAGGATGATGGTCAGCCGTGGTACAGAGTATACTCTGCACAAACCAGTCATATTCGTGAGGACTGGATCCCCACTGCCAGTCCCCAACCTGGATGCCTGTCCCAACACGGAGTTTTAGACTTCAGTCTCCACCCCCGTCTGCCAGAGCACTGCAGTCTTTGGCCATTACTTCCCTATGAGGCTATAAGCTCCATGACTAGTCACCAGAGAGTTTTAAAGCATCGTGAAGTGACTGTTGATGACAAAAATTATCCAATGATTGTATTAAACACAGCATTTTAAAGCTAGAATGGATTTCCAAAATCATCTAATCTATTCCCCACAATTTGCAGATGAGAAACTAAGATGAAGAGTGAAGACGTGATATGTCTGAGTCACGCAGCTATTAGCGGTGGGGTTTGGAGTGGAGTCTGTCTCTCCTGGACTGACTGAGAAGGCAGGATGCCAGGGGCTGATTAATGTTCAATAAATGTACTTTCCCTCCTGTGGGTTCAGCCCAGTGGTTTTCAAATGATGGAACCCTGTTTCAAGGGGAATATTTTCAAAAAATTCCAATAAAAACTGCTGTGCTTGAAGAGGGATGGAAGGCTTCATGCCTCACATTGGTCTCCAAGGAAGTGTTTTTTTGTTTTTTGGTTTTTTTGGCTGCATTGGGTCTTTGTTGCTGTGCGACTTTCTCTAGTTGAGGCGAGCGGGGGCTACTCTTCGTTGCCGTGCGCGGGCTTCTCGTTGCGGTGGCTTCTCTTATTGCGGAGCACGGGCTCTGGGCAGGCGGGCTTCAGTAGTTGTGGTGCACGGGCTCAGTAGTTGGGGCTCACGGGCTTTAGGGTGCAGGCTCAGTAGTTGTGGCTCACGGGCTTAGTTGCTCCACGGTATGTGGGATCTTCCCGGACCAGGGCTCGAACCCGTGTCCCCTGCATTGGCAGGTGGATTCTTAACCACTGCGCCACCAGGGAAGTCCCTCCAAGGAGGTTTTGTGGAAGAATTCCTTGTGACAGAAGGCAGTTTGAAAGCCACTGCCCTTCCCGAGCTGCTGCTTAGTAGCCGTTGTAAACTGCTAAGTGTAGAGACCACTGTACTTTGTCTCTGTCTAGTTTACTGGTGATGAGCATTCACTGCCAGGGGACTCTTTCACAGCAAGGGAACAGAGCGGCAGCTTTCTCTATGTGGTTGCTTTGGGTGTCCTGGTTTTACTTCTCTGTGACAAGGCCTTGCAGCTCCCCCAGAATCTATAGTCAGTCTGAACCAGCCACTTCTGTCTCCCCAGACTCTTTCCTTGGAAGCACCTGCCAGAATTAAGAACAAGTCTCCCTCCCCTGACTGGCCGCAGGAAGGAGAGGTCACCTTTGAGAATGCAGAGATGAGGTACCAAGAAAATCTCCCCCTGGTCTTGAAGAAAGTGTCCTTCACCATCAGACCTAAGGAGAAGATTGGCATTGTGGGACGGACAGGATCGGGTAAGGATGTCCTCTCTGGAGAAACATTTGAACCTACCAGAATCAAGTCTGGGGCCCATGATTTCCTGTTTATTGAATACCAGTCTCATCCCTTCATATCCGATTGCTGTTAGATGAGCAGTTAGTGTCTCGGTCTCTGAAACCACTTTTCTAGGCTAATTTTCAACCCTGCTTTCATAACATTTAATGCTTTTTCTAATCATAAAAGTATACATTCTCAGTGCAGAACACTTGGAACATATAGCAAAGTACAAAAGGGGAAAGGCGCCCATAACTCCATTACCCAGAGATAATTACTGCTGACATTTTGGTGGATATCTTGTTAGGCTTTTTCTATCAACAAATGTGTTTACAAAAATGAGGTCCTTTTATACACACTGTTTCATGGCCTGCTTTTAAAATTACCAAATATTTTCCATGTCAATTAATATTCTATGACATGATTTCTATGAAGCATTATATAAAATTCTATTTTATGGATGTACCATCATTTATATTAACCCTGCTCCAATTGAAGGGCATTGAGGTTGTTGTCAATTTTTCACTATTATGAATAGCACTGCAGTGAACATCCTTATTTCTGTGAAGTCAAAATATACAAAAATCTAAGGTCTTTGGGATGTGTTGCCTGTATAGCCTCATATTTATCAGAAGCCAACATCGTTCTAAGTAAGGAACCTATGTTCCTTTGAAGACAGAAATTATTTTCTTGATCTGACATCAGTTGCAAATAGAGACTAGGCCTTCATTTTAGGCATTTAATTTCACTCTTATTCTTAGAAATGTGTTACTATATGCCCCTTAGATTTCTAGAGTCAAGACTTGAATAATGTGTTTCTTTCCCTCTTTCCTTCCTGAATAACATTTCAAGATTGAGTCTTGTCTTCTTTCACTAACCTGTTTACCCTTGTGTAAGAGGTCTCTCTGAGTCATTTCTCATTAGCTTTCTGAGTTCCATGCTTCCTTGGCATCAAAACTCTTTTAGCTTTTTTTTTTCTTGCCGTTAAAAAAAAAGTCTTTTCTAGCCAATTTACTTTAAAGAACCTGCTAAGCAGAAAAGAAAAAGCTGCTTCCTCTTTGAAGGAATTATTTCATGTCAAAACAAGATACTGCCTCTAGGCTTGTGCATCGGAAAGAGGATGCCCAGCCAAGGAGGGTGAATGTCCCCACGGCTCTTACTTTGCTTTCTCCCTCGAATTCCCTCTGCTACATTGGCCCCCAGGGGTGCACTGCTCCCCTGAAAGCTCTGACTGACCTCCCTTCCTGTGATTTCCCTTTAACACAGGTAAGACAGACCGAAATTTTCACCAAGACTTTATTAAACCATGAGCAGTGACAGATGAGACATAAACAAAAATAAAATAATTATAAATAGCCCAACTTACAAAGTCTAAACTGTAATCCTAATAAGCTTCTTCTGAGACTATGTCATAGGCCCTGGCTCTCCGCCGTGGTTGTAACCACTGTGAGGACCTCATTGCCTTTTTTACCAACATGTTCCATCAGTACAAAGGTAGTCTAGTCTCAGATCTTTTGTTAAAGTGGAACAACTTAACCTATTTATTTGAGCGCCATTCCTTCCTCAGCTTAAATCTTGAACCACTGCCACGGCACTAGGGAGGGCCTCCACCCCCTCCCTTCTACCTGGGAGGGGCCACTAACCAGATCCTCCAGGCCTGAAAAAGCCAGTTCCAGGAAGAGAGGCCTCATCAAGAACTGTCCTGCTACATGGACTCAGGTTTCCCAACTCATTTCTGGTAGATGGACCTGAGGACTCCTGCCTTAGGGAGATGGACGTTCTGGGTTCCTACAGGTTGTTTGACGGGGGTCAAATCTCAACAGCAGGACTATGCCTGCAAACATTGGGGTGAGGCAGGTATTCGTGCCCTCACTGACCTCTGAATAGACAGTCACAAGGCTGCCATGAGAGGTCTTTCAGAACATGGAGCCAGAGGAGGGGAGGAGGATCAGGAACTAGGAAAACTGCTCTAACAGATAAAAACCTGTGGTTCTACATCTAAACTATGGGTCTGACTTGCAGAATGGTAGATAGACAGGACTATGTCAAACCTTTTTTTTTGGTGGGATAGAACACTGAGCTTTTAAAATATTTATATCTTTTTGACAAAGTAGTTTCAGTTCTGAGAATCCGTTTCAAGGAAATTGTCTGAGATAGGAGCAGTTTGAGCACTGACCAGGTTGCCATAGCATTAGTATAGTAAGTTTTAAATAAACTACATGTGCAACGTTAGAGGACTGATTAAATAAGTAAGAGTACAGCCACATGATGGAATTTGTTGCAGCCACTAAAACTTTGTCTTGAAAAGGTAATAATATGATTGAGTGCTTGCTAGGTAATGTTAAGTGGAAAAAGCAGTTACAATATTATTTCTCTGGTATGATCTCAACTCTGAGGAAAAAACTAAAAGTAAATGTGTCAAAAAAAAAAAACAGTAGTGAGATTATGGGAGATTGATGTTAAATCTGCTTGAATTACTTGTATCATTTTTTAAATGAAGAGTCAATTAAGGTACTTCTCCGGTGGTGCAGTGGTTAAGAATCCGCCTGCCAATGCAGGGGGACACGGGTTTGATCCCTGGTCCAGGATGATCCCACATGCTGTGGAGCAACTAGGCCCGCACGCCACAACTACTGAGCCCATGTGCCACAACTACTGAAGCCCACGTGCTGCAACTACTGAAGCCCATGTGCCCTAAAACCTGTGTGCCACAACTACTGAAGCCCACCTGCTCTAGGGCCCATGTGCTGCAACTACTGAGCCCGCGTGCTGCAACTACTGAAGCCCGTGCACCTAGAGCCCGTGCTCCACAACAAGAGAAGCCACCGCAATGAGAAGCCCGTGCACCGCAACGAAGAGTAGCCCCTGCTCGCCGCAACTAGAGAAAGCCTGCATGTAGGAACGAAGACCCAATGTAGCCAAAAAAAAGAGTCAATTAAGCAAAGCTGTTCTGCTTATCACTGTGATACTGAACTCGCTATTTTATCCCCCAAACCTGCTTTTCTACCACATTTTCCTATTGTGGTAGAGAATCTATAGCCACTCATTTTCTCAAGCCCAAACCACCTTCCCTTGTGTGTTTAGCCAGGAGCTTCTTCCATTTCCCAGCTGCCACAGTGATGCAAGGCCTTGTCTTGTTTCTCTCTCAGCTAAGGGGACAGAAGAGAGAGAAAACAGCTTGTCCTCTGACTTGCCACTAGCTCCTTGCTGTCTGTTCTCACTTTGCCTGAGAAGCATTAACCCTGTGTACCTGTTCCTAAGGTGAAAAGGAGACTTTTCTCCATTTTACTCTCATGAGAGTATAATGGTCCCTCCCACTCCTCCTCAGGCTGGGGCTGTGTGATGTAAATGTATATGCTTAGTAGCTCAGGAAAGTTAATTGTTTTTTGGGGGGTTTTTTTGGCTGCACCATGCGGCATGTGGGATATTAGTTCCCCAACCAGGGACCAAACCCGTGCCCCCTGCAGTGGAAGCGTGGATTCTTAACCACTGGACCGCCAGGGAAGTCCCAGGAAAGTTCATTGGTTTTGGTTTTGGTTTTTGTTTCTGGCTATCATTTTATACATTATCTGAGTTAATCAGTTGAAATAATGATTGAACAGAAATAGAAAAATAGATGAGGTTGCCCTGAGAATAAACCAGTTTTGTCTTCACAGAATTTGCTAATTGAACGACTTTTCTGTCCATCTTCTGACTCATCAGGGAAGTCCTCTCTGGGCATGGCCCTCTTCCGTCTGGTGGAGTTATCTGGAGGCTGCATCAAGATCGATGGAGTGAGAATCAGTGATATCGGCCTTGCTGACCTCCGGAGCAAACTCTCCATCATTCCCCAAGAGCCGGTGCTCTTCAGCGGCACTGTCAGGTGAGGAGCTCAGCACCCACATGTTTCGTGCCACATTTCAGGCCAGGTGGGCATGTTAGAGCCCCCATCGGGGACTGAGATCTAGTGGCCTCTCATCTAGCGCTTTCCCGTGACACCACGTGCTCCCCATTGCAGAAGGGGCAGCTCCAGTGTGCGAGCCACCTCATTAGCTAAGTGGGGCCCAGAGCCCGGCAACGTGGCGGTAAGAAGTCAGAGACATCTGGCCTCTGTGTCTTAGACAAGGTAACCACACTTAAGCTTGTTTTCTCCTCCATGAAACGGGGATACTACTAAGCCCTATTGTTGTGAAGATTGAATAAATTTGTGCAAATTTTATACAAGCACAGAGGCTGGCAAAGGACGAGCATCCTATACATGGTAGCAGCCATCATCGTCCTCCCCATGCTGTACTCTCTTCTAGGTACACTCCAAGTCACAGTTCTCATGATGGTCTTCAGGCATTATTACTACTCACGTTTTTTTCATCTTCCAGTATCTTTCCCCCGCCTTTTGTTCTTACTCTAGAATGATGCCTGTCTCTGAAATCTGCCAGATTGCCAAAGATAAAATAACTAAGAAGGATATATGTTTAACCCCGTTATCTTTTCCTAGGCTTTATTCTACCTTTAGCCTGAAGCTTCTGCCTCCTAACAACAATGTGTTTCCATAATTTGAGTCCATTTCTATTTAAGTTGACTCCTTCTAAATAAAAACAGCTTTAACTATACAGTTGACCTAGATAGGACTCCTTTTTTTAAATCTCTCTAAAAGTGATATTGCCATTCCCTCTTTAATTTTTAGCAGTTTCCAAAAAAAAAAAAAAAAAAGGTACCAACTTAATTTCAAGTAACCACAGGCAATGTTCAGACCTGTCTTTAAAACTAGGCCTCCGGGCCTCCCTGGTGGCGCAGTGGTTGGGAGTCCGCCTGCCGATGCAGGGGACACGGGTTCGTGCCCCGATCCCGGAGGATCCCACATGCCGCGGAGCGGCTGGGCCCGCGAGCCATGGCCGCGGAGCCTGTGTGTCCGGAGCCTGTGCTCCGCAACGGGAGAGGCCACAGCAGTGAGAGGCCCGCGTACAGCAAAAAAAAAAAAAAAAAAAAAAAAAAAAAAACTAGGCCTCCACACACACACCCCCACCCCGCTTTCTTCAGAAGTGACATTTGAACCCACTGATTCAAGGAGGTTCAGTGGATAAACTGACTTCTCACCTGCATTCATGTGGGGTCAACGCTCTTGGGTGTGTTTACTTTGGCATTTCTCTAAAACTAATGAATTTGGACAGCATAGACTGGATCTGTTGATGAGGATGTCATTCCCTTTGGGTACTGAGATAACAAGGTTAAACAAGCAACATTAAAGAGAATTATAATTTATTAAAAACTCAGGTCTAAAATTAAGAAATTGAAAGGTGTTGCCAAATCTGCTCTTCCTTCCCATAAATCTCTCTATTTTTAGATGTCATAGGAATGCCTTTGAGAATAAAATTAACCCTATAATTTTGGCTCAGGAAAAAGAACCATATTTTTCTTAATTTTTTAAATCATCATTTAGAAGAGAACTAGGATATATGACAAACCCACAGCCAACATCATTCTCAGTGGTGAAAAACTGAAACTGTTTCCTCTAATATCAGGAACAAGACAAGGTTGCCCACTCTCACCACTGCTATTCAGCATAGTTTTGGAAGTTTTAGCCACAGCGATCAGAAAAGAAAAAAATAAAAGGAATCCAAACTGGAAAAGAAGAAGAAAAACTGTCATTGTTTGCAGAGGACATGATACTATACATAGAGAATCCTAAAGATGCTACCAGAAAACTACTAGAGCTAATCAATGAATTTCGTAGAGTAGCAGGATACAAAATTAATGCACAGAAATCTCTTCCATTCCTATACATGAATGATAGAAAATCTGAAAGAGAAATTAAGGAAACACTCCCATTTACCATTGCAACAAAAAGAATTAAATACCTAGGAATAAACCTACCTAAGGAGACAAAAGACCTGAATGCGGAAAAATACAAGACACTGATGAAGGATATTAAAGATGATACAAACAGATGGAGAGATATACCATGTTCTTGGATTGAAAGAATCAACATTGTGAAAATGACTCTACTACCCAAAGCAATCTACAGATTCAGTGCAATCCCTATCAAACTACCAATTGCATTTTTCACAGAACTAGAACAAAAAATTTCACACTTTGTATGGAAACACAAAAGACCCCAGATAGCCAAAGCAATCTTGAGAAAGAAAAACGGAGCTGGAGGAATCAGGCTCCCTGACTTCAGACTATACTACAAAGCTACAGTAATCAAGACAGTATGGTAGTGACACAAAAACAGAAATATAGATCAAGGGAACAGGATAGAAAGCCCAGAGATAAACCCATACACCTATGGTCACCTTATCTTTGGTAAAGGAGGCAAGAATATACAATGGAGGAAAGACAGCCTCTTCAATAAGTGGTGCTGGGAAAACTGGACAGCTACATGTAAAAGAATGAAATTAGAACACTTCCTAACACCGTACACAAAAATAAGCTCAAAATGGATTAAAGACCTAAATGTAAGGCCAGACACTATAAAACTCTTAGAAGAAAACATAGGAAGAACACTCTTTGACATAAATCACAGCAAGATCCTTTTTGACCTACCTCCTAGAGAAATGGAAATAAAAACAAAAATAAACAAATGGGACCTAATGAAACTTAAAAGCTTTTGCACAACAAAGGAAACCATAAATGATGAAAAGACAGCCCTCAGAATGGGAGAAAATATTTGCAAACGAAGCAACTGACAAAGGATTAATCTCCAAAATATACAAGCAGCTTATGCAGCTTAATATCAAAAAAACAAACAACCCAACCCAAAAATGGGCAGAAGACCTAAACAGACATTTCTCCAAAGAAGATATACAGATTGCCAACAAATTCATGAAAGGATGCTCATTGCTAATCATTAGAGAAATGCAAATCAAAACTACAGAGAGGTATCACCTCACACTGGTCAGAATGGCCATCATCAAAAAATCTACAAACAATAAATGCTGGAGAGGGTGTTGAGAAAAGGGAACCCTCTTGCACTGTTGGTGGGAATGTAAATTGATACGGCCACTAGGGAGAGCAGTATGGAGGTTCCTTTAAAAACTAAAAATAGAATTACCATATGACCCAGCAATCCCACTACTGGGCATATACCCTGAGAAAACCATAATTCAAAAAGAGACATGTACCACAGTGTTCATTGCAGCTCTATTTACAATAGCCAGGACATGGAAGCAACCTAAGTGTCCACTGACAGATGAATGGATAAAGAAGATGTAGCACATATATACAATGGAATATTACTCAGCCATAAAAAGAAACGAAATTGAGTTATTTGTAGTGAGGTAGATGGACCTAGTCTGTCATACAGAGTGAAGTAAGTCAGAAAGAGAAAAACAAATACCGTATGCTAACACATATATATGGAATCTAAAAAAAAAAAGGTTCTGATGAACCAACGGGCAGGACAGGAATAAAGACACAGATGTAGATAATGGACTTGAGGGCACGGGGACGGGGAAGGGTAAGCTGGGACAAAGTGAGAGAGTAGCATTGACATATATACACTACCAAATGTAAAATAGCTAGTGGGAAGCAGCTACATAGCACAGGGAGATCAGCTCGGTGCTTTGTGACCACCTAGAGGGGTGGCATAAGGAGGGTGGGAGGGAGACTCAAGAAGGAGGGGATATGGGGATATGTGTATACGTATAGCTGATTCACTTTGTTATACAGCAGAAACTAACACAACACTGTAAAGCAATTATACTCCAATAAAGATGTAAAAAAAATAATAATAAATTTTAAAAAAGGAAGAGAACTAGGAAATAAGGCATGTTAAACGTTAGACTTCCCTTGAATATGCTGCCACCAAGAAGTATTAGTGTTCATTTCAAATTTTTACAGCACTTCATTTGGGTCTGTGACTCGGGCTTCTGGAGTTAATGGTTAAGAATTGACCTGCTGGCTGCTGTTTGTAGAACACTGTGGAAGCACAGCCTTCCTGGGAGATGGGGCCATTTGTTATCAGCTCCAGAGATATGTTGCCACTTGATGGACAAGCTCAATGGCTGGTGGGCGGTTGACTGAGTTTTTAGTAATTGAGCTCGGAGCTCTGTTTGGTTAGTTGGCTGTGCAAACCTAGGAAATCATATGTTTCACTTTCTGCCTGCTGTAATTTTGACTTTTTAAGTCGTTAGTAGACACTGAGGAAAAATTAAATCCCAGACCTTCTATCTTCCCTTTATGCCCTCAGGTTTCTCATAGGTTTAAAAGAATATCCAGCTTTTGGTGTTCTTTTGCTTTTGTTAGAAAATTAGAAGGCCTATATGAGTTTCCCAAGGGAAAGGCAGGGTAGATCAGCTGCTTCCTCAGCTACCTCCTGGAGACTCTGAATTTGGAAACTGTATCTCCACTGCCTTTAACCAGCATTGGGGGTGCGTACCTCTCCTGGAGATACCAACATGCAGTTAAAACATATCAGAAGCTCTTAGAGGGAAATCAAGGTAAAACCAAAATCAAACAAACAGAACTCGGAGAATTTTGCAAGTTAAACATTTCTGAATTGTTCTGCATACAAATATAAATAAATCATAGAGCAGATCATTTAGGGGCACACTCCTCCCTAGATTAGCCAGAATCTCAGTCCATTCCAGTAGCTCATCCAGCCCTCCCTCATCCAACTGTCTGGGTTTGAATTGTAGGGCCTGTGTTTCTGTGGCCAGTGCCTTTCCTCTGCCTTTTGCCCTAATGGTTGGCTCCAGGAAGAGAGTTCCCTTCTCATCCAGCCCTAAACACTTTTGTTTACCTTCCCTCTTTCGTGGTCCTGGCAGTCCTTTTCTTTCCCCAGAGGACCTGTGCTTCCTGGTCTCAGGAAGCCTATCTCTTTGCCTCTGCCCTAACCAGCTCCTGCTTAAATGCTTTCCATCCTTGTGGACTGTCTGCAGCCTGCCTTGGCTGGTGGTTAATCTGCCCCTTAGTGAGACTAGTTGTCCTCAGCTGTCACTCTAGGGTGTCTCTGAATCTCAGTCTCCTTGTGGGGGGTGAGCACTACTTATCACCTGGAGCATCTCTGCCTGTCCTCCCTTCGTTAGCAAGAGGCAGTGTTCTCAGTTCCTCCTATTCAGCTGCTCTCTCTCCTTTTCCAACTGCCCATTAATTTTTTTTTTTTCTGCTTTTGAGGAATATTTCAAGCTCTCAACTCAAAATCACAACAAAAACAACTGAGCCCACAACTGACTCACTGTGCTTTGGTTCATTCTGGGCCCAGACACCTTCAAGCAGAAGCACGTAGCGCTCTAGAGGGAATGGAAGTTTCTCCAGATTTGAAGCAGAATCTTAGAATCTCAAGGTCTTTCATTTGTCTTTGAATTATTCTGTTGTTTATGGGACCCCCTTTTACTTTTTCTGATGTCTTAGTCCCTGTGGAACTGGGGAATCCTCCAAAGCTTCTAATCTCAATGTCAGAGAGTAATGCTAAGTCTAGGATCACTATATGAAGAACACTAGATGTTATCTAACTTTTGTTGACGTCCTTCTGGCTGGGGGTATATGGGAAATCTCTGTACCTTCTTCTCAATTTTGCTGTGAACCTAAAAGTGCTCTAAAAAAATTGTCTTTAAAAAAAAAAGAAAGAAAAAGGTCCTTTGGTGCCAGATACTGCTGCTCTAAAGAACAACAACAATAATAGTAGTAGCTAAGCATATTGAGGACTTATTATGTGGTGAATTGTCCTAAGCATTTAAGTTGTATTAATTCATCAAACACTCAAAACTCTGTCTGGGCTCTCCCTCACTCCGCTCACTGTATTGTCTGAAGTGATCACCACAGCCCCCTTAATCACTACCTTGAGAGGTAATCTCTTTCTCTAAAAACTAGGGTTGCGCCTGCTTCCGCAGGGGTCTTGACCATTAGTTACCTTTCTTTTTCTGACATCTTCAAAATCTCACCTGCTTTCAGATTTGCACAGCCTCTGTCCCCCTTCTTGAAAGAAATTTTCACACAACCTCTGCTGTTCTCTTTAGTCTTTTTCATGTACTCTACTCTTAACTAAAAGCCAAGCCTTGTTTCTGAATAACTATTTTGAGTTTTCCTTTAACTTCCTGAGAGACGAAGGTCTGAGGGTCCCGTAGTCTCCTGTCCTGAGGCTGAGGCTGCAGGGAGGCACCCACCTCCGACAGAGGACGAAGTGGTTCAGCATGGTGTCTTCTGTGTGCCCGGAGGGGATTGCTGTATCCTCAAACACCCCGGGAGATACGCTTGACCTTAATCAGTAGTAGTCAATAAGTAAACTTAGAATATTGCTAAAAATAACATATAAAGAACCAAAGATGAAAATGCACTTTGAGCAACATAGGACTCCAGGAGTTCTGACTGTTAAAAGTAAGTGCCTTCATGCTCAGATGCTTTTCTTTCTCTCCATCTACCCAGCTGAGTACTTGATGCAGTGGATGTATAACTTTGCTTTCATTTGTATCTGTGGGTCAGACCAGGACCATCTGGCCCCTCTAATGAGGGTATATATTTCTTTTTCATTCCTGATTGAGTTCCCTGTTGAGATCAGTCTGGTCTGCCTTAATGTGTATGTTTACCACCTGCTGGTGTACGCAAATATTCCTTACCTATCTGGAACCCATTGCTTAGTCTTGGGAGTCTCCTTCAGCTGATGTGATGGGCCTGGGCGGGGTTGAGTGTCAAGCCTGTCTATGTGTCTGCCGAGTCTGATGGGGCAGCTGCTCAGTGAGCAGTACACTCTTGTGTACTTACTTTGTCTGGTAAGAGGTATCTGATGAATTACTAGATGTATTTGTATTCTCGGCATGCTGCCACAAAGTACCACAAACTGGGTGGCCCAAAACCACAGAAATTTATTCTCTCACAGCTCTGGAGGCTAGAAGTATGAAATCAAGTTGTCAGCAGGACTATGCTCCCTCTGAAACCGGTAGGATCCTTCCTTGCCTCTACTACATTCTAGTGGTTTGCCAACAGTCTTTGGTGTCCTTGGCTTGTAGATTCATCATCCCAGTCTCTGCCTCTGTTGTCACATGGGCCCTCTCATTCTGTGTCTCTGTCTTTATGTGGCTCTCTTATAAGGACATCAGTCCTACTAGATTAAGGGTCCACCCTACCTCATTACTCCAGGATGACCTCATCTTAACTAATACCATCTACACTGACCCTATTTCCACATAAGGTAACATTCTTAGGTACTGAGGGTTAGACTTCAACATATCTTTTTAGGAGATACTCTTCAACCCACGACACTAGGCATCACTGCGCAGTATTAAAGAACACTTCCTAGCTAAGTCTAGGAGAACTCTACACATTCCTTTCCTGGAAACCAACATTATGGACCCTTCAATCTTGAACATATGTTTGTTTAGGTCTTTAATTCTGTTCAAAGGACTCAACTCAGCAGACATGGGAGGAATCTGAACAAGCGGTAGAATCTAAAGCCTAGAATTACACATTCCTTCCAGGAAGAGGTAGAGAAAGGGAAGATTCAAGAGGTAGGAGATGGGCTAAACCAGAAATCCAGAAAGTGAGGTATCAAACCATAGGTGGCAATTTATCAAGTTATTGGTGCTGGGAATTCCAGCCTTAGGTAATATGGATTTTCCTCTGGCAAATAGGCCACAGCAGTGGCAACTGGGCGGTGTTCAGAGACCCCAAAAGGCAGATGTTTATAATCAAGGAGCTCACAGATAAAACCAGAGCAAGGTGGGGCCCCGAAACTTGGAAGCCTGAGCAGGCTGTCAAGATAGGAACCTGGGCACATGGAGACACAACAGGAACTGACCTAGCAGAACTGTCTGACAGGGAGAGATTCTAGCTCAGTAGGGTCCCGTGACGCTAAGTGGGAATCACAGTCAGAGCAGGATGCAGATCCAGAGCAGCCTGGCACTAAACCACATGTGCACCGACTTCAGGTCCTACTGCCCGAGGTCAGAGTTGATTCCCTGTAATGGGCAGAGGCCATTCTCCAGCGTGCAGTCCTGTGGGGCAGCTGTATAGAGACCAAGGCAGAGGGCGAGGAACAAGAGACCAGGCAAAGCAGGACGTGACCCCTGTATGGAACCAGTTGTGATTTCCCACTGGGCGGGTGCCCCTTCTGTCTAGGTTTGATGAGGACTTCCGAAGACACTTGTAAAGAGATCTGAGGAACTTGTTTTTATTTTTTATTTGTTTATTTATTTTAAATTTTAAATTTATTTATTTATTTATTTATTTTTCGCTGTGTTGGGTCTTCGTTTCTGTGCGAGGGCTTTCTCCAGTTGCAGCAAGCGGGGGCCACTCTTCATCGTGGTGCGCAGGCCTCACTATTGTGGCCTCTCATTGGGGAGCACAGGCTCCAGGCGCGCAGGCTCAGTAGTTGTGGCTCACGGGCCCAGTTGCTCTGCGGCATGTGGGATCCTCTCAGACCAGGGCTCGAACCCGTGTCCCCTGCATCGGCAGGCAGACTCTCAACCAGTGCACCACCAGGGAAGCCCCGAGGAACTTGTTTTTTAAAAAAGAAAAGAAAGAAAGAAAAAACAGAGCTCTGAGCGTTATGGTTCAAAAGTGAGACACCTGTTGTGACCCCTAAGGTCAGGAAATCTCCTGTAAAATATGAGAAAGTCCATATTAGGCACAAAAGGAGAGAGAATATTTTATTGTGAAAACTTGCATTGCCATCTAGATAAATGTCACTCAGAGGCTTGTGCTAATCTTGTTGTTGTTGTTTTGGGTTGGGGGGGGTGGATTGTGCTAATCTTGCCCCATGGGAATTCTCACCAGTCTGTGTTGAACCAAACAAAAACGTGATTAACCTTTTATTCCTCAGACTTGGGATGCAGAACACAGGTTTCACCCTGATCTGTTGGTGTATCAGTGTACAAGGTAGCTGGAGAGAGAGCAGATCTCATCAACCCTGAGGCAAGCTCAGGCAGACTCCAGAGTGTTAGAGGGACAAGCAAGATCAGGTGCTTTCAGCATCTTTTTTTTTTTTTTTTTTTTGCGGAACGCGGGTCTCTCACTGTTGTGGACTCTCCCGTTGCGGAGCACAGGCTCCGGACCCACAGGCTAGGCGGCCATGGCTCACAGGCCCAGCCGCTTCATGGTATGTGGGATCTTCCCAGACCGGGGCACGAACCCACCTCCCCTGCATCGGCAGGCGGACTCAACCACTGCACCACCAGGGAAGCCCCCGGGAGTGTTTTCTTAATTTCACTTTCAGATTTTTCATCATTAGTGTATAGGAATGCCAGAGATTTCTGTGCATTAATTTTGTATCCTGCTACTTTACCAAATTCATTGATTACCTCTAGTAGTTTTCTGGTAGCATCTTTAGGATTCTCTATGTATAGTATCATGTCATCTGCAAACAATGACAGCTTTACTTCTTCTTTTCCGATTTGGATTCCTTTTATTTCCTTTTCTTCTCTGATTGCTGTGGCTAAAACTTCCAAAACTATGTTGAATAAGAGTGGTGAGAGTGGGCAACCTTGTCTTGTTCCTGATCTTAGTGGAAATGGTTTCAGTTTTTCACCATTGAGGACGATGTTGGCTGTGGGTTTGTCATATATGGCCTTTATTATGTTGAGGAAAGTTCCCTCTATGCCTACTTTCTGCAGGGTTTTTATCATAAATGGGTGTTGAATTTTGTCGAAAGCTTTCTCTGCATCTATTGAGATGATCATATGGTTTTTCTCCTTCAATTTGTTAATATGATGTATCACGTTGATTGATTTGCGTATATTGAAGAATCCTTGCATTCCTTGAATAAACCTCACTTGATCATGGTGTATGATCCTTTTAATGTTCTGTTGGATTCTGTTTGCTAGTATTTTGTTGAGGATTTTTGCATCTATGTTCATCAGTGATATTGGCCTGTAGTTTTCTTTCTTTGTGACATCCTTGTCTGGTTTTGGTATCAAGGTGATGGTGGCCTCGTAGAATGAGTTTGGGAGTGTTCCTCCCTCTGCTATATTTTGGAAGAGTTTGAGAAGGATAGGTGTTAGCTCTTCTCTAAATGTTTGATAGAATTCACCTGTGAAGCCATCTGGTCCTGGGCTTTTGTTTGTTGGAAGATTTTTAATCACAGTTTCAATTTCAGTGCTTGTGATTGGTCTGTTCATATTTTCTATTTCTTCCTGATTCAGTCTTGGCAGGTTGTACATATCTAAGAATTTGTCCATTTCTTCCAGTTTGTCCATTTTATTGGCATAGAGTTGCTTTTAGTAATCTCTCATGATCTTTTTTATTTCTGCAGTGTCAGTTGTTACTTCTCCTTTTTCATTTCTAATTCTATTGATTTGAGTCTTCTCCCTTTTTTCCTTGATGAGTCTGGCTAATGGTTTATCAATTTTGTTTATCTTCTCAAAGAACCAGCTTTTAGTTTTATTGATCTTTGCCATCGTTTCCTTCATTTCTTTTTCATTTATTTCTTTTTTTTTTTTTTTTTTTCTTTTTGCGGTATGCGGGCCTCTCACTGTTGTGGCCTCTCCCGTTGCGGAGCACAGGCTCCGGATGCACAGGCCCAGCGGCCATGGCTCACGGGGCCAGCCGCTCCGCGGCATATGGGATCCTCCCAGACCAGGGCACGAACCCGTATCCCCTGCATCGGCAGGCGGACTCTTAACCACTGCGCCACCAGGGAGGCCCTCTTTTTCATTTATTTCTGATCTGATCTTTATGATTTCTTTCCTTCTGCTAACTTTGTGGGTTTTTTTGTTCTTCTTTCTCTAATTGCTTTAGGTGCAAGGTTAGGTTGTTTATTCGAGATGTTTCCTGTTTCTTAAGGTAGGATTGTATTGCTATGAACCTCCCTCTTAGAACTGCTTTTGCTGCATCCCATAGGTTTTGGGTCATCGTGTCTCCATTGTCATTTGTTTCTAGGTATTTTTTGATTTCCTCTTTGATTTCTTCAGTGATCACTTCGTTATTAAGTAGTGTATTGTTTAGCCTCCATGTGTTTGTATTTTTTACAGATCTTTTCCTGTAATTGATATCTACTCTCATAGCGTTGTGGTCGGAAAAGATACTTGATACAATTTCAATTTTCTTAAATTTACCAAGGCTTGATTTGTGACCCAAGATATGATCTATCCTGGAGAATGTTCCATGAGCACTTGAGAAAAATGTGTATTCTGTTGTTTTTGGATGGAGTGTCCTATAAATATCAATTAAGTCCATCTTGTTTAATGTATCATTTAAAGTTTGTGTTTCCTTATTTATTTTCATTTTGGATGATCTGTCCATTGGTGAAAGTGGGGTGTTAAAGTCCCCTACTATGAATGTGTTACTGTCGATTTCCCCTTTTATGGCTGTTAGTGTTTGCCTTATGTATTGAGGTGCTCCTATGTTGGGTGCATAAATATTTACAATTGTTATATCTTCTTCTTGGATCCATCCCTTGATCATTATGTAGTGTCCTTCTTTGTCTCTTCTAGTAGTCTTTATTTTAAAGTCTATTTTGTCTGATATGAGAATTGCTGCTCCAGCTTTCTTTTGGTTTCCATTTGCATGGAATATCTTTTTCCATCCCCTCACTTTCAGTCTGTATGTGTCCCTAGGTCTGAAGTGGGTCTCTTGTAGACAGCATATATATGGGTCTTGTTTTTGTATCCATTCAGCCAGTCTGTGTCTTTTGGTGGGAGCATTTAATCCATTTACATTTAAGGTAATTATCGATATGTATGTTCCTATTCCCATTTTCTTAATTGTTTTGGGTTTGTTATTGTAGGTCTTTTCCTTCTCTTGTGTTTCTTGCCTAGAGAAGTTCCTTTAGCATTTGTTGTAAAGCTGGTTTGGTGGTGCTGAACTCTCTCAGCTTTTGCTTGTGTGTAAAGGTTTTAATTTCTCCATCAAATCTGAATGAGATCCTTGCTGGGTAGAGTAATCTTGGTTGTAGGTTTTTCTCCTTCATCACTTTAAATATGTCCTGCCACTCC
This sequence comes from Mesoplodon densirostris, assembly GCF_025265405.1. NCBI lineage: Eukaryota > Metazoa > Chordata > Mammalia > Artiodactyla > Ziphiidae > Mesoplodon > Mesoplodon densirostris. The sequence goes on along the minus strand of NC_082665.1, from coordinate 106,275,856 downwards.
CTTCTGGCTTGCAGAGTTTCTGCTGAAAGATCAGCTCTTAACCTTATGGGGATTCCCTTGTGTGTTATTTTTCCCTTGCTGCTTTTAATATGTTTTCTTTGTATTTATTTATTTATTTTTTTATTTTATTATTATTTTTTTTTGTGGTACGCGGGCCTCTCACTGTTGTGGCCTCTCCTGTTGCGGAGCACAGACTCCGGACGTGCAGGCTCAGTGGCCATGGCTCACAGACCCAGCTGCTCCGTGGCATGTGGGATCTTCCCAGACCAGGGCAAGAACCCATGTCCCCTGCATCGGCAGGCAGACTCTCAACCACTGCACCACCAGGGAAGCCCTGTATTTAATTTTTGATAGTTTGATTAATATGTGTCTTGGCGTGTTTCTCCTTGGATTTATCCTGTATGGGACTCTCTGTGCTTCCTGGAATTGATTATTAACTATTTTCTTTCCCATATTAGGGAAGTTTTCAACTATAATCTCTTCAAATATTTTCTCAGTCACTTTCTTTTTCTCTTCTTCTTCTGGGACCCCTATAATTCGAATGTTTGGTGCATTTAATGTTGTCCCACAGGTCTCTGAGACTGTCCTCAGTTCTTTTCATTCTTTTTTCTTTATTCTGCTCTGCAGTAGTTATTTCCACTATTTTATCTTCCAGGTCACTTATCCGTTCTTCTGCCTCAGTTACTCTGCTATTGATCCCTTCTAGAGTATTTTTAATTTCATTTATTGTGTTGTTCGTCATTGCTTGTTTCCTCTTTAGTTCTTCTAGGTCCTTGTTAAATGTTTCTTGCATTTTCTCTATTCTATTTCCAAGATTTTGGATCATCTTTACTATCATTATTCTGAATTCTTTTTCAGATAGACTGCCTATTTCCTCTTCATTTGTTAGGTCTGGTGGGTTTTTACCTTGCTCCTCCATCTGCTGTGTGTTTTTCTGCCTTCTCATTTTGCTTATCTTACTGTGTTTGAGGTCTCCTTTTTGCAGGCTGCAGGTTCATAGTTCCCATTGTTTTTGGTGTCTGCCCCCAGTGGCTAAGGTTGGTTCAGTGGGTTGTGTAGGCTTCCTGGTGGAGGGGACTAGTGCCTGTGTTCTGGTGGGTGAGGCTGGATCTTGTCTTTCTGGTGGGCAGGTCCATGTCTGGTGGTGTGTTTTGGGGTGTCTGTGGCCTTATTATGATTTTAGGCAGCCTCTCTGCTAATGGGTGGGGTTGTGTTCCTGTCTTGCTAGTTGTTTGGCATAGGGTGTCCAGCACTGTAGCTTGCTCATCGTTGAGTGAAGCTGGGTGTTGGTGTTGAGATGGAGATCTCTGGGAGATTTTCGCCATTTGATATTACATGGAGCTGGGAGGTCTCTTGTGGACCAGTGTCCTGAAGTTGGCTCTCCCACCTCAGAGGCACAGCACTGACTCCTGGCTGCAGCACCAAGAGCCCTTCATCCACACAGCTCAGAATAAAAGGGAGAAAAAGTAGAAAGAAAAAAAGAAAGAAAGAGGATAAAATAAAGTAAGATAAAATAAAGTTATTAAAATAAAAAATAAGTATTAAGAAAAAAAAATTTTTAATATAAAACAAACAAACAGAAAAACGGACGGACAGAACCGTAGGACAAATGGTGAAAGCAAAGCTATACAGATAAAATCTCACACAGAAGCATACACATACACACTCACAAAAAGAGGAAAAGGGGAAAAAATAATAAATCTTGCTTTCAAAGTCCATCTCCTCAATTTGGGATGATTCGTTGTCTATTCAGTTATTCCACAGATGCAGGGTACATCAAGTTGATTGTGGAGATTTAATCCGCTGCTCCTGAGGCTGTTGGGAGAGATTTCCCTTTCTCTTCTTTGTTTGCACAGCTCCTGGGGTTCAGCTTTGGATTTGGCCCCGCCTCTGCGTGTAGGTCTCCGGAGGGCATCTGTTCTTCGCTCAGACAGGACGGGGTTAAAGGAGCAGCTGCTTCGGGGGCTCTGGCTTACTCGGGCCGGGGGAAGGGAGGAGTGCGGATGCGGGGTGAGCCTGCGGCGGCAGAGGCCAGCGTGATGTTGCATCAGCCTGAGGCGCACCGTGCATTCTCCCTGGGAAGTTGTCCATGGATCCCGGGACCCTGGCAGTTGCGGGCTGCACAGGCTCCCGGAAGGGGAGGCGTGGAGAGTGACCTGTGCTCGCACACAGGCTTCTTGGTGGCGGCGGCAGCAGCCTTGGCGTCCCACGCCCGTCTCTGGGGTCCGCGCTGTTATCCGCGGCTTGCGCCCGTCTCTGGAGCTCCTTTAAGCAGCGCTCTGAATCCCCTCTCCTCGCGCACCAGGAAACAAAAAGGGAAGAAAAGTCTCTTGCTTCTTCGGCAGGTCCAGACTTTTTTCCGGACTCCCTCCCGGCTAGCTGTGGCGCACTAGCCCCCTCAAGCTGTGTTCACGCCGCCAACCCCAGTCCTCTCCCTGGGATCCGACCTCTGAAGCCCGAACCTCAGCTCCCAGCCCCCAGCCCCCGCCCGCCCCAGTGGGTGAGCAGACAAGCCTCTCGGGCTGGTGAGTGCTGGTCGGTACCGATCCTCTCTGCAGGAATCTCTCCGCTTTGCCCTCCGCACCCCTGTTGCTGCGCTCTTCTCCGCGGCTCCGAAACTTCCCCCCTCCGCCGCCTGCAGTCTGCCCGCGCAGGGCCTTCCTAGTGTGTGGAAACCTTTCCTCCTTCACGGCTCCCTCCCACTGGTGCAGGTCCCGTCCCTATTCTTTTGTCTCTGTTTATTCTTTTCTCTTTTGCCTTACCCAGGGACGTGGGGAGTTTCTTGCCATTTGGGAGGTCTGAGGTCTTCTGCCAGCGTTCAGTAGGTGTTCTGTAGGAGTTGTTCCACGTGTAGATGAATTTCTGATGTATCTGTGGGGAGGAAGGTGATCTCCATGTCTTACTCTTCCGCCATCTTCCCCCTCTCTCCCCAGTGTTTGTTTCTGAGGGTCTGATAAGAAGTCATTAAACATACATTAGTTTTTTTTTTGTCTTTGTATGTCTATATCTCCTAATTTTTCTATAACTAACTTGTATCATTTACATAATAAAAATAATAAAGTTTTGCAAAGAAGAAAGGGAGGCTCATTCCTGCGACAGGCAGGCAGCAGCGCTCCCATCTCAGCCTCCCCCTGTGGCTGGATGGGGTTTGAGCCCCAATGTCTAAACCTTTACCACAGTCAGCCTTTGCAGCATGGTCATGTACATGTTGGATCCCTGAGAATTCCTGTTATGTTTCTCACTAGGTCAAATTTGGATCCCTTCAACCAGTACACTGAAGATCAGATCTGGGATGCCCTAGAAAGGACACACATGAAAGAATGTGTAAGTAAAGAACTGACGGAGAGCTTTGCTGGCATTTCAGGGCTGGAAACACAGTAATACTGTGGTCACTCCCCAGCCTGCTCTGGCTGCTGCTGTCCAGCCAGCCTTTCCCTCCACGTCCAGGATGTCTGCGGAGGAGCACTTTAGAGCAGGGCTTCCCAGGCATTTCAGAAAGGGCATAAAGGTTGTTGTCTCCCGACCCGCACCTCCCCCCTTAGCCCCCTCCCATGGTCATATTGCCCTTTTTACTATCCATTAATTGAGAAGATATTAATGACAACCACTCACAATCAGTAATGCTTTAAAATCAAGTTCTGTTCTTATTAATTATAACAGTACAACATCTTTTTGAAGCATCTATATATGTGTAAGAGATATATCACTTATGGAGAAAGTGTTTGTATGGATTCACAGACCTCTTAGGGTAACTCAGCAGGCCCCATCCAGGGACCACAATCTACAGATACTCCTGGCCTGAAGTAGGGTCTCTTGTGTTCCTGCACACAAGCCCAGGATCTCTTCCGCTAATTCAACTAGATCCGCTCTGCCTTCATCACCTTTATATTGGGCTTCCTCAAACAAGTTCACTTGAAGAATAGGTTCTATAGTTTATGGAAAGAAAGGTTTGACAGCCATGGGCCTACCGCTTTGGACTTTAGAAAGAGAGTAATTTCGTCTACCCCATTTCTCATTGCGTGACCATATTTTCAGAACCAAAAATGACAGGCTTTGGGGACGAAAATATTGGAATTTCTGGGATGTTTTGATGATATGAGACTAATAGAATAGTTTAGCTGAAATATGGAATGGTCTAGAAAATGTGGTCCTACTACGTGATCACCACACCTGTACCTTCTTTCTAGGTGAGCTAGGTTCTGGGCTAATAATTCTTTCATCTGTTTCAGAATAATTTTTTTGCCACTGGATTTTTGACAAAATTTAGTTTCTTTTTTTTTCCTATCTTTCAAATTTTCCCTTTTTTTTTTTTTTTTTAACCCTTCTAATCTCTACTTCCTTTCTCCCTAGATTGCTCAGCTACCTCTGAAACTTGAATCTGAAGTGATGGAGAATGGGGATAACTTCTCAGTGGGGGAACGGCAGCTGTTGTGCATAGCTAGAGCCTTGCTCCGTCACTGTAAGGTAAGGCAGTTTGGTGGGTGGCAGGGAAGGGGGATCAGCAGAGAAGCGCAGGAAGGTGGAAGAACAGCTTTTGCCTGTGGCATGAGGTCCAAAGGCATTCCTGGCTCCGAGCCCAGCGGCACTTCTTAAGAGTAGGCCCAGAGGGGTCTCTAAATTAACCTTGACACGATTTGGGTATATGGATTTTTTGTTTGCTTGTTTGTTTTTATTTATTTATTTTTTTTGCTGTATGCGGGCCTCTCACTGCTGTGGCCTCTCCCGTTGCGGAGCACAGGCCTCCGGACACACAGGCTCCGCGGCCATGGCTCGCGGGCCCAGCCGCTCCGCAGCATGTGGGATCCTCCGGGATCGGGGCACGAACCCGTGTCCCCTGCATCGGCAGGCGGACTCTCAACCACTGCGCCACCAGGGAAGCCCTGTTTTTATTTTTAACTTCCCTGGGCCTTCAGTTTCCAAGGGCAACTTGTTTGTAGCCACTGAGTAGTTGTACTACTGGAAACCATGGATTTAAAAAATTTTTAAACTGCAAGGCATATCCAGGTCATCAAATCCAGTCCCCTCATTTTAAAACTGCAAAAGGGAGGTCCAGAAAGATTACTGTACGTGTTTAGACTTACAGAGCAAGTGGGGCGAGTCTTTTGTTAGATCAGTACTTCACATATATCCTTTCATTCATGGAAATCAAGGCAAACATAGGGGTTTGAAGTTATATCAGTTCTAAGCAGAACAGTATCTTTACATATGCGTGGACCTATTTAGAAAAAACAATATATGGTGTAAAATTCAAATCATAAAATACATTTCAATGAAACCTAGATTAACCAGAATGCTTAAGGAATTGGTCAGATCCCTCTTTTTCTTCTCTTCCGCGGCAGATTTTGATTCTAGATGAAGCCACAGCTGCCATGGACACGGAGACAGACTTGCTGATCCAAGAGACCATCCGAGAAGCATTTGCCGACTGCACCATGCTGACGATTGCCCATCGCCTACATACAGTCCTGGGCTCTGATAGGATTATGGTGCTGGCCCAGGGGCAGGTACTGAGCCCCCAAGGGACCTTGGCTTGGCACGTGGCCTTGTCTGGGAGGAAAACTGGCCCCTGGCAGGATTGGGCAGATGGCCCTCTTAGAGTAGTTCTGAGCATTCAGATAAGCAGCCATAATGACTGTAGTCTGGTTCCTTTTGGGTGGGATGCAGCCCTCCCAGTCAAGAGATGGAGCTGGGAGCATTCTTATAGGGTTCTCATTATGCTTTACTACCTGTTCTTTTGTTGCTTGTAAACAGTGACATTTTGACTTAGGTCAGAGAGCACGTGTACTTAGTAATTCACTCACATGCACAAGAATTTCCCAAAGCTACTGAGACCAGCCACTATATGTCTGCTTTTTTTGTTTGTTTTTTTGTTTTTTAATTAATTTATTTATTTTTGGCTGCGTTGCGTCTTTGCTGCTGCGTGTGGGCTTTCTCTAACTGCGTTGAGTGGGGGCTACTCTTCGCTGTGGTGTGCAGGCTTCTCATTGCAGTGGCTTCTCTTGTTGTGGAGCACGGGCTCTAGGCGTGCAGGCTTCAGTAGTTATGGCACGTGGGCTTCAGTAGTTGTGGCATGCAGGCTCAGTAGATATGGCTCGCGGGCTCTAGAGCACAGGCTCAGCAGTTGTGGCCTATGGGCTTCGTTGCTCTGCGGCATATGGGATCTTCCCGGACCAGGGCTCAAACCCACGTCCCCTGCATTGGCAGGCGGATTCTTAACCCCTGCACCACCAGGGAAGTCCCTATATGTCTGCTTTTTACAGTCATGTAGTGGTGCCAAACTTCTTGCTGGTCCCAGCTTTCCAACAGTCTAGCCCCCCAGCCTTCTTTGTTTCCTGCTATTTCCTTGCAGTGCTGTTGGCTATAAACAATCTTGAATCCCCTAATCTTTTTCACTTCTGTGTCTTACTCATTCAGTTCCATCTACCTAAAATGCCCTTTTCTCTTGTTCCCTCTCCCATATAGATCTGCTTATAATCTGCCTATCCCTCAATAGAGCCAGTGTCTACCTTTCCCCTTGTGGTGCAGGATGTTGGCTCTAGCACCCAACGTCATACCCTCACACAGCCAGTCCTAAGGAAGAACACTTTGTCCTTATGCCTGTCTCTTGGTCAGAACAACCTTTCCTAGAAGCACCCTAGGAGATGTCCCCTTCCTCTCCTTGGCCAAAGTTGTGTTCCATGCCTTTGCCCTGCAGCAGGGGAGGCTGGGAGAGTATGTGTCCTCTCTCATGGGAGGCAGGTTCTGCCACCATATCATTCATTTTCTACTGAAATATGATTTCCAGTGGCGCCTAGAAGTCCATCACAGGAATGGATAATTGTCTGAGTTGATTATACTGACTTTATACTCACTTCCCTTTTTTCCCCTGCCAATTAGGCATCCTGAGCTGTTCCTTTTCTATCCATAGGTTCAGATCAGCTTGCACAACAAGATGACATTTGCCTGGTATGCCTTTGACTTGAGCTGCAATTTTTTTCCCCTGCAGCTTATAGGACCTTGTTGATTGATTCCTTCATACCCAAAGCTGAAAGAATTGAGATTTATGTGAAGGAGGTCTGGAGGTTTTTCTCTCTATCCTTTCTCTTAACTAAACCCTGGTTAGTTGAAAAGAAAAAAAAGAACCCATTTGGGCCTGACTGGGCTAGTTAAATTGCCACCTTGATTCCATCCTCAGGGGGCTTTGGGCTTTGCCCCCATTCCTGAGCAGTGGATCCTCTAAATCACCCCATGTGTCCCCGAGTCACATTCTGATACCGTCTCCTTCCTTTACAGGTGGTGGAGTTCGACACCCCATCAGTCCTTCTGTCCAATGACAGCTCCCGGTTCTATGCCATGTTTGCTGCTGCAGAGAACAAGATTGCCGTCAAGGGCTAACTCCTCCCGCCGCCGCCCAAGTCTCTTTTCTTTGGAGCATTGCCATTCCCTGCCTGGGGCGGGCCCCTCATCGTGTCCTCCTGCCGAAACCTTGCCTTTCCCGATTTTATCTTTAGCACAGCAATTCAGGATTGGCTTGTGTGTTTCACTTTTAGGGAGAGTCATATTTTGATTATTGTATTTATTCCATATTCATGTAAACAAAATTTAGTTTTTGTTCTTAATTGCACTCTAAAAGGTTCAGGGAACCGTTATTATATATGTATCAGAGGCCTATAATGAAGCTTTATACGTGTAGCTATATCTATATATAATTCTGTACATAGCCTATATTTCCAGTGAAAATGTAAGCCGTTTATTTTATATTAAAATAAGCACTGTGCTAAGAACAGTGCAGATTCCTTTCTATCATTTTTGTACAGTTTGCTGCACTAGAATCTGGTTTCACTATTAGACTATAGGAAGGGTAGCATATGTTCTTCCCCAGCTGGTTGTTTCATGGTGCCGGGTTTTTTGGGTGTCCAAAAGGAAGGCGTGTGGCCATAGCGGGCCCTCCAGTGGCCCCCCTGTCGCCTCCCCAGCAGCCACTCCAGGGCGGGGTGGAGCGGGGGCCACTGGAGGCCACGCAGAGCACCGTGAATTCTCAGGGCTCCTGCTTTCTGTCCTGTTGTCACTTCACTGTTTCTGTCGGGAGAGCAGTGGGGCAAAGTCCCAGACCCCTCTTCGCTCCCTCCGTCGGAGATGAGAATCGCCGAGACGTTCCTCGGTGAGGGGGGAGTGTCCTTCCTGCTTTCCTCCTTTTCGCTGCTGTTTCTCAACAAGCATCGAGTCTGTTCCAAGTGTCCCACTGCCTCAGGTTCCTAACGCTGGCCACCGCACAGAGCTCTCCGGCTCCTCAACCCGTCGGTCCGAACCCTGGAGCCCACTGCTGCTTTTCCCGGTGGTACTTCTTCATTTGCCTTCATTTGCCCCACGAGCCCACAGTTCAGTGACAGGGTTCAGGATTTTGTGGGTCTGTTCCCCTTTCTCCCTGTGGTCGCTGCAGAGTCTCTTCCTCTCTCCAAAGTGTGCGACTTTAAGCAGCTCTTGCTCATCAGTCTCACACTGGTGTAGAAGTTTTTTTGTACTGTAAAGAGACCTACCTCAGGTTCTGAGTGCCGTGTGATTCGGTGTGTTCCCGCAAACCCCGTTTGTGCTCTGGGGCCAGTAGCTCAGGTGGGCGTGGTCGCTGCTGTCATCCGTCCAATGGTCAGCGTTGCATGTCGTGACCAACTAGACATTCTGTCGCCTTAGCATGTTTGCTGAACACCTTGTGGAGGCAAAAATCTGAAAAAGTGAATAAAATTATTTTGGATTTTCTAAAACTCTTGGTGTATAAAATAATTCTCTGGGAGGGGAACAAGCTGTCTTTGAATGGCTTCGGAGTCCCGGAGCCTCGGATCTGAATATCCAGCTGTGGAGTGACAGATGGGAGGGACCAGTAGCAGAGCTGGTGGGTTGCAAGGGGCGTGGAACCCCGCTTGCCTGGAATCACTGCGACGGGCCTTAGTCCCTCCAGCCTGTGTTCCTGGGCGTGGTCATCAAATCAAGCTCCTGTGCTGCTAATAAGAGGATGGGGTGTGGGAAGGGATGTGGTAAGATGGATGGTTGTGGTGAAATACATTTTAAATGAAGTTTGTTGAGGGTTCTCAGCAATTCAAACAATATAATGACCCTTTCAGCCAATTCATTCAGGTTAACTCATTGAGAATTAAGTGCCCATTCGAAAGGGTACTCATTCTAGAGTTTCTCAATATCTCATGTTGAATGCGGCCAAGAAAGCGGCATTAAATTATTTGGTATTGGTTCTGCTGAGTCAGAAATCGTATCTTAAACCCAGCCCTTTGTGTAAACCGGTGTCTTGAAAATTCAGGGGTTTGGCTGTTAAGTTAAAAATTCAGGGCTTCCCTGGTTGTGCAGTGGTTAAGAATCCGCCTGCCAGTGCAGGGGACACGGGTTCGAGCCCTGGTCCTGGAAGATCCCACATGCCACGGAGCAACTAAGCCCATGCGCCACAACTGCTGAGCCTGTGCTCTAGAGCCCGCATGCCACAACTACTGAAGCCCACGTGCCACAAGCACTGAAGCCCGTGTGCTCAGAGCCCGTGCTCCGCAACAAGAGAAGCCACCGCAATGGGAAGCCTGCGCACCGCAACGAAGAGTAGCCCCCACTCGCCGCAACTAGACTGCGTGCAGTAATGAAGACCCAACGCAGCCAAAAATAAATAAATTCAATAAAATTTTTTAAAAATTCAGTTCCTCAGTTGTCACATTTCAAGTGCTCTTGTAGCCACATGTGGCCTGTGGCTACTGTACTGGACAGCGCAGACATAGAACATTCCCATCATTGTGGAAAGTTCTGTTGGACGGCACCAACGTAAGCAACCACGTTTTTGGATGCACTGGATTTACCCTCCAAGAAGGGTAACAAAAATATCGTATAATACTGCTTATATGTGGAATCTAGAAAAATGGTAGAGATGAACTTATTTGCAAAGCAGAAATAGAGTCACAGATGTAAAGAACAAACTTATGGTTACCAAGGGGGGAAGAAGTGGGTGGGATGAATTGGGAGATTGGGACTGACATACATACACTTCTATGTATAAAATAGATAACTGATGAGAACCTACTGTATAGCACAGGGAACTCTACTCAACGTTCTGTGGTGACCTAAATGGGAAGAAAATCTAAAAAAGAGTGGATATAAGCTCACGTATGACTGATTCACTTTGCTGTACAGCAAGAAATTAACACAACAGTCTAAAGCAATTATACTCCAATAAAAATTTTTAAAAAAGAGTAACAAGGTCAGCAGAAGGAGGCCCTATGTGGTTGTCCTAGTCAAGCTCACTGCTGCACGTGACACTTAACTTCCCCTCCTTCAGTTTTGTTCTTTCATCTCTTGGGTCTCCTCCCACCCCTGTAACCTGCTTTGTCCCCTTAAAAGGAGGCATTTCCCTGCCTTTTGCCCTCTCCCTTTGCTCTCCTTGCCTGGATTCTTTCACTCCCACCAACACAAACCTTCAACTGTGGGCTTGACCTCTCTAGTACCAATCTCCGCTGCCTGCTGGGCACATCTCCCAGGCCCCTCAAATAGCTTCTTGCAAATCAGTGCTCTCTGTCTTAATTAATAGCCCCTCTGACTTCCTTAAGTCTTTCAGGCTAGAAGCCTTGAGTTATTTCAGTTCTCCTGCCCCTTCCCAGTAAATTTAGCCACTTCCAGGTCCTATGCATCACCACTACCACCCCCTTGTCTCCTTCTGCCCTAATTTAGACTCGCCTCCTTTCTTTTTTTAAATATTGTAGTTACAGCCTCATAGCTAGTCTCCCTGCCTCAGTGTCCTTCTCCAAACCACTGTATATACCACTGCCAAAACGCAAACCAAATGCAAGTGGATCAAATACTTTATCCTCCAAAAATCTTCAGGGGACATTTGCCTGTAGAGTGGCCTATATTCCTGAGTTTGGCAGTCAGGGTGTCCATTACTTGGCTCCAACCCTCCTTTTCTACTCAATATTTCCAAAAACAAGTCAATATTTTCACACCTTTAAGTCTTTGCTATTTTCTTAGCCTGGAATCCCTTGATCCTCTCTTGTCAAACAAAGCCATGTTTTTTTTTTTTAACAAAGCCATGTTTTGTTTTTTTCTTAAACTCAGTCCAGACACTATGTCCTCCACAAAGCCTTTCTCTTAAAACTAAGTTCCTCTGGGTTTCTACAACACTTTGCTCACAAATCTATTTTAAGGTTTATTTCCTTTTGCTCTGCATATTATGGTTGATTGTTTCCTTATATTTTAGCCCATGAATATAAACTTGAAGGCAGTAAATCATCTTATTAAATATACCTTTAATTATAAGGTATATTTTGTATACCTTATAACTCCTGGCTTAAGTATTATGTTTTATATATAGAAGGTGCTTAATAAGTAGGACACTACTTAGCTGACGCTTGAATCATGCCTTATACGTGGATGCTCTATGAATATTTGTTAATAGAAGCCAGTGTTGCAGACTTTTCTTTGTGGTCATGACAAAAAAGAATTTGATTCCTCGGGAATTCCCTGGCAATCCAGTGGTTAGGACTCCGCGCTTTCACTGCCATGGGCCCAGGTTCAATCCCTGGTCGGCATTTGAGGTGTGGCTTAGTGATGTGACAGCTCCTTTCCTACCCCTTTCCTGGTTGATCACCTAGAAATAGGGCCTAGCATTGAGAGGAAATGAGTCATGGTGGGGTGGGGGGCACACAGAAACCTTACCTTGCACTGATGCTTGCCTGCATGGTCATGAGACATATTTTCTTTTTTTTTTTTTTTTTTTTTTTTTTTTTTTTTTTTTTTTTTTGCGGTATGCGGGCCTCTCACTGTTGCGGCCTCCCCCGTTGCGGAGCACAGGCTCCGGACGCGCAGGCTCAGCGGCCATGGCTCACGGGCCCAGCCGCTCCGCGGCATATGGGATCCTCCCAGACCGGGGCACGAACCCGCATCCCCTGCATTGGCAGGCGGACTCTCAACCACTTGCGCCACCAGGGAGGCCCATGAGACATATTTTCTAAATAACTTTTTTCCCTTATTATAAAAGTAATGCATGCTTTTTGTACAAAATTTGGAAAATGCAGATAGATGCAGTGAAGAAGCCCAAAATTGCCTGAACCCTACCATGGCAGTGTGTTTTACAAGCATGGCTGCAACAGCAACTCCCATCTCATGGGCTTTCCTGCAATGTGACCTTGCTACGCTCCCATCAAGAGGTGGAGTCTTGTTACTCCACCCCCTTGAATCTGCGTGGGCTCTGTGGCTACTTTAACCAACAGAATATGGTGGTGCTGTGCCAGTTCTGCACAAAGCCCTTTTGTGGCCTAGCAGCTCACACTTCCTGCCTCTTGGAAGCCAACCACCATGTCAGCAGTGCAGCTATCTGGAGACCAGCATACCGTGAGATTTACAAAGCACATGGAGAGTTCCTGGAGGATGAGACAGTGTATGGAGATGGAGTGAGGCCAGGGAGTACTGAGACATCAGACATGTGAGTGAAGAAGCCATTTTGGAAGTGAAACCTCCAGCCCCAGACATCCCAGCTGATGCCACGTAAATCAGAGGTGAACTGGCCAGCCAGAGCTGTCCCCAAATTCCTGAGCAAAATAAAATGTTTGTAAGCCATTACATTTTGGGGTAGTTTCACAACACTACTGAGGCATCCATCACCCAAAAATAGCCAGTGTTATCTTGTTGTATTCTTTTCTTTTTTTTAACAGGTTTTTTGTTTGTTTGTTTGTTTTTGGCTGTGCCATGCAGCATGCAGTTTCCTAGTTCCCCAACCAGGGATCAAACCCTCGCCCCCTGTGGTGGAAGCATGGCGTCTCAACCACTGGACCGCCAGGTAAGTCCCTGGTTGTATTCTTTCTTTTTTTCTTTTTTTTTTTTTTTTAACATTTTTATTGGAGTATAATTGCTTTACAATGGTGTGTTAGTTTCTGCTTTATAACAAAGTGAACCAGTTATACATATACATATATCCCCATATCGCTTCCCTCCTGTGCCTCCCTCCCTCCCACCCTCCCTTTCCCACCCCTCTAGGTGGTCACAAAGCACCGAGCTGATCTCCCTGTGCTATGCGGCTGCTTCCCACTAGCTATCTATTTTACGTTTGGTAGTGTATATATGTCCATGCCACTCTCTCACTTTGTCCCAGCTTACTCTTGCCCCTCCCCGTGTCCTCAAGTCCATTCTCTAGTAGGTCTGTGTCTTCATTCCTGTCTTGCCCCTAGGTTCTTCATGCCTGGTTGTATTCTTTATAGCTTTTTCTAAACATGTATTTTTTTCTTTTTTAAAAAATTATCAAAAATACTATGTATGCATTTTTGTTAGAAATCCAAATAGCACTTAAACATAAAAAATGTAGACAGTAGAAATGCATCTTAATCACTCCCTACAAAAAAGGCAACCACTGTTAATAATTTGATCTATATTTTTCCAGGCATTTTTAAAAAACACATAACAGCATTATTCATTTAAAATATAATTCAGGGACTTCCCTGGCGGTCCAGTAGTTAGGGCTTGGCACTTTCACTGCCATGGCCCCAGGTTCAGTCCCTGGCCGGGGAACTAAGATCCCACAAGCCTCATGGCATGGCCAAAATAAAATAAAGAGTCATTAAAAATAAAATTAGGATAACTTACATATACAACTTGTATGATCTCAACTAATATATTATGAACATTTTCTCATGTCAAATATTCTTCAGAAACATGATTTTAATAGTTTTATAACATTTTCTTGTAGATATTCACTTATTTGTTTCATTCAAAAAGTATTTATTGAGCATCTAGTATAAGGCAGACACTGTTCTAAGAACTGACAGTATAGTAGTGAATAAAACAGAGAACGTCCTTGCCCTCATGGAGTTTACATCCTATTGGGAGAACAGGCAGTCAGTAAGATATATGGAATATTAGATAATGATAAGGACCAGGAAAAAAAAATAAAGCAGGGAAGGGCACCAGAGGGTAAAATTATAGAGAGGCTGTCCAGTCTCACTGAGAAGATGACTTTGATGTGCTTTTTATATGAACAATCCAATTTTTTTTTATTTGGTTGCACTGGGTTTTAGTTGTGGTAGGCAGTCTCCTTAGTTGAGGCTCATGGGCTCCTTAGTTGCAGCATGCCGGCTCCTTAGTTGTGGCATGCAAACTCTTAGTTGCAGCATGCATGTGGGATCTAGTGCCCTGACCAGGGATCGAACCCGGGCCCCCTACATTGGGAACATGGAATCTTATCCACTGCACCACCAGGAAAGTCTCTAAACAATCCAATTGTGATGGATATTTAGGTTGTTTCAGTTTTCATTTTTCCATGTTGTCTTTAAATCTGATTTTTAAAATATTTATTTATTTATTTATTTTTGGCTGTGTTGGGTCTTCCTTGCTGCACGTGGGCTTTCTCTAGTTGTGTCGAGTGGGGCTATTCTTCGTTGTGGTGTGCGGGCTTCTCATCGCGGTGGCTTCTCTTGTTGCGGAGCATGGGCTCTAGGCGCACAGGCTTCAGTAGTTGTGGCACACGGGCTCTGTAGTTGTGGCTCGTGGGCTCTAGGCGCGTGGGCTTCGGTAGTTGTGGTGCACGGGCTTAGTTGCTCTGTGGTATGTGAGATCTTCCCAGACCAGGGCTTGAACCCGTGTCCCCTGCAATGGCAGGCAGATTCTTAACCACTGCGCCACCAGGGAAGTCCCTAAATTTGATTTTTAAAGGCAATTTCCACATCACCATTCTGTCCTCTCACAGCTTATAATTCCCTGAGTCCAAGTAGATAGTCAGAGTGTGCTAACTGCTTTCAGCAGCTTATCACAATGACCCCACCCCTGCCACAGAGCAGTGTGGTGCTGGGCGGAGGGGAGTGAGAGTCACTCATGAACCCAGGCTTTCTCCTTCTGGTCATTCTGCCAACCTCTAGGCTTGAAGTCCTCAGCCAGATCCTCTGTGTGGGCTAGTAAACCAAGGAAGAAAGAGCATGCAATGTTGAACAGGAAGTTTTTGTGGGCCAGAACTAAAGATAGTATATATTACTTCCACTCAAATTCCACTGGCTAGGGCTTCCCTGGTGGCGCAGTGGTTGAGAGTCCGCCTGCCGATGCAGGGGGCACGGGTTCGTGCCCCGTTCCGGGAAAATCCCACATGCCGCGGAGCGGCTGGGCCCGTGAGCTATGGCCACTGAGCCTGCGCGTCCGGAGCCTGTGCTCTGCAACGGGAAAGGCCGCAACAGTGAGAGGCCCGTGTACCGCAAAAAAAAAAAAAAAAAAAAAAGTAAAAAAAATTCCACTGGCTAGAGCTCACTTCTGTAGCTGCACCTAGCTGCAAGGGAGGCTGGGCGATGTCTAGCTGTGTGCCCAGGAGGCAAAAACTGCTTTGAGGACAAAACAGCTTTGGTGAACATCTAGCCACCTCTGCTGCAGGGAATTAGTGACCTGTTGGAACCTGTTTACAGGTATAGAAACAAAATACTAGTCTCATAAAATCCTCATGTCTATTTCATAATAGGTATTGATTTGTTGTATTTTAATTAAGGTTTTAAACCTAATAAGCTTTATAACCTATCAGTGTTGTCACCTTCAACAAGGAAAGAGAGTACTCATATTATCTGAGCACCTGTGTGCCAAGCACTGTGGAGCCGCCTGCAATATGACCTTATTTAATTTTCTCAATTATTGTACTAGGTAGGTGTTATTAAACACATTTTGCTGATGAAGAAACAGGTCCATGAAGATTAAGTTCTTTCGGGTCACACATCCAGTACGTGGTAAATTACATAGAATTCAAACCCAGACAGTTTGATTCTAGACTTCTAGTGGTTCTCCTGCATCTCATGACCTCAGCCTCAGTTGCTACAGGAATAAATGCATGTGCTGGACCAGATGGTCTCTAAGATTTCTTCCAGCTCCAGTTCTGATTAACGTGGATCAACGAATACGTCCTGAAAAACCTGGGTCCTGGTAACCTCATTTGAAGCATAGCTCCAGAACTGTGTCCATCCCTCCTAGCTCCCACGAGGGAGATGGTGTACATTTGGAGGCAGGGGGTCACCTCTTTCCCTAGGATCTTCTCCCTATCCTGCTGCTGTCTCTGGCCTGGGCTCCGGCAAACTCCCACCCACCCCCTCCGGTGGACTCAGCATAGGAAGACCAAGCCAGCTGGTGCCTAAGTGAGAACTGTCAGAGCTTGGAATTGGTCTCCCACAGCTATGGCACAGCCGCCTTCCTGAAGAGGAGCCCCATCACCCACCCAGGACTGGCCCAGTACCAGCCAGGGAGGACTGTGGGCACACAGTTGCTGGGGCCAAGACACTCACCTTGCCCAGAACAGTTCTAGGGGCTGAGGGACACTGTCCTGACCAACCTTTTGTGTCCTTGACAAAGAATCTAGTGGGCTGTGGTCCTGGGGCCATTCTGTCCACTGATGACAGAAAATGTGTCAACAGGCCCACTTGGGGTCCTCCCCTACCTCATCCCCATGGGCCTATGAGAGAGGCCTTCCCTCCAAGCTTTCACTTCTCCTTCCCATGTTATTGACCCAACTATCTCTTCCCTCCCAGCTTCCCAATACCTGGACTCTAACTTCCTCTGGATTTTTTCCTTTCCCCAAAAAATATTTATGGAGCATCTATTAAGTGCTGGGCACTCTGCTGGCCACTGGAGACCAAAAACAGACACATGGAGCTCACGGCTGAAAAAGAAGAGAGACTGAAACAATGTGCTCTCTGTAGCTGTCTCTTTTTCTCTCCCTCCTTCCTCCTCCGTGATTCTCTGCTCTTGTTCCATGCAGCCAGCATGCTAAGAGCAGCCAGGATCTCTCACAACTGGGGAGGTGCCTGGACCGGTTCTGGCCTGGGTTGTACAGACACCCTTTCCTCCTGTCGGCGGTGTTCTTTACCTTGGGGTCATGCATTCTCACCTTGAGTGTGGAAAGGTCTGAAGGTTTAATATAAGGATGTGAGCCCGGGGCTGGTGCTAAAAGGCCAAAAAGGCCTCTGGGCCTTGGGCCTCCCTGAGACCAGCCACAGGAGTCCTCTGCACAAGACTGTCCAGACTAACCCACCCAGCTGCCTCACAGAGGGCAAAGCCTTGAAGCAATCAGTGGAAGGGTTTTTGCCTAGACCATCCTTGGTGGATATTTCCTTTGGGAGCCTGGCAGCTGGTCAAGATTGTAGGTGCTCGGTCCTGGCCACCCACCATGTGATACAACCGCTGGCATTCATAGTTAGATAAGCAAAACAATGTTTGACTAAGAGACATGATACTACCCATTCCTAGGTATGATCGGATTCTCCCTGTAAATCACGCCACACTAGGCGAGCCATTTTGTACTTACAGAGAGACCGTCACTCCTCTGGTTTCAATTCTTTGTCCTTAGTCAGTACTAGAGTCACTCTCAGAAATGGACCCATGAGGAAAGCTTCTACTCATCTTCCAGAAAATCTCTGTTGACAACTTTGTCTATTAGATAATAGTCCACACAGTAAATCCCTTTCAGAATTTGCTACTGGGAAAATTCTCTGCTTCTCAATGGGGATTCTGGAACACATGGTGTCTCCACTCTTATTCTTAAGCTCAGGCACTGTAAGTACATTTGTCTCCGTCTATTTCCAGTGTCCTCCATAAGATTTTGGGTCTTTCCTTTTGACTGTTTAAAATATATTTAATATTTTTAACAAAAAACTTCCATAAATCTTGTTTGCATAAGAGGAATAGGCTGAGTATAATGAAAACATCGTTCTGGTTTGATGAATAATTCAACTACTCCAGAGCTCCGTGAAGGCAGGAGGTGTTGGGTGTGGGTGTGCCCGTGTGCATGGGGAGGGTGTTGGCTACCCTCCGCCGTGCTCTTCAGACACCAAGCCTCCTCCTGAGCCCTGGGATCCTACTCCTGGGGCACAGCAGTGGTGCGTGGGAGTGTCTTTTGTGGCCCCACTCCCCCTCTCAAATTGAGGTTGAAAGAAAGCCACTCCCTGTGGGAACTGGAATGCTCAGCAGAATTCTCAATGCCGAGATCTCATTACAGTGAGACATCACATCATGATTTCCCTGGCTGCAAAGCCTGGAGACTTTCGGAGTCAGAGGCTGTAGGGTGTTCATGGGGAGTGGTCAAACTGGGATACTTTGGAGAATGAAAGAGGCACAATTAATGTTATAATGTGCAAAGCATGACATGTCCTTTAGGGCCGGCCGTTGCCCCGGTTGCCTGGGTATGGTCTCTGAGTCTGACCCTCCTTCAGTTAAGGATCTGTGGGTCTCCCAATCTTCCCCAGAAATAGATCCAGTTCTTTGGGGACTTCATCTAACTGTCCGGAGGCCACCTGTATTTTTTCCCACTCACTCCCAGGAGGCATAAGGCACATTGTGCAAATTCAACACAAATGTAAGAAGTACAAGTCCCTCTCTTTGTTCATGTGTACGGAGATAAATTTAGGGACCTCTCCTCCCTCACCTCTTCTTATTTCTTTTATCTCTAGTGGTCTCCATACCTCCTTATTTTTGTCTCCTCCTCTTCAGAGTGGAGGGAGAGGTAGGGGTGGGGCTACAGATAGCCCAAACCTTGCTGGAGTGGGTGTGGAGTGGAAGTGAGCACGGATTAGGCCCAGGTTTGGGTAGATCTAGAGGTGGGAGGAAGCAGCCTTTTATCTGGAATCCATCACATTGCAGGGAGCAGTCTATTTCAGATAATATCTCCTGCCTGGGGCACAGGCCCCTTGGTTGAGGCTGTGATATGCTGTCCATAGCCACTGTTTCTCCAGGGGCCACAGATGGGGGTCCCCCTGGATGGGGGAGAGGAGAGAAAGGAGGAGTGAGTGGAAAAGGCATCTCAGTTCTGAAGAAGAGGCTCCTGGGTGCAGCATCAGACAGGATGCAAAGCCAGACCTGGGACCAGCCTGGGCCCTGTGAAGGAGGCCTCTACAGCTGCATCAGAATCTCTGGACGCATGACTGGCTCAGGGTTTCTCACTTTTGTTTTTCTCTTGGCCTTTAGTAAACTCCCTTTTGGGTATGTTGGCTTGTCCCAGCTGAGAGGCAGCTGTGGAAAGAGAAAACTGAACTTGGAGACAGAAGACCTGGGTTAGAATTGTAGCCCTACCACTTTCTTGAGCAAATCAGTTCACCCTTGCTTTCTTCGTCTGTAAAACAGAAGCAATAATGTTACGCAAAAGCTGGGTTCGCCTCCTGGTGGGTGTCGAGCCAAAAGATGCACCCAAGCCAAAGAGCAGGAGAGGAGAAGGATTTATTACTCGCAGCAGGTAAGGAGAACACCGGGATCTTTCCCAAAGCAGTTTCTCCCCAAACAGCAAAACTGGGGGCGTTTTAAGCTAAGTGTAGATGTATATTCATAAAGGGGCCTGGGCGGTCTACAGAGTCCAAGCTTTAGTTGATTGAAGTCACAAGGGTCAGAAAAGGTCAACATCATCATCCCTTAGGTTCCAGTTGATCTGGTGGTTGAGCCCTTCAGGCTAATGTTTACCGTGGTAACAGAACTGGGAGTCTTGACAACCGATATTACCTTTGCTATTTTTACTTCTCTTGCCTGAAAACAGTTGTTTGTTTCTGCATTCTTTTGTTCCCTTAAGATCATTAGTTTTTTTTTTTTTTTTTTTTTTTTTTTGTGGTACGCGGGCCTCTCACTGTTGTGGCCTCTGCCGCTGCGGAGCACAGGCTGTGGACGCACAGGCTCAGCGGCCATGGCTCACGGGCTCAGGCGCTCTGTGGCATGTGGGATCTTCCCGGACTGGGGCGTGAACCCATGTCCCCTGCATCGGCAGGCGGACTCTCAACCACTGCGCCACCAGGGAAGCCCGATCATTAGTTTTTAACGATCAAGGGCCAGCATTGTGCCCAGGCTTAGATCACAAAATGGCTTAGGCCAAAAAATGGCTTCTTTTATGTCCAGAAAGCCAGGCTTGCTTGGTTTTCTTTCTCCAGGGATCCCCTACCTTACCTGCTTATAGTAACATCCATCACAGTGTCATAGAAAGCACTGGCTTAGGAATTTGATGGGCAAATACCTCACTCAGGGCAGGTGCTCAGCCAAGACATCTTTAGTTGATTTGAGTTGTTCCTAGAGGAATAAGAGATAGGGGTCTGAGCTTTGTCTGCCCTTGGCTTAGAATTCTAAAAAGGAAACAGGGAGCCCCATGGCCTGGGTGGTGATGGTGGCTGGAATCATAAGGGAACCATCTTTGAAAGTATGACTTGAGGGTGGGCTACCACAGGATCAGACACTGCATGGGGACTTCCCTCTAAATGGGAACCATGTGGCCTACCTCCACCATCTTGTTGGGGAGCCCACACCTCAGTGTAACACTGAGGGCCTTGGCCAAGCAATGAGGAGGGGGTTAGTGCCCTGGGACCTCCGTTCCAGGTCCTGGACCTGCCACCCCTAGAATCTGATTGCAGTCTGGCCCTGTGTGCTGTGTGTCTCTCTTCCAGGAGCCACATCCCACCCTCAGGGGCCAGAGGGAGGGGAGGAGGTTTGTCAAAGTTCAACACACTTAGGAATGTTGATCAGGCAAGTCTCCCATTAGGGGAATAAATTTCTGTGTCTTAAAGAAAAGGCTTAAAATGCTATATCTGATTTTGAGGAGGCTCTGAGAAACATTCCTACCTAGCCAAGATACCCAGAATGTAGCTGGACCCAAATGAAATGTGGTCAGTGGGTCACAAGACAGATGACCGACCCATCTTTCTATCCTATGACAATCTCCCAAACCAGAGTCACCATCACAGCCACTGCCCAATTCCCTGCATCTGTGCAAAAGCCTCTACTAAAACCCTCATGCCTGCCAGCACCACCCACCCCAGCCGTCCCCAGAACACCATCCTCGTGTGCCCAAACCACCAAAACCATCTGAGTTAACTCAAAGGCTGCAACGGTGTACTAGGTTACATGTGAGATATTCCAAGGTCCCCACGCTGCAGTGGGGGAGAGAAGGGGGTAAAGCAGAAGTCCAGACGTGTGTGGAAGGACCACCATGGAGCTCTCATGCAGTGGACACTGGTGTGCTCACACAAGGGAAAGTGAGCCATGGGACTGGCCTGGGGGCCACCAGGTCCTTCTGTTAGTAAGTCCACATTACCTAATGGCACCTTGGGACTCTGAGCAATCGGGTGACACTGTTGGAGAAACCCAAAGAAAGGCCCTTAGGACCTTGTCATATTGTGGAAGAGATGGAGTGGACACCCACGTAGTTAACAGAGCCACAGCAAGAACAAGGCAAGGACCACTGTGGGAGAGGGTTGGGGTCTTTGGAGGTAGTGGATAGAGACCGGTGAGGTTGGCTAGAGAAGCATTTCGAGAAGTGTAGGCTCTTAAGCAGCAATTTGAGGAAGAAGGAACATGACATGTTGGAGAGGGGAAGGCAACTTATAAAAAGCGGAAGCCAGCAGTTTTGTGGAAATTGCAGCAGTAACAGTATTTGTACCAGCATGTATATTATCCACAAGCACTTTCATCTCACATTGTCTCAGCTCATCCTCCCAACAGTCCTGTGAGGGGAGCATCCTTGTCATCACATCCAGGTGAGAGAGGCCTTGAAGATAGTTGGAACTTCTAGAGGAGGAGACATGGAGGAAGGGCCTCCAGGCAGAGGGAACTACATGAGCAAAGGCATAGAGATGGGGAAGGACTGACTGTGTGGATGGAGAGATTAGTGCAGGGTTTCCACATGCAGAGTGAAGTCTGAGAACTATTCATCAGCTGATGGACCATTCATCATTTTTGGCCGTTATGAATGATGCTGCTATGAACACTTGTGTACACATTTTGGTGTGAACATATGCTTTCATTTCTCTTGGGTATATACCTAGGAGTGGAACCACTGGATCATGTGCTAATTCTATGATTAACCATTTGAGGAACTGCTAGATTGTTTCCAAAGCAGCTGCACCATTTTACATTTTCTACGGGATTTCTTGCCCTCCAGCTTCTAATTGGATTTGACCAATGGGAGGCACATTACATTACAGACATCAGAGGGTAGAGCAGAGTGAGGATGAGGTATTTATTTTCTGCAGGATTGCCATAACCCAGCTGCATCTCACTACTGAAGGCCAGAGCTCTTGTCAATGATCCACCAAGAGTCACTGGTGGGTCTCCACCAAGGGCTCCAGGCTCCTCTGCTGATGTCTCTGTCCCTTGGCTTTTTAAAATATTGTGGTAAAATATACACAATATAAAGCTCACCATTTTAATCTTTTTTTTTTTTTTTTTTTGGCCACACCGTGCAGCTTGCAGGATCTTAGTTCCCCAACCAGGGATCCAACCTGGGCCCCCTGCAGTGCAAGCAAGGAGTCCTAACCACTGGACCGCCAGGGAATTTCCCACATTTTAATCATTTTTAAGTGTACAGTTGAGTGGCATTAAGTGCGTTCACATTGTTGTGTAGCCATCACCCTCATCCATCTCCAGAGCTTTTGCATCTATCTGAACTGAAGCTCCACACTCGTTAATCGATGCCCCTCTCCTCTCTCAGCCTTGAGTGGGCAGGGCTCCCCTGCGTGGCTACCCTGGAGCACTGCACCGTGCCTTGTGGTTCCACTAACTCCTGCCCACACACCTTTGTAAATCTCTCTTAAACTATCTTCAATTTACTCAACTTGAGTGTCCCATTTATCTCCCGCCACACCTGGTACAACAACTCTCTGAGGCAGTGCCTAAAATTATCATCACCATTGTACAAATGAGAAAACCAAGGCGGGGGAGGCTGAATAACTTTCCCAAGGTCCTCACCTAGTAAGGGGAGAACTAGGATTTCGACTCAGCAATCTGGCTCCAAGACAGTTGAGATAAAAGCAAAGGCTACTGGGCTTCCCTGGTGGCACAGTGGTTGTGAGTCCGCCTGCCGATGCAGGGGATGCGGGTTCGTGTCCCAGTACGGGAAGATCTCACATGCCGCAGAGTGGCTGGGCCCGTGAGCCATGGCCGCTGAGCCTGCGCGTCCGGAGCCTGTGCTCCGCAACGGGAGAGGCCACAACAGTGAGAGGCCTGCGTACCACAAAAAAAAAAAAAAAAAAAAAGACCTGGGTCAAGTCTCAGCTGTGCCCCTGCCAGCTCTGTGACCGGGCGAGGCAGCCTCACTCTCTGTCCCTCAGTGTGCTCATCTGTTAGATGGGGATAGTGACTGCTCTCGCCTCCCTGGGATGTGGGGGAGATTAAGTGAGCCCTACAGCCAAGAGTGCCCAGGACAGCGCCTGGCTCAGTAAATGCCCTTCCCCCCGCTTCCTCCCCTCCAGGCTCCGTCCTCCCTTCCCTTCTTTATCTCCTCCTCCATTTCTTGTGTGGACTCTTAAAGGCAAAATCAGATCGGCAGCTTGGGAGGAGGGCATAGCTGAGCCCACCTTGATGGCACCAGGCTCACGGACCACATGACCCCCAAATGCCCCTCGGTCAGAGCACCAGCCCCGAGCTGATTGGGAAGGCTGCCCAGGGGTCTGCTCTCCCTGCCTGAGTGAGAGCCGGGTGGCCCTGGCCTGGGAGGCTGGGGCGGGCTGCTGACTGTCCCCCAACCTGGGCCCAGGGGTCATCTGCAGCAATGGGCACACGTGGAGGCAGCAGAGACGCTTCTGCCTGGCAACGCTTCGGGAGCTAGGCCTAGGCAAGCTGGCACTGGAGCTGCAGTTGCAGGGAGAGGTGGCAGAGCTGGCCGAGGCCTTCCACCAGGAGCAGAGTAAGGAGCGGCTGGGGCAAGCCCACCCTGATCCCTCTACAACAAACACGCACACTCCTGCAAGGAGGCTGAGCCCTCGGGTGTGTGTGTGTGTGTGTGTGTGTGTGTGTGTGTGTAAAGGGGTGGACCCTTTGCGGGTCCAGTAGGGGATTTGTGCTACATCAGTAAATCAAGAGTTTCTGTAAGGTGGGCAAGTGGGCAGACAGAGGCCCAGGAACGTCCAGTCCATTGAGAAGCCTGAAGCCCTTCTCTACAGGTGGGAAAATGTCCTCCCTCAACATCTCAAGCCTTTTACACCACAGACCCTTTGCACATGCTGTTCCCCCTCTGGAATGTCCTAATCCACTCCCCTTCCCTCCCTGTGAGAAACCACTGCTCCTTTCAGACCTGGCTGACATCACCTGCCTAAGAAGCCCTCCCCAAATCCCAGGTACAGCTGGTCCCTGCATCCTTTGTTCCCAGTTGGGACATACCTGCCCCATGTTCTAGTGTGTTTAAATGGGTCTGTCTCCCACACCTCTCCCTGCAAACCCAGCGCCTGTCACCAAGCCTGGCTCATAGAAGTTGCTCCGTAAGCATTTGCTGAGTGAATGACTGAAGACTGGGAATGAATGAGTGATGCAATGAGTGACCTTATACAGACTGGATGAATGCTCAGGGCAGTGCTCTTTTCGCCTCCTCACCCTGAGCCCTGCCCCTCTGCTCTCAGGTAGACCCTTTGGCCCTCGGGTACACATTGTCACGTCCACGGCCAGAGTCATTGGGGCCCTCGTGTTTGGTCGCCGCTTCCTCTGGAGGATCCCTTCTTCTGGGAACTGATTCAAGCCATCGACTTTGGCCTGGCCTTTGTCAGCACCATTTGGCGCAGGGTAAGCTGGCCCTCGGGGAGGCAGGTGTGCCGACCATTGGACATCTGGGGGCCCAGGGCAGGCAGGGGCCTCAGCCAGGGCATAGCAGGGAGGGTGTCAGGTAGGCAGAAGGAAGGCCATGGGGCCTGATTCTGGGTTCCTCAGGCAGCCTCTGCTCAGCAAAATGACGATTCACAGCGTCAAAGTTCCTTTATTGTGGTTGAGCATGGAAGTGTGGGCAGGAAGTAAGAGACAGGTTAAACCCCCTTAAATACAGCTATCTGGGCCTGCGACATCCTAGCTGAGCCCTGGGTCCAGTCTCTGCTACTACTGCTTTCGTTACTGTCTAGATTACTCTGGGAGTGTGGAGAGTTTCCAGATGACGAGCGGTCCTGGGATGCCCATGTCAGAGGTTCCAGACCACTACGGTGCCCCCAGCACCATTCTGAGCTGCCCTGACTCAGGGTCAGCACCTGAGCAGCCCCTGGGTGGGCCTCTTCCCCCACAGCTGTATGATCTGTTCCCCTGGGCCTTCCGCCGCCTCCCAGGCCCCCACCAGAAGATGTTTAGGTACCAGAAGGCTGTGCGAGGCTATTTTTTCCCGTGAGATCAGCAGACACAAACTTAGGACACCTGAGGCCCCCAAGGACTTCATCAGCTGCTACCAGGCCCAGATCACGAAGGTGGGCCTGAAACAGCTGCAGACGGAGGGAGGGAGGGATGGAGGGGGCTGTCTTCCCAGCTGCATCTCATTTCAAGGCCACGGCCTCAGTTCCTCACCCTGGCCTCAGTTTTTCAGAGCATGCTGAAGCAGCAGCCATTTGGGTTTTTCCCTCCCTATCTTTTCCCAGGCCAGCGCTGGCTCCTGCAGACATGGGTAGGGTGGGAAGCAGGGGACCTGGCTGATGTCAGGGCAGTTCCCCCCTCAAAAGTCAGTGCAGTCCTGGGACTCAGGCCCTTCTGACCCCAGAGGAGTTCTGGTCCCACAAGTTTGGGGACAGGCCAGGCCTCAGTCAGGGAGATGCCAGGGCTCTGTGAGAGGAGAGCTTCAGACTCGGAGCTGCTCTCCCCACCGCTCATCCCCCACCCACCAGGCCACGGACGACCCTGTCTCCACATTCAATGAAGAAAACCTGATCCAGGTAGTGGTCGACCTGTTTCTGGGAGGCACCAACACCACGGCCACTACCCTGTGCTGGGCACTCATCTACATGGTCCAGCATGGAGCCATCCAGGGTAAGGGGGCCATGGTTACACCCTGCTGACTGCCCCATGCCCATTACCCCTGCTGTGGGCTTCTGGGCTGAAGGAACCTGTCCCCATCACTGTCTTTGGTCTGCGGCCCCAGGGGTGGGTCCTGCTCTCACTGCTGTGGTGTAGGAGGTGTTCATGGCTTTGAATCAGATGGAGGGGCTGGGGGGTGGGGACTTCTAGTCCCACCCTGCTACTTACTGAGTGATCCAGGGTAAGTAATTCAACCACTTAGGAACAGTGTGAAATGAGGCAACATTATTTCACCCATTCAGTAATGATCCAGCACCTACTAAGTGCCAGGCCCTGTGTCAATGTCCACTCAAGATCACAAAGGAAAAAAAGGTGGCTAGAGTTCTCTCAGGGACAAACTGGCCATGACCTCAGTTCAAATCCTGGTTCCACTAGTTTTGTGACCTTCAGAAAAGTACCTGTCCTGTCACAGCCTGTTTTCTTGTCTGTAAAGTGGAGACAACTGTTCCTCCCCCATAGGACTCTTTGTATATAGAACACTTGGCACACAGTGGGTGCTCAAATCTGGGTCCTAGCCCTTCCCTCAAGTCCCCCTTGGAGGAGCAAATCCTGAAAATTCTTGTTCACAGGCTCTGGCTCAGAGAGGGACTGCCACTGTTGGGACCAGGGGTGGCTGAGTGGGGTAGGGCAACCTAGGGGTGGTGAACCTTGGCGACTGTCTCTGGGTGGGGATGAGGACGGTGGGGCGTGGTGGGGAGGTCGGGCTGTAGCCCTTCCCGGGACCCACGCGGAGCCGCCTGAAGAGAGGGTGCAGCGGGAGCTGGATGCGGTGCTGGGCACCTCCCGGGCCATCCACTACTAGGACCGCGAGCTACTGCCCTACACCCACGCCGTCCATGAGGTGCAGCGCCTCAGCAGTGTTGAGACCGCAGGTGACTTGCGCCAGTGCGTGACCTCCACCCGTGTGCACGGCCACCCCGTGCCCAAGGTAGGTGGCCCCAGTGTGACCTCATGCCTGATCCAGTGCCTGCAGAAAGCACCCTTCACTGGGCTGCCTGCCCAGCTCAGCCACCTGCTACAGCTTCTGCCTGTCTGCCAACTCTCAGTCAATCATCCGTCCATCCATCCATTCATCTCTATCTATGGCATTCCAGATGGAGAGTTATGATTGTGAAAGAATACGCTCAATTAGGGATATTTTTAAATGTTCTGTATTGTTCAGAAGTAACCCCTGCAGACATTTTAATGCACCACTTTCCAATCTTTTTTGTCCACATATATTTTACATAGCTGTGATTATGCTGAATATATAACTCTGAATCCTTCATTTCACTTAACATATCATTCTGATTCTTCTACGTTACTGGTTCCCAAACTTCTAGGTACACCAGAATCACATGCAGGGCTTGCTAAAATGTACATTGCTGGGAGCCATTCCCAGAGTATTGGGGGTGAGGCCTGAGAATCTGCCTTTCTAACAGGTTCCCAAGTGGTGTGGATGCTTTGGGTCCCGGGACCACATTTTGAAAACCACAGTTCCACGTCACTCTAAATGGCTGCATGATGTTCCACCAAATGTATGTTTTGTAATTCTTAACACTTATTGGTCAACATTTAGCCTATTTGCAATTTATGTGCCTTAGGCTTGGTCTGCATTTTGTGTTATATCCTTAGAACTGATTTCTAGTAGAAATGCCTGTCTCATTTCTTTCATTTTATAACTTGGTTAAGAGAACAAGTACTGAATAAGGAGAGATAGAGGAATAAAGTTAAATCAAACTGTTTAGGTCAAGAACAGCCACTGTATATGTACATAAAACTTTAGTCTGAGCTTCCCTGGATCAAGTCAAAAAAGGAAATCCCAATTAAGTATGACTCTCATTATGTCATAAAAGGAAGCATGCCTGTATCAGGAAAACTTTGGCTTATCACCCTTCAAGAAGTTATTATGAAGATCATCAATCATAATACCTTTTTGAGGGCCAGTGGACAATGTATTGGGTGGTGCCTTCAGTAGGAGTTTAAAGATACAGAAATATTCTTTCATATGGTAGCTTCTTCTTATCTTCAACCCATTTTAAATCATGAAAGTTTAACATGAATACATTTCTGCATGGAGTTAAAAAATAGAGTTCAGGTTTGTAGCTCTCTGGTGATTCAGCTTGAAACAGGTTTCTGTGCAGGTTTCTGACATGAACTGGATCATAACATAATAATTCCTGCTCTTTGCCAAGCCTTACTGTGTGCTAAGGGCTTTGAGTCCACTATAGCATCCAGTCCTCACAATGACTGACTGCCATGCAGATCCTAGATAAAAGATATTTATTGAATTAGCTGTCTATCTCTCTTGCTCTGTAATAAATTACCCCCAAACTTAGCAACTTACAAAACAGCACTTCTGTGGGCTAGGGACCTGGGTTTCTGTGGGTCAGGGATCTAGGTGCAGCTTAGCTGGATGCCTCTGCTTCAAGGTCTCTCATGATGTTATGATGAAGTTGTTGGCTGGGGCTGCAGTCTTAACTGAAGGCTCCATGGGGAGGTGCCACTGTAAGAGCACTTGCATTGCTATCTTCAGGATTCAGTTTCTTCTGGGCTGTTGGCCGGAGGCCACCCTCACTTCCTTAACATTGGGCCTCTACATAGGGCAGCTCAAAACATAGTGGCTGACCTCCATTAGAGAGAGCAAGTGAGAAGACAGAGGCTACAGTCTTTTTGTACCCTAGTCTCAGATGCGGTACCCATCACTTTTGCCATATATTCCATTTGCTAGAAGTGACTCACTAGAGCCAGCTCACCCTCAAGGGGAGATGGTTTGTTTTTTTTTTTTTTTTTTTTTTGCGGTACGCGGGCCTCTCACTGTTGTGGCCTCTTCCCGTTGCATGGCTCACGGGCCCAGCCGCTCCGCGGCATATGGGATCCTCCCAGACCGGGGCACGAACCCGTATCCCCTGCATCGGCAGGCGGACTCTCAACCACTGCGCCACCAGGGAGGCCCAGGGGGGGAGATGGTTTTACAGGGAGTGAACGCCAGGCATCAAGAATCATTTTGGGAGTGCGGTGTCATTTTAAAGGAAATGTAGCACAAGTGTGTAGGTGGCAAGGTTGCCATTTTAATGAAGATGAAACAGAGTCACTCGTCTTGGTGCCCTATGCACGGAGGTCCGCTGTGTAAGACTTTCCTCAGAAAGGGACTTTGGCTCAGCACTGATGCTCCAGCCTGTGCCTGGTGGAAACCTCAGTGGTACAGGGTGGTCCACCATGAAAACAATGGGGATAGAAGGTATGGGGGCCCAATTTTTTCCATCATGAGAATCTTTGTTCCACTCTTACAACCATGGTTCAGGGCAGACTTGACAGCAAGGGCCCTGCCAGGATGTGATGATTAAATTCTTATTAATTTCATCAGACTAGAGATTCCTGTCTCCATGCATTTTTTTCTTCATAATAACCCTGTCTTTTAGATGCTAGTGCTACTGTTATTCTTTTTTCTTTTTTTTAACAGACAGCTTAAGAGAGCTCAAGTAACTGCCCCAAACACACAGTAAGGTACTTAACTGAGTTTCAAATTCATGTCCCTCTGATTCCAAAGTTTTTGCTCTACCATACTCCCTGCCGTTCATATTGCTCCAAAAATGCCTCCTTAGGAAGGTAAATGAATCAGCATGTTGGAAGGAGGTGTTTTGCATTGTCTATTGGTCTGCCAGATTGGCAAATACTGAACAGTCCTTGGCAGTATTTGGCCATCAAGTTCAGTGGTTAGACAAATGTCTCCTTAATTGTGAGGATAGGACCATGTCATCAACTCATTTTGCTGTTATCCTGGTAGGAGCCCCCAAGCCCTGGTTGTCCAAGAGTTGTTCCAAATTAGGTCAAGTTTACAAGGAGGGAACTAAGGTTCAGCTCTGTTTTATGTCATTTGGGATTAGAAATTTCCTTATTAATAGCCCATTCCTGCCAATTTGATTCTAGGAGGTGTTCTGTGATAAGAGCTCCAGGGAACCATTAACAGCCTAGAATCAATACTGAGCTTTTCCAACTTGGGCGAGAGATGTCTCCTGAAAGTAGAATCAAAGCTTGACAGTAGATCAATAAATGTTACAGATATTCCTAAATGGTTCTTAACCAT
This sequence comes from Mesoplodon densirostris, assembly GCF_025265405.1. Classification (NCBI taxonomy): domain Eukaryota; kingdom Metazoa; phylum Chordata; class Mammalia; order Artiodactyla; family Ziphiidae; genus Mesoplodon; species Mesoplodon densirostris. Next base: position 106,246,044 of record NC_082665.1, on the reverse strand, counting down.
TCCATTAGTCGAGTGACAGCGACAACAGCAATGGTCCCTAATACAGAGGTGGCACTTCAAGCCTGTCTCTCTTCACACATTCTATTTGATTGTAAGCTCCAAGCTGCCATTTACTGGGAAGAAGTTGGGATAGAATCCCCAGGAGGTATCCAGCAGGCAGATGGCTCTATAATTTGGAGGAGAGGGAGGGTTGCCCTTGTTGTGTGCTGGGTGGGCTGAGCCTGTCCCACGGTCTGAGCCTGTCCCACGAATTAATATAAGTTAATCACTTTGCAAGGAGTCCAGAACATTACCCAGAACAGGATATAAATAATTCTGGAGGGAAAAGAGCATCTTGCCAGGAGCCTCTACATCTGAAGGTGATTATTAAGAACTGTTGTAATGCAGAGGTTACTTCATCCCTGGTAGTGAAAATGGAGGGAAATTCCCGGGACTATAACTAGGAAACAAATAGCTCACTCAGGCAGCAGCAAGAACATGTGCTTCCCAATCCCTCTGATTAAAGCCACGGAGTAAAGAGGTCTGGGTGCCTGTCAGTCTGGATGGCTAAGGTCAGGCACCTCCCTTAAGGCTTCAGTGGAGCAACTAAAAAAAAAAAAAGAAGAAGAAGAAAAAATAAAAGTGCCTTCTGAAAGTATTTACATTGTCTGAACTTCTGCATTCTTCACTGACTTCTCTTTGGTGTGCAGGCTTCAAAGTGCTGAGTTTTTAATTTTTAATTTCAAGATGCCTTTGTCAAAACTGAGAATCCTGTAGCCAGTTCTCTAGTCCCCACAGGGGTGACCAGTTTAATTCTCTGGTGTTGGTTAATGAGCCACAGGATATGAGGCCTTCCTCAGAACACCTGGAGCTGCACCTCCCAGGTCCCGGGTCCATAGCCAACCCCATCCTGGTTCCACTTTGGCTTCCTGGTCAGCCCAGGGCCCACGTGATAAGGAGCTGAAGTCACCAACAGGAGCCTTCGGCTCCTTTCTGCTCCCATCTGTTCAGTCTGATTCTCTTTCCAGTTATTCACTTCTTTGAGGTAGAGTGAGGGCTCGGGTTAGCTTAGGGTTAGAGGTCACGCTCTCCTCTCCCTAGTCCTAAGGATTGAAGTTTTCTGTCTCTTCTTCTCTCTGCCTTGTTACTCAGTCTTTCTTTCACTTTGTCTGCCATTCCATTTCTCCTCTCTCTCTCTCTCTCACACACACACACTTACACACACACACACACACACACACACACACACCCCGCCAGTATTCATTGCCCTGTGCAGAACTTGGCCCCCTCCATTCATGCCCAGTAGCCACTGGCCCTCTTCCTAGGAGGCAGAAGCTGAGTCTCTAGCCTGGGCCAGGAGTCTTTAGGATGGAGGTGGGTGCCCCTTAGCCAGGAGAGCATAATGCCCAACAACTTCACTGATGTGAAGGCCTGTATGCTGAATCTCTTTGAGGCCCCCTGGTCCCAGGCAACTCTCCTCTGCACACCAAGTGTTCTCTGAGCTCATATCAGCCCAGCATCAGGGCTGGGTGCTGGGCCAGCTGAGCTCCCTGAGCCATACCAGCTCCTCTCTGCAGGGCACCATCATCTTGCCCAACCTGGCCTCTTTGCTCTGTGGCCCTGAGTGTTGGGAGACCCCCCAACAATTCAACCCTGGCCACTTCCTGGACAAGGATGGAAACTTCCTGGTCAATGAGGTCTTCCTGCCATTCTCTGTAGGTACTGGACACAGCACTGTGTCATGGGTGGTGGGTGTGACGGGACAGGCACAGGGACAGCTGCCACCCTCTGACCTTTCCTTCTACTTCCAGGGCATCGGTGCGTCTAGGGGACCAGTTGGCTCGGATGGAGCTCTTCCTGATGTTTGCCACCCTCCTTAGGACCTTTTGGTTCCAACTGCCAGAGGGGAGCCCAGGGCTCAGGCTGGAGTACATCTCTGGGGGCACTTGGCAGCCCCGGCCCCAGAAGATCTGTGCCGTGCCCCGTCTGAACTGCCCCAACCCAGGTCCTGGAGAGGAGGGCGTGTAGCCAATGGCAGGGGGCGGGGGCGGTCTGGAGACTTGTCCCCCACAAAGACCTTCCTTAGTCTCTTTCGGCTCCTGAAAAGTTGAAGAAGAACAGAGGTTCACCAACTCAGCTGCCTGTGGTTCCCCCTAACACAGGTTCTGTTAAGTGACATTGGAGAGTAGACGTATTAAGGACTCTACAAAGGTGGCTCAGTTTTGGTAGCTCAGTTCTTAGGATTTTACAAGGTTAGTTAAGAGGTTTGGCCTTGAATCACTTCACAAGATTAATCTGGGGAGTCAAGCCTCACAAGGTGGCAGCTAAACAGGCTCAGAGGGAGAGGCATTTGAGAAAAACTATAAATACAGTAATGCATCCAAATACTATCCATGCTGGCCCCCGATAGTCCAAAAACTGGGAAGCTTATTTTCTGTCCTCTCCTGTCCTCTACTGACTGGATGCGAGAAGTGCAGGTCCCTGCCAACACAAGACAGGAAAAGATCTTCCCGAGTCTCTGTAACAGGCAAAGCCAGCAAATTAGGATGCCCCAAGGTTTGAAAAACCGTGTCTCCAGACACCTCTTGCTTATTAAAAAAGAATAACTTGTATTAAGGAAATTCAAATTAAAATGAAAATGAGATACCACTACACACCTATTTGAATTGCTGAAAACAAAGCCCTGAGCCCAAGTACTGGAATTCTCACACAGTGCTGATGGGAATGTAAAATGGTACAACCACACTGGAAAACAGTTTGGGAATTCCTGGTACAATTAACATTATACCATACAACCCAGCTGTCTCACTCCTGGTATTTAACTAAAAAAGATGAAACTATATGTTCACAACAAAGCATACTATCTGATTCCATTTCTGTGATATTCGAAAAGACAAAACTATAGGACATAAAACATAACTGGTGGCAAGGTCTAGGAGTAGGGTTATGGGTTGACTATAAAGGGACACAAGGGAACTTTCTGGGATGATGGAAATGTTCTGTATCTTGATTGTGGTGATGGTTATACAACTGTATGTGTTTGTCAAAAGTCATTGAACTGTTACTTAAAAAGGTGAATGGTATTGTGTATAAATCATATCTCAGTAAATCTGACTTCTAAGAAAGAAATGTCTTACCTTTCTCCTTTGAGTTATTTAAAAGATGTACCTATGAATTGTAAACAAATAGAACAAAGCACAGATGTAGAAAACAAACTTATGCTTACCAGGGGATAAGGGCAGGGGAAGGGATAAATTGGGAGATTGGGATTGACATATACACACTACTATATATAAAATAGATAACTAATAAGAACCTGCTGTATAGCACAGGGAGCTCTACTCAGTACTTTGTAATGGCCTGTATGGGAAAAGAATCTAAAAAAAAAAGATATATGTATATGTATAACTGATTCACTTTGCTAACACCTGAAACTAACACAACATTGTAAATCAACTATACTCCAATAAAAATTAAAACAAACAAACAAAGGGTGTCACTCATCATCCCCTTATACAAAGGGTTAAGTCGCAACCCACTTACCAGTGGTAGTGTAGTCACCCATGACAATGCATTCTGAGGGGAATTCAGGATGGAAAAAACAGGACTAAACGTTCTGTATTTTGGGTATAAAGGCACCCAGATAGTTAAGATGCTTACCTCAGGAAGAATTTCAATGACCCCCAGATTCTTGCATTTTCCTGTGCATAGATAGATAAGCACTAAAATCATTAACTTTGTGATTAGCAGTAACCTTTTTTATGCTTAACTACATGTATTTTCCACCAAAAAATTCATATACATACTGGCCCCTCCCCTACCTCTTTGGAGCAGTTCCTCAGGGCTCTCTGAGAGGCTGTCTCCCGAGCTACATTCCTCAGTACAGTCCCTGAATAAAACTGAAACTCACTGCTCTTGCTCTTAAATTGTGTGTTTTTTCAGTAGACAGAATGAATCAACATTTCTAATTAGTAGGATATCAGTCATCACTGTGATGAAATAAAATTCATATTTTATGGCAAGACAAGAACAAATTTAAACAAAAGTTTTCTTTTCCGGTTTGGTCCTCCACCCTCCCCTTTAGTATGTGTCGTGCATCTGCGTTAACCAGACCTCCTTGGGAGACAACCTTCCTTCTTAATCTCGTAAGGGGCCATGATGACACATGACCCACTATTCGCTTTATACGTGCAGATCTGGATTGTGTAAATTGTCAATAATACGTCATTTGATGTATATTTGTCTCAAAAACGTACATAACTGTGCTTTGACCTCTAATGGGTGGAACAGTCCTCAGAGCTTTCTGAAAGACTGTCTCCCAGGTTAGAATCCTCAGGTTGGTTCCAATAAAATTTTCCATTTCTTTCTTAGATCGACTATTAATTTTTTCATCCACAACTGCTACACTGAGCTGGGAGAATTCCAGCCAGAAATGGGGAAACTTGTATTAATTAGCCTCTGGCCTTTTTGCAAGCAAATGTACAGTTCTTCTAGGCTTTTTTTTTTTCTTCTTTTTTAAAATTGAAGTATCATTGACATACAATGTTTCAGGTGTACAGCAAAATGATTCAGTTATATATGTGTGTGTGTATATATATTCTTTTTTAGATTCTTTTGTGAAAAAAGGTTACCACATTATAGGTAATGGAGCATTTAATTATAGGTAATGGAGCATTTAATCCATTCACGTTTAAGGTAATTATCGATATGTATGTTCCTTTCACCATTTTCTTAATTGTTATGGGTTTTTTGTTGGTTTTTTTTGTTTTTGTTTTTTTTGTTTTTTTGAGGTATGCGGGCCTCTCACTGTTGTGGCCTCTCTCATTGTGGAGCACAGGCTCCGGACGTGCTGGCTCAGTGGCCATGGCTCTGGACTGGGGCACGAACCCGTGTCCCCTGCATCGGCAGGCAGACTCTCAACCACTGCGCCACCAGGGAAGCCCTATGGGTTTGTTTTTGTAGTTCCTTTTCTTCTCTTGTGTTTCCCACTTAGAGACTTTCCTTTAGCACTTTTTGTAGAGCTGGTTTGGTGGTGGTGAGTTCTCTTAGCTTTTGCTTGTCTGTAAGGGTTTTGATTTCTCCATCGAATCTGAAGGAGCTGCTTGCCGGGAAGAGTAATATTGGTTGTAGGTTCTTCCCTTTCATCACTTGAAATATATCATGCCACTCCCTACTGGCTTGTAGAGTGTCTGCTGAGAAATCAGCTGTTAACCTTATGGGAGTTCCCTTGTATGTTATTTGTCATAACAAATTGTTGCTTTCTATAATTTTTCTTTGTTTTTAATTTTTGTCAGTTTGATTACTATGTGTCTTGGCGTGTTTCTCCTTGGGTTTATCCTGCCTGGGACTTTCTGTGCTTCCTGGACTTGGGTGGCTATTTCCTTTCCCATGTTAGGGAAGTTTTCAACTATAATCTCTTCAAATATTTTCTCGGGTCCTTTCTCTCTCTCTTCTCCTTCTGGGACCCCTATAATGCGAATGTTGTTGCATTTAATGTTGTCCCAGACGTCTGTTAGGCTGTCTTCATTTCTTTTCATTCTTTTTTCTTTATTCTGTTCCATGGCAGTGAATTTCACCATTCTGTCTTCCAGGTCACTAATCCATTCTGCCTCAGTTATTCTGCTACTGAGTCTTTCTAGTGTATTTTTCATTTCAGTTATTGTATTGTTCATCTCTGTTTGTTTGTTCTTTACTTCTTCTAGGTGTTTGTTCTTTAATTCTTCTAGGTCTTTGTTAAACATTTCTTGCATCTTCTCAATCTTTGCCTCCATTCTTTTTCTGATGTCCTGTATCATCTTCACTATCATTATTCTGAATTCTCTTTCTGGAAGGTTGCCTATCTCCACTTCATTAAGTTGTTTTTCTGGGGTTTTATCTTGTTCCTTCATCTGGCACATAGCCCTTTGCCTTTTCCTCTTGTCAATCTTTCTGTGAATGTGGTTTTTGTTCCACAAGCTGCAGGATTGTAGTTCTTGCTTCTGCTGTCTTGCTACATGTTGAGTCTCAACAATGTGCACCTGGCCACCCGACACATACAAAGTCATTTAATCATCAAAATGACAAGGTAGAAGTTATCTGAATTCATAGAAATGAGTCAAAGTGTCAGATTATCAATAGCCTCAGTTTTCTCACCTGCAAAGTGGAGATAATAATGCTAACTCATTTGGTTGATATTAAGATTAAATTAAATATGACAATGCATGTAAAATACCCATCACAGTACCTGGTACATACTAAGTGCACAATAATGGCAAATAATAATAAATACTCCTGTGCCTGGATTATAGTCAGCACACCTCCATAGATCCTTTCCACTCATCCTGACTCCTGGCTGTCCCCTGAGGACCCTGCTTCTGCCGCAGACTTTGAGTTGAGGCTGCTTGTTCTTCCTCTGTCAGTTCAGGTTCTCACCAGAAATAGCAGCCTCACTCAAAGCAATGAAGAGAGCTTAATAACAGAACACAGAGGCCAACCCATGTGGATCAAGGAGGAAGAGAGTGGATGGAGTAAGTGCCTTTCTCCTCCCATGCTCCAATCTCCTGTTGGTGCCTGCAATAGGCTGAGTCCAGCTGAAAGCCAGAGGGCAGGGGAGCCCATTGATCTTGTCCATAAAGGTTAGTCTTGAGGGGCCTGGAGCAGGATACAAGAGTGATCTGGAGGGGCAAGAAGAGAACATCCAGCACATCCCCACCTCAGAATCCTTGGATTCTGGAGGTGGACCACATCCTCCTCATGCCCTAATGATTCTTTCAGATCACTTGTCCACAGATCACCAGGAGCTTGTACTTATCCTCTGTTGACACTCTGTCCTCTATTTCTAGCCATTCTTCAGCACTATTAATCTTCTGGTCACTGCTTCTCTTTCACTGAAGTCTCAGGATTCCTCTCCAAGTCCTGCTGTCATCCTGGTGACACCAAGTTAATGTAAGTAGCCCAGTCAACATCCAGGACTCTGTTTCTAGGCTTCATCTTTAGTAACTTCCAGCTTCCTTCCTCTTCAGCCATCAACCGTATGAGCATACCCAAATTCTTGTTAGCAGCTAGAGAAGCTCCCCCTAGGAAATGACAAATTCACATATCAAGAACTGTGAGGGCTCTGAAAATGTTAGCCTGACACAGTTTTATGGATGTTGGTAGAAAACACAGAATCTTGGGTCAAAGATGAAGTACAACTTATTAGAGCAATAACATTAGCCAGAATATCAACATTTTTGTGTTGATTCCCTGGGTTCCAATTCCCATGGGATAATGCAGTGAAGGCTAAATGACACCTGCACACTGAGTGGGTTGCATTATAGGAGAGGAATGCTGAGTTTAGGGAACTGGAAACTTCTATAATGGGCAGTAAGCATGCCCTTGCTCTGTCAAGTGATACTAATCTCTATCTTCCAAGGTGTTATGGACCGAATTGTGACCCCACCCCCTAAAATTTGTATGTTGAGGCTCTAATTCCCAGTGTGATGGTATTTGGAGATGGGGACTTTGGGAGATAATTAGGTGTAGATGAGGTCATGAGGTAGGGCCCCCATGATGGGATTAGTGCCCCTAAAAGAAGAGACACCAGGGAGCTTGCTGACTCTCTCTGCCATGTGAAGGCAAAGCAGTAAGTCAGCCATCTGCAACCAGGAAGAGAACTCTCACCAGAACTTGACCACGCTAGTGCCTTGATCTCAGATTTCCAGGCTCCAGAACTGTGTGAGAGAAATTTCTGTTGTTTAACCCACCCAGACTATTGTATTTTCTTATGGCAGCCCGAGTAGACTAAGATGCAAGTCTATAAGCAAATATGCCCCTTTGCTCTGGAAGAAAATGCCTTTATCTCAAGGTTGTTTGCTTGCTTACCACTTTTGTTCAACTGAGTAAATCTGAAGATCTCAATTAGATCTTTATTTAATGATTCATGAATTGGACAGTATCCCATCTTAGCAGTTAGAAAGGAGCTCTCAGGACCCGTCGAAATGGAAGCTTATTATAGGCAGAAGGGGGAGGAAAAAGAAAGCTTCTAGCAAAAGAGTGGATTGTTTCAGACAAGGTCACCTTCATTTGGGGGAAGCTGTGGGTCTATCAGGCAGATTACCCGACTAGTGCTGACCAGGTAATTCCAGATTGACTGGTTAAAGGACACATTCCTGGGAGAGGCTGAAAATGCAATTAGGTTACGTATTAAGTCTTGTTTTGCTGATGTGGGGCTTAGCACAGGTGACTCCATTTTGGCCTTGTTGTTTCTTTTTTAATGCTATTAAAATGGTAGATACCCCAAGCTCAGTGTTCTTCAGTTGAGATGCAAAACCACTGCATGTTCAACATCCATCTGGCCCATGGCATTGCTACTGTAGGACTTGCAGAACAAGGGGAGCCCCTGCAAGCACGATGCACATGATGCTTGTTGTGCTGTGGGTAATAAAGTCTTTTCTTTCTGACCCAGGAGTCTCCTGTTTTCTGCCAGCATCCAAACTAATTAGCTTGCAAATAGGGTAAAATCAGATCTCATAGTTGACACCTGTGATAGAGCCAAAGTTAATTTATTTTAGTTTCTCAAAGAAGTCATGCCCTGGAGGACATCACAAATACTACTTTCTCTACCTAGAGCATTTCAGCCCTTCTCTTCTCCTGGTAACTACCATCCGTTTCTCTGGGAAGCCTCCTCCCCTGCTTCCCGTTCCTTATCCCTTGACAGCATTATTCCCCCCTCCTCTAAAGCCCCAGAGAGCCTTCTGCCTCTCTGACCATAGCACTTCTTCCGATGTATTGTAATTGCCTGTTTATTTACTTGGTCCCCTCTTCCCCTGTAGAGTAGGATCTCTGTGAGGACAGAGATAGTGTCTTCTAAAATATATCCCAGATCTAGTACATTCCTGGGCATACTGTAGGTGTTTAATAAGTATTTATGGAATGAATGTGGTGTTATTATACTGATATGCATAAAGCAGTATTAAAACACAGATGAAGGTCATCTAAATCAGCGTGAAGGTCTAAGAGCAAAGCCTTAAAGGAAACCAAAATGTCACCCCCAAGTATGACTCTTTGAAATAAAAGTTATTTTGAGCTGAAGGCAATCGAGAAGCAGTAAATGCGGAAAAACCTCCCCCTTTTCTTTCTAAAGGCAGGAAATAAATGTTTCCTTTCATGGAGATGACTCTTATCAGCCCAAAGACTAGAGACCGGTGTAAAAGTAAACTCAAAATGGAGTCGGTGTTGCTAAGAGAGCCCTCTAAAACACAGCTGGGAGATCATTGAGGAAGTGTGATTTATGCACATGTCAGCCTGGTTGGAATCTGACCTTTTGACCACTTATTGTCTTAACACCGGCATCCAGAATATCTATCCAGTGTTCCAGAAACTCAAGATAATTATTTGACTCACCCAAAAATTAACTCATGACAGCCTACCTACTTATTTGACCCTTACCCTAGAATAACTAGTGAGAGCCTGTCCCTTAAGAAAATTGCCCTAAGGGATTGCCTGAGAGTCCAACATAGTTCTTTTTTTTGGCCTTGTGGCTTGTGGGATCTCAGTTCCCTGACCAGGGATTGAACCCGAGCCATGGAAGTAAAAGCCCAGAATCCTAAACGCTAGGCCACCAGGGAACCCTCTAATTCTTTTTTTTTTTTTTTTTTTGAGGGGGGCTGTACGCAGGCCTCTCACCGTTGTGGCCTCTCCCGTTCCGGAGCACAGGCTCCGGGCGCGCAGGCTCAGCGGCCATGGCTCACGGGCCCAGCCGCTCCGCGGCATGTGGGACCTTCCCGGACCAGGGCACGAACCCGTGTCCCCTGCATCGGCAGGCGGACTCTCAACCACTGCGCCACCAGGGAAGCCCCCCGCTAATTCTTGAACAATCTTGTGGCTTTTGCCTTTATAAGCCCCTGATTCCTTCTCTTCCCCGGAACACTCTTTTGGTTTTACCCTAATCTGTGTCTCTGAATTGGAGTTCTTGAGACCCTAAATAAAGGGTCTTTGCTCTTTGCAGCTGCCATATTATTATGAATAGTAATTATTAATATTATTATTGTTCAACAAGAGACACTGGTGTAATCTGCAAACAAGCTTTGTTAACCTAACTCTCATCTTCCTACTTAAGGAAGATAAGGACTACCTAGCCCTAGTTGGACTACTCCTAGTCCAAGCCCCATTGTCTTGTCAATTCTTCACAAATTGTTTCTTTGTAGAAAAGGTATAAAAACTTCCTGCTCTGGTCACTTCTTCTGGTCTTCATTCTCTTGCGAAGACTCCCATGTACATGTAAAAAATCAATAACCTTTGTGTGCTTTTCTCCTGTTAATGTCTTTGTCACTACCTTTCAGACCTGGCCAGGGACCCTAAGAGGTTGAAGGAAAACTTTTTCCTACAGCTTCCTAGAGGAGGTGACGATTCAAGTTGGTCTGGAGGACAAATTGGTTAGTAGGCAGAGCAGGGAAGGTGTTTCAGGCAGTGAGGATGGTATATAAACTCGGGAGAAGTAGGGACTGGAAAAGTAGTGCCTTTCAGAAACTGCGGGGGCTTCCCTGGTGGCGCGGTGGTTGGGGGTCCGCCTGCCGATGCAGGGGACACGCGTTTGTGCCCCCGTCCGGGAAGATCCCACATGCCGCGGAGCGGCTGGGCCCGTGGGCTATGGCCGCTGAGCCTGCGCGTCCGGGGCCTGTGCTCTGCAGCGGGAGAGACCGCAGCGGTGAGAGGCCCGCGTACCGCAACAAAGAAAAAGAAAGAAAAAGAAACTGCGGATGTTTCAGTATGACTGCAGCTAGGGTCAGAGGGAGGGATGGAGTGGCAGGAAATAAAGCTGATGGGTAGGCAAGGGCTGATCATGAAGTTTGAATTTTATCTAGAATCTAGATTTTCATGTCACGCTTGGACTTTTTGTTAAAGGCACATCCTCTTCAGTGTATCATAACGTGAAATGGTGGGCAGAGAAAAGAGTAGTAATTTAAGAAAACTTGGGTTGCAATATTGGTTCCTCCACTCACTTCTCTCTGGGCCTCAGAACCACGGTAAAAAAAAAAAAAAAAAAAAAGCAGTAATAACATCTATCTTAAGCGTTTTGCGAGGATTAAATGCAGTAACTTAGGTAAAGGTACATGGCATCATTCAATAAATTCGTTTTTCCCCCTCTTTTTCCTGTGGGTCAGTAGGGTGGAGGCCTGGCCGCTTTCGCACGCCCCTCCCAAGTCCAGGCCGGACTGCTGCCGGCCGGACTGCTGCCGGCCGGACTGCTGCCGGCCGGACTGCTGCCGGCCGGCGGGTCCCTCTCCCTCAGGTTGGTCCGGCCTGGGATCGGCCGCACGGGGTCGCGCTAGGCTGCCCCTCGGCACTCTATGGTTCTTCCTTTCGCCCCGGAAGTGGTTCCGGGCACGGTTTGGTAAGGTCGGGCCATGGTGGGGCAGAGGTTGGGAAGATGGCGTGGCGAGGCTTGTCGCAGAGAGGTTGGGGCTGTGGTCCGGCGTGGGCTCCACCGGCGGGCGGCCGCAGCTGCGAGGAGCTCACTGCGGCCCTGGCTCAGCCGCGGCTGCTCGGGCGCAGGTAATGGTCGCTTCTCGGGGCTTCTCGCCTCTCATGCCCTCGGCTCCGACAGCGCATCCTCAGGGGCGGAGGCCGTGCGGCTCTCTTATGCTGCCCCCGGCTCACCCTCTCTCTTCACCAGCCCCTCCTCTCTCCCTTCCCCTTTACCCCTCGCCTCCGTCCAGTCCTCGCTTCTCGCCGCGCCACCCTGCCCAGCCCCTGCCCAACTCTCCGTGAGCCCGCGGTAGCTCCTTTCCCATCCGGAGGGACGTGTCGGGAAGGAGAGGTAATCTGTGAGGGCTTGCGCGCCACGCCTCATAATCCCGCGAGCAAGTAAAGAGTTAACAGCTGGTAGAATGGCAGGGCTGAGATTTGATTCTGTCAGTCTTTGTAAAACCTTTGTTTTACTACAAATTACGTTCTTTATCGTTTAGAGAACTCTGTAAGGGAAGACGGAGTCAGAGGAGGGCATCACTTTGCCTCTTGTAGAGTTGTAGGAGAGGCTTTTCTGTTAAAGAAATTGGGAAGTGGAGTATTTGGTTTCTAGATGACTTGGAAAGAAAAGTCAATTTTTCTCGAGTAGAAGCTGTATGAAGAGTACGGTCTATCAGTATTTGCTGCTTTTTTTTTTTTTTTTTTTGCATTACGCGGGCCTCTCACTGTTGTGGCCTCTCCCGTTGCGGAGCACAGGCTGCGGACGCGCAGGCTCAGCAGCCATGGCTCACGGGCCCAGCCGCTCCGCGGCATGTGGGATCTTCCCGGACCGGGGCACGAACCCGTGTCCCCTGCATCGGCAGGCGGACTCTCAACCACTGCGCCACCAGGGAAGCCCTTGCTGCTTTTGTATTAGAGTAATTCAACTCTAAATTGGGAGAAGAGAGAAATCCCTGAACTAAGATTCTGATGTGTATTTGGCTCTGAAATTTCTTCCTGTTCTTTAACAGAATTTCAGCTCTGCCAGTTTCTGACTTGGCTAGATGTGTGCCTGGAATCCACCTGACTGATGGTAGCAAGGAACATGAAGTGTTTATCAACATGGGGATTAGCCAGTGGTAAATAATTGAGGCTCCAATATGGTGGAGCCATCCTTAATTTTAAAATCACCTGGAGTGTTTGTAGACTGTATTTCCCAGGCCCTATCCCAGTCCTTCCTGTCATCTTGCCCGGTGCTGGGGGGCGGGGGGGGGTGCGGGGAGTGAAAGAACCTGCAGTTCTAAACAAGCACTGCATGTGTGTAGGATTAGAGATTTGTGGAAAACTGACTTATATTGTACCTTAACTTCATGATACACTGAAACATGGAGCCTCAAGCACTAATCTTAAACTCCTGAGGAGATGGAGAATGAGGTCAGGTGGAGGTGGTGGTTGATTTCAGTGGTCCTGATTCCATTTCCACTTTACTTCAAATCCCAGTCGAAATTGCATGGTTTGCGGGGGAGGAAAAGTGAATACAGTTAGTAGGAAGCAACAGGTGTTAAATATTCAAGATATGTGTTAGGAAGGGAAAGGAAAACTAACAACTTGGTTAATGAGGTCATTTGAAAAAAAATCATGTGATGTTGACGATTAGTATCACAATTTTTTTGTCATTTATATGCAAAGTTTGAAATTGACATTTTTTGTGGTGACAGAAATGTGCATTACAAGAGATTGTAGGTAAACCTGAAATATAATAGAATATATGTCTACTTGCCTCTAGAAAGCAGCATGAGTTTCCTTGTATATAACTTTATTAGGTCTGCTTTCACTTCTAGTGGTTCTAAAATTGGTATGTGGAGGAATGAAGTCATGGATACGGTTAAAAAGCAGAGGTCTGGGCTCAGTCCTTGTGATTTTGATGTAATGGGCCTGAAGTGTAGCTGAGAATTTGCAGTTTTTCTTCTTACAAGAACTACAGGTGGTGATATTCCTCAAAATTTCTGCAAACAATAGCAGGCCCAAGGCAGCCCACCAGCCAAGAATGGTTTCTTTGTCTTTAAAGGGTTGCAAAATGAAACACTATGCCGCAGAGTTTTAAATTGTTCTTCACAAAGACTAAAATGTTTATTGTCTGGCTCTTTACAGAAAAAAGAGACTATTTCACTTAGGGTTTTCAGAAACTTTACCATGATCAAACTGTTGGCAGCACTGCTGAAAAATGGTTTAGGTCTGAAAGAAGCCTGCATAATTTGTCAGTTGTATAGAACTAGCTAAGAGAAGAAAATAGTTGATTGTAGCACTTACACGGAGCTTAAATCTTTTAGATTGGGATAACAATCTTAAGATATATTTAGGTTAAATACCTGACAAATTAGTAAATCAGGTATATTCAATTATTTTCCCTGTTTAATTCACCATGTATTAACTCAAGATGAGTTTTAAGAAAATAATTGTGGCATGCAAGAGTTTATGCCCCTTCCCCTAAATACAACTATTTTCTTTTAAGTGGGATGAGTCTGTTGTGTGTGTGTGTGCTTGGACACGTCTTGTCTCCATTTGCACATTAGGCCCTTCTACTCAGTTTATTCACACAAATCTATAGTAACATAGACATTAGTGCTGACTTGTATGATATCTAAGTGGCATTGTCTTTATCCTCACACTGTTGAAAACAGTTCACTAGACTGTGTTGTCTCACTCACCACTAAGGCAACAGCTATATAGACATGACTTTTCTATTTAAAAGTTATGGGATGATATTAAAAAATGGAACCATAACAATTGTGCGGTTAGTGGTAACTCAAGCATTCGTAAGATCTTCCGCCTTTGAGCACGTTACATTGCTTTCACAAATCACTAGTTATTGGCAGAAGGACCAAAGCACAGAGCAAAAAGGCAGGCCTGTCCTCATGAGTTGGTATATACCTCTTGTGACTCTTTCCTCCCATCCCACCCCCATGCATTTTATTGTGTTGCTTCCTTTGTTTTCCAGACTTATTTCAGGTCATTTATTTTTCCATACTACCTACCCATATGAATGGTTAGAGCTTAAGAACCTAGGCCTTTAAATATGATATCAAACATTTGCAATTGGAGACATTCATCACGCTTTTCCTGGTTGGTTTTACTTTTAAGAAATGTAAAACAAAAGCTCTCTAAGGACAGAGAACGTACGTTGTCATATAATGTGTGATGAAGTACTTATTACATCTAAAAGCATCCTTGTACCAACAGAAAACCCAGCTCTAACTGACCTTAATAATTAGGGGAATTTATTGGTTTATACTGTTAAAAAGTCCAGAGGTGAGCCTGGCTTCTGGTGAGACAAGATCCAGTGTTTCAGATCGTCACCAGGACTCCATTTTCCTCCATGGCTTGGCTCTGCTTCTTAAACGTTGGCTTTATGCTCTCAGTATGCTATCTCCTTGTTGTAAGATGGCTGTCAGCAGCTCTTGGGGCAGTATACTTTTAGGTTCAAGTCCAGAAGAAAAGATTCTCTTCCCCAGTATTACAGACAAAATCTTGAAATTTGAATTTCACTGGACTGGATTGGCCTAACTTGGGATACATGTTCATCTTTGAATTCCTTAAAGTTGCCAGGGATGTGGGACGTGTAGGTTGGCTTAAGCCAGTCAGGAGCTTGGTGTGCCTCCCCAAACCAAGTGGCTGGAAATTCCAGGGTACCCTTAGGTGTGGATGCTAGGATTGAGCCAAAAAAGCTCACTGTCAGTCCTAGTGAAACTTATGTATTGGAATACTTTGGTTACAAATCCTAATTTTAAAATTCTAGTCAGATAGGATTAACCTGTAGATAACCATTGTAATCTAAGTAGAAATGTTGTTGGAAGGATGAGGGATTAGATTCTAGCTCCTGCTATTCAAAGTGGTTCATGAACGAGCAGTTCAGGACAGGGTTTGCCAAACATATTTTGTAAAAGGCTTGATAGAAAATAGGGCTACATAGGTCACTGTCAGATATTCTTTTTCTTTTAAACAACTCTTTTAAGCAATAATAAATGTGACAACTGAGGAAGCTGCTACCAGATCAGGATCTGCTAACCAAAGTAAGAACTATGCTGTCCCCACCGTTCTCTTCACTAGCAGAAGTCATGCCTCGTGTACTGCCTCTCACTCAACTCAGTTCTGACTTCAGGTGTTGTGCTGATGTATCTGATCAGCAGGCCCTGATCACATCTCGACTCCTAACCGAAAGGATACCTGGGAAATAGTTTTTAGCTTTCCAGTCCCTGCAGCATGTGAATGTACCACAGGTGAAAGGAATAGGTGTTCAGTGAGCCAAGTCAGAGTACTTAATTCTATCCAACAAGTTCTGTATGTCCAACTCTTAATTCCTGGTGTATGTACTCCTAACATGTATTTTGCATCTGAACTGCATCTGGGGCCGATTTGTTCTTGGTGTCCTCAGTCCCACACTTCACTTCTGTTGAGATTCTCAAGGCAAATATTATTCTAGGCAAAAGGTCTGGCTTTGCGTCAAATCCAGATTCCCAACCTGGTGTATTTGTATTCCTTTTCAAGCATTGTGCTTCAGAATTGTAAATGAGTTGATGAGCTGTAGAAGAACTGATTGAGTACATATCCTGGAGTATTAAGCTGTTGGAGATATAAAGAAATCTCATCCTTCATATTTCTTGGTCTAAAAAGAAAAAAATGTGGCCTACTGGTTAGGATTCTGGGTTCTCACTGCTGTGACCCAGGTTCAGTCTTGGTTGGGGAGCTGAGATCTTGTAAGCCACGAGACATGGCCAAAAAAAAGAATACCAGAAACCAACAATATTGGGTTACAATTTTTTTTAAACTTATTTATTTATTTTTGGCTGCATTGGGTCTTTGTTGCCGTGCGCAGGCTTTCTCTAGTTGCGGCAAGCGGGGGCTGCTTCATGGCGGTGTGTGGGCTTTTCATTGCAGTGGCTTCCCTTGTTGCGGAGCACGGGCTCTAGGCACATGGGCTTCACTAGTTGTGGCTCACGGGCTCAGTAGTTGTGGCTCCCCGCCTCTAGAGCACAGGTTCAGTAGTTGTGGCACATGGGCTTAGTTGCTCCATGGCATGTGGGATCTTCCCGGACCAGGGCTCGAACCCGTGTCCCCCTGCATTGGCAGATGGATTCTTAATCACTGCTGCCACCAGGGAGGCCCTGGGTTACAATTTGTAACCATTTACAGGGAAACATTTAAAGGAAACGTATTCCTATTACTTTATATCACATCTTTGGGGTTTTTGGCCCAAAGTGGTGTTACTTGTAATTTATTTACTAGACCTAGCTCTAAATAACTTTGGAATATTTAATAAAAATCAAATCCAATTGCAAAGGATTAACATCTGCCACTGTTATCAGTTAGGAATGCATTTGGCTGTAAGTTAATTGTTGCTTAAAGAAACGAGAGGAGTATTTAGCATAAAATGATTGGAGGTAGGTGGCTATTGTCTTTGCTCAGTGGCTCAAAAAATGTTAAGGTTAGTTTCTGAAGCCCTTGGCCTTTCTCTGGGCATTCAAGATGACTGCCTCATCTCTAGAAAATTGCATCCTTTTTCAAGGCAGAAAGAAGTGGGAGGGATGTGACATTAGTGATACCTCCAGTTTTATCAGATAAGCAAAACCTTTTCAAGAAGTTTCTAAACAGTTAAGTCTCATTTTGTCAGAACTCTGTAATATGGCCATCCCTAGCCATAGGAGAGACTGGAAAAGTGAAGATATTTATCTTTCCTAGCCTCTGCAGAAAAAGCAGGCAACAGAACAAGAACTAGAAATAGATTTGCAATTAGCCATTCAACAGTTACTTGCTAAAGGATATTCATAAGACTAGGTTCTGAATTTCAGAGCCATTCAGAGCAACATTGGCATTGTTTGACTAAGTGCACTGCTTTCCAAAATAGATTTTGTTGAAAGAAGTAGCACTTATTTGTTAGTACAAATTCTAAATTATTAGAAGTTTTAAGGTGAATTACTTTATCATCATCACCCGTCCTCACCATGTGATGTCTGAGAAGTTGAACTGTGGTGTGGACTCAGTGTTGAAGACAGAGCATTTTAGGTGAGTAATAGTAATAGTAGCTATACCATTTTTCTGAGTTTCGTGTTTCCAAATGCCTACTAGACATCACCTGGGTGTTCTACCAATGCGAAAAATACTTCATTGCAATATAATTTACATGTAGTAAAACATATAAGTATTAAGCATACAGCCCATTAGTTCTGACAAATGTATACACCTGTGCAACCATCACCTAAAAATAAAGATACTGCCCATCATTCCATCAAGTTCCCTCTTGCCCCTTTCCAGTCAAGTCCCACTTTAGGCAACCACTATTGATTTTTTTAAAAATTTATTTATTTATTTATTTTTGGCTATGTTGGGTCTTCGTTGCTGTGCACGGGCTTTCTCTAGTTGCGGCGAGCAGGGGCTACTCTTTGTTGTGATGCATGGGCTTCTCATTGTGGTGGCTTCTCTTGTTGCAGAGCATGGGCTCTGGGTGCACGGGCTTCAGTAGTTGTGGACGAGAGCTCAGTAGTTGTGGCTCACGGGCTCTAGAACGTGGGCTCAGTAGTTGTGGCGCACGGGCCTAGTTGCTCCACAGCATATGGGATCTTCCTGGACCAGGGCTTGAACCCGTGTCCCCTTCATTGGCAGGTGGATTCTTAACCACTGTGACACCAGGGAAGTCCACCACTATTGATTTTGATCACCACAAATTATTTTTGCCTGTTCTTCAGCTTGATATGCATTAATGGAATCACACACATTATGTGCTCTTTTGTGTTTGACTTCCTTTACTCAGCAGTGTTTTTGAGATGCACCCGTGATGTGTGATCAGTAGTTTTTCACTGAGTGGTACAGTTGGCCCTCTGTATCTCCAGGTTCCTCATCCATGTATTCAACCAACTGTGGATGGGGAATGTCACTGTATTACGCCATTTTATATAAGGGATTTCAGCATCCCGAATTTGGTATCCGCAGGGGGTCCTAGAACCAGTCTCCCATGGATACTGAGGGACCACTGTATTACATTGTATGAATATAACACAGTTTATCCTTTCCCCTGTTGATGGAAATTTAAGTTCCAATTTTTACCTGTTAGAACTGAGCTGCTGTGATTGCAAGCATTTTAAACAGTGCCCAAGATGGAATTATTCATCTCTCATTTTCCAGTTTCCTATTTTGGTGCCTCTGATTTTCCTTGTCTTAGTGAGTAGTACCACCTTCCTTTCAGTTATTCAGAATAAAACCAATAATCATTCTTGACCCCTTCTTTCTTCTAACATAATTATTGACCCTTTCTTTATTAGGAACTGGCCTTAGTGGTGGAGATAAAATGAATACAGAAGTGATAATCTAGTTATGGTACAGGCAATAAATGAGACAAGTATAAGAGTGCGTACAGGATGCTTTAGGACTCTAGGAGTACAAAGGAGACACCCAGCCTGCGAGAGTTTAGGAAGGCTTCCTGGAGGAGGAAATAAATGAACTGAATTTTGAAGGGCACGAAAAAGTTAAAGGGAAGTAAGTACCGCAACAAAGGAGTAGCATTGCTGAGTTTGGTGGGGTGATGAAAAATTTACTGTGGGATTTAAAGCAGGGGAATGATAATATATTTGTGCCTAATAAAATGTGGAGGATGAATTGGAGTAGGGCAGTATTAGAAGCAGTGAGATCTGTTAGGAAATGGTAGAGTATTACAGGCCAAAAGGGATGAACTAAGGGATTGTGTGGGAATTAGGGAGAGAATGTTGGCCCTCTAAGAGGGCATTTGAGGAAGTGTTGAATGTTTGTGGAAGAGTGATATGAGGAAAGAACATGCAACATGTCAAAATGTTTGAAATTAAGTCAGCTGTTGCTGTTGTTTAGGCATGGGGTACGGGACTAGATTAAGAGTGAAAAAATATTTGACAGATTTGGTTTTAAATTAGATGGTAAGAATTAAGGAGAGAGAACTCCATAATGACTTCTAGATTTTTAATCTTAGTGATTAAGATAACTGTGGACCCACTGAAAGAATAAAGAAGTCAGAAAATGGAGCTTGTAGAAGGGGATGAATTCCCTTCTGAATATATTGGTTTTAAAGTAATGGGGAGCATATCCAGGTAGAATTATTCAATATATAGTTGGAAATACAAGACAAGAAAATTGAGGCTGGGACTAGAGACATATATTTGAATCATTTACTTGCTTAGAAGTCATCCATGCCACAGAAATGAACTTTTTCTTTTATTCAACCAAAGTGTTTCAAGGCCCAGGTTACAAAGGTGAGAAGACCTGTCTGACTGGCAGACAGGAGTTCTATGAGTCTAGAAGGATATAGTATGATTAGAGTACAATGAGAACAAACAGGAAGGGGCCTCTACATGGTCTACCTGGGGGAAATTACCATTTTACAAAAGAAAAAAATGCTTCACAAATTTATATGGGTTCAGTTTGAATGGAGAATGTGTAAAGGAACTATTAGAGCCTTTAAGCATATCTGTCTTTACGGGATAGGAGAAAGGGGGAAGCCGTTAGGAAAGCAAGTTTGAAGAGCAGGGAGTGCAACCTTACAGGCGCTCACAGGTGTGATCAGTAGTGTCAGATGTTTTGAGGAGGTCAAGCTATAAGGACTCAAACAAGAAAACCCTTTATAGAACATCTAGTTGGGTGTCCCCCAAACTGGTAGTGAAGTAAATAGGGGGCAAGGTGGGGAAAATCCGCCAATTTGTAATGGTTAGTACTTATAAAAGGAAAATCATTATTTGATTTAAATGTTTGGCCAAACTTCAAAAAAAATAAAGCTATTCTGTGCTAATTCACCCCACAACTTGTAGTTCTCCAGCTTTTTACAGGATTGCAGACTGGGGGGAATGGATACTGTGGGGGATGGATACAAATTATTGTGTGGATTGATACACAGTAACGGCCCAAACAGATGCCCTGTAAAGCTGCTGTAGTTTATGTCTCTCCTTTTCCAGAAGGGCACATTTCATTGTTTTGACTGAATCCTACCTGGGAGTAGGAGTCTTGGCAGCTTTCGGGCTGCATAGTGAGAATAAACTGAAATGGTGATGATGCACCTCAGTTGGGGAGGCTCGTAGAGGTTGATGTTTGCAAGATGCAGCTCTGTTTCTTCCTCCCTCCCTCCCTCCCTTCCTTCCTTCCTTCCTATTTATTTTCCTTTTTTTTTTTTTTTTTTTTTGGCTGCATCGGGCCTTAGTTGCAGCACACGGGATCTTCGTTGAGGCACACAGGATCTTTCATTACCACACTCGGTCTCTGTTGCTGCCCTCGGGCTTCTTACTAGTTGTGGTGTGAGGGTTTTCTCTCTCTAGTTGTAGTGCGCGGGCTCCAGGGCGCATGGGCTCTATAGTTGTGTTGCGCGGGCTCCAGAGCACGAGGGCTCTGTAGTTTGTGGCACGCGGGCTCTCTTATTGAGGTGCGTGATCTCAGTAGTTGTGGCGCGTGGGCTTAGTTGCCCCGAGGCATGTGGGATCTTAGTTCCCCAATCAAGGATCGAACCCACGTCCCTGCAGCTCTGTTTCTAATCTGTTATTTTCCCCTATAGGTTTAACTTTTTTATTCAGCAAAAATGTGGATTCAGAAAAGCACCCAGGAAGGTTGAACCTCGAAGATCAGACACAGGAACAAGTAGTGAAGCATACAAGAGAAGTGCTTTGATTCCTCCTGTAGAAGAAACAGCCTTTTATCCTTCTCCCTATCCTATAAGGACTCTTGTAAAGCCTTTGTTTTTTACTGTTGGGGTAAGAGCTCACGTCACTAGGAGTTACCTACCTTGCTGCAGGTGTAGTGTTAAAGTATCAATACTACTTGTCCTATTTGGGCTCCCTTAAAGACAAGTGGAGTGGGATCAAAAGGATCTGGGGTCGTGATTACAATAGAACATGAATTTAATAATTGCTGTTAGAGTATGGGTCATTTATGTAAGCCCTGGAGAAGAGACTCATGGGCCTCTTATTTGGTATAACAATGCAAGTGATACTGAGTTGATATTTTGAATTTTATTGGAAAAGTTCTAACTGTAAACAGGCCCCAGGGTACTGTAATGTTAATAAAATGGGAAACAATTAAGTGTTATTTTCACCTAGTAAGTTTCAGTGTGCCAGATGTTCCTTATGTTTATAAAAAGCAATGAAAATGAAATATCATCCTTGGAACTATGTATAGATCTATTAAAAATTTTTTTTGTAATGTATTTGTTTTATATAGTTTACAGGCTGTGCATTTGGATCAGCTGCCATTTGGCAATATGAATCACTGAAATCCAGGGTCCAGAGTTATTTTGATGGTATAAAAGCTGATTGGTTGGATAGCATAAGACCACAGAAGGAAGGAGACTTCAGAAAGGAGGTAAAGATAAACATGGCATTTTTTTTGTTCTAATTGATCAGTTTTTGAAGTCTGGTTATTTATGAAGTGTTTTTAGTTAATGGCAACATTAGATCAGTAGATGTGAAGTCATTGCAGTTAATATTCTTCTTTAGAGTCAGTTCATTGTAGTAAGTATTAATGTTTCGTATGTCTGGCAACGTTGTATGTAACAGTGTTCCAAGAAGTTTGGCCCTCTACCCACATATCAAGAATCACCACAGATAGTTGTTAAAAATTAATGTTTTGGAGCCTCTTCCAGCTCTACTAAGGGCCACTGTTTTACTTTTAGAGTACATATTAGAATCACAGGGAGTTTTATGCTTGAGGGGTAGAGATACTCTGTGGGTTTTAAAAAGCTTCTCAGTGACATGATGTTTATATATCTCTGATAAATAACCACTGTTGATGTTTTTTCTAACTGTGCTCAGGGGATCAAGATGCAAGAAAAGGGTACAAATATAGAGCTTTTAGAACTTTTCATTATTTCATATGCAAGTTGATGGCCTTCCTTCCACCTAACTGATTTTCTTAAAATGTTGCCTTTTAGATAAAGCATATATTTTATTTCATTTGCCAGTACTTATTGAGCAGAGGCCATAGGCTAATTTGTGGATCCAGGTCCATTTATTTTTCAAGCATCTCCATATTTTTTTATGACACACTGCTCTTCCAGTTTGGAGAGAGTGTTGATATCCTCTTCAGTTTTCTTCTTCCTTGGAACTTCTTATTCCTGGCTAGTGAGAGAGCAGCCTTGGGTTTTCTTTTTTTCTAATGATAGTTGAAGGTTCCTCTAAGTAGGGAGAAGGATTCATTCCTCCTTGTTTCCCCATAGACACAAGAAGCATGAGCCCAACCAGTTCTAGAGAGGCTTTATGTCAGAAGAACAATGGATGTAATATTTGCAGGTAAAACCTGCAATAATGAGCAATGGTTTTTATTCAGTACAGTACGTTTGAGAAGGTAGTAACACTGACCTATTCCACAGTCCTGGATCCCTTGAAAGCTACAGGCTTCTGCACTATAAAGTTTTGATACCCAAATTGTTCCTTGGAATGGTGAAAATGACACGTGCAATATACATAATCTTCACCCAAAGATGGATTTGTTTAAAGTAGTTAAATGATAAGAGATAAAATATAAAATCCATGTTAAAGAAAATTGAAATAACGCATAAATATAACATGGGAAGTGAAAGTCCTGGGAACCCGTGCCCCACTACTACATATGCAGTGAGTAAGGTCTGAGAGTTCACACACATTTAATTGTTGTTGACCTTGAACAACTCAGGGGTTGGAGCGCTGACCCTCCATGCAGTGGCAAATGTGCCTGTAACTTTATAGTTGGGCCTCTATAACAGCGGTCCTACATCTGTGGATTCCACCAACTGCGAATGGTGTAGTATATTGTAGTACATATTTATTGAAAAAAACCTGCATATAGGTACAGTGCAGTTCAAACCCCTGCTGTTCAAGGGTCAACTGAATTACAAAAATGGAATCATTTTTGTGCATGAATCAAATACATGTTGATCTATAACTTTTCTTCTTTACCTTGGGTTTCTTTCTGTATTAGTATACAAAGTCTGGTTCAGTTTCATAGTTAGAACATAGTTTTTTTTTAATTAAAAAACATTAATCATGGAAAATTTCAAAGGTAAAGTAAAAAGTGAAGAGAATAGTATAATGAACCCCTATCATCCAGTGTCAACAATTATTGACACATAGCCAACTTTGTTTTATCTAGTTCCCCTTCTTTCCCTTCCCTCCCCACCACTGATTACTATAAAGCAAATTCTAGGCATATATCATCTATAAAAATTTCAAGGTGTGTCCCTAAAAGATTAGGATTCTGTCTTTTTCTAAACCTCAATCTAGTATTATACCTTAAAAAAAAAAGGCAATTTTAGTAGAAAATATTCTTGGTTAGAATTTTAAAACTAGATTGGGTCTTGGTGAACAATCACTTGATAGTGTGCTAGGTACTTTATGTTATTGATATTCCTCACAGTGGTACTGCTATATATCTGTTACTGTCTCCATTTTATGTATCAGGAAACTGAAGTTTAGAAGTAATTTGAGGTCACAGAGCTAATCAGTGGCTTTGTGTAGAGAATGCAGGCTCTCTGACTATAAAACACCTGTGTTTTCCACTCTATCACATATTTGTTATGTCTGTTGTTCAGTAGAGATTTTTATAGATGAGGACTCTTTCATTTATGCACAAAGCATTTTCTTTCTTGCTTTTCATTTACATAGCCTGAAATTACTTACCATATGGTGATATGCAATTTTTCTTCTGTTTTAGATTAACAAGTGGTGGAATAACCTAAGTGATGGCCAGCGGACTGTGACAGGTTTGTGTTAGCTTACACGTTTTAGCCATTCAAGGGAAGAGAAATCAAACCAAAAGGTACAGTATGTCATAGTCAGTGGCTTTTGTACCATGCTCATCCGTGGTTTAGAAGACAGTTTCTGTACCTTCAGGCTAATGTAATGGTTTGAAAGTAGTGTGGCATAAAGGTATACACGAGGCTCTGGGTCAGTTATTTTCTAATTTTGATCTAGTATGATATTGATCAAATGATCTATCTTTGTTGTAAAATCCTAGCTTGTGAAATAGGTTATGAGTAATTATTACTTTCCCATTAAAGTAACTAAAGGGGACATTGATTAAGTACCTTCTTTATGCAGCATGCTTTATACATATTCTTTCTGTACCTCACAGGGTTGCTTACAGGGTAGTTATCTCCCTTTTTACAGATAAGGAAACTGGCTTTCAGAGAAGGAACTTTTCGAAGGTCACACTGCTAGTAAGTAAGAGCTGAGTTTCAAAACCCAGGTCTGTCTCATCCTAAAGCCGGTTTTCTCTTTTCTATACCATGCTGTTTATAAAATCCTCTTTAAATGTAAGCATAATGTGTATATCACCATGATAATTTGTTTCTTTAAATTTTTATGGAAGACAGATCTGGCTCTTCAAGGTAACACTTGTGCAATATATTATGGACTTAGTTATTTTGAGAAATTTGGGGAAATGGATTTGTAAGTTCTTTAACAGTTGTACAGATAGGGAAAAAAATCTTCCTAGAGAAACAGCAAAATACTGCTTTTCCTTAAATATGGTTAGACTTAATGGTACTCTTAATTTTCTATACCTACTTAAGTGGAGAAAAAAGGTGCTTATGTTTCTTCATTCAGACTATGTCTGGAAGGTTTAATTTTTCTGTCTCCTTGGTGGAACCTGATGCTGTCTTCAAGCTTATGGTTTAGACATTGCTTCCTGCAGGAAGTGCTTTTTTTCTGAACTCATTGCACTTTTTAATCACTTATAACACAATCTGCCTTATATAATTGTACAGGTAACATCTTTGAGGACAATGATGAGATTTTTCATTTTGCTGTAGCACATACCTGGCACACAGTAAAGGCATTCAATTAAAATCTATTGAGTGAATGAATGTCGATGAGATCTTGAATCAAAAGATTGAGATTTTTCAAAGTATATTGCCATACTGTATAATTGATTAGTCAGTGAGGTCTTAATAAATATGATAACTTCAAAAATAGCTCTGTAATAACATGTTTCCATTGGAATTAGTTGGGATTTTTGGTTTGTTTGCTTGTTTTCTGAAAATTAATAGCCTTTCCTTAGGGTAGCAAAGTTTTGATTTCTTTTGATATTTTCAAAGTATCTCACAATTAGTTGAAACTTAGTGTTCTTTGAAGATTGTGAAGATTTTGTCATTTAACATTTGAGGAAACCTGGGACCAGAATTTAAAACCTTTTTCATGCCAGGAAATGGTTTATTCAAAGAAGTTGGTATTTGGAGATAATTAAAAATCAGAATTCTTTCCCTTAGATGACGTTGCAGTGTAACTAGCAGCTTGAGTATAAAGTACTTCGAACCACATAAATGTGAACGGTCATGCTAAAGACCTTAAATACTTATTGTCAGGTTAGCTAAGTGACTTTTAAAGGCTGAGGAAATGCTCTTTGATCTGTTCAGTGTCATCTCAGACTCCTTCAGGAAATAATTATTCTGGTAGCAGTGAATCTAGCCTCACAACACTTGCTGGTGGTGCTTTATAATCAGTTAGCTATGTACTAAAATTTCAATGGTTAATAAACTTGTGCTTTAGTTATATCTTGTCTTTTTTCAGAGGTGCCAGTTCATTCCATTGACCTTGCTTAGCCCCTCGATTGCTTCCTTTAGGCTGATTCTAAGTGAGGTTGGCTCAGCTCCTGGCTTTTATTGAGGATGGGGTGACAGATTCATTCTGTGCCATATGTTCCTTGGATTGTAGCTGTTCTCTGAGTGTTTTTCTTTTTGCATTTTGAAAGAACTTGACAAGTCCTTAGGCCACTGACCTAGAAAGTTTCAAAGCTCTGTGAGACTAGTGTGCTTCTTTGCTCTGTAGTATTCACACCTAGACACTGGCAGCTTGAAAGCTGTAGCAGGTTAAAGATTTCGCAGTTTTACACCAAACATTTCATGTAAGAATTCCTTGCTATCTGACCCTTGCTATTTCTAGCTTTTAGAGATGCCTATGAGGCACTCGTCATAGTTTTAGTTATTTCTGGGGAAAGGATAACAAAACTAATGCTTGAGTGCCAGCTAGGCTTCAAGTACTATGTTAGGTACTTTACAGACACACATAATATTGTTAATCCTTATTATTAATCTTTTTTAAAAATAAATTATTTATTTATTTTTGGCTGCATTAGGTCTTTGTGGCTGCACGTGGGCTTTCTCTAGGTGTGGTGAGCGGGGGCCACTCTTCGTTGCGGTGCATGGGCTTCTCATTGCAGTGGCTTCTCTTTGCTGCAGAGCACAGGCTCTAGGCATGTGGGCTTCAGTAGTTGAATCACGCGGGCTGAGTAGTTGTGGCTCGCGGGCTCTAGAGCGCAGGTTCAGTAGTTGTGGCGCATGGGCTTAGTTGCTCTGCGGCATGTGGGATCTTCCTGGACCAGAGCTGTGTCCCCTGCATTGGCAGGTGGATTCTTAACCACTGTGCCACCAGGGAAGTCCTTAAGAGCCCTGTTACTGGTATCCTCATTGTTCACATGGGGTAAGTGAGGCTCAGAGAGGTTAAATAACTTGTCTGAGATCACACAGCTAGAAAGGCTGGAGATGGGAAACAAACTCCTTAGTTCAAATAATAAGCGTTCTATTACATCCATTCACTTTCTGCTATGGCAAACCACCACTAATTACCTTTCTGATAAACCACACTGCCTTTCCCCATCTCAGATATCTGAGTGCTGATTCATAGACCAAATTGCAGCAAATTGTCCCAAGGCAGCAGGCTGGCATTCAGTGAAGAAAGAGGGACGTTTTTGGCTACTCGGTTTATAGTTTGTCATTGTAAAATGAATAAATGTGCATGGTAACATTAAAATAGAGAATATGTAAAATAAAAAAATAAATCTCTCTCACTGTAGACGTCCAGTTCCACCCCCATGACCATTGCCTTTTTAGCTGCTTGTGTATTCTTCCAAAGCACCTGTTTATATATAGACATTTATATCTGTATCTAACTGTGGTTTAAGCACAAACGGTAGCATGTAATGCATACTCCTCTACACCTTTGTTTTTTTCACTTAGTATTTTAAAGGACATTCCATATTGATACAAGTAGGTCTATTGTATGCTTTTTAAAAGTATTTTATTCAAGTATAATATACATAGAAGAACATACACATGTCAGATGTACAACTAATTTTCACAAACTGAGCACATCCACATAACTAGCACCCAGATCAAGAAATGGAAATTACCAGCACCCCAGGATCATTCTTTTTAATGGCATTGCAGTAGTCCGTGCAAATGAATACTATGGTAACAAGTTTTCTATTAATGAATATTTAGGTTGTCTTTAGTCTTGCTTTCATAGGAGGATGGAAGGTGGATAGTCTCTTTGGATTTCCTCTCGATTTCAGGAAGCTGTGGAACCAGTCCTTAACTTGTTTTGTGGATACTCCCCAGGAGGAGAAATTATAGCCACTGTGTGAGGCCAACAGAATGATGCCAGTGCTTGTAGTCCTGGCTCCCAGGGAACCTGAGGACCGCTTGAACTCAGTTGTTTGGCTGCTGTGGGTGTGTGTGTTTGTCATTGTCTGGACTAGCCAGGTTCATTCAGATAGAGGAGCTGTGGAGGGGTGAGCTGGCCCACCTCAGAAACAGAAGGGATGCTGTACTTAGCTGTTAGACTCCAATTGAGATAGTCTTTTTTTTTTTTTTTCTTTTTTAGGAAAAGAGAGAAAGAGATTGTACCCCCCTTCCTTGGAGGAGGAAAATAGGCTGAAGTTACTAAACCCCCAGTAGTGCTTCCCAAATCAGTGTATCTTTTTTTTTTTTTTAATATCAAGGTATAATTCACATGTACTAAAATTCATCATTTAAAAGCACAGTTGACCCTTGAACAATGCAGAGGTTAGTGTTGCTGACCCTCCACACAGTTGAAAATCTGTGTATAACTTTATAGTCATCACTCTATCCACTGTTATGCATCCGTGGATTCAACCAACGATGGCTCATGTAGTACCATAGTACTTTAAAAAAAATCTTTGTAAGGTGGACCTGTGCAGTTCAAACTCATGTTGTTCAAGGGTTAACTATACAATTCAGTGGTTTTTATTATATTTACAAGGTTGTGCTACTATCACCATCACCTACTCCCAGAACATTTTCATTACCCCAGAAAGAAACCCCATAGCCATTAGCAGTCACTCCCTATTCCCCTACTCCCCTCAGCCCTAGACACCTACTTCCTTTCTCTGTGGATTTGCCTGTTCTGGACACTTCATAAAAATGGAATCACATAAATATGAGCCCTTTTGTGGCTGCTTCTTTCACTCAGTGTAATGTTTTCAGAGTTCATCCATAGTGGCACGTGTCAATACATATTTCTTTTTATGGCTAAATAATATTCCATTATATGGATACATCACATTTTATTCATCTGTTGGTGGACATTTGTTTCTACTTTTTGGCTTAATATTATGATAATGCTGCTATGAACTTTCATATATATGTTTTGTGTGGACATATGTTTTCATTTCTCTTGCTAATATACCTAGAAGTGGAATTGTTGGGTCATATGGTACTCTGTTTAACTTTTTAAAAACTGTGGTAAAAAACACATAAAATGCACCATGTAAACCATTTTTAAGTGTATAGTTTAGTAGAGTTAATTATATTCACATTGTTATGAAACACCTCCAAAACTCTTTTCGTCTTGTAAAACTGAAACTCTATACCCATTATACAACAATTTCCCTTTTTTCCCCTTCCCCAGCTCCTGGTAACTATCATGCCACTTTTTGTTTCTGTAAATTTCGCTACTTTAGATACCTCATATAAGTGGAATCATACAGTACTTGTCTTTTTTGACTGGCTTATCTCACTTAACATAATGTCCTCAAGGGTCATCCATGTTGTAACATGTGACAAGATTTCCTTCCTTTTTTAAGGCTGAATAATTAATTCCTTTGTATACACCACATTTTGTTTATCCTTTCATTCTTCGATGACCATTTGGGTTGCTTCCACCTCTTGGCTATTGTGAGTAGTGCTGCTAGGAACATGGGTGTGCAAATCTCTTTGTGTCCCTGCTTTCAATTCTTTGGATATATACCCAGAAGTAGGATTGCTGAACTATATGGTAGTTCTATTTTTAATTATTTGAGGAAGCTCCATACTGTTTTCCATAGTGTTTGCACCATTTTACAATCCTACAACGGTTCTAATTTCTTTGCATCCTTGTCAGCACTTGATATTTTCTGTTCATGGTTTTTTAAAAAATGGGTGCCATCCTAATGGGTGTGAGGTGACACATTGTGATTTTGATTTGCATTTCTCTAATTAGCTGTGTTGCTCATCTTTTCATATGTTGGTTGGCCATTTGAATATCATCTTTGGATAAATGTTCAAGTTCTTTGCTCACTTTAATCAGGTTGAATTTTGTTGTTGAGTTGTAGGAATTCTTTATATGTTCTAGATATTAACCCTTTATCAGATAGATGACTTGCAAATATGCTCTCCTGTTCTGTAGCTTACCTTTCACTCTGTTGATTGTGTCCTTTGCACAAAAGCTTTTAGGTTTGGTGTCCCATTTGTCTATTTTTGCTCTCTTGGTGTCATAGCCAAGAAATCATTGCCAAATGAAATGTTATGAGGCTTTTCCCCTGTTTTCTTCCAGGAGTTTTAAAGTTTTTGGTCTTACCTTTAGGCCTCTAATTAATTTTTAGTTAATTTTTGTGTAGGGTGTAAGGTAAGAGTCCAAGTTTATTCTTTTGAGTGTGAATATCCATTTCCCTGTTTTCCTTCTGAAGAATGCCAAATTGTTTTCTAAAGTGGCTGCACCATTTTATATTCCCTTAGGCAGTGTATGAGGATTCCATTTGTTATTGCTTGTCTTTTTCTAATATATCATCAACTACAATTTTTTGGGTATTTTTTTATTGTGGTAAAATATACATAACATAAAATCTATCTTTTTAGCCATACCATAAAATGTGCAATTCAGTGGCATTAAGTACATTCACAGTGTTGTGCAACCGTCATCACTGTCCATTTCTAGAACTTTTCAGCATCCCAAACAAACTCTGTACCCATTAAACAATAACTTCCCATTTCCCCTACCCCTTTGGTAACCACCATTCTACTTTCTGTTCTGTGAGTTTGCCTACACTTCATGTAAGTGGAATTACGTGTTTGTTTTTTTGTGTCTGGCTTCTGTTGTTTAGCACACTGTTTTCCAGGTTCATCCACATTTTAGCACATATCAGAATTTCATTCTTTTTTTTTTTTTTTTTTTTTTGCGGTACGTGGGCCTGTCACTGTTGTGGCCTCTCCCGTTGCGGAGCACAGGCTCTGGACGCGCAGGCCCCGTGGCCATGGCTCACGGGCCCAGCTGCACCGCGGCATGTGGGATCTTCCCGGACCGGGGCGTGAACCTGCGTCCCATGCATCGGCAGGCGGACTCTCAACCACTGCGCCACCAGGGAAGCCCAGAATTTCATTCTTTTTTAAGACTGAATAATATTGCATTGTTTTTTCAATTTTTTTTTAAATTGAAGTATAGTTGATTTACAATGTTACGTTAATTTCTGCTATACAGCAAAGTGATTCAGTTATATATATACATTCCTTTTTAAAAATATTCTCCATTATGGTTTATGGTTTATCATAGAATATTGAATATAGTTCTTTGTGCTATACAATAGGACCTTGATGTTTATCCATTCTATATATAAAAGCTCACATCTGCTAATCCCAACCTCCCACTCCATCCCTCCCCCACCTTCCTCCCCCTTGGCAACCACAGGTCTGTTCTCTGTGTCTGTGAGTCTGTTTCTGTTTCATAGATAGGTTCATTTGTGTCATATTTTAGATTCCACCTATAAGTGATATCATATATTTGTCTTTCTCTTTCTAGACTTACTTCACTTAGTATGATAATCTCTAGTTGCATCCATGTTGCTGCAAATGGCATATTTCATTCTTTTTTATGGCTGAGTAGTATTCCATTGTATATATGTGCCACATCTTCTTTATCCATTCATCCATTGATGGACATTCAGGTTGTTTCCATGTCTTGGCTATTGTAAATAGTGCTGCTATGAACATAGGGGGTGCATGTATCTTTTTGAGTTACAGTTTTGTCTGGATATGTGCCCAGGAGTGGGATTGCTGGATCATATGGTAATTCTGTTTTTAGTTTTCTGAGGAACCTCCATACTGTTTTCCACAGTGGCTGCAAAATGTTACATTCCCACGAACAGTATAAAAGGTTGCCTTTTCTCCACACCCTCTCCAGCATTTGTTATTTGTAGACTTTATAATGATGGCCATTCTGACCAGTGTGAGGTGGTACCTCACTGTAGTTTTAGTTTTATGTTTTTTTTAAAACATCTTTATTAGAGTATAATTGTTTTACAATGGTTTGTTAGTTTCTGCTTTATAACAAAGTGAATCAGTTATACGTATACATATGTTCCCATCTCTCTTCCCTCTTGCGTCTCCCTCCCTCCCACCCTCCCTATCCCACCCCTCTAGGTGGTCACAAAGCACCGAGCTGATCTCCCTGTGCTATGTGGCTGCTTCCCACTAGCTATCTATTTTATGTTTGGTAGTGTATATATGTCCATACCACTCTCTCACTTTGTCACAGCTTACCCTCCCCCCTCCCCATATCCTCAAGTCCATTCTCTAGTAGGTCTGTCTCTTTATTCCCGTCTTACCCCTAGGTTCTTCATGACCTTTTTTTTTCCCCTTAGATTCCATATATATGTGTTAGCATATGGTATTTGTTTTTCTCTTTCTGACTTACTTCACTCTGTATGACAGACTCTAGGTCCATCCACCTCACTACAAATAACTCAATTTCGTTTCTTTTTATGGCTGAGTAATATTCCATTGTATATATGTGTCACATCTTCTTTATCCATTCATGTGTTGATGGACACTTAGGTTGCTTCCATGTCCTGGCTATTGTAAATAGAGCTGCAGTGAACATTTTGGTTCATGACTCTTTTTGAATTACGGTTTTCTCAGGGTATATGCCCAGTAGTGGGATTGCTGGGTCGTATGGTAGTTCTATTTTTAGTTTTTTAAGGAGCCTCCATACTGCTCTCCATAGTGGCTGTATCAGTTTACATTCCTACCAGCAGTGCAAGAGGGTTCCCTTTTGTCCACACCCTCTCCAGCATTTATTGTTTGTAGATTTTTTGATGATGGCCATTCTGACCCCTGTGAGATGATATCTCATTGTAGTTTTGATTTGCATTTCTCTAATGATTAATGGTGTTGAGCATTCTTTCATGTGTTCGTTGGCAATCTGTATATCTTCTTTGGAGAAATGTCTATTTAGGTCTTCTGCCCAATTTTGGATTGGGTTGTTTGTTTTTTTGATATTGAGCTGCATGAGCTGCTTGTAAATTTTGGAGATTAATCCTTTGTCAGTTGCTTCATTTGCAAATATCTTCTCCCATTCTGAGGGTTGTCTTTTGGTCTTGTTTTTGGTTTCCTTTGCTGTGCAGAAGCTTTGAAGTTTCATTAGGTCCCATTTGTTTATTTTTGTTTTTATTTCCATTTCTCTAGGAGGTGGGTCCAAAAGGATCTTGCTGTGATTTATGTCACAGAGTGTTCTGCCTATGTTTTCCTCTAAGAGTTTGATAGTTTCTGGCCTTTACATTTAGGTCTTTAATCCATTTTGAGTTTATTTTTGTGTATGGTGTTAGGGAGTGTTCTAATTTCATACTTTTACATGTAGCTGTCCAGTTTTCCCAGCACCACTTATTGAACAGGCTGTCTTTTCTCCACTGTATATTTTTGCCTCCTTTATCAAAGATAAGGTGACCATATGTGCGTGGGTTTATCTCTGGGGTTTCTATCCTGTTCCATTGATCTATATTTCTGTTTTTGTGCCAGTACCATACTGTCTTGATTACTGTAGCTTTGTAGTATAGTCTGAAGTCAGGGAGCCTGATTCCTCCAGCTACATTTTTCGTTCTCAAGGTTGCTTTGGCTATTCGGGGCCTTTTGTGTTTCCATACAAATTGTGAATGTTTTTGTTCTAGTTCTGTGAAAAATGCCAGTGGTAATTTGGTAGAGATTGCATTGAATCTGTAGATTGCTTTGGGTAGTAGAGTCATTTCCACAGTGTTGATTCTTCCAATCCAAGAACATGGTATATCTCTCCATCTATTTGTATCATCTTTAATTTCTTTCGTCAGTGTCTTATAATTTTCTGCATACAGGTCTTTTGTCTCCTTAGGTAGGTTTATTCCTAGATATTTTATTCTTTTTGTTGCAACAGTAAATGGGAGTGATTTCTTAATTTCACTTTCAGATTTTTCATCATTAGTGTATAGGAATGCTAGAGATTTCTGTGCATTAATTTTGTATCCTGCTACTTTACCAAATTCATTGATTAGTAGTTTTCTGGTAGCATCTTTAGGATTCTCTATGTATAGTATCATGTCATCTGCAAACAGTGACAGCTTTACTTCTTCTTTTACGATTTGGATTCCTTTTATTTCTTTCTCTTCTCTGATTGCTGTGGCTAAAACTTCCAAAACTATGTTGAATAATAGTGGTGAGAGTGTGCAGCCTTGTCTTGTTCCTGATCTTAGTGGAAATGGTTTCAGTTTTTCACCACTGAGAATGATGTTAGCTGTGGGTTTGTCATATATGGCCTTTATTATGCCTACTTTCTGCAGGGTTTTTATCATAAATGGGTGTTGAATTTTGTCGAAATTTTCTCTGCATCTGTTGAGATGATCTATGGTTTTTCTCCTTCAGTTTGTTAATATGGTGTATCACATTGATTGATTTGCGTATATTGAAGAATCCTTGCATTCCTGGAATAAACCCCACTTGATCATGGTGTATGATCCTTTTAATGTGCTGCTGGAATCTGTTTGCTTGTATTTTGTTGAGGATTTTTGCATCTATGTTCATCAGTGATATTGGCCTGTAGTTTTCTTTCTTTGTGACATCTTTGTCTGGTTTTGGTATCAAGGTGATGGTGGCCTCGTAGAATGAGTTTGGGAGTGTTCCTCCCTCTGCTATATTTTGGAAGAGTTTGAGAAGGATGGGTGTTAGCTCTTCTCTAAATGTTTGATAGAATTCGCCTGTGAAGCCATCTGGTCCTGGGCTTTTGTTTGTTGGAAGATTTTTCATCACACTTTCAATTTCAGTGCTTGTGATTGGTCTGTTCATATTTTCTGTTTCTTCCTGGTTCAGTCTAGGAAGGTTATGCATTTCTAAGAATTTGTCCATTTCTTCCAGGTTGTCCATTTTATTGGCATAGAGTTGCTTGTAGTAATCTCTCATGATCTTTTGTATTTCTGCAGTGTCAGTTGTTACTTCTCCTTTTTCATTTCTAATTCTACTGATTTTGAGTCTTCTCCCTTTTTTTCTTGATGAGTCTGGCTAATGGTTTATCAATTTTGTTTATCTTCTCAAAGAACCAGCTTTTAGTTTTACTGATCTTTGCTATCATTTCCTTCATTCCTTTTTCATTTATTTCTGATCTGATCTTTATGATTTCTTTCCTTCTGCTAACTTTGTGGGGTTTTTTGTTCTTCTTTCTCTAATTGCTTTTGGTGTAAGCTTAGGTTGTTTATTTGAGATGTTTCTTGTTTCTTGAGGTAGGATTGTATTGCTATAAACCTGCCTGTTAGAACTGCTTTTGCTGCATCCCATAGGTTTTGGGTCATCGTGTTTTCATTGTCATTTGTTTCTAGGTATTTTTTGATTTCCTCTTTGATTTCTTCAGTGATCTCTTGGTTGTTAAGTAGTGTATTGTTTACCCTCCATGTTTTGTATTTTTTATAGATTTTTTTTCCTGTAATTGATATCTAGTCTCATAGTGTTGTGGTCAGAAAAGATACCTGATATGATTTCAATTTTCTTAAATTTACCAGGGCTTGATTTGTGACCTAAGATATGATCTATCCTGGAGAGTATTCCATGAGCACTTGAGAAGAATGTGTATTCTGTTGTTTTTGGATGGAATGTCCTATAAATATCAATTAAGTCCGTCTTGTTTAATGTATCATTTAAAGCTTGTGTTTCCTTATTTATTTTCATTTTGGATGATCTGTCCATTGATGAAAGTCGGGTGTTAAAGTCCCCTACTATGATAGTGTTACTGTTGATTTCTCCTTTTATGGCTGTTAGTATTTGCCTTATGTATTGAGGTGCTCCTATGTTGGGTGCATAAATATTTATAATTGTTATATCATCTTCTTGGATTGATCCCTTGATCATTATGTAAGGTCCTTCTTTGTCTCTCGTAATAGTCTTTATTTTAAAGTCAATTTTGTCTGATATGAGAATTGCTACTCCAGCTTTCTTTTGATTTCCATTTGCATGGAATATCTTTTTCCATCCCCTCACTTTCAGTCTGTATGTGTCCCTAGGTCTGAAGTGGGTCTCTTGTAGACAGCATATATATGGGTCTTGTTTTTGTATCCATTCAGCCAGTCTGTTCTTTTGGTTGGAGCATTTAATCCATTCACGTTTAAGGTAATTATTGATATGTGTGTTCCTATTCCCATTTTCTTAATTGTTTTGGGTTTGTTATTGTAGGTCTTTTCCTTCTCTTGTGTTTCCTGCCTAGAGAAGTTCCTTTAGCATTTGTTGTAAAGCTGGTTTGGTGGTGCTGAATTCTCTTAACTTTTGCTTGTGTGTAAAGGTTTTAATTTCTCCATCAAATCTGAATGAGATCCTTGCTGGGTAGAGTAATCTTGGTTGTAGGTTTCTCTCCTTCATCACTTTAAATATGTCCTGCCACTCCCTTCTGGCTTGCAGAGTTTCTGCTGAAAGATCAGTTGTTAACCTTATGGGGATTCCCTTGTGTATTATTTTTTGTTTTTCCCTTGCTGCTTTTAATATTTTTTCTTTGTATTTAATTTTTGATAGTTTGATTAGTATGTGTCTTGGTGTGTTTCTGCTTGGATTTATCCTGTATGGGACTCTCTGTGCTTCCTGGACTTGATTAACTATTTCCTTTCGCATATTAGGGAAGTTTTCACCTATAATCTCTTCAAATATATTCTCAGTCCCTTTCTCTT
The DNA here is from genome assembly GCF_025265405.1 of Mesoplodon densirostris. Taxonomy (NCBI): domain Eukaryota; kingdom Metazoa; phylum Chordata; class Mammalia; order Artiodactyla; family Ziphiidae; genus Mesoplodon; species Mesoplodon densirostris. Next base: position 106,209,693 of record NC_082665.1, on the reverse strand, counting down.
TCTCTTCTTCTGGGACCCCTATAATTTGAATTTTGGTGCGTTTAATGTTGTCCCAGAGGTCCCTGAGACAGTCCTCAGTTCTTTTCATTCTTTTTCTTTATTCTGCTCTGCAGTAGTTATTTCCACTATTTTATCTTCCAGGTCACTTATCTGTTGTTCTGCCTCAGTTATTCTGCTGTTGATTCCTTCTAGAGTATTTTTAATGTCAGTTATTGTGTTTTTCATCATTGTTTGTTTACTTTTTAGTTTGTCTGGGTCCTTGTTAAACATTTCTTGTATTTATTCTATTGCCAAGATTTTGGATCATCTTTACTATCATTATTCTGAATTCCTTCTCAGGTAGACTGCCTGTTTCCTCTTCATTTGTTAGGTCTGTTGGGTTTTTACTTTGCTCCTTCATCTGCTGTGTGTTTTTCTGTCTTCTCATTTTGCTTAACTTACTGTGTTTGAGGTCTCCTTTTCGCAGGCTGCAGGTTCGTGGTTCCTGTTGTTTTTGGCGTCTGTCGCCAGTGGCTAAGGTTGGTTCCACGGGTTGTGTAGGCTTCCTGGTGGAGGGGACTAGTGCCTGTGTTCTGGTGGATGAGGCTGGATCTTGTCTTTCTGGTGGGCAGGTCCACGTCTGGTGGTGTGTTTTGGGGTGTCTGTGGCCTTATTATGATTTTAGGCAGCCTCTCTGCTAATGGATGGGGTTGTGTTCCTGTCTTGCTAGTTGTTTGGCATAGCGTGTCCAGCACGGTAGCTTGCTGGTCGTTGAGTGAAGCTGGGTCTTGGCGTTGAGATGGAAATCTTTGGGAGATTTTCGCCGTTTGATACTTATGTGGAGCTGGGAGGTCTCTTGTGGACCAGTGTCCTGAAGTTGGCTCTCCCACCTCAGAGGCACAGTACTGACTCCTGGCTGGAGCACCAAGAGCCTTTCATCCACACAGCTCAGAATAAAAGGGAGAAAAAATAGAAAGAAAGAAGATAAAATAAAATAAAGTTATTAAAATAAAAAATAATTATTAAGAAAAAAATTTTAAAAAGTTAAAAAAAAGGACGGAAAGAACCCTAGGACAAATGTTAAAAGCAAAACTATACAGACAGAATCACACACAGAAGCATACACCTACACACTCACAAAAAGAGAAAAGGGGGAGAAATAATATATCTTCGGCTCCCGAAGTCCACCTCCTCAATTTCGGATGATCCGTTGTTTGTTCAGGTATTCCACAGAAGCAGGGTACATCACGTTGATTGTGGAGATTTAATTCACTGCTCCTGAGGCTGCTGGGAGAAATTCCCTTACTCTTCCTTGTTCGCACAGCTCCCGGGTTCAGGTTTGGACTTGGCCCTGGCTCTGTGTGTAGGTCACCTGAGGGCGTCTATTCTTAGTTCAGACAGGACGGGGTTAAAGGAGCAGCTGATTTGGGGGCTCTGGCTCACTCAGGCCCGGGGGAGGGAGGGGTACAGATGCAGGGAGAGCCTGCGGCGGCAGAGGCCAGCGTGACGTTGCAACAGTGTGAGGCGTTCCATGCGGTCTCCCGGGGAGGTTGTCCCTGGATCATGGGACCCTGGCAGTGGCAGGCTGCACAGGCTCCCGGGAGCGGAGGTGTGGAGAGTGACCTGTGCTTGCAACAGGCTTCTTGGTGGCGGCAGCAGCAACCTTAGCGTCCCATGCCCATCTCTGGGGTCCGTGCTGTTAGCTGCGGCTCGCGCCCGTCTGGAGCTCCTTTAAGCGGCGCTTTTAATCCCCTCTCCTCGTGCACCAGGAAACAAAGAGGGAAGAAAAAGTCTCTTGTCTCTTCAGGAGGTCCAGACTTTTTCCCGGATTCCCTCCCGGCTAGCCGTGGCGCACTGGACCCCTTCAGGCTGTGTTCACGCAGCCAACCCCAGTCCTCTCCCTGGGATCCGACCTGTGAAGCCCAAGCCTCAGCTCCCAGCCCCATGCCCGCCCCATTGGGTGAGCAGACAAGCCTCTCGGGCTGGTGAGTGCTGGTCGGCACCGATCCTGTGCGGGAATCTCTCCACTGTGCCTTCTGCACCCCTGTGGCTGTGCTCTCCTCCATGGCTCCGAAGCTTCCCCCTCCGCCACCCGCAGTCTCCGCCCGTGAAGGGGCTTCCTAGTGTGTGGAAACCTTTCCTCCTTTACAGCTCCCTCCCAGTGGTGCAGGTCCCATCCCTATTCTTTTGTCTCTGTTTTTTTTTTTTTTTTTTCTTTTGCCCTACCCAGGTACGTGGGGAGTTTCTTGCCTTTTGGGAGGTCTGAGGTCTTCTGCCAGCGTTTAGTAGGTGTTGTATAGGAGCTGTTCTACATGTAGATGTATTTCTGATGTATTTGTGGAGAGGAGGGTGATCTCCATGTCTTACTCTTCTGCCATCTTGAAGCTCCCGGTGTAGTTTTAGTTTTGATTTGTGTTTCTCTAATAATTAGCGATGTTGAGCATCCTTTCATGTGTCTGTCGGCCACCTGTATGTCTTCTTTGGAGAGATGTCTATTTAGGTCTTCTGCTTTTTTTTTTTTTTTTTTTTTTGGCCCTGCCATGTGGGCTGCGGGATCTTAGTTCCCTGATCAGCGATTAAACCCTGGCCCTCAGCAGTGAAAGCACCGCATCCTAACCACTGGACCATCAAGGAAGTCCCTGGGTTGTTTTCTTTTTTGTTGTTGAGTTGTATGAACTGTTTGTATATTTTGAAAGTTAAGCTCTTGTCAGTTGCATTGTTTTCACATGTTTTCTCCCATTCTGTAGGTTGTCTTTTTGTTTTGTTCATGGTTTCCTTTGCTGTGCAAAAGCTTGTAAGTTTGATTAGGTCTTATTTGTTTATTTTTGTTTTTATTTCTATTGCCTTGGGAGACTGACCTGAGAAAACATTGGTATGATTTATGTCAGAATGTTTTGCCTGTGATCTCTTCTAGGAGTTTTATGGTGTCATGTCTTACATTGAAGCCTTTAACCATTTTGAGTTTATTTTTGTGTGTGGTGAGAGTGTTCTGACTTCATCGGTTTACACACAGCTGTCCTACTTTCCCAGCACCACTTGTTGAAGAGACTGTCTTTTTGCCTTTGTATTAAGGCAGAATAATATTGCATTGTATGTATACACTGCATTTAGTTTATCTAGTCATCTGTTGATGGGCATTTGGTTTGTTACACCTTTTGGCTCGTGAATAATGCTGCTAAGAACATTCACTGTAAGTCTGTTTTTCTGTTTTAAGTCCCTGCTTTCAATTCTCTAGAGTATATATTTAGAAATGGAATAGCTGCATCATGTGATAATTCTGTGTTTAACTTTTTGAGAAACTGTTGAATTGTTTTTCACAGTAGTTGCACCATTTTACATTCCCACCAGCAATGTATCAACACAGGAGTTCCAGTTTCATCATATCTTGCTAATACTTGTTATTTTCCTTTTTTTCTTTTTTTTAACAATAGCCATCCTAATGTGTGGCAAGTGGTATCTCATGGTTTTGACTGCGTTTCCCTAATGACTAGTAATGCTGAACATCTTTTCATGTGCTATTGTCCATTTATTCTTTGGAGAAATGTCTGCTTAAATCTTTTGTCCGTTTATTTTCTTTTATTTTTTTGGCTGTGCCACATGTCAAGTGGGATCTTAGTTCCCTGACCAGGGGTCGAACCCACGCCCCCTGCAGTGGAAGCGCAGAGTCCTAACCACTGGACCACCAGGGAAGTCCCACTTTGTCCATTTTTTGAGTTGTCTTTTTGTTGAGTTGTAAGAGTTCTTTATATATTCTGGATACTAGGCCTTTATTAGATATATGATTTGCAAATATTTTTTCCTATTCTGTGGGCTGTCATCACTTTAATAGTGTTCTTTGCAGCATGAACTTTTTAATGAAATCCATTTTATCCATTTTTTATTTTATTGTGCTTTAAGTGTTATATCAAGGAAACTGGGGCCTAATCCATGGTCACAAAAATTTACACCTATGTTTTCATCTAAGAGTTTTATAGTTTTAGCTTTTATATTTAGGTCTTTGATTCATTTTGAATTAACGTTTGTATTCAGTTTGAGGAAGGTGTCCATATTCATTCTTTTGCTGGTGGATATCTACTTACTCTGGCACCATTTGTTAAAAAGACTATTCTTTTCCCATTGAATTGTCTTGGGACCACAGTAAAAAAAAAACAAAACAAAAAAAACCAGTTGACATAGATGTATGGATGTACTTCTGAACTCTCAATTCTATTCCATTGGTCTATATGTGTATCCTTATGACATACTGTCTTGGTTACTGTAGCTTTGTACTTTAAGTTTTTAAACTGGGAATTGTGAGTCTTCCAACTTTGTTAATATGGAGTATTACATTGATTATTATATGTTGAACCAATTTTGCCTTTCTGAATAAATTCCACTTGGTCATTGTTTATAATTTCTTATATTCTGCTGGATTTGATTTGGTAGTATTTTCTTGAGGATTTTCCATCTGTGTTCATAATGGATATTGGTAGTTTTCTTGTGATGTCTTTGTCTGGTTTTGATGTCAAGGTAATACTGGCTGCATAGTATGAGTTGAGAAATGTTTCTTTCTCTTCTGTTTTTTGGAAGAGTTTGAAAAGAATTGATGTTGATTCTCCTTTATGTTTGCTGTAATTCATCAGTTGTAGTAAGTTGAATAGTGTTCCCCAGAATTCATGTCCACCCAGAAACTCAGAGTGTTATTTGAAATAAGGTAACCCAGAAACTCAGTGTTATCTTAATTGAAATAGTGAGATCATACTAGATTAAGGTAGGCCCTAAATCCAATGATTTGTGTCCTTATAACAAGAGAATAGGACAAAAAGGCACATGCTGAGAAGGAGGCCCTGTGAAGAGATGGGGGCAGAGACTGGAGTGATGCTGCTATAAGCCAAGCAATGCCAAGAGCTACCAGAATCTAGGAAGAAGGAAGGAAGGAGTCTTCCCTAGAGTCTTCATAAGGAAGCATGATGCAGCTGACAATTTGATTTCAAATTTCTACCCTCCAGAACTAAGAGAATACATTTCTGTTCTTTTAAGCCACCAAGTTTGTGGTAATTTATTATAGCAGCTCTAGGGAAGTAATATACTGGTAAAGCCATCTGGTCTTGGGCTTTTCTTTATGGGAAGTTTTTTGATTATTAATTCAATCTCTTTACCTATAAAAAAGGCCTATTCAGATTCTGTATTCCTTCTTGAGTCAGTTTCAGTGCTTTGTGTCTTTCTAGGAATTTGTCAATTTCATCTACGTTGTTCTCATTTGTTGGTATACAATTGTTCATAGTATCCTTAGAATCCTTTTTATTTCTGTAAGGTAAGTGGTATCATTCTGCTTTCTTTCCTGATTTTAGTGATTTTGAGTCTTTTCTTCTTTGTCAGTCTAGCTAAAGGTTTGTCAATTTTGTTGATCATTTCAAAGAACCAACTTTCAGTTTCATTGATTTTTCTCTGTTTTTCTATTCTCTACTTCATTTATCCAGACTCTTTATTATTCCCTTCTGCTTGCTTTGGGTTTACTTTGCTCTTTTTTTCCCCCTAGTTTATTAAAGTGGAACCTCAGGTTATTGCTTAGAGATCTTTTTTAGTGTAGACATTCACAGCCCTGTTTTTGCTGTATCCTGTAAGTTTTAGTATTGTCTTAGCTTGATCTGCCATAACAAAATCCCATAGATCAGGTGGCTTAAACAACGGAAGTTAATTTTCTCACAGTTCTGGGGGCTAGAAGTTTAAGATCAATGTGCCAGCATGGTCGGTTTCTGGTGAGAACTTTCTTAGCTTGTAGACTGCCACCTTGCTGTGTCTTCATATGGCAGGTAGAGAGAGCAAGAGCAAGCTCTCTGGTATCTCTGTTATAAGGACACTAATCCCATCATGAAGGCCCCACCTTAGTCTCCTCTAAATCTAATTACCTCCTAAGGCCCCATCCCCAAATACATCCCATTAGGGGTTAAGGCTTCAACATACGAATCTTCGGGGGACACAATTCAGTTCATAGCAGGTATGTTATATTTTTGTCTTCATTCATCTCAGTACTTCCAAATTTTCCTTGCGATTTCTTCTTTGACCCATTGGTTATTTAGGAGTGTGTTAATTCCACATATTTGTGAATTTTACAAATGTATTATTGACTTGTAATTTTATTCCATTGCTGTCAGAACCTACTGTTTATAATTTCAGTTTTGAAATTTTCAGTTTGGAAATTTATTGAGACTTGTTTTGTGGCTGAACATATGGTGTATCCTGGATAATGTTCCACATGCACTTGAGAAGACTGTATTCTTTCGAGTGGCGTATTCTATAGATGTCCGTTAGGTCTAGTTTGTTTATAGTGTTCAGGTCTTCTACATCTTTGCTGATAATCTAATTTTATCCATTATTACAAATGAGGTATTGAAGTCTCCCAGCTATTAGTGAGGCATTTATTTTTCCCTTAAGTTCTGTCAATTTTTACTTCATATATTTTGGGTTTCTACTGTTAGAAGCATATATGTTTGTAATTGTTACATCTTCTTCACGGATATCAAGATTTTTTTTTGACCCTTTTTTCATTATATAATAGCATTCTTTGTCTCTAGTAACAAATACTGTCTTAAAGTCTACTTTGTCTTCTTCTTGTGGCTTTCTAGATCCCAGAAATATGTTGGAGGTTTTGTAAGCCCCTATGGACATCTCATTCCTCATATTTTCCTTTTAAGATTTTTGTTTAGTCTCTATTATCCATCACCTCAGGCAGCTGCAAACTTAAACACTTGCCTGTAATTGCTTTTGACAAACGCCCCCTGGCGAAATGAGTTTTGTACTTAAGCTCCCAGGCAGGTCAAATACAGACATCCTTGCAAGTGGGGTCTTCCAAGAAACTATTATCAGATAGGTCAGACGGGAACAAGGCTTTGAAAGAGATTCAGCTCCATTCTGCTATCTCTGGTGGCTGCCAGGGAAAGCGTATTTCATGGCTAACATATCTGGAAAGTGGGGGGGTGGCACTAGGGCAAGTTAAAATGCCTCAAAGCTCACTGTTCTTATCAAGATTTATCCATTTTTCTTAAAAAAAAATGCTGGGTTGCAGCAAGCCTTTGGCTAGTTACCAGAGTTCTGAAAAAGTAGATTCTAACATTTTTTGCCAATTTTGTCATTGCTTTTATGAAGGACAGAATTTTTGGTGGTCTTTACTCCATTAGTTTTGCTGGTAGAATCCAGTGTGTCACTTTGGGTAAAGGTAGGCACTGAGGCAGCAGCGACCTTCCCAAATCCGTGGTGCCAAAAAGCTGGTCCAAGACATGAGTGAGTCAGGAGGAGGCAAGTAACACTCCTCCTAAATGGAGATACAAGCAGAGACCCTAAGCAGTTCTGCCTCTCAAAGGAGAAGGAAGAAGGGGAGGGAACCATCTTCTTTGAGCATCTACATACTAGGTGCATCTACTATCTGTTTAAGCCTCACTACAACCTTTATGATGTATAGCAAGAATTATCCTCATTTTACAAATGAGGAAACTGAAATGAAGGTGGTGAAATGCCACAGGCCACAAAGCTTCTAAGTGACATACCTAGGATTCAGACCTGAAAAGGCCATTCCCCTTCTACCATATTTTTCATTTATTGTCTCTGTGTGACCACTACATGTAATCATGCTTTCTCATTTAATCATCACTCAACTCTTCGAGTTTGATTTTATTACCCTCATTTTACAGAAGAGGAAACTGAGGCTGAGAGATTAGGCCTCTTGCCCAGGTTATAGTGTAAATAGGACAGAGTCAGTCCTGCTGGGCTCCTTCACCCTTACCTTCAGACAATGTGCAGTGCTTCCTCAGTAGGCCTACGATTGTCACACCTCCTGCTCACTTGCCTCTGGGGACCAACCTATGCTGTTCCCCATATAAGGAGCCCTTTGTCTGGTATCTGAAGTCCTAGAGTGACCAAGGTCAAAAGAAATCCCCTTGGCTACCCATGTCTCTGTCTAGTAGAAAGAACACTACATTAGGAATTCTGGCTTAACCACTGAATTTGGCTCTCTGAAAACTTGTACCTCTTAGAGCCTCAGTTTTCTCATCTATAATTGGCCTTCAAAATGGGATAACCAGGGAAGAAAATATCTGCATTTTACTTTCTCTTTTTTTGTTAGTGTATTTTATAATGAATTATAGTTGTTCATGTATATAATTTGGGTATATACTTTCAGTTGTTTACTGATGGGTTGCCTAATCGTAGATCACTGGTCTATGAAGTGAGGGGTTTGACTGCAGCGTGTTCCAGTACCAATATCCTGTCAAATTTACCAAAAAGCCCTCTTACATTTCGGTTGAAAACTTGGCAGTGTTAACTCTTTGGCTACTGTTAACCTTGATATCTTTGGTTATCTTTCCCTTCAAGTCTTTTCCCTGGTTGTAATTTCTTCAGCCAGAGATGCTCTCTACTTCTCTACAGTGCTGTAGTGCTTGCAGTTTTTGGAATTGGGTGCTGTATGTCACCGGTTTCAGGAAGTGGCCTGTGGAACTGGCAGAGTAGGCAGAGTAGTTGCCGTTTTTCGGCAGGCAGGATGGGGCCCCATCTTGCTTTCTTTGCAGTGAACCATAACTGGAGCAAACTGCAAAGCCCTGACTTATCTTTATGACCATGGAAATCTGGGCCAAACTATTCTCAAGTCTTTTTTACCCTGAGATACCAAACACTATGTACAACAATCTAGACCTAAGAGTCTCTGGGTTAGTGAAGATGTTTAACTCTGCAAAAGAAACTAAAGAACCCCAGGCAATACTAATCACTGCTCACTTCTTTTTATGATAAACACCTGAGGTCTGTTCCTGCAGCTGAGGATGCTCTGCCCACCTTCCCTGCCCAGGGTTCCAGACTCCTCATTGGGATGTACACACAGTGCTCTTACTTACCTTGTTTATGATCCCTTTCCCCCATTTTTTAAAAAAATAAATACTGTTCCTCACACCATCTTGGAAAGAGTTGTAGTTATTTACTAAAGATGGTAAAATAGCGCTTCCCTGGTGGCGCAGTGGTTAAGAATCCACCTTCCAATGCAGGGCTATGGGTTTGAGCCCTGGTCTGGGAAGATCCCACATGCCACAGGGCAACTAAGCCCGTGCGCCACAACTACTGAGCCCGCATGTCACAACTACTGAAGCCCGTATGCATAGAGCCCATGCTCCACAACAAGAGAAGCCACCGCAATAAGAAGCCCGCGCACTGCAACGAAGAGTAGCCCCCACTCGCCGCAACTAGAGAAAGCCTGTGCGCAGCAACGAAGACCCAACACAGTCAAAAATAAAAGAAAGAAATTTTTTAAAAAAGAAAGGTAAAAAATTTTTTTTAAAAAGAAAGATGGTAAAATAGCTGTCATAATCATAGTCACAGTCCTCACTAGTAGGGCATCTGATAAAATTGATAGGGTCAGTTCAGTTAAATGCAGTAAAACACCATTTAGTGTGCTATGAAGAAAGGAAAGATACTACCAGTTCATTGGACACACTACCAATTGTAAGATGCATCCTGATTTCAGATATTAAAATGGGAAAAAATGTCTTTGGGAAGGAAACTACCATTTTTCATAGATTCTAACTCGTAAGTGGGAGAGCAAAAACTAGAGAGACTAGGAATACCAGTGGATATCTGAGAGTCTTACAGAGTGCACAAATATGGGAGCCAAAGGAAAACTCCAAGATGTAGCAGCTGGCAGGGACTGTACAGTGAATATCTTCTAAAATAAATTATTTTACCAGAATGTTGCTGGAATCAGTCCTTATTATCATTGAAGAAGTTGAAAGGGCTAGTTGCCTGTGCCTAAAGAGACAGGATGAGTGTGAATACATGTTTAAATTTCTTTAATTCAAGTAGATAAGTGCTTACTATGTGTAAGGAGTTGTGGTACCTAAAATTAATGTATCTTTTTAAAATTTGTAGTTTTTAAGAATAACTTAATTTCTTCCCTGAAATTAACTATTTAGTCACATTTTATCAGTAAATAAACTTACTCAATTTAGTGGTAGTTCTAGCAACATCAGTTCTTGCAGAAAAATAAAAGTCACCCAACTCCCACATGTAGACATATTTTTAAAAGCAATTGCAAAAGTCTTCCAGACTATTACTGAATTCTTATCTAATGAGTTTTTTTCTCAGACACGTGGATCTTCATTTTCACAGATGACTTTTTTTTTTTTAATTTAAAAAATTTTTTGGCTGTGCCGAGCAGCATGTGGGATCCTGGGATCCTAGTTCCCTGACCAGGGATTGAACCCACTCCCCCTGCAGTGGAAGCGTGGAGTGTTAACCTCTGGATCACCGGGGAAGTCCCTATATAGATGATCCATAGGTGTTTCCACAAGCTGTCCAGAAGTTAAAGAAGCATACCATTCCCTGTGGAAAAAGAAGCGATGTTATGTAGCTTTTTGACTCTTGGCCAAAGAACCTAATTGTGTACATTACTTCTGTCTTTGCCTTGGCCATTTTCAAGCAATAATTATAGATCTGATTATTTATTGAGAAGAGTGAACTGTTCTGGCGGAGTAAAATATGGATCTGAGTGAAGGAAGTTAGCTCCTAGAGCATTTTCCAGGAATTTTCTGACTTTGCCAACCTGTAACAGTTTTGATACTCAGAAACATTGATTTCACTTACTTTTCTTAGCTTACTTCCCCCCACCCCCCAAGTATATAATACTCTTAAATAATGTGGTAGAAAATCTTATTTGGGTGGACTTCTTTTTTTTTTTAAGATTTTTTTTTTTTTGACGTGGACCACTTTTTAAGTCTTTATTGTACTTGCTACAACACTGCCTCTGTTTTATGTTTTTTGGCTGTGAGGCATGCGGCATCCCAGCTCCCCGACCAGGGATTGAACTCGCACCCCCCTTTATTGGAAGGCGAAGTCTCAACCACTGGACTACCAGGGAAGTCCCTCGGGTGGACTTTTTTTTTTTTTTTTTTGGCAGTACGTGGGCCTCCCACTGTTGTGGCCTCTCCCACTGCGGAGCACAGACTCCAGATGCGTAGGCCCAGCGGCCATGGCACACGGGCCCAGCCGTTCTGCGGCACGTGGGATCTTCCCAGACTGGGGCACGAACCCGCGCGTCCCCTGCATCGGCAGGCGGACTCTCAACCACTGCGCCACCAGGGAAGCCCCCTCGGGTGGACTTTTGATCAGACTTTCTTTGCTTTTATTTTTAACTTCCCTAAATTATAAATGTTTATTTTGTAGGTATCATAGCTGCAAATGTTTTTGTATTTTGTTTGTGGAGAGTACCTTCTCTACAGCGGACGATGATCAGATATTTCACATCCAGTCCAGCCTCAAGTAAGTCTAACTTGTGTGATTTTATTTTGAGATAGAGGTAAAATGGAAGAAATATGCTTTATGGTAATTGAAGTGCTATAAAAAAGATGATTTACTTGTCAATAATTGTAAGCAAAATCTGGAGGATAGGCTGTAAACTCTTGGAGGACAGGAACCTCACTTCTCTTACAGCTGTGTCGAGGCACCTAAAATGTACCTTGTACATAGTAGATATCTAAATATTTTTTAGTGACTTAAGATCCGTGATCACTACAAGTTTACTCTTTGAAGAGACTATTATATACAGTTTTATTTCTGTAATTGAAATAATTTACTAATTCTTTTTTCTAACTAACTTTTTCTATAGGACAAGTTGCTTTCATTGACCTGAGAATCTTTATTGGTTGCTTACTAAGTAGAAAATCTCTGAGATTTAAGATAGCATTTTTCAAGTGGTAAAAAGCTGTCTTAAACCATCTTATCCAATCTTTTAACTAGCTCTGGTTTGTTTCGCATGTTTGTGTCATAATAATAATGAAAAAGTCTAAAATGGATCATTTTTACTGGCTGTGTGTTCCACAATTACAAGACTTTTTCTTTCTCTTGTAGAGGTCCTTTGTTCTCCAATGTTGCTGTCAACATTCAGTCATTTCTCCTTGTTTCACATGGCAGCAAATATGTATGTCTTGTGGAGCTTCTCCTCCAGCATAGTGAACATCCTCGGTCAGGAGCAGTTCATGGCAGTGTACTTATCTGCAGGTAACAAGCTTTCATCTCGGGCCCTTTCAGAGTATAAGTGTTCTCCCCTACCTGGAGAAGGGACAAAGGGAATGATTATAGTCGTATTCTATATACCGTAAGTGCTCAGTACATATTTCTCAGATTGTATATAGAGAAGTACACAAACTGGTGTAGTGTTTAAGCATGTCATTTTTATCTCCCTTGCCCTTGGTTTCTTTAGCTCAGGCCCACCATTTTATAGATTAGTGGTTCCCAGACTTCCGGGCTGCCTCAATCATCTGGATCTGTGTTAAATAACCTTAACGCTCATTTCCCAAGTGTGTTCAGTTTTCAGAAAACTTTCGATTAGCTATCCAGTAAGATTGTCTAGAATGAGTTCATTCTTTGTTGCAAGCATATATTAGCATGGAACCACTCAAGTCATCCTGGAGGTGGCATCATTTCCTTATTTCACTAGTAAATGATAGTGCAGGATTCCAGGTTTCTAGATGCTGCTAAATTGGCAGTTGGTTGATTATATTTTACTTATCTCCAAAAAAATTTTTTTTACTTTCTGTTTGCAAAATGTACTTAATTAAAACCATAAAGTGTAAAAATTCATTCATAAAATCCCTTCATTTAAAAACAGTATATCTGGCAGATATATGTAGTGAAAAGACACTGAGCTTGGAGACGGAAGACCTAGGTTCAAATCCTGTTTCTGCTTACCAGCTGTGTGATGTTGCAGAAAAGACTATACCTCTCTGAGGATAATACTACTTACTCTCATGCATGGGGTTGTAGAAGGGATAAAATAAAAGCATCTACCACAAGGCCCAGAGTAGGTACTTAATCAGTGTTAATTAAATATTCACGTGCATCTAGTCCTCAAAACAGAAGCTGAGCAGTATCTTTGGCCTAATAAGGTACGTGTGTAGTTCTTTCCCCGAGCACTAATGTTGTTGTAGGTACAAAGGGTCTGTTTCAAGTGCCATTAATTCCTGCTCTATAGAAAGTTGTTTTTTAAAATTAGCCATACTCAGTTCAGATGACATTGGTGCCAAAGGGACCTGTAAAGGATCATCTAGTCTAGATCTTCAACACATTCATTTGACAAGCTGGGTAAAATATAAACTCCCTGGTCCCACTCTAGAGGTTCTGATTTAGTGTTTAGAGTGCAGTCCAGAGAATTCCCAGACAGTTGGTGAGCTTGGGAACGAGTCTTTCTTCATACAGTGTAGATGAGGAAAATGATAACTACAAGGTAAAGTGAATGACCCTCTGTTACTCAGTAAGTGGTACAGTGGGTCAGACTTTGCTTTCCCTGTAATATATCTGAAGTGACAGGCAGGATAAGTATTTATGCCTGCACCTTGTAGTGACCTGGGTAGAAACCCAACATTGTCAGTCTCTGTGGGGTGGAGGTCAGAAATGGAAGCCATTTTTATACCTCACTAAAATTACTGAAATGTGATTTATTTCTTAGGTGTTATTTCGAATTTTGTTAGTTACGTGTGTAAAGTTGCCACAGGAAGATATGGACCATCACTTGGTGCAGTAAGTATTTCTAACTAAAATTTTTCGCTTCATTTTGAAATAATTTTAGAATTACAAGAAAGTTTCAAAATTAGTACAAAGAGTTCCTATATACCCTTAACCCCACTATTAACTACAGAACCACAGTACAACTATCAACGCCAAAATATTAATATTTAAACAATACTATTAACTAATTGACATCTAATTTAGAATTTATACATTTGTAAAGCCTTGTAAATTTCAGGTTATAGCTTTTAACCATTGGTCGTTTATATTAACTGGCACAGAGTATATATCATGAGGAGTAGTCAAAATAGTGGGTATGCAATCCCCATAAACTGGAGAGCCTAATCTAGCATTGGAAAATTCTAAGTAATTAGAGATTTGAATCTGATACTGTGTCCTCCTCTTTAGTCAATATTTGAGTGCTATGCAGATTAGACTACTAGGCACTGTACTTACTAGAGGCTGAGGATACATCCAGTGAGCAAGATATCAAAATTCCTGCCCTCAGTTATGTTCTGGATGATTTTTAAAAATTACAGTTGTGTTTTCTTTTGAGTTTAATGACAGATATCTAGGCATATGTAAATCTTTACATAATATTTCTTTAAAAACTACACATTCCATTTGTGCATAGTTAAATACGCTTAAATGTATTCAATGCACTTAAATGTATTCAAATAGGGAATTTCACATTTAAAGAAACTGTAAGAAGGTTCAGTTTTGGAAAAGAATCCTTATGTAAAATAACCATTCCATAATTTGTGTGTTCCTCAGAATTGTGTCTACTTAATTTTCCCAACGAGGCCTGTATCTTGTCCTATGACCTTTATGCTTTCTTAACTTAATCCCACCCCCCCATTTTTTTCTTCATGGAATGTTTGTTTTCTATATAAAATTTGATGTCAATATAATTTATATATCTCAAATTCTACCTCATTTGCCAACTAAGCACCTGTTTTGTGAAGGCAGTGAAGACCACTAGGATGAATCAGAAATGGTCTCTGACTTTCAAGTTTAGTTTAGTTGGGGAGAAAACATTATACACATCTAATATACACTGAAAGGGCTCAGTAGTCTCTAGAGGATATTGGGGGTTCTGAGGGTGGGAAGACTTTTCTCATTACTTCAGAGGATCTGGGAAGGCATTTTGATGTGCCCTCAGGCAAGTGGTATTCCCATTTTACAGATAGGAAACTGAAGTTCACGAATAGAGTGTGGCGGCATGGCATTTGGAATTAGACTGAGTTTGAATCCCAGCTCTGTCACTTACTCATGATTTCCAGGACTTATTACTTAACCTCTCTGAACCTGCTTCCCCATATAAAATGGGGATAACATACCTATTTCTCATTTGCAATGCAAGTGTGTTTAGAGTGCTTAGCATAGTAAGGAACATGTAGTAAGAAAGGTGGAAATGGTGGTTTCTATTCAGTCATCAAAATCCTGTAGAGCCATGGCAGGATAAAATTATTATCCCCAAATACTTTCATTCATTCTTGGTTAAAATGAAGGAAAAATAAATCACCAGGTATATGGTACTTTTAGTGAGAAATCTGGAGAAAAAATACTGTTGACAAAATTGTGATAGCAAATATAAAGTCTTGGTCTTATTGCCTTTGAAAGATGAAGATTGTTAAAGAATATTTGTCAATTAACAGTGGCACAAAGGAGCAAGAATACCGACTAGATTTTGGTAAGGGTTTTGTTTAGTTAGAGCTATGCATATTCTGAATCTCATTTAAAAATGGAATTTCTTACTAGTTATTGGTTATTATTATATTCGTTCCCTGTGCTATACAGTATGACCTTGTTGTTTATCCTATATATAACAGTTTGCCTCTGCTAATCCCAAACTCCCATTCCTTCCCTCCCCTCCTCTGCCTTCCCCTTGGCAACCACAAGTCTGTTCTCTGTATCTGTAAGTCTGTTTTTGTTTCATAGATACGTTGATCTGTATCATATTTTAGATTCCACATATAAGTTATGTCATATGATATTTGTCTTTCTCTTTCTGACTTAGTATGATAATCGCTAGGTCCATCCGTGTTGCTGCAAATGGCATTATTTCATTTCTGATGGCTGAGTAATATTCCAGTGTGTGTGTGTGTTTGTGTGTGTGTGTATCTGTGTATACACACCACATCTTTATCCATTCCCCTGTCGATGGACATTTAGGTTGTTTCCATGTCTTGGCTATTGTAAATAGTGCTGTTATGAACATAGTGGTGCATGTACCTTTTCGAATTAATTTTGTCTGGGTGTGTGCCAAAGAGTGGGATTGCTGGATCATATGGCAACTCTATTTTCAGTTTATTGAGGAACCCCCGTACTGTTTTCCATAGTGACTGCACCAATCTACATTCTCACCAACAGTATAAGAGGATTCCCTTTTCTCCACACCCTCTCCAGCATTTGTTATTTGTAGACTTTTTAATGATGGCCTTTATGACCGGTGTGAGGTGGTACCTCATTGTAGTTTTGATTTGCATTTCTCTAATAATTAGCAATGTTGAGCATCTTTTCATGTGTCTATTGGCCATTTATATTTCTCCTTTGAAGAAAAGTCTATTTAGGTGTTCTGCCCATTTTTCGATTGGTTTTTTTTGTTGTTGTTATTGAATTGTATGACCTGTTTGTATATTTTGGAAATTAAGCCCTCATCGGTCACATCATTTGCAAATATTTTCTCCCATTCCTTAGGTTGTCTTTTCATTTTGTTTATGGTTTCCTTTGCTGTGCAAAAGCTTGTGAGTTTGATTAGGTCCCATTTGTTTATTTTTGTTTTTATTTCTGTTGCCTTGGGAGCCTGACCTAAGAAAACATTGGTACAGTTTATGTTAGAGAATGTTTTGCCTATGATCTCTTCTAGGAGTTCTATGGTATAATATCTTTTGTTTAAGTCTTTAAGTCATTTTGAGTTTATTTCTGTGCATGGTATGAGGGTGTGTTCTAACTTTATTGATTTACGTGCAGCTGTCCAACTTACCCAGCACCACTTGCTGAAGAGACTATCTTTTTCCCATGTTATATTCTTGCCTCCTTTGTTGAAGATTGACTGTAGGTGTGTGGGTTTTTTTCTGGGCTTCCTGTTTTGTTCCATTGAGCTGTATGTCTCTCTTTGTGCCAGTACTACACTGTTTTGATTTCTGTAGCTTTGTAGTACTGTCTGAAGTCTGGAAGGGTTATGCCTCCTGCTTTGTTCTCTTTGCTCAGGATTGCTTTGGCAATTCTGGGTCTTTTATGGTTGTATGTAAATTTTAGGATTATTTGTTCTAGTTCTGTGAAAAATGTCATGGGTAATTTGATAGGGATTGAATTAAATCTGTAGATTGCTTTGGGTAGTATTGCCATTTTAACAGTATTAATTCTTCCAATCCAAGAACATGGGATATCTTTCCATTTCTTTGAATCATCTTTAATTTCCTCTCTTAATGTTTTGTAGTTCTCAGCATATAAGTCTTTCACCTCCTTGGTGAGGTTTATTCCTAAGTCCTTTATTTATTTTTTTATGCAATTTTAAAAGGGATTGTTTGTTTCCCTTTCTGATATTTCATTGTTATTGTAAAGAAATGCAACCGATTTCTGTACATTAATCTTGTATCCTGCTACATTGCTGAATTCATTTATCAGTTCTAGTAGTTTTTGTGTGGAGTCTTTAGGGTTTTCTATACATAGTATCATGTCATCTACATATAAGGACAGTTTTACCTCTTCCCTACCAATTTGAATACCTTTTATTTCTTGTCTGATTGCTGTGGCTAGGACTTCCAATACTATGTTGAAGAGAAGTGGTAAGAGTGGGCATCCTTGTCTTGTTCCAGATTTTAGCAGGAATGCTTTCAGCTTTTCACCATTGAGTATTATATTGGCTGTGGGTTTATCATAAATACCTTTTATTATGTTGAGATATGTTCCCTCTGTACTCATTTTTATAAGGTTTTTATCACAAATGGGTGTTTAATTTTATCAAATGCTTTTTCTGCATCTATTGAGATCATGTAGTTTTTGTCCTTTCTTTTCTTGTGGTGGTGTATCACATTTGTTGATTTGCGTATGTTAAACCATCCTTGTGACCCTAGGATGAATCCAGTTTGGTCATGGTGTATGACCTTTTTTATGTGTTGTTGGATTCGGTTTGCTAATATTTTGTTGAGAATTTTTGTGTCTGTATTCATCAAAGATATTGGCCTGTAATTTTCTTTTTTGGTAGTGTCTTTGTCTGGTTTTGGTATCGGGGTGATGGTGGCTTTATAGCATGTCTTTGGAAGTGTTCTTTCCTCTTAAGTCTTTTGGAAGAGTTTGAGAGGGAGCAGTACAATTTCTTCTTTGTATGTTTAATAGAATTACCCAGTGAAGCCATCTGGTTCTGGACTTCTGTCTGCGGAGAGTTTTTGTTTGTTTGTTTTTTGTTTTTTTTTTTTGCTGTATGCGGGCCTCTCACTGCTGTGGCCTCCCCCGTTGCGGAGCACAGGCTCCGGACACACAGGCTCTGCGGCCATGGCTCGCGGGCCCAGCCGCTCCGCGGCATGTGGGATCTTCCGGGATAGGGGCACGAACCCGTGTCCCCTGCATCGGCAGGCGGACTCTCAACCACTGCGCCACCAGGGAAGCCCCGCGGAGAGTTTTTTTAGTTACAGATTCTATTTCATGTCTAGTGATCTGTTCAAGTTATCTATTCTTGATTCAGGTTTGGTGGGCTGTATGTTTCTAAAAAGTTGTCCATTTCTTCTGGATTGTCAAGTTTGTTGGCATATAATTGTTCATAGTATTCTCTTATGTTTTTTTGTATTTCTGTGGTATCAGTTGTGATTTCTCCTCTTTCATATTTGTTTATTTAGGTCTTCTTTCCTTTCTTCTTGATGAACCTGGCCAGAGGTTTGTCAGTTGTTAACCCTTTAAAAGAACCAGCTCTTGATTTTATTGGGTTTTGTCCTATTGTTTTTTTTTAATCTTTGTTTTATTTATTTCCTCTCTGATCTTTAATGTCTCCTTCCTTCTGCTGACTTTAGGTTTTTGTTCTTTTTCTAATTCTTTGAGGTGATGGGTTAAATTTGAGATTATTTGAGATTTTTCTTATATCTTAAAGAAGGCCTGGGGTCTTCCCTGGTGGCGCAGTGGTTGAGAGTCCGCCTGCCGATGCAGGGGACACGGGTTTGTGCCCCGGTCCGGGAAGATCCCACATGCCGCAGAACGGCTGGGCCCGTGAGCCATGGCCGCTGAGCCTGTGTGTCCGGAGCCTGTGCTCCGCAACGGGAGAGGCCACAACAGTGAGAGGCCCACGTATCGCGCAAAAAAAAAAAAAGAAGGCCTGTATTGCTATGAACTTCCCTCTAAGGACTGCTTTTACTGCATCCCATAGATTTTGTATGGTTATGTTTGTAAATAGTTTATCATAGACTGAATTTGCTCACCAACATTATGATAACCTGCTTGCTGTAACTTCATTGATTTAACTTATCACTGGTCTAACTTGTACATAAACTGAATTCTTGTGCTTTGGAAAGTATATCTTCAGTCTCTTTCTTACAAGGTTGCAAGTGAAATAAAATGATCACTAGTGCAGATTCATTTGGAATTCCATTTTGATTTATCTATAGTGTTCTGGAGTGTTTCTCTTTGTATAACTTTTTAGTGGCTGCTCTGGGTACTACAGTCTATATATATCACTTACCACAGTCTACTGGTGGTATCATTTTACCAGTTTGAGTGAAGTGAGCCTTACCTTGCTTTTTGTCCACATACCTTCCTCAAATTATAATCATGTTAAATATTTCCTCTACATACATTTAGAATATCACTGTTATAATTTTTGCTTCAACCATTAAACATAAGTTAGAAAATTCCAAGAGAGAAGGACAGTCTATTGTATTCAAATCCAATTTTTACTTTTTCCATTGTTCTTTCTTTCTGATGTTCCAAGATTTCCTCCTTATATCATTTCATTGTTTAGAAAACTTCTCTTAGCCATTCCTTTAGCCACTAGCCAGTTAGGTCTGCTGGTGACAGATTCTGAAGTTTTTTTCTTTTTTCATTTTTTTTTCTACCCTTCATTTCTGAAGGATATTTTCATTGGATATAAAATTTCAGGCTGACAGTTCTTTCAGCAGTTGAAAAATGTGCCACTTCTTTTGGCCTCCATAGTCTCTGAAGAGAAATTCTTTGTTGTTCAAATAGCTTTTCCCCTATAGGTAAGGTGTCATTTCTCTTACTACTTTCTAGACTTTTCCCGTTGTCTTTAGTTTCAGAAGTTTGACTATATGTCTTGTCATGGATATCTTGTTTATCTTGTTTGGGGTTCACTCGGTTTCTTGAATCTATAGGTTTATGTCTTTTGGGAAATGTTCAACCATTTCTTCACATACTTTTTCAGCCTCACCCTTTTTCTTTTCTCCTTCTGGGACTCTGATGACATGACGTTAGATAGTTTGTTATTATCTCATGGGTCCCTGAAACTCCATTAACTTTTTTTAAAGTCTGTTTTTTCTCGGTTGTTCAGATTGGGTAATTGCTGTTCTGTCTCAAGGTAACTGATTATTTTCTGTCCTTTCCATTCTGCTTGAGCCATTCAGTGTTTTTATTTAGGTTATTGTAGTTTTCATTCTAAAGTTTACATTGTTCTTGATATCTCCTATTTCTTTGGGCTTTTCTATTTCTGTACTGTTTTTTTACTTGTTTCAAGCATGTTTGTAATTGCTTGTTGAACCACTTTTATGATGGCTGTTTTAAAATGCTTGTTAGATAATTCTAACATCTGTGTCATCTCGATGTTGGTATCTATTAATTGTCTTTTCTCATTCAAGTTGAGATTTTTCTGGTTCTTGGTATGATGAGTGATTTTTATTTTATTTATTTATTTGGCCACACCTTGCAGCTTGCAGGATCATAGTTCCCTGACTAGGGATCGAACCTCGGCCATGACATTGAAAGTGCCGAGTCCTAACCACTGGACTACCAGGGAATTCCCTGACGAGTGATGTTTAAATGAAACCTGGACATTTTGGATATTACATTATGAGACTTTAATCTTAATTAAATCTACTGTTTAGCAGGCCACCTCTGACAGTGCTGTGATTGCTACTGCCAGGTGAGTGAGGCAGTCCAGGTTCCCCACTCAGTCTCCTTTGACACTGCGGGGGGAAGAGCTCTTGTTGTTGCAGGGTGGGGAGTTTGGGCTCCCCAGGAGACCTCTACTGATACAGCCCTGGCTAGGAAGAGGAAGAGTGCCTTATTACTGCTGCCTGTGTGACCTCCACTGACACCACCCTGTCAGGGACAGTGGGACACCTCATTGCAGTCTGTAAGGCTGGAAGTCCAGGCTCGATGGAGATCAGTCCACAGTTGTTTCTGTGGTGTTTGGCTAGAGTAAAGTGGTTATTGTCTAAAAGTTTTGTGTCTTGCTAGGCTATGCTTTCTTGGTCCTTTGGCTAGAGAGAGCATTTTCTGGTACAGACCTATTTTGTCTGAGTTCGTTGGTGTTTCCAGGTTGTGAGCTTCTCCAGAGCCCAGTCTGAGCAGCGTGAGGCCAAAAGAAAACCCAGGAAACTCACCACTGTGTCATTCCTTGGATCCTAAGGTTCCTAGCTGGGATGCTTTACTTTCTCAGTCTTTTAGAGTCATCTTATGTTTGTTTTACATATAATGCCCAGGGTTTTTAGCTGTATGTAGCTTGTAGAAGCAGAAGGCCTCTTAGAGCAAATTCATTTAAAATTCATAGTGTAAAAAAAAAAAATTAGGGCCTCCCTGGTGGCGCAGTGGTTGAGAGTCCGCCTGCCGATGCAGGGGACACGGGTTCGTGCCCCGATCCTGGAGGATCCCACATGCCGCGGAGCGGCTGGGCCCGCGAGCCATGGCCGCGGGGCCTGTGTGTCCGGAGCCTGTGCTCCGCAACAGGAGAGGCCACAGCAGTGAGAGGCCCGCGTACAGCAAAAAAAAAAAAAAAAAAAAAAAAAAAATTATATGGTAGATACATGAAGGTTACATATTAATAAAGAAAAGTACTTAATGAAAATTGTTTACTTATGAAATAAATAAAAATATATGTGCATATTGATTACAAGTTCATAACCAGTGTACATAAACAAATTATTAGTGGAGAATAAAAGATCTTTACCTGTAATCAAAGAAGCAGACCTCTAGGGTCTACATGGGTTTGGGTTCATGAGTCCCTGAAATTATATCTAAAATATGTATGAATTTTTCTGAGGAGGAAGGGTTCATTTTTATTATATTCTTAAAAGCCTCCTACTAGAAAAGGTGAAAATAAAGAATCATGGGGTATGCCAAACATTTGTCTAAAAAGCAAGTTGCAACTTATTGACACATAAATATATTTAAATCTGCGTAGATAAAGGTCACTTTGAGAAAACTTTAGAAGGATAATGGAACTGCCTCCTATCTTTAAAATAATATGATAAGTACAATAAATTATAGTCACAAAGAAACTGACTTTATATACACTACCAAATGTAAAATAGGTAGCTAGTGGGAAGGAGCCGCATAGCACAGGGAGATCAGCTGGGTGCTTTGTGTACACCTAGAGGGGTGGGATAGGGAGGGTGGGAGGGAGACGCAAGAGGGAGGAGATATGGCGATGTATGTATATGTATAGCTGATTCACTTTGTTATACAGCAGAAACTAACACACCATTGTAAAGCAATTATACTCCAATAAAGATGTTAAAAATAAATAAAGTCAGAGGAAAAATGAAATTAAAATAAATAAAATTTAGTAACAAAAAAACTGACTTTACATAGAAATGCACAGCTAATGAGAATTTTCTTTAATATTTAAATTTCTGTAATGAGTGCTTTAGATGGAGATAATAATCTATTTACCATATGGTCTGGCCATTTCACTTCTAGGTGTTTACCCAAGAGAAATGAAAGAACACAAAGGGTTGTACACAAATGTTCACAGCTTTTTTTGTAACAGCCAAAACTAGAAAAATCTCAAATGTCCATCAGGTGAATGAATATATATATTATGGTATAACCATACAATGGGATATTATTCACCCATGTAAGGGAATAAATTATTGATACAACCACATGGGTGAATTTCAAAATAACTCTACAGAGTAAAGGAAGCCAGACAACAACAAAAAGGAGTATATGCTGTATGATTCCATTAATATAAAACTCAGAGTGAATCTATCTTAACAGAAAGTAGAGAAGTTGTAGCCTAGGAATGGGGGAGGAGCAGGAGGGATGCACTGCAGAGGAGCACCAGGGAACTTTTGGGGATGATGAACTTTTTGGCCACACTCATAATCTTGAGTGTGGCCATGGTTTCATAGGTATTTATGTGTCAAAACTTAATTATAAACTTTAAACGTGTGCAGTTTTTTGTGTGTCACTTATACTTCAGTAAACCCAACTTGCTTTTATTTTTTATGTTTAAAGATTTGGGAGTCCTTTGTACTATTCCTGCAAACTTTTCTGTAAGATTTAAGTTATTTCAAATTGGATGTTAAAAAAACACCTAAGAGAAAAATTTCTAAAAGGTGCTCCTATAATTGACTCTGATTGCCCCTGTAATTAAAAGGAAAGGTCCCTACATTTTTATATTAAAAGGCTATTTCTGGAAAATAGCATCTACCTCTCTTAATCGCCAACTTTTTAGGGTCTTCTGTGTGAAGCGTTGCTTCAGGATAAAGGATTATCTTACATTTTAGGAATTACTAAAACTTTAAAGACTTATGGGTCCCAGGCATCCCCGAAGTCCGCAGCCCTTTAATATGTAGTTGCCAGTCAGCCTAAACAGGGAAACCAGCTCATGCTGCATTCCTAGGAATGGGTTGGGGAAGCTACATGGTGGAAGGACAGCATTAATATTCCTCAGAAGGAGAACCTAAGACATGAGTTCAGGCAAGTGGACAAAGACAACCCAGGGCTTAGGCTAAAAAAATGAAAGAACAAGGAAACAAAGTCAACTACATATTAAAAGGGATAGGCTGGGTGTTGGAGATACATGTTAATTTTGCAGTGGAGGTTAGGAGTCAGAATTCTGTATTCTCTACTTAAGATCAACTGTCTGCTATTGTATATTTACCAAACTGGCTCCTGTGTAAGTCTGCAATAGTAACACATGAGGTTCTTCAGAAATCCTGACTTCCCTTCACAGGGCAATCGCTGCCTTGTGAAGAAGATACACACACATGCACACACAGCCTCCGTAATTTGTTCACTCTTTCACTGGTTCCCCACTCCACGTCCTTAATGTATCACAGCAGCTTTCAAGGAAGGATATCAGCACTACCTCAGAAGATGGGATTCCCCACAAAACTTGCTGGGTCATGGTTCCTCTAGGGTGCAACATGTTATACTGGCCAAATTTATATTTGTTATGAAAGATTTGTTTTGGCTAGAACTTCGACATCTACCACTATAATCTACCAGCATATACTGTATTAAGCAGAGTGGATGTCAGTGTCACTGAGAACTTGAAAGTTAAAGAGTAACCCTTCACCTTTCAGGCTTTAAGATGTGCAACTTGAGTATCCTAGATTTTTAAATAAAACCTAAAAAAGTCAACTCAACAAAACCCAGAAGAAATCAAGTTGAGACCTTACTTTCTGAGAGAGAAAAAACCCAATAAAATCACACTTTTCCCCCAAATGAAACAAATATAATTTGGTTAGCTGAATTGAAAGAAGAGCACTAAAATCCTGTACTCTCTAAATTGCTTCTCCATAGATGATTGTATTCTCCATCTAAAGTCCTCATTATAGAAACTTAAATATTAAAGAAAATTCTCATTAGCTGTGCATTTCTATGTAAAGCCAGTTTCTTTGTGACTATAACTTACTGTACTTATTATACATTAAACATTTATGTGTCCGAATAAATTGCAACTTTTTAATTTTTTTAAATGACATTTTAATTTTATTTATTTATTTTTTGGTCGCACCGTGTGGCTTGCGGGATCTTAGTTCCCCAACCAGGGATTGAACCTGGGCCCCTGGCAGTGGAAGTGCAGAGTCCTAACCACTGGACCACCAGGGAATTCCTACAACTTGCTTTTTAGACAGATGTTTAGCCTACCCCATGCAGAGATTCTTTTTGTTTTCACCTTTTTTAGTCAGAGGCTTTTAATGAAAATGGACCCCCTTTTTAAAAAAGGCTGTGGAAATGGTCCAGCTTTTAGGAGACCAAGGAGACATGGCAACTAAATGCAATACGTGGGGAAAAACAGCTGCAAGGGCATTGGTGGAACAATTGATAAAACTGGAATATGTTTATAGATTAAATGAAAGTATAATATATCAGTATAAAATTTCTTAAAATTGAGAACTGTATTGTAGGATATATAAAGATATTCAAGTTCTTAGGAAATATACACTGAAGTATTTAGGGGTAAAAGGGTATGATATATGCAGCCTACTCAAATGGTTCAGGAAAAAAAGTACAGATATAAAGAAAAAATGATAAGTGAAATGTGGCAGAATGTTGAAAATTGGTGAATCTGGTTCAGGAGTATTTTGGAGTTTTTTTCAAAGTGAAACAGACCTAAATGTAAAACCTAAAATAAAAACTTACAGAAGAAAACATAGGAAAAAACTCTTTGTGACCTTATTTTAGGCAAAGATTTCATAGTTGAGAGACCAAAAAGCACAAATTAATAAATCAGGGCTTCCCTGGTGGCGCAGTGGTTGAGAGTCTGCCTGCCGATGGAGGGGACGCGGGTTCATGCCCCGGTCCGGGAGGATCCCACATGCCGCGGAGCGGCTGGGCCTGTGAGCCATGGCCGCTGAGCCTGTGTGTCTGGAGCCTGTGCTCCGCAACGGGAGGGGCCACAGCGGTGAGAGGCCCGTGTACCGCAAAAATAAATAAATAAATAAATAAATAAATAAATCAGACTTCATGTAAGTTAAAAACTTACACTCTTCCAAAGACACTGTTAAAAGACAAGATACATGTGGAAAGAAAAGATTTACATGTCAGAAGTCTGATATAGGACTTGTGTCTAGACTATATAAAGAAAAATTCAAAAAGAATGAGCAAAAGGTTTGAACAGACACTTGAAAGAAGATGTATGGATAGCAACTAAGCAAATGAAAAGATGAACATCATTAGTTGTTAGGAAAATGAAAATAAAAACCACACTGAGATATCACTATAAACCTATATTACAGATTTAAAAGACTGGCCATACCAAGTGTTGGTGAGGATGTGGAGGAACTGGAAATCTCATACACTGCTGGTAGGAAAGTAAAACACTAAAACCACTTTGGAAAACAGTTTGGCAGTTGCTGTGCTTCCCCATCATAACTGATTATATTTTGTTGGTTTTACTCATTTATGTCTTTCATGCCAGTCTGTAAGCTCCATTAAGGCAGAGACTGTCAATTTTGTTCCCCTCCGTATCCCCATCATCTAGCATAGTGCCTGGTAGGACTCAAGTATTTGAATGAATGATTATCATGAGATTTAATGTAAACAAGGGATTATGATCCAATTTCTCAAGTATTGTAACATTTAGAGGAATTAGGAACATGTGTAACATTAAGAAAGTTTAGTTAAATTATCATAATTTATCCAGGAGATATTTCATAGCCATTATCAATTTAAATTATGAAGGTTATGTAGCAATGTGGAAAAACACAATAGATGATAAAACTATACAGTAATTATAATTTCAATTATAACAAGAAATGGTTGACTTACTGGTCATAAGGTTTTTAAGTTTCAATTTTTATTCTCAAATACAAGGCTGTTGGGGAAAGTGCTTCTCAAGCATGTGTGTCCCTGGGAGGATGCTGTGGGTGGGGGGGGTGTCATGCAGAGCCATGGGATAAATTTGGCATGCTTTCCTGGAGCGGAACATTTGTCAAACGTTTTAAGGAAAATGTTTAGTGTTATAATGAAGTAGGATACAAATTTCACGTGATTTATGGTAAAGCATTAAATTTGGGAGAAATTCCACACATGTGGGTTTCTTTGGGCAAATTCATGCTCACTCTCTGGTTCGAGGAGTTTTGGTTTTTTTTTTTTTTTTTTCCTTTTATTTATTTATTTATTTATTTGGTTGTGTTGGGTGTTCGTTGCTGCATGTGGTGGGCTTTCTCTAGTTGCAGCGACTGGGGGCTACTCTTCATTGCGGTGCGCGGGCTTCTCATTGTGGTGGCTTCTCGTTGTGGAGCAAGGCTCTAGGCGTGCGGGCTTCAGTAGTTGTGGCACGTGGGCTCAGTAGTTGTGGCTCATGGGCTCTAGAGCGCAGGCTCAGTAGTTACAGCACACAGGCTTAGTTGCTCCGCGCACGTGGGATCTTCTGGACCAGGGCTCAAACCCATGTCCCCTGCATTGGCAGGCAGATTCTTAACAACTGCGCCACCAGGGAAGTCCCTCGAGGAGTTTTGTTGAAGTTTGAGAAGTCCTTTTTTAGTCATTAAATGAAATGATGCATGTGACACACATAACACTGTCCCTGAAGTTCATTAACTGCTGACATGCTGGTTGTTACATCTTATTGCCTGTAGTTCAGTCCTTGCCAGGTGGTTACCATATCACGGACTTAGAGTCCCTTTGCCTGATATTTTGTACATTAGTAACGGAAAGCTTTTTAACTTTGTGCTCACCTAGAAATGTGTGGCTTGTAAGCTTTCTGGAAAAAGTATTTCTACTTTAGACGTTATAGTCACTAAGCAGTTGCACAATGAGAGTTTCATTTTTTCCCCAATGTGTTAATTTGCAGTCGGGCGCAATCATGACTGTCCTTGCAGCTGTCTGCACTAAGATCCCAGAAGGGAGGCTCGCCATTATCTTCCTTCCAATGTTCACGTTCACGGCAGGGAATGTGAGTATTTTTATGAAGTGAAGTGCTGGGGACAGTGGTGATATTTTTACATTGACTGAATTCTTGCCCTTAAATTAGAAATGTCAATGCTGGAGGAATCAAAGTTGTATCAGTTCTGTTCTCTTTTGCTGGCTTTCAGGCCCTAAAAGCCATTATTGCCATGGATACAGCAGGAATGATCCTGGGATGGAAATTTTTTGATCAT
Source organism: Mesoplodon densirostris (assembly GCF_025265405.1). Lineage (NCBI taxonomy): Eukaryota > Metazoa > Chordata > Mammalia > Artiodactyla > Ziphiidae > Mesoplodon > Mesoplodon densirostris. The sequence continues at coordinate 106,182,196 of NC_082665.1, read as the reverse complement.
GCAGCACATCTTGGGGGAGCTCTCTTTGGAATGTAAGTTTGAGTATGATTGACTGTTACACTGCTTTCTCAGCTCATCTCCCTCCCCCCACCCCTAAGGAAGGCAGAATAAGGCAGTTACTTCTGTGATGGAAGCAGGGCAGCTGGGGTTGGGAGGGCAGGGAAATCGCAACATGGTTTGCTTTGGTCTTGAGCAGCTTCACCGTATGAGATGGGAACGTGAGACTGTTGGCCCTGCCCCTGCCTTGGTCATTTGCAGAGGGAGACCATCTGTGCCTTTACCCTCCCCTTAACCTCAAGTCACCTGAACTCATGACTGTCAAAATTCCTAGTCCTTCATGGAGACTGTTACCCAGCCCCCTAGTCTGTGCTGTATTCCTTTCCCCACTCTCAAGCCACATCTCCCCTGCCTAGTCCCTACCCTGCTCCCCTACCTGTCTACCACTGACCTCACCAGTGCTGGGCAGACACCCGGAGTGGGTGGAACTGGTCCTCTGCTTGCGATGAGTGTGCAGGTGCCTGCTGCACGACTGGAGTAGAGGCCAGATGTCATAAACTCGTGTTGACTACTTATTGAGCATCTGTTATGTTGCAGGCACTGAGCTAGTTACCTTGTGGTATATAATTATTACCTCTGTTTCACTGATGGAAACTGAGGCTCAGAAGTGATCTTCCCTAGGTCAAACAGCTCTTAAGTAGCAGAGCAGAGATTTAATACACCCAGATCCAAAGCCCTCCCCGCCTCTGTCACACCACAGTGATTACAGTTACATTGTGGTTACAAGATCTCCCACTTGTGCTTCAGGCAATGGACTCTTGCCTAAAACATAGTAGTGCTGTAGCGACGCTGTCATAGAACATCCTCAGGACTCCTGGAGTCCATCTGACCGTGAGAGGCCCTTCAGCAGAGCTGTTGTCTGTCTGATATGCTGGATCCCTGATGGCCTCTCTTTTCTTGCATACTGTTGCCTTTTACCCTTATTTGGTTTTTACTTTATTTCACAACAATGGGAAACCTTAGTTTTTTGGGGTTTTTTTTGCGGTACGCGGGCCTCTCACTGTTGTGGCCTCTCCCGCTGCGGAGCACAGGCTCCGGACGCACAGGCTCAGCGGCCATGGCTCACGGGCCCAGCCGCTCCGTGGCACGTGGGATCTTCCTGGACCGGGGCACGAACCTACGTCCCCTGCATCGGCAAGCGGACTCCCAACCACTGCACCACCAAGGAAGCCCCCTTAGTTTTTTAATTAAAAAAAAAAAAAGTAGAAAAATCTACTCTAAGTGGAGCAGTTTTGCCCAGTAGGTGGTGGAACTAAATGCCATTATGCCATTTATAATTTTCAGTGATGATTAAAGAATAGCATGTGTGAGTTCGAGCTTTAACAGCAGCCCATTATAAATAGTAAAAACTGACCTGGTATTACAGCATGAGAAACATAAAGACTGATGAAAAGGGGTTTTGTTTTATTAACTCTAAATTTACCTGGCTCCTTCCATGTATACTTAAAGGATCTTCTCCACAGCAGTTTTTTATTCCTCTCAACTATAATTAGATGACCTTTTTCTGTTCTGAAAACTGGATCAAATGTATTTTAAAGTCCAGAATCTGAAAGGCAGAGGAATCCTTTCTCTTTGCTGTTTCTAATTTCAACTCCATTCGTTTACTAGATCTTGGTCATATCTAGAATTCGTCTTTTCTAACATCTTTAATGGTAAAGATTCCTCAGTCTAGATTAAAGATGTTAGAAAAGGTAAAGATCTGTTAGTAACCTCCTGCACATTGCTTTGACATTATGTCCCTGACCACATTTTATGGTCTTCACCTTGTACTGCTGCAGTAATGATAGCTAATGTATATTGAGTATTTGCTGTGTGCCTACGCTAAGGAGTAATTTAATACTCTTAACATCCTGTGAGGTAGTCCAATTTACAGAAAGGAAACTGCTTAAAGAAGGGAGTTATCCAAGGTCACACAGTGAGTCATTGCAGAGCTGGAGTTTCAGACTGAGCACTAGACTGTGAGGCTGCTACCAAAAACAAACAGAAAAAAAGATACCTCAAAAATTAGTCAGTTTGAAATATTTTCCTAATTTTAATTTAACCAAATGACCAATTACATTTGAACTTATGAGTTTAATCAAAACAATGTACCTGTAAGATTAAAGTGTTTGACTCTTTGCTTGAAATAAGTAGGTTAAAAAGATTTGAGAAGACACTTTACTAATGGAGAGTTCCCGACAAGTGTTTCATTTCTTGTAAGAGTTTTATAATTGCATTTGAATCATAGGGTGATCCTTTTTCTCTTGTTTTAAGTTCACCAGAGAACGTCACTCTAAGCCCAAAAGAATTTTGTTAACATGCCTCTTAATTAATTTGCATGTTTTTAAAATGCTTTTTTCTTTCTGTAAATTTACTGATTATTTTTCAAAATTTTAATGGTGACTTTTTATGATTAAATTTTAACTATATTTAGTGAGAATTCAGATTCAGGTACAATTCAAGCCCTTTGTAATAAAAAAAATACATGCTCCAAACATTAAGAAAATGTTAAAACATTAAACTGCCATTCTGATATCAATTAAGTTGAATAGAGCATTTTTTCAGTCAGGTGTCTAAGATGAAAGATCAACAAAATCTAGTTTCTGCCTCAGGGAACATGAAATCTGTTTGGGGAAACCAGGGCAAAAATAAAAGTTTCAATAACAAAAGCTTTTTAAAATAGCCATTCCAAATGCCCCTGCTCCAGGGAAGCTCCCCGGGGAGGCAGATGCCTTTGAGCTTCTCGTGCAGCCTGTGCTGCCCTCGGGTAGAGCTCCTGGTCGTGCAGACCCCGTGCCGTGGGCTTCTGATCTCACTCCCTGTGTGTTCCTCAGCTTAAGCAGATGCTCCTGAGAGGCTGAAGTGTAGCCCCGTGGTTAGAGCACAGGTTACAGGGTCGGATTTGGTTTCTAGTCTCAGTTTGGTCATTCCTAGTTGTGCAGCCTGAGCAAGTTAAATTACTAAACCTCTCAGTGTTTCAGCTTCCTCGGCTCATTGCTTCAGGCTGCTTTTAGGCATTGTTTAACAGGATGGGGATTGGAGCTGTATTTTAAAAGGTGGGCAGAATTTGGATCCTTTTGTGTAGCCAGGCTGAAGGTGAGAGGCATTTAAATTAGTATAGCCATCATTATTAGTAAGTTCTGATTCTGACATTTCTTACACTTGACATAACAAAAAGAGTCCAGGCTTAGAATCACTCTGACCTACTAGTGAGTGCTTGATTGACCACTTAGAAGCTGTTAGCGCCTTGGGCAAATGACTTTCTTTCAGACTTGATTTCTTCGTGTTTGTAAATGGGAAAAGTGATACTTGATTTGCAGGGTTGTGGTGAATTAAAAGTAGTGTGTGTGAAGTACTTACAGTTTTGGAGCAGTCACACATGGTCCATCCTATTTCCATCTTTTATGTCTTCTGTATATTAAAGGTAAGTCATTGATCTACATTAAATAAATTAATCAGCTATTTTAATATGCTGGATAGTAAATGGCAGTGGCATTCAGTTTTTAAAACGTCAGCTTGATATCATCATAGTACTTGGCATTTGTATGTCGTACTGTTTGAATGTTGGACCTGGTTTGTTTTTCTTTTCCCCAGATGGTATATTACTTATGGTCATGAACTCATTTGGAAGAACAGGGAGCCTCTAGTGAAAATTTGGCATGAAATGAGGACTAACGGCCCCAAAAAAGGAGGTGGCTCTAAGTAAAACTGGGGTTGGACAATACTGGTACGACTGGTCCATGCTGCCTGAAGCCTAGGAATGCATCGGCCCTGGAGTGACCACATCTTTGCTCCTGCCTGGAAGACACTGAGCATCTAGCTTTCCCAGTATTTTAAACTATGTCCCCAGTACATGTCTCATTAGAAAATGAATTATGACAAAGTTGTGAAATAAAGGTTTATATCTCTAGTTTGTAAACAGCGGGTATATGTCTCTTTTGAAGAGCACTAATGCTGCCCTGGAATCTTGCTCTTCGTTGTTATATTTAACATAGTTGAGTACATGGAAAGGTCTGATTGGAACCCAGAGGCGCTTATTTCTTAATGTTGGCCTTCTAGCACCTCTGCTAAATATTTACTCTTACTTACCTACCCCTTTCCTTGCTTGGTTGACAGGTAAAAGTTAAGAGCATCTTCTCTCTGGCATGGGTCTGAAATAACAGCTGCAATATTTTCTAAATTTTCCCAAAAAGGTAGGTAATGTTTCATGGCAGTGAGTGGCATATACAGAAAGATACTTTTAGGTTTTGCTTTCTAGGTTAAAATTGTAGCTAAATTAAGAATTAGAAGGAAGTATCTTGGATAAATTCAGACTTGAATCTGAGCTTAATAGCATCTTATGTTGGAAAATGTAGATTCTTTGAAGTGGAGCATCATAACTGACATAGAAGACACTGGTCGTCATCATAGCTTCACTGTAGTGGAACTCACTTGTCCTCATGATTGAGAATTATTTCTAGGAAATGCGATTTGAGAATTTAAAAGTTTTTCTTGAAAGGATTTATAGAAGAGTTTTTGAGTCTTTTGGTTGATCTCAAAAGGTTATACCAAATTTTGCACCTTGTGCTAGAGAGGGCCGGGCTTGCATGGTGGCGGGCACGGAGCGCCTGGCTTCATGACAAGGAAGGGAGTCGTGCTCACCTCACACGGTGTTGAGAGCTGAGTGGCAGCATGTGCCCAGCACATAGGATTGTCCAGTTATAGTGGTTCCTCATCTTTTTCCCACCAAGCCAAACTCTTCTCTGCTGCAAAGTACCGGTCATTCTTGCCAGGAAGGGGACTCTCTTCTAGTTTAGAATAGTCTAAACTAATGTCACTTTAAGGAGAGAGAATTTTTGTTAACCCAGCCCTCATTTTGCCAGTAAGGAGCCAGGGCGGTCGTGTGTGGGAACTGCCCAAGGTCACACTGCTGTGCTTTGACATTTCTGAATATGTAGTTATGCTAAGAACCCTGTGCCTTACAGATGAGACAAGAAGTGTTTTTCAGAGATGGGATGGGAGGCTAAGATCACATGGACATTCCATATGGAGTCCAAAGTGAAATTCATGTCGTCCATGGGCAGATCCGGAAAACAGGCAACAAAGACATGTCTGCTCTCTCTGCTTTGTGATGTTTAGAGAAGGAATGTTTGGAAGGTCAAGCTACCTACCTGTGAGAGGCCTTGGGAGGTTAGCGCCCAGCTCCAGAAGCACAAGCCTAACTGTCCATGGCTTTGGCAACTGTCCCTACTCTCCTGTTTGCCTGCTGGGGTATCTTGCTTTCTCATCTTGGCTTATCTGCTGGCACGTGAGCACCCCAAGGCCGTGCTCTGCCTGGCTAGTGTGCCTCTCAGCCTGTGCCACCTCCACTGTCCTCCGAAGTGTGGGATCCCAGGAGTGCACTCTTAGCTGTCTCGTCTCTCTCCATTTCTGTGGCTTCATTTATCTCTGTGAGGATGTCTTCTGAGGTCTGGACCCACTGAATATCTCTAAGCTGTCACTCAGTATATATGTCTACTTTGTAGACAGTATGGAACTATGTCCCAGGCATAGTTCCAGGTCCTCAGACCCCACTACGCAGGCACTTCAAATATGACTCCTGGCTTAAGCCGGAAACCTGGGGCCATTCTAGATTTCCCTCTCTCACCTCTCATTTCTAGAATCCAGCCCCTTCTCTCCACTCCCAGTGCCTTAAGTTCAGTCCCTTGTCTCTAACCTGGACTGTGTTAAGATTGTTCTCCAGCTGCTCTCTAAAATGTCCTGTACTTCTCCACAAGGCCACAGAGTGCTAAAAACACTTTAGTCATTTCCTGTTGTCGCCTATGGAAACTCCCTAGTGTGGCTACCAAGGCCCTGCGTGGCCCAGCCTCTGCTGCCTGTGGCTGAACCCTTGGCCCCTGGACCCTGCATTCCCACCCGACCCCACTACCCTCCCTCACTACAGGCGGCGAGTCCAGGCCCCTGGCCCTCTCTCCGCTGTTGGAAAGCTCTATTACACTGCTTTCCACGTCTGTCACCCACTGCACTGTAAACCTCCTGAAGGCACCCAGCATTATTCCAGGCATGTTGTAAGTGCTCTTTGACTGTTGTTTAGTGAACGAAGAAATCAAAACAAGAAGGGCTGCTCTTTTTTCTGCAGAACGGAGTGTTTTAGTCACCAATCTCCCAGGTGGCTGACCCAGGCCCTGGCACACATAAGCCACACAAAGCCGGCGTACTCTGAGCAGCTGTGTCATCTCCCAGGCTCCTCTGCTGCTGCCTCTTGGGGCAGTCGTTGTGTCACTTTACTGTGCCTCCAAGCTAAGATAGGCAGTGGTGTGGGAGAGGACTCTGTACTCTGATGGCCAGGGCTGTACTGCAGCCCTCCCTCTGAGGTGCAGGCTGGATACTGTCCAAGTATATGCTGGAGATGGGGCACTGGGTAATTAATGCTGTTTCAACAGTGTTACTAGTAATTGGTCTGCACTGCATACTGAGGGCTAGTGTCACATATTCAGGAAGCCTTTGTGTGTGGCCAGGGAGCTGTTTGATACCCTGTCCTGCATTAAACAGACTGACCTATAGCCTGGAGGATTACCTGTACTTAGCTCTGCGCAGGAGGGAGAGAAACTTTTATAGCATAGTGGCCAAAGATTTGTGGCAGCTTTATAAGCAAGCCTTTATGGCCATGCTTTAAAATGAGGGATTTTAGGCCTCAGGAAATATCAATTGAGGGCTAATGCCAATTCTAGGTGGAAGCTGAATTGCATGTCCCAAATTTGGCATCATAACGGCTGATTCAAACCCGCGTTCTATGGGAAGCGCGGCCCCAAGTCTTCCCTGTGATCCCCTCATCGCGCGTCTCCCCCTGCGTGCCCACGAGCCCCGCGCTGCAGCCTCGCGCAAATCTGGCAGCCACGGCTTGTCCCCTGCCGGCGGGGTCCAACAGACCCTCCGGGAGGCGGGCTGCAGCCTGGGGGCTGGCGGAGGGCGATCAGCTAGGAATTGTCGCCATCCGGCCGTCAGCCTCTGCGAAGCCAGGTCTAAATTATAAGAGAGCATTTAGGGAACTTTGGATTAAATTATGAGACATTCTTCAAGTTGGACACTTGTGCCTCCGGGCGGTTTCAGTTCCTCCAACCCCAGACCCGTTTCTGCACCCCTCCAGCCTTATCCTCTTCCTTCACCGGCGCCCCGCTCCAGCCCTGCACAGGCGGCCCTGGCCTCGCGGGGCTGTCGCCCAGCCCTCCGCTCCCTGGGTGGCCACCCCTAGGCCGGGGGGCGGGGCTGCGGCGGAGCCGGGAGGGCCGCGAGGGCGGGGCCGCGGGCGGGGGCGGCGCGGGCCCGGAGCGCAGGGAGTCGAGAGCAAGCGCCAGGCGCCGGGGCCGGCATGGCGTGGCCGTGCATCAGCCGCCTCTGCTGCCTGGCGCGGCGCTGGAACCAGCTGGACCGCTCCGACGTGGCCGTGCCACTGACCCTGCACAGCTACTCCGACCTCGAGAGCGAGGAGCCGGGCCTGGGCGGTGCCACCTCACGCAGGGGCCCGTCCCCCGCAGGCGCGCGGGACCCCGGCCGGGACGTGCCACTTACTCAGTACCAGCGGGACTTCGGCGTGTGGACGGCGCCCGCGGGGCCCAGAGATGCAGCACTGGGGCGCGGGCCGGGAGCGGGTGGCCGCAGGATCAAGTCCCCCGCGCCCTACAGCCGGGGGGTCTACGTGCTCCCCGTCGGCGACGCAGATGCGGCTGCAGCAGCGACCACATCGTACAGGTATGAGGCTGGGGGCAGGGGAGCGCATCGTACGCAAACCCCGTGGTCCCAGGAGACTGAGCTGGGGAGCCTGAAGGACCAGGGTGGGCGGGAGAGAGGAGGCGCCTGGAGTCCCCATCCCACACGACTTCGAGAGCTGCGGGCGGCCTCCGAGGTCATCCCCTTTGGTTCCTGGCACTGCCAGCGTCTCCTTCGATGCTCCCCGACCAGACTCGGAGGGAGCGAGCGAGCACCTCCGTGGCGGCGAGCTCACTACCTCACTCGCTGCCCTCTCGGGCAGTCCTGTGGACTAGTTAATTATAGCTCTGCCATAGGATGGGCTACTGGGAAGCCCAGAATGTACTGATAATAGAAGATGTCAAAAAAGATGCAGAACGATACATCTGCTACTATTTGTTTTTAAAGGGGTTATTGATACATACGTATCTGCTGAAATAAGCGTAGGATGTCTCTGCTTGGATGTGTGAGAAAATGGTAACCTTTAGGGAGAGGAAGAAGGGGAAGGACTTGTGGATGTTGCCAGGGGTGGAAGGAGACTGAGGGACTTTTCACTCTGCCCTTTTGAACCACTGCTTTTGTTTTTTTGTTTTTTTCTTCTGGCTGTGCCACATGGCTTGCAGGAACTTAGTTCCCCAACTAGGGATGGAACCCACGCCCCCTGCAATAGAAGCACAGAGTCCTAACCACTGGACCACCAGGGAATTCCCTGAACTACTGCTCTAAAAAAAAAAAAAAGTACATGTATTACCTTTAACAAAAAATTTTAGAGAAAAAGTTTCCCCTTTGATCAGCATTCTTGTAGCTAAATCTTTGCTTATATAATTTCTTTAGTATAGATTCCTACCTGTGGAATTAAGGGCCAAAAGGTATGAACCTTCCCCTTCAATTTTATTACTTTTAAAATCAACTTTATTGAGGTATAATTTCCATATAGTAAAATTCATCCATTATAAGTGTACAGCTGGATGACTTTTGTATACACCTGGGCATCACCACCATAATTCAGACACGTGGAACATTCCGTCTCCCCAGAGGTTCCTTCACGGGCATGCAGGTTTTAAGGAACTCGATGGGGAGTGGCTGTTTCAGGATGGGTCTTGTGTTCAGGGACGTGTGCTCAAGCTGAGCTGCAGAAATGCAGCCAAGGATGTCAGGGGCAGGGCAGACACTGAGCCGCAGCACTGGGGCCCCAGCCAGGCAGTGGACGGTGCCGACTGTTGCACGACGGGGCCCTGAACCAGCTGGAGGGGCCTTGAATGGTGACAGGTCTGGAAGGCCAGAGGTCCTGGGTGTGCAGAGCCTTCAAGTGGCTGATGTTCCAGGCACAGACGGGGGCGGAACTTGCAGGGAGATAGCTTCAGCTCAGAGAAGGAAGCGCTTTCTAATAATTAGAACTGACTGCGATGGGTAAGGTCACGTGGTGCTGATCTCCAGCTCACTGGAAGTGTCCAAGCAAAGGCTGGACTTTTAGAAGCCGTCCCTCACCCTTGCTGAGCAGATGGCAGGTTTGAATGTCCTGCTGGGTCCTTCCAGCTCCAGTGATACTAAAGGTACTAGTTATTACTCTCTGCTTGGCATGTACCAGGCACCAGGCTTAGGACTTCCCACAGATTATCTCCCCAAGACTTCACAGTAACGCCCTGGAATAAGTTCAGTTCTTGCTGTCCCCATTCTATAGATGAGGAACTTGAGTGGCTGGCACGAGGTCACGCAGAGCAGAGCAGAACCCAACCCAAGTGTGTCTTGCCTCAGAGACCAAATCTGTGCCCCCAACAGGTTATCATCCCCTAAGATGCTGCCTCCTCTGAATCAGGTAGTTGCTTGACCTGTGTCCGGCAGTGGTGGAAAAGTGCTGAGTTGGGCAAGAGTTGGTACTCACTAGAGCTCTCCTTCCTGGTATATAAACTTGGTGGGTCACTTGGCCCCTCTGACCCGTTCCTCATCTGTAAAGCAGAAATAGCAAGAGCTTAGCTGCCTGGGTCACCTGGCAGAGACATAGGACCACTGCTGAACTGGGCTCCCCCAGCACCGTGCGAGCCAACCTCGGGGACCCTCCATCTCCCAGCTCTACTACTGGAATGAGCAACTCCATCCCGCCTGCCTTCTTGAAAGATGCACATTACCTAAGCGAACTATTTAAAGAAATTTACAAAGCAAAGGAAATGAACAGATCCGGAGAGCCCAGGGATACGAGTACTCCTGGCTGCTACTCTCCACCCCAGCAGGCCCTGCCTCTCCTGGCCCTTGGTCTGGATCCAGGTGAGAACTGACCTGCCTCTTACTCACTCGGCCAGATGGGCAGCGGGTCCTGCCCACTGCCAGCCTGGGTCCTTCCTCCTGACCAGTTCCTCCCAGAGCCTTCCCTCCAGAATTTGGTGTGTCAGCACCCCTGGCCCAGTCGTCTCCCTCTTTCCTTCCTGGGTGTCAGTTAAAGGGCCAACAGTCAAAGTGCTAGACTTGACTCCCACTTTTCCAAGTGCCCATCAGGAAGGCTTAGGGAAGTTCAGGGATTTGTTTGAAGCCATGTTGGCCTGAGAACCCAGGCCTCAGGATCCTCAGTCTGGGCGCTCTGCAATGCCCTGGGTGGCTCCCTGCCCCTCAGCAGGAGGGACTGCGGCCCTCAAGGTCCACCTGAGGCTCACATGAGGTGGACAGTGGTGGAAACTGCTTGGTAGAGGGAGGCACAGTGAACTCGGCTAGTCCTGTATTATCTCCTTGGCAGGCCATTAGCCTGCCCTCCTCATCTCCTGGGCAGTCACCAGGCCCTGACGAGTCTGTCTTCAACGTCCCTTCTCCATCCCCACTGCAGGCCCCCCTCTCACCTGGGCTCCAGCACCAGGCCTGCCCCCCAAGCAGCCACAGGCACTGCTCTAGCCCCTGGCTCTGGTCACTTCCTGCTCTGGGACCCCTGCAGCCACCCTGGGGCAGCGGGCTTGTGCTGCCAGACCCAAGGCTCAGCTCAGTGTGGGAACAGAAGGGCACACCAAGGGGAGGACCTGCTTCCCCAGGAGAAACGGAGTAGCAGATGGCTCGGGCAGCTGGTCTGTGAAACCTTGCAGCCTTGGAAGCAAAAGTTATCCAACAGGGCCTTGGCCCAATTCGCCTCCTGGTACCCAAGTGCTGACCACAGACAGACACAGCTGCTCCCTACACACGTGTCCTGCGCAGTGGTGCCCAGCTGTGCCGCTAAGGAGAAAAGGCTGCTTTGTTGACCTCAGGGCCTGAAACCCGGCCAGGGCTGTGGATGGGGTGAGATAGGCATGGACCCAGCCCAAATATGGGTGCTGCCTCTGGCCATCTGGACCCTTTTCCTCAGAACATCGCCTTGGCCAGCGGCTCCTGTGGGCACAGGAGGTCTCTGCCATTTAGTAGGGGAGTTGATAGAATAGTTTTTTTTTTTTTTTTTTTTTTTAAGAGGAACTGAAGAATTAAGTCTTTGTCAAAAGAGTGCTCCTCTGAGCACTTGGAGCTAGGCCGTGCCAGCCCTGTTACGTCCCTCCAGGTAGCCAACACCTACCCCCTGTGCAGACCACCGTCCTCCCTCCCTGCTCCCACGCATCAGTGCCCACGGGCACAGCACCAGGCTGTCTTTAGTTTCTTGAGATGGTCACTACGATTTATACTCTTTTGCAGGAGTTAATGAGACAAGTTATTAAAAACTAAACACAACACTGAGCCTCATTTTCTTCCTCAGTTGTAACCAGGTATGGAGGACCGTGCAGTGTGCTGTCCAGTCCGGCACCTCCTCTGGACATGAGGGCCACCAGCAATGTGGGCTGCAGGCGAGTGACTTTCGCTGGTCTGGGCCTCTAGGGCCCCTTGAAGTGGCCCGGAGGCAAGACAGGGAGCCCTGGAGGACAGGGCTGGAACGTGCTGTCTCTGAGGCCCAGCCCACGCCGGGAGCTCGCAGTTCGGGATGAGTAGGACCCAGTTGTTGACTGAGCTCTCTGCTTACTCCCCGTGCAGCCTGTGCCACGCTCCCCAGCAGCGTGAGAGAAAATTCCCGCTGGAGCTGTCTGGGGTACACTTCCTCTGCTAGTTCTGCCTTTGTAAGGGGAGAAAGGAACATCTGCAGCCAAAGCAGCATCTCAGCAGTGGACATTGGTCAGGAATATTCCAGAAGCACAGGGCAAGGGCCGAGGCCTCTGAGGGGTCAGGGGAAGGGACGGGTGACCCTGTGCAAGGTTGTGATGTGTTCTGTTCCAGACAGGAATTCCAGGCTTGGACTGGAGTGAAGCCATCGAGATCCACAAAGGTGAAACCCGCCCGAGTCATCACAACCCACAGCTCTGGATGGGACCGCAGCCCCAGGGCTGGCTTCCAGGTCAGTCCGAAGCTGGTGCTGCAGGGCGAGGGGCTGGGTGCCTGGCTGCAGGGGATGTGAGGACAGAGGCTTTTCTTCCAGCTTAGGGACTAGGAGTCAGGTTTGGGTGGCGTAGGATGGCACCATGCCAGGGACAGTGGTGTCTCGGCACCCAGTTGTCCCTCGCGAACAGAAAGCCAAGGTGCTGCTTTGTCATTAGCCACATGTGTGTCCCCCTAGTGTTGACTTCTGGGGAGCAGGGTGTCCCCTCCCTTCTAAATCCCAATCTTACCCTTGACCACTGAGCCCTAGTGACAAGCTGTCCAGGCCCCGGCGTTCGTGTAAGGAGGAGCTGGAAGGGAGGTTACGCAAAAGAGGCTTCAGGGAGAAACAAAGGTCCATGTGCTCCATCTGGCCAATGTCCACTAACGCAGGAACCCCGCATTAACTGCAGACCCTTCAGGTTAGCAGTCCCAACTCTCGAGGACAAAGAGGAGGGAATTTTTTTTCCTGGAGCTGTGGGGAGGGGGAAAGTCGAGGGAAAGGCCCACTGATCTGTGACCACATTTCATTTTCCAGGTCCCTGAGGTGAGGAAGAAGTTCGCCCCTAACCCCTCAGCCATCTTTCAGGCCTCAGCTCCCCGGATCCTCAACGTGTGATTGCCCACGGAGAGGAGCGAGCAGCCATAGAGGATCAGAACCCACTGCCCGGGGACTGGGGTGAGGTCTCAGGACCAGACGGCCCCTGCCGTCAGAGGGGGAGGGTCCTCCGTTCTCACCGTGGGGCACTACTTCCTCTCCAAGCTGCACGAGGCTGCGGGCGGAGCAGGCACAGAGGGACACAGCACCACCCAGCTCAGCTCTGGGCCTCAGAGACGTGTGCGGAAAGCTTCAGATCTTTTTTAATTGCCTCTTTTGGCCACCCTTCATTTTTTAAATCTGAAGAACTTGATCCATTCTACTGTGAACTGAATTGGTTGTTGGGGGCTGAGGAATATGGACATAACAGGTCCTTGAAAGATCCAGTAATGTCCACGTTTTTGTTTTCACAGGCTGCATGATAATTTTATAACCTATGGTAACCCAAGGTGGTGTCCTTGGATAGTCCCACCAACGGCCCCACATGTTCGGGCTGTAGAAGAAATCTTAGGTTATCACCTGCACGTGACTCATGATGCTAAGTAACCAGGAAGAAGTTTCCCAAAGAAGCAGAATATCATAGGGTTTCAGTTTTGAAGACAATTTCTTTATGGCCAAGACGACCCTGGTTTTAACAAAACATTTCTTGGGGTGAGTGAAGTACTGAGTGAATGACATTTACCTTAGTATTACGGACTCCAGTTTTGTTCCCTTAACGTACTGATGACTAGATGGGAACTACTATACTGAGAACTGGGAGCTCCTTTGGGAGAAGGGTGGCGTTAGCTTCATTCCCTGAAAGACCTGAAAACGTCATCTCATTACAGGGAGCTCACTAGCTGTTGAGGCAGCTCATTCTGTTTCTGGAAGGCCCTCTCCTTTCTTGACAAATTCCAGCCAGCGCAGCCACCTGGAACTAGCCTGGTCCCCTCTTTGCACAGCAGCCCTCGAAACGTTTGAAGGAGTTTGTGTTCCTTTTAGAGATGAGAGGCACAAGCTAAGGACAGTTTTGGTAAGGAAGCTCAAGGATTTCCCTTTGCATCTTTACCCCTTTCCAGCCCTCAGGTGGCTTAGCCAGGTAAGCATTTACTTTCACCACAGGAGGTGGCATTCAGGTTTTAGAAGCAGCTCAGAGCGGAGGTGGGGCCGTGTTTCCAGCTCAGGCTGCAAGGGGCCATCAGCCCCCTCAGAGGTGCTAGCTCCCAGCTCTGGCACGTTCCAGCAAAGGAAATGCTCTGAGAGAGTCATTTTAAAGGGAAAAGCAAAAGCATATGCTTACACAAAGGGTTCTATTATTTCAGACTTCATTGGTTTGCATGTTAGATGCTTCTAAGGGAAAAGAGACTGCGTGCTGGGTATTCTGTGAGAAGCAAACAGATTAATGGTACAATCTCAGATTTGACTAAAACACAAACATACTGTTTGTTTAACATTTCTTTAAATTAATTATAAACACGAACGCCTTCTCATGTCTTCCTTTATCTTCTCTTAGTAAGAGGACTTTAATGTGCCATGGCTACTGCTGCTCTCCCTTGGAGGCTTGTAGATTCTGAGAACGCTGACCCTGGGCTGCAGTCACACTGGTGTCGTATGTAGTAATATATATATTTTTTAGATGTTGGGGATAGGAGTTTATTAATTTTTGCTGTGTTGGGTCTTCGTTTCTGTGCGAGGGCTTTCTCTAGTTGTGGCAAGCGGGGGCCACTCTTCATCGCGGTGCACGGGCCTCTCACTATCGCGGCCTCTCTTGTTGCGGAGCACGGGCTCCAGACGCACAGGCTCAGTAGTTGCGGCTCACGGGCCTAGTTGCTCCGCGGCATGTGGGATCCTCCCAGACCAGGGCTCGAACCCGTGTCCCCTGCATTAGCAGGCAGATTCTCAACCACTGCGCCACCAGGGAAGCCCTGTAGTAATATTTAACAGAACCCACGAACTTCCTCTTTTACACTTACTCATTTCCCCCCAACCCCGCTAGGAGCCTAGGGTAAAAGGACTGTCTTTGAAGCTAGTCTTGGGCTCAAATCTTGGCTTCTCCACTCACTAGCTGGGAGCAGTTTAAGCTTCTGTTTCCTTATCTGCAAAGTATGGGTAATGCCACTCCCCTCCTCACCTCCCCTAGAGAATGTGTTTATGTGCAGTGTGCTTAGTACAGTAAATGGCCAACAAAGCACAGCTGCTGTACTTATTCTCTCCTGCCCAAGCACCCCTTCCAGGAACCTGCTTTACTCCCATCTGCAGCTTTGGTCCATCTGATGCCACTGACAGGCCCTCTCAGTAGCCCCTGCCTGTGTCACACCGCATAGCCAGCCATGCCCATCCCTCCCCCAGAGCCTGTCCCAAGAGGCCATTCACTGAGCTGGGGGTAAAGCAGGCTGCCCCATGCTGGCCGTGTTGGCACTGCAGCAGCAGTGGGAGCACCAATGCCTGAGAGAGGCCTGACCTCTGGAAGGCATCCTGCACACCCAGGAACAAACAGCTTTTCAAAAACACCTCAACCCAACAGCCTTCCTTACTAGACTTCGTTAATTATTAGATCTGGATCTGAAGCAGCAGCTTCCTCCCACTAGGTCTTAACATGTTACCGGAGTCGCCTTCCGAAGCAACTGAGATAATAGCAGCCTCAGCCACGTGCTCCCAACTCACCTAGGTCATGTGTGTGATACAGACAGACGAAGACCGAAAGGAACGCGCTGGAATACTGATGGTAGCTACCTTTGAGAAGGGGAACTATGGATAATTAAAAATTTTTTACACCTTACAATATTTGCTAAAAGTTTCTATATAATTAGCATTTCTATATTAAATTAAAAAGCACTTTAATCTGCTTGTTAGGTAATTTTAGCCAAAGGAAAGAGTTCAAATTAATTATTCCATGACCAGAGTTAGCGCTGCAGTAGCAGCCTTGACCAGCCGTGAGGAGGCCCAACCACAGGGAGGCCCCTGGGTCCTGTCACCCCCCGTCAGTCAAGACTGACGGCTCCGTAGTGAGTCGAACTCAGAAAAACCCATTACAAACACTAATACTTTCATCCTTGTAATAACTCCAGGATTTTTGGCGAAACTCCAAAAAGCAGCTTTTGAGAGAACCTTGGCCATGCAGCCCACCTTGGGCCAACGGGGGACCCTTTGAGCAGGATCAGCTCCGCTGGCCTCACTCACACAGGCGCCTTCAGTCAGTTAAGAGGGAGTCCCCGATGAAGGTACTGTGACACTGTCTGTCCCGTGGCTCCTGTCAAAACCATGGCTGACACAGTAACATTCAAGAAGGGGGCCTAATCAGTGCCCCTATTCTCCTTCCTCCAGACCATCAGCTCCCTAAAGGTTGACACTAAGTGAAGCCTGGTCCCAAGAAAGCTACATACTTGGAATGTATCACAGGGCCTCCTCCCCAAAGAACTTCTTACCTTTGAAGAACCAAAGCTTTCAAAGCTTTTAGTTCTTATTAAGGGTGGATATAAATAATAGTCATTTCTGAAATATTTCTGTACTTGCTGCAAATTTTTGGCCACTGTGATAGCAGATGGTCCCAGCAGGACTGGGTCACAGGAGTAACTTCTTTCTGGCCTCAGCACAGACCCATTCTTGCCAGACGAACCAGTGTGCTTCTTGATTGGACAACAGGAGCTGTTTTTACTCTTTGCCTTGGCTTTGAGGAGGCTCTGAGCTCAATCAGGTAGTTTTCCTTTGCTCCAAGCTGTCAGAAACCACTATGGCCAGGACCAACATGCATTTTTCCAAAACTTTTTCAGATTTTTATATAACCGTAATCCTTATTTTAAGTAGCTGCAAATTCTTTTTGGAAAGAAGTGGAAGAATTAATTCAAGTACACAAACACCTATACCTTTGCCTCATCCCAGCTCTTCTTGACCTAATGTAAGAAAAACCCTACCAAAGTGTAGTGCTCCAAACTCAGAAACCCATCACAAATACTGAAAGATTTATTGTAGGTATTGTTACACAATTATGTTACATATTATGATACAAATACATTTGCAACATTAACATATATGGGGACTGTTAAATCGCTTATTATTTCTTT
The DNA here is from genome assembly GCF_025265405.1 of Mesoplodon densirostris. NCBI lineage: Eukaryota > Metazoa > Chordata > Mammalia > Artiodactyla > Ziphiidae > Mesoplodon > Mesoplodon densirostris. The sequence continues at coordinate 106,165,450 of NC_082665.1, read as the reverse complement.
TGCAAAAAGATAATTTCTTGAGGCTTTCACACCTGTAATAACTGACTGTTCTCATTTGGATCAAATCTTCATCCTTTAGATCTGAGTCACAGTCCACTGCTGAATGAATCTACACTTGCCCATTAACCTTGCTTGGAGTATTTTATGTATGGAATATCTCAGCCTTTACTACTAAACTGTTTTATTACTAAGCCAGGACATGCCCTCTGCCTTACTGAGTAATTTCCTCTGCAGCTGCAGTCCTCAGATGCTGAATAAAGGGCAGGTTTCTCGTAGTTGCCTCCCTGCCTTCTCCTGACTCAAACATCTAGAGGATTCATGAAAACATGAATTATGTTGCTTGGATAAGTTTCTTTGGCTGACTCACAGCTTTCAGTTTTTCTTGGAGCAGATTCCTAACTGCTGAGAATAAATTCTTTACTTCTACACAGACTGTCAGGAAGATTGGGATAAAGCATCTATAATGAAACTGGACATCATGCAGGGCGCGGCTAACTTTCCTTTTTCCGTCCACTTCTGCCTCCCACTGAGATGGCCTCTGCCTATGACACAATCTGTTCTTACTGCTTCTGAGCACTGACATTCCTGTGTCTTGGCTTTGACAGTCCTTTCTCTACCTTTAAGGCACTCACAAGTGTTTAAAACACTTTTCTTCTCGGGAAAAACTTGACAGAGAAGAACAAGACACCAAATCCACTGCATAGGTTGAACTGTCCGAGGGGCTGCTCCCCACTGGCCACTCAACGTGGATTCAGCAGCAGAAGCTCCTGCAGACCACGCCAATGGTGAGGAACCAGCTCTCTGCCCGGTACACACTCAAAGCTGGCCTGAGTCTGCAAAGTGCCTGGGCTTTGTGGGTGCTGTCTATGGCTAAGAGCTTCTTGGTTTAGTCAAACCTTTTCCTGACCTATGCTGGGATCTGTCCATCCCTGACAATGCTCTGAGACTGGCTGTAGTAATGCTCCTGTGTTCCATGAAAGAAGCATTCTCAGTCTGCAGCCTCCCGGGCTGTGTGTCTTCCGCACAGCATCACTGCTTCCTGAGCCGATGCTCGGGGTCTGAGTGCCGACGCTCAGCCCTCCTCCAGATGTTATCAAGGTAACTGGGGTGGGGGGGCGGTGCCTGTAACCCCAGTCCACAGAATGGGTGAAATCTCTAGCTTGCCAGACTCATTTTCTGCCTCCTGGAGGGAGACTCAGGCCCAAGGTGCCCCCTGGAAAACACGCAGAGGACAGAAGGGCCTGATACATGGGGCCTGGCCCTGCTCTGATGGAGCCTACACAGAGAGGGAACAGACTCAAGCTGACAGAGCATGCATCCACTCATGGCTTCACTCTAGAATCAGGGAACAAACTTCTCTTCTAAAAGGATTTGACCTGGGACTGCACACTGGTGTTACTAAGTGGAGGCAATGGTTTAGTAGCCATCATACTCTGAGGCACACAGAAAATGACCTTCTCTCCCAAACAGAAGAGTCATCACAGTTCAAGACTTCGAATCCTGCTTTCCTAGGGGTATCTTCATTCTGTTCACTGATCTTCATTCAGTATCCCCATGTGTTTGTTTGTGAGGAAGTCCAGAAAAGGAGTGTTGCAAATGGCCTGGTGAATATTACTCACTGTAATTTCTTTGGGAATCCTGGTCCAAAAAACAAAGATGTTAGTGATTCTCTCAAATATCTAAATAATTTAATCAATTAAGTTACCGAAAGGACCATCCCATGCACAGGCTCTAGTAGATGGGGATGATGATGAGTGATAGGCACGGTTTAGGGCCACTCTGGGGATGGGGAGCAGCCAGGTGCCTTCTCTCTCCCCCTCTTCTTTCCCACTAATTCCTTGGACTCTGGTAGAGATGTGGCCTACCCTCTTCCCGGTCAGCCCTATTTAGGGCTCAAATGTGACTTCCTACCACAGGCATGAGATGGATTTCAATAAAGTGGTTGAATGATTAAGAAGAAGAAAAAAAAGACTAGGGATTGAGAAAAGAGAAAGGAAGTAAAGCACAACAGAACGTTATTGCTGTAATTCAGTCTCAGCCGAATGAAAGCTGAGTCAATGCACCACAGAGCCTATCTCTTGGAAAGATGGGAGATGGAGTTACAGCAGGCCAAGTGTGACGTTCAATGTTCTTATCAAAAGCACTCAGGTCACTCTGTGTCTTCACAGTTGGGACCACAGAGGCGAGCAGTGGCTGCAGAGGCACTCTGCCCACTCCTGGATCTCCAGCAGGATAAGCAGCAGCATTACTAGAACTCCTTTGTTCCCCACTTTTTGTAAAGACCTCTCTACACTGCCTGATGTGTTACATTCCTGTCAAGTCTGACCTAATCATATTCCTCTGATTTAGGTCTCTTCATGTCCTCAGGTATTCTGTTAAAGTTATATAAATTTATGATAGCCTTTAAGCACAACAGAATAAAATTGTTTCCTTTGAAAGGAATGCCTGTCTATCATTCTTTCAGGGCCCAGGAAAGAGCAAAATTCAGCGTCCCAATCAATGACAATTAGAGAGGCTGCAAAGAGCACTGGTGAGCCTGTGGGTATAGAGCCAGTGAGATCTAAGTTTAAATCTAGCTTCTATCCTGTATTTGCTGGGAATGCCAGGCAAGATTACCTTTCAGAGTCCGGTTTCCTGATTTCTAAAAAGGGAGCATGAGTTCTGAAATGAACAACAAATTAGGTAATATATGCAGTGCCTGGCCCTAAACCTGACACGAAAGAAACACTGCTATTATCTTCAATGGCAACGAACTGGTATTTGTTCAACCCTGTAACGTATGAGAGTCCTACTGAACAGGGTCTATGCAGTAGAGACGGGGAAGATACAGACCTCTCAAACCACGAGACTGTCTCAAAACAACCAAGCAGACCCCCAAGTCTGTTTGGCTCTGAGAATGTCCCAAGCACTGACACCTCCTACTACTGAATTGACTTAGGTTTAAAACATCATGATGAGCAACTAAACTGTGAGAAAATATCTGTCAGCCTGATACCACCAACTAAAGAAATAACGGTACCTGTTGTGAGATGCTGCCTGGTATCCAACCGCCAAAGCCTGTCTCAGGATGTCACTGACCAGCTGTTCTGTGGCCTACAACAGAAGATACTGTTACTCTCAAAAGGGCCACCTGCTTGCTGGCAAGAAGGGATGCAGCTGACCCCATCCCATACCCTAAACTTGGAAACAGCTGTGTCTAAGGATCAAAAGTCCTTAAGGAAGAATTAAAGGTTCGAATAATAGACCACAAATAATAGCCCACAATTACAGAGGCTATGATTCTGAGAAATTATGAAGGGGGTGATTTTCATTAATCAGACATTATTTTTTAAGGAGGACAGGTGAGGGCTATTTGTGAGGTATCCCTGCTCCTGGAGGGGATCTACCAGGAAAGGAACTGCTGAGCTAGGATCTGGCTGGGTAAGGAACCTGGTTTTGTCATCCTCTCGCCAAGGGATGGGACAGTTTTGGCTGCTTCTATTGTTGTGATACGTGGGTCACCTCCTTAAGCACTGAGACCTCTGACTGACCGCAGGCTACTCAAAAAGCACTTGAAATGGCACTGAAAGGTATCATTAGAGTGACATCAGCACAGAAACTCTTGTAGAACTACAATTTAATTCATTTAGAAATCAGAAGGAAAAAAAAGAGAAAACTTTAAGCCCGAATAAGCTGAGAAATCCTAAAGCCTGTCATCTCTGTTCCATTTCTGTCCTTGTCTTACTCAAAGCAGCCTAGCATCCAAGCTGTCCTGCCTGGCCCACCCCTCAGTGCTTCAGCCCCTGAGGGTAGCTCATGGCCCCTCTGCTGCCCACAGGCACCCACCTTCAAAATCATGTCTTCCACCACCGACGCATACACATTCCTATGCAGCGCCACAGGCTGCAGGGTGATCCCAATCTGGAAGAGCAGAAGAAAGCCATTTGTTCATATGTCTGCATGAAAAACAAGCACGCTTCTGATACCCAAGATGATGTCCAGGTGGAAGAATAACTCCACAAACGTTCTGGACAAAACTCATGGAGAAGTAACGTAGAATATATAACAACCAGAAAATCTGTCATCCTACCACTCCATGTTTCTAAGGGATTGTTAAAAATGCTATTATAATCCTGCTCTTACCCCCAAATCTCCTTCATGAGAGAACGTAGGATTTGCCATGAATTCTGACAGTGGGAGCACCATATTGGAAAGCCTGGAATCAGACTCTCACGCCCTGTTTGCAATAGGTGATGAAGATATACTTGGAAACGGCCCCATCTGTCATCTCCTTCTGTAGGTGAAAAAAAACTAGTCTTTCATCACTTGGGTCCCAAGCAGCCGTGCAGCAGGCAGATGCTGAAGTGAGGCTGCGTTCCACTGGAGGTAGGTAGATAATTCTCTCCTGTACCATAAGGGCACTGCGTGCCACGTCCACACCCTGGCAGGGCACTTGGGAGCTATTACAGTGTCAGGGAGAGCTCATTATGACATGCCTCATGAGGGAAAGGTGCTTCTACTGAGGCAAATGAGAAAAGAGGAGATGAAAAGTAAAAAACTGCCTACATCTAGCTGCCTTTGCTTCAATTTCATGTTCAACGAGCAGCCTCTCTATACATGTAATTCATTTTCCTGCCCAAGGGCCCTGATGTAGGAAGGCAGGTGCCCAGAGAGCAGAGCCCAGGTTTACCAGGCAGAAGGAAATCATACACCTGCTTCACCAGAAAGTCTGGTGTCAGTTGCTAAGGCTGAACATCTGAGCACCTGGCACCTGCTTAGGGATCCGGCAGCGCAGGCCTGAGTCCCCTACCTTCTGTGTGACGTCACCAATAAAGTCAGAGCCTGGTGTTGGTGGCAGGTAGAATTTCATTTCTTCCTGTTTCTCGTCCTGTTCTTTTTTGATGTTTATCTTTAATGGCTCTGAGAGGTTGAGGATGTCCACCTCCTCCTCATTCTCCGGCTCTCTTTTCTGAAACTGCTGCAGGTCCTCCAGTTTCCGGCAGAGGTTGTCAGCAGAGGAGAATGATGACGGGCACTCTTAAACGAGAGGTAATCAGTCTTATGACAGCTGTGGTGACAAAAGAAAGGGACTTCCCATCTCCAAGGGACCAATAGCCTGAGACCCAGAGAAGAAGGGTAAGTATCAAGGGAGCTGACCTTCTTTCTGGTTCTAAAATTCTATGGATCTATCTATAATTATGAGAACTAGTAATTCATAAGGGAGACAAGCACCAAGACAGGCATCTTGTGTTAAAACATATGTTCTGTTAAGGACAATCTAAGTCAAAACAGCACATAGTTCATACTTAGGCCAGCAAAAACGAGGCCATCCTCCCACTCCACTAATTTTTTTTCAAATTTTAAATCTGGAGAATTTAGAAATGCACAATGAAGAAATTAAAAATCATCCATGTTCTGCTTACAGATAAGTACTACTAACATTTTCGTGTGTACCATGCATCCAGTCTTTAGTAAGTTGCTTTATACAAAGCCCAACAAAGAGTATTAGAAGTTTAAAGCCAGCAGGGGCTCTGCGAATCTTCTACTAGTGTATCCCTTTCACTTTATAGATAAATAAGTGAGGTCCAGACTGGGACAAGATGGAGTTAAGGGCAGCCAGCAGGATGGAGGTACAGCATCCAGCTCCTGGCTTTCTCTTTTTTATTGGCAGGATGCTCACAGATCAGTCAGTCATATTAACAGAAAGCCTAGTACAGGTAAAGTATTGTGCTTTACATACACTACCGGTGAAGCACAGAAGTAATCGACATGGTCTCTGCTCTCCCAAGAGCTTAGATATAAATCTGACAAACCCTCAAGGTTCTGATATTAAATACCACTGGAGATCAGAGAAAGGAGAGGCCACCCTGTGTCAGGGCTCTGGGGAAAGCTTCATGGAGAAAATGGAACTTGTGCTAAGTCTTAAAGGAACCCCCTCAGACCGTCCCTGTGCTCCAGGTTCCCTCAGACTGGGAGGTGGAGCATCTGTTTTTCTACAGAAATGGGGTTGAGAGGAGAAAACACTCCTTATTCATTAAGGTGAAACTCAAAATATTTTCCCCATATGTCTTTTATACCCAGCTCCCCTGCACCCCTGCCCACATATAGCTCAGTTATTTGTGTCTTTATCATAAAACAATTCATTGTATCTGCAACATTATTAGTTGTTTAAACCTGTGCCTCCAGCACTGGGCAGTGCACTTCCAGGCTAGGTTTTGGAGATAAAGTAACAGATAAGACATCGTCCCCATCTTCAGGGAGAAGACTCGTCTGTGTGAGGGTGGCTATAAGGTCACAAAGGAAGAAGTCACTTCTACCACAAGGAAAGGAGTTAGATCAAGAAGGTCTTCAAAGGAGAAATGATGCTGAGGAAGGGGGCTCCTGAATGAACAGTGTGTTCCTGTTGCATGTCACGGGCCAGAACATTCCTGGCTGGGCCACAACACTTGGGACACTTGGGCACAAATATTTCTGTAGGGACCATCCTGGGGGGTGGGCGGGACACCCAGGGTGGGCTCCTGTTCTCTAAGGCAGCTCTTGGAGTCCTCGGGTCCCTTCACCTCAGCTGAAGGAAAGAGCATTGAAAACTGCTGGGGCTGACGTGGCCCAAAAACCATGGAGGCTGAGAGATGACCGTGTGCTCCAAGGAAACACCTCTCCGCTGCTGATGGTGCTCAGGGTCCCACCAACGCTCACCTGGCTCGCTGTCAATCTGGGTCAGCACATCCTCGATTGAGTCCCCGTCGCTCCTCAGGCTTTCGGGGTCAGGTGGGGTGTAGCCATGGCAGCGACACCAGTGAGCAATGTGCTTGGTTTTAGGCGGAGTCAGGTGATGGAGTCTTGGATTCTTTTCCAGTATTTCTTGTAAGACTTTTCGCATGGTCATCGCTCTTTGCCACTTAAAAAAATTGAGGGGGGAGGGGGAGAATTCTTCAACTTAGCGTGTTCAAATAAATCACCCAACTCTAAACTACCATGCTAACTTGTAAGAATCATTTTTTTCTAAGGAAAAAAAAAATCTGATGGTGTTACTCCTCAGTTTTTAAAAAAAGTAAAAGAACTCTTACCTAATGCTTATAAAATAAAACTGAAATTCCTAGGTTTGGCCTATAAGGTGTTTCACCTGGCCTTAACCTGTGATCTCCCACTTCCCCACCCTTCCCAGCCTTACCCAAACTCATCACACTGACTTTCTCAAAGCTTCCTAAGCATGCCTTTGTACCTGCTACTTCCTCTTATAACCTTACTGTCTGGCATAGTTGCTACCACACTGAGTAATAAATACTTAATTTTAATATAATTCTTTAAAATTTTTTAGAAATTTTTACCAATGCAGGAAAAAGTAGATCTTTCAAAGGCTAGCTACATGTCTTTGGAGAATGAGATTTTTAACTAAGGAAAAAGTTCTACCATCAAATATTTAACAAGGGACTTCCCTGGTGGTCCAGTGGTAAAGCAATCTGCCTTCCAATGCAGGGGACGCAAGTTCGATCCCTGGTAGGGGAGCTAAGATCCCACATGCCATGGGGCAACTAAGCCCGCATGCCACAACTACTGGGCTCGAGTACCACAAACTACAGAGCATGCGCGCCACAACTAGAGAGAGAAAACCCGCATGCCACAACTAGAGAGAAGCCTGGCGCCACAATGAAGAGCCTGTGTGCAGCAATGAAGACCCGGCACAGCCAAAAAATAAAGTTAAAAAAAATTTTTTTAACATGCTGCAAAATTTATCATTGCTCCATGTGACGAGGTTTATGGAAGCAGCCAGAATGCACATGTGTTTTGGTTATTTTCTCTAATAGGCTCTCAGTGGTGGCCTGCAGCAAACATGGGATTACCTCAGCAGCTCTCCTTTTCCCAATGTTCCAGCCATAATACTGCTCCACAGATTTTGCAGAAAAACAGCTGGCATCTTCACCTAGAATGCACATATCCAGCAAACTCTGAATAAAGTTATGATTTAAATAAAATCTTATTTGCTGGAAGCATGTCCAAAAGTTTCTTTAGACCTCTTTATTGGCTATGTTCCTTAACAGGCAAGTTCAGATGCAACATAACACACACATTCGTGTGTTCTCAAAACAACAGCCCTCCCTGGGAAATCAGTTTCTCTGGTAGAGAAAGCTTCATGGCAGTAGAGTACCTATTAAAATAAGGAAATGGCACTCCACTGGGAACAGGAGACCTGAGATCTAGCCTTGGCCTTGCCATTCACTATGCTGCCTTGGGCAACCTATCTCATCTCTCTGGGCTTCAGTTTTCTTAACTGTAAAATGAGACCACTGGGAAAGATGGTTCCTGAACTGCCTTTCAGCTCTAATGTTCTGTATTTGTATCTGAATTTTTTTAAAAAGATAAAAAAATTTTTTTTTCCTGCTGGGCTAGAAAAATCACTGAGTTTACTCTGAGCTACCTCGAAATGACCCCTTTGAGGGGAAAAAAAGAAATAGTTTCTTTGCTATTACAGCTCGAAAAAAATAAGCAAGGTAGTCTGTACTTGGCCTATTGTTTTCATATTCCCATGAATGTGAAATGATAATCTGCTTCATCCCTTCCCTCTAAATGTTCGTGAGTGATCTTGCCCAAGAGCCGACGCCTAAGTATCCACAGGCTGTCGGTCATGCCCTTGGTGAGGACTGTTGATTCTGTCAGAGCAATTGGGGCTGAGAAGCAAACTGTTCAGTCTTGGTGACAATGGGCAGGGATAGAGGAGACTTCACTACAGGAGGTCTTGACAGTCGTTTATTTCTACAGAGTGAGTGTTAGATGAAAGATAAAAAAATTCCTTCTGCAGATCAAACCATGAAAATAGTAAGACTAACTGACCAAGACATTGTGAATTCTAAAACCGTGCAAATGAGCTACAGCTGTAGCTAAAATCCTCTATGATAACTACCAGGTCAGTATTAATTATAACATCAAGCGATTCAAGTTGACTCAATATCCCAAGTACTTCACAGCTTTAAAAAAAAATGCATCCATATATTCAGTATTGTCTTACTTTTTGCAGTGATTAAAGGGATCTTCTTTACTACTGCTGTTAAGAGTTGCTGGATAGTCTCTAAATGGTCTATCCTGAGAAGGACAAAGAAAAGAAATTAAGGTAGGGAATACACAGAGCAGTTTCTAACTGTGTGTATGTGCATATAACACATATATGAATTTATGTATATATTTCTCCTTTCCAAGGGAATTAAAATTTAAACCAACTATATTGGTATGTCCTTCCTTCTATGCATAGCCTTCTTTATAAATGAAGAGCATTCAGTGCGTAAAAAGTCAACACTAAGATGAAACCCCAAGAATGACAAATTATGCAAACCTGACATTTCATTTTATCTATATTTTAAAATTAAATAGCCACGTAATCTTTTTGCAATGTGATTGTCACTAGAGTAGGGAATTCTATCATACAATGCCTATCCTAGGGTTATTACAGTTCATGCTGTCACCTGTCATGTGAAAGTGGCTAAGTTTCTACCATTCCCAGCAGTTTGAGATACTTCAAAATATGCAGTCTGAGGTGGGTTCCCAATCGGAAATTAGAAAATCTCAGGGAGTATTTTTAGAAGCACTGAGTCTGTATGGGCCATGAAAAGGCAGCTGTTTAAGATTAGGGAGGGGGCCTCCCTGGTGGCGCAGTGGTTGGGAGTCCGCCTGCCGATGCAGGGGACGCGGGTTCGTGCCCCGATCCCGGAGGATCCCACGTGCCGCGGAGCGGCTGGGCCCGCGAGCCATGGCCGCGGGGCCTGTGTGTCCGGAGCCTGTGCTCCGCAACGGGGGAGGCCACAGCAGTGAGAGGCCCGCGTGCAGCAAGAAAAAAAAAAAAAAAAAAAGATTAGGGAGGTGTGTGGATACTCCGACACAAAATGTATACACACCTGAGTAATTACATCGTGAAAAATTTCATACCCAAAGATTCAGCAAAGAAACTTCGTGTTGGTAAGCTCAAATGGAGGGAGATCTGTAATTGCAGCGGAGGCTTTTGAGGCAACAAATCAAGTGCTGCTCAGAGGTCACGTCAAGGGGTTAAATGAAGACTCCTGAGCTGTGCAGCAAATGGTAATACTTGTTCACCACACACGGACAGGTTTCCACCCATCAAAGTGCTTAACTCATACACACAACTCTACACATATGCAGCTATCTCAGGGATGTTTTTTTAAAAGTACCATAAACACACCGAAAGCACAACTCCCTTAGAGAGGACTGAAATAATTACTTAATGACATAGTTTCCCAGCTCAGAACTTTCTTCTGTTTTCACCACTGTGTGACCATCCTGAGAGGGGCAGCTTGGCACAGGTGTTTCTGGTTCAGTCTTCACTACAAGGGAAGAGCAACAATGAGAGAGCTGTTAGGGTTCAATGACGGAAGGACACGTGTGGGCAGAAACAAAAGCTCTTCCATGGAAACTCAGTGAGGACACTGCCACAGCAGCTGCTGCAGAGACATGGCCAGGGCGCTGAGATGGCGCCTATCATCACAGGATCAGCAGACAAGGGGAGAACTGTTAGCCTGGGTCTCATGACAAGGCGGGGCAATAAAGTGGCTTTTTAGATATTTCTTAGAGGGCTAACCACAGTGCTATGTGAGATCTCTCTCTCTCTCTCTCTCTCTCTCTCTCTCTCTCTCACACACACACACACACACACACTTGAACAATGCCACATTAAAATACAAAGCTGGGGGCTTCCCTGGTGGCACAGTGGTTGAGAGTCCGCCTGCCGATGCAGGGGACACGGGTTTGTGCCCCGGGCCGGGAAGATCCCACATGCGGCTAGGCCCGTGAGCCATGGCCGCTGAGCCTGCGCGTCCGTAGCCTGTGCTCCGCAACAGGAGAGGCCACAAAAGTGAGAGGCCCACGTACCAGAAAAAATAAATAAATAAATAAAATAAAATAAAATACAAAGCTGGCCTGTTCTAAGTTCTAATATCCTTTTGCTTATCATCTCTCCAGCTAAGTTTATCAACTTTTAGCATTATCTTAGTGTTCTAAGACACAGGGCAAAAAGCAAAAATCAGATATGTTGTGCTTGGAAAAATCCAAGCTAATCACATGCATCTTTTAATATCACCAAATCTACTGATGGAAGAGAGCAATGTCTCAGGAGCATTGTCTTCCTTTACTTTCACAGTTTTCTTTGATCAAAATACTGTGAACACACACTCGCTGCTTCTGTATCAGCGTCCCTGCCTTCAATCTCTTCCCTAACAACCCATTTTGTACATGAGCACCAGAAAAATTTCCTAAAGGACCGTGTGTCATTTTCCTACTCAACATCCTTCAATAGTTTCATAAAAGCAAGGGTCTACAAATGAGATCTACTAGTGCATCTTCCCTTTTTTTTGATGCATAACTTGCATAAAATGCACAAATACTAAGGGTACAGTTTGATAAATTTTACCTATGTATTCATCCATGTACCCATCACTCCAATCTAAATAGAGTATTTCCACTACTCAACCTGGCTCCCTTACGCTTTTGGCATTCTTTCCTGCCAAAGATAACCACCTTTTGTCCACTTTAAATTTCATATAACTGGAATCATACTGTGCTACCCTTTTGTGTCAGCATCTTTTTAGCTATTAAAAATAACAATGTAATGGACATGCTTGTATATGTCTTTGGGTGGACATACACATGCGTTTCCTAGCAGTGTATCTGCTGATAGGGCAGATATATGCGTTTCCTAGAAGTGTATCTGATGATAGGGCAGATATATGTTTAAATTTATTAGAAACTGCCAAACTGATTTCCAATGTAATTATATCCATTTGTAGTCCCATGAGCAGTGTATGTGAGTTCCAGTTGCTTCACATCTTTGCCAACACTTAGTAATGTCAGTTCTTTTCATTTTGGTGATAGAATAGTATCTCACTATGGTTTTAACTTGCATTCCCTTGATGACTGATGAGGTTGAACAACTTTTCATTTCCTTATGAGATATTTCAGTATCCTCTTCTGTGAAGTACCTGTTTACATTTCTTGCTCTTTAAAAAAAATTAGTGTCAGTCTTTTTCATATTGATTTTTAGGTCTGTGTATATTCTGAACAGAACTCCTTTGTCAGATATATCAATTACAAATTATCTTCCAGGATGTGCCTTGATTTTCACTCTTAATTTTGTCCCTCTAATAAAATGAGGTCCCTAGTGTTAATAAAGTCTAATTTATCAATCTTTTCTTTTATGGCTAGCTTTCTTGTGTGCTCTTTGCCCAAGGTCATGAAGATATTCTCATATTCTTTTAGAAGCTTTATTGTTTTACCTTCACATTTAGTCTATGATCCAATTCAAATTAATTTCTGTTTATGGTGTAAGGCAGGGGCCAAGTTTTGTTGTTTCCCCAAATGGATATATCCAATTAACTCAGCTCTATTTATTGAAAAGAACATCCTTTCCCTACTGAGTTTGTCATAAATCAGTTGACTATATATGCGTGAGTCTATTTCTGGGCTCTTTTTTCTGTTCAATTATTATTTTTGTTTCTTTAAAAAAATTTTATTTTTAAACAATTTTTAAAGGTTATTTTCCATTTGCAGTTATTACAAAATATTGGCTATATTCCCTGTGTTGTACAATACATCCTTTGAGCTTATCTTACAACCAATAGTTTGTACCTCCCACTACCCCACCCCTATATTCTGTCTATTCTTGAACCAATACTACACTATCTCAATTACTGTAGCTTTACAGTATATATATATCTGGTGGCCCAAGTCCCCTGGCTTTTTGTTCTTCAAGACTGTCTTAGCTACTCTAGGCCTTGCATTCCCATATACATTTTAGATTTAGCTTGTCAATTTCTACACAAGCACAAAAACAACAATGTCGGGATTCTGACTGGGACTGTATTGAATCTATGTCATTTGGGGGGAGGATTAATAACATATCAGGTCTTTCAGTAAATTAATATAATTAAATAATAGATTTATAATTATTTATAATTTATTATATTTATAATGGTATATCCTTCCATTTATTTAGATCTTTTAAATTTCTCTCAGAAATGTTTAGTGGGTTGTTAGCAGTTGATTTCTATATAGAAATCAAAATGGCTTTTGTATGTATACAGACTTGTTTTGAGTGACCTTGCTAATTTCACCATTAGCAATACATCTTCCCCCAACCCCTAGTGATTCCAAGACTTCAAAAAACAAAAGGAAGGCCTCAGAAAAAGTTCAGATACTCTAGTTCTATAGGTGCAAGCATAGTCATTTTATTTACTTATTTATTTGGCCACACTGCATGGCTTGCAGGTTCCTAGTTTCCCAACCAGGGATTAAACCCAGGCAATGGCAGTGAAAGCGCCTAGCCCTAACCACTGGATCTCCAGGGAATTCCCGCAAGTATATTCACTTTAATCTGGCACGCAAACAATTACAAAATTATATAATCAGCATATTCAGGTTGGGATAGCTATTCTACTGGAGAAATGAAAACATATGCTGAGACTTACATATAATAGCCCCAAACTGGAAATAACCCTAATCTCCACTAACAGGAGAAAGGATAAACAAATTATGGTATACCCATCCATCCCTACAATGTGGAATACTACTCACCAACAACATGGTTGAATCTCAAAAACATTGCAGTGAGTGAATGAAATCAGACACAAAAGAATGTATGTACTTCCATTCACATAAAGTTTAAAAATAGACACAACTGGGCTTCCCTGGTGGTGCAGTGGTTGAGAGTCCGCCTGCTGATGCAGGAGACACGGGTTCGTGCCCCGGTCTGGGAAGATCCCACATGCCGCGGAGCGGCTAGGCCCGTGAGCCATGGCCTCTGAGCCTGCGCGTCTGGAGCCTGTGCTCCGCAACGGGAGAGGCCACAACAGTGAGAGGCCCGTGTACCACAAAAAAAAAATAAAATAAAATAAAAATAGACACAACGAATCTATCATAATAGAAATTGGAACAGTGGTTGCCTATATGGGATGGGAATTGACTGGAAGGGGGCACAAGGTGATGGAAATTTCTATAGCTTGAATGCTATATTGATTACTTGGGTTTATGCATTTGTCAAAACTTATCAAATGGTATGCTTACTATCTTTGCACTTCACTACACAAACTTTTCCTCAATTAAAATCAAAACAGAGATGCTCTGGCCCCAGTCCAAAATTAATTGAATCAGCATCTGTATGAGGAAGGCCTATGATATATACCTACTGCTGAGAAGAAACGCTGGTCTAGATTAATATCAGTTCTTTCATCAGGACTAGCTAACTTTTCCTATAAGGAACTAATCAGTAAATATTTTAGGTTTTGTGGGCCATATGATCTCAGCTAGAACTACTCAACTCTTGAGGTTGCAGGGCACCCATGGACAGTGTGTAAATGAAGGGGCATGGCCATGTGCTCATTAGAACGTGAGCAGCAGACTGCAGTCAGCCAAGCCTTGCTTTAGATGGTCATGCTGTCAGTTCCAAATCCATCTCCTCACAAGACTATTATGAGAGATCCTGGCATGCCTGAAAAGTATTCCAAATTCTGACTGTACTGCTTTCTAGTTTTCTAGACTTGGGAAGTATGGACTTAGTATCTCCAAACTTCAGTTTCCTCATTTGCAAAATGGGCGTAATAGCTGTCCTAAAGTACTGTGATAAGTAGTGATATATATATAAAGCAGCTAGCATGGTGCCTAGTACACTTTAGGCTCTTACACATGGTAGCTGTCATTATTGTAGATGTTACAAATGTCAAAATGTGTTGTTAACCCACTGCACTATTTCCATCTACTCAACAGTCAGAAATGTCCCCACTGCCAGCTGCCAAGGTCTGGCCCTACCTACAGCTCCTTTACCGCAACTACATACCCCAGATGAGTCCCTTTAATTGGTCTACTCCCCCAAACAAACCCTCTGAGTCTTTGTCTCTACTGTTCCCTTAATCTGGCATGCCCCTTGACCCCTCCACAGCTAAAAATGCTTCACTCTAAAGTCCAGGTTATAATCCGTGCCCCATACAAAGTGCTACACAAAAGTGCTACCCACCTCCACACCCCCAGCTTCCCTGACCGGACATCCTAGATTGAAATACTTCAGCATTCATTTTCCAGATCACTTACCCTGCATGTATCAATCATTGCTTGCTGTCTACTGCAACTCTCTTCAACCTGATTCTAAGTTCTTGGAGGGCAGAAATGATGCTTTATACATCTCTGTATTTCCCTTAATGTCAAGTCTATATATAAACACTCTACATATTTTTGAAGTGACTGATTCACGGATGCTGAAATTCAAGGGAGTCCTATTACAGTAACGTCTTGCACAAAACTTCTGGGCAAATACACTGTGGGAAACGACATACCTTTTGTAACAGCTGCTGGAGCAGAGCTGGGGACAACTGGAGTTGGGGCAGCTACAGGCAAAATGGCGGGCGACTTGTTGGTAGGAAATGACTGAACCACTAACAGGCAAAAAAGGAGGGGAAGAGATAAGAAATAGAGAAATTAGTTTAATGAAAATGATCTAACTCCCAGGTGGTAGCCCCTCTGTAGGCTACTAGCACAAAAACAATTTCAGTACAACAGATATGGTCCTTTTTCAATACAGTGATTGACAAGGTGGCTGTTTACTATTAGTACCAGGGTAAGTGAGCTGGTATCTTCAACTGTGGAAATGGGGGCTTGTCACTAAACTCAGAAAATAAAAATCCAATTAACCTGCACTCTTATAAATGCTTAAAATGTACCCACCCTACTCAAGAAATGGGCAGTTATTCAGAAGTCACTGGATCATTTGGGTTTTACTTTCAGTCCTAGAGGTGGTGCCAGGGAGTATGGTGACAGCTCAAGGGCAGGCTAAAAAAGGGAGCAGCGGCCACCAAGTGACGGAATTCAGACTTTCCCACCAGACAGACCCAAAGACAACCACACCCACAGGTGAAGAACTCACCTTTATTCACAGGCATCAGTATAGTCTGCACACCTCCAGATGTGTTTACACTGAGTGGTTTGAGCTGGCTGGGGATTGTCAGGACAGCCTGCTGGGGATTGGACTGACTGGAGTGAATCTTTAACAATCCTAAAATAAGTTGGAAGATAAGGCCAAGCTGAAGATCAGATGCTTCCTTGAAGTTCATGCCCTCTTCAGCATTCATATTTTCTCACAGGAGGACATTCTTAGGACAGTTACCCTTGCAATAAAGAAAGAGCTGGAAGCATGAGGAAATGCATGCAGCTGATTTCTCAATGAAGCAATGATGCAACAATAGTGATTTATTTTTACCCTGCTATCATAAAGTAATATAAAAATTTTTGGAAAAGTGGGAATAATAGAAAAGAGAGAAGTCACCCAGAGTCCTACTGCAGAGACAACCAGTATCATCATTTTGAGATAGTTCTTTTCCATGTTTGTTTTTTATGACAATTTATTTGTTTTGTATATAGCTGTGATATGTACAAACTGGATGTAAAATTTTGTATTTTGATTTGGATAACTGTCATTTTCCTACTTAAAAACCTTCTCTGGCTCTGGACTGCCTAGAGAATGTTTCCAAAATTAGTCAAAGCATTCAGAGTCCTTTTTTTTTTTTTTTGCGGTACGCGGGCCTCTCACTGTTGTGGCCTCTCCTGTTGCGGAGCACAGGCTCCGGACGTGCAGGCTCAGCGGCCACGGCCCAGCATGTGGGATCTTCCCGGGCCGGGGCACGAACCCGTGTCCCCTGCATCAGCAGGCGGACTCTCAACCACTGCGCCACCAGGGAAGCCCCCAGAGTCCATTTTAATCTGGTCCTAATTTATCTGCATCTCCTTTACAACAACCTTTACATATCTAATACTTCAGTCTGTCTACTCACCATATCTTATAATTTCCTATCTCTGTGCAGCCTTTATTTTTCAAACCAGATATTCTCCACTTATTTTAGAAAGGGTCATCCTTTCCCACTTTGCTTTAAAAGAATTTCCATACTCCCATTTCCATTATAAAACTATTCTAGACATTCAGAGGGCCAGTAAAAAAGTAACAAAAAGAGAGTACACAAGATACAACACAAACACATATTATAACAACTACTTAAAAACAGCGACAGACAGGACTTCCCTGGTGGCGCAGTGGTTGAGATTCCGAGCTCCCAATGCAGGGGGCCCGGGTTCGATCCCTGGTCGGGGAGCTAGATCCCACATGTATGCTGCAGCTAGGATTTCACGTTATGCAACCAAGGAGCCTGCCTGCTGCAACTAAGACTTGACGCAGCCAAGTTAATTAATTATTAATTATTTTTTAAAAACAGCGACAGAGGCTAAAGAAACTTTAAGGCACTGGAATGCAGTTAGCTTGAGTTAAGAAAAGGAATAGTCTTGGGCTTCCCTGGTGGCGCAGTGGTTGAGAGTCCGCCTGCTGATGCAGGCGACATGGGTTCGTGCCCCAGTCCGGGAAGATCCCACATGCCGCGGAGCGGCTGGGCCCGTGAGCCATGGCCGCTGAGCCTACATGTCCGGAGCCTGTGCTCCGCAGCAGGAGAGGCTACAACAGTGAGAGGCCCACGTACCGCAAAAAAAAAAAAAAAAAAAAGAAAAGGAATAGTCTTAAATACTTTCAAGAACAAAGCCTTAAATAAACAAGAAAATCGTTCTTTGGAACAGATGAGTGTTAGGTCAGTCAAGTAGTAATTACTTAACTGAGATGTGCCCTCCAAGGGTACAACAATGACCTGGTTTCTTCGTATTTTTAAAATTCTTATTTCTATCAAAACATTACATGCTCATCAGTTGAAAAGTAAAAAAGTGCTAAAAGCCATATAATTAAAAATAGCCATCCTTTGCTCCAGCTCCCTGTCTTCATCTGGTTCCCCAGTAGCATACACTTTTAACCCTTTGGTGTTTAATACTTATCTCAGCATTTTTTCAAAGAATGTGTATATTGTAGGCCTTGATTCATTTTGATGTTACACACTGACTCACTATTAAGGTAGATAAGCATTGTAAGGCATTTATACCCGCTCTTCCCTCTCCTCCAATATTGGTCTCTATTGATCCAAAGAATATCATGATGCTATGACTCGATCTCATTTTCTGGAGTTAATAATTTCCTTCTTTTTCATTTGCTCATTTAGTTCTCCTTCAACGTCTTACTAAAGTCTTCCCATGTCCTTCAAAAACGCTATAAATCACCCTTTATACAGTTCTCCATATGGTCAAACCTCCTAAATAATTTACAGTTCCATTTTTAAAGTAAGAGCTATCCTTCCTGGGACTCTCTGATATGCTACAATTTGGACTGTTGCTTTCTAGGCCTGCTGCAAAGCCTTCATTCGGGGAGCGCACAGTTACCCTGGGAATTCCCTTTGCCTTCCTCTCTATTTTTGTCCTCTTTCTTGGTCTACACCTCTTCACTCTGGTGAAACATGCATTTTTAGTTATGTTTTGAGACAAGGTCATAGAAAATACATTTGAAACGCCCTGTCAGAAAATATTTCTACCCTCATATTCAGTAAAGATCTGGCCAACTACAGAATTCTAGACTACAAGAATTCCCCCCTAGAATTTTGAAAAGCAATATTCTAGCTTCCAGCACTGCTACTGAGAAGCCCAATGATAATGTAATTTCTAAACTTTTCTGTTTATTTTTCTGACAGCTTTTCAGATCTTGTCCTTGTCACTGGTGTTCGGATTTCATGAACAAACTGTGCCTTCATGTGAGCCACCTTTCACTCATTGTGCTGGACACTGTGCCTCTTGAATCTGGAAGTTCATGCCCTTCAATTTGGGGATAAACTGTTTCATTTCTTGGATCATCTCTTTCCCGTTATTTTCTGTTTTCTTTCTGGAACTCCGTTTAGTCTCATGTTGCCAGGGCTCCCTAATACATCATCAAAGTTTCTTTCTTAGTGTCTACTTCTTGGTCTATTCCCTACTTCCACCTTGTGCCCCATAGTTTAGTCTAAATGCTGTAGCCAGTGACCTGTTAAAAGGAAAAGGCAGCTCGTGTTACTCCTTAGCTGAAGGAGTTCTCTTGAACTACCCAGTGGGTTCTCTTGAAGTAAAAATCAATGTTCTTACAGTGACCTACAAAGGCCCTATGTGATTTGGCCCCCATCACTGACTTTACCTCCTAGTTCTCTTTCCCTTGCTTACTCTGCTCTAGTCACAATGGCAATCTTGTTCAAAACAGTTTGTAATGCACACAAAAAATTTAATTGAAAAATTAAAGGTTATACCTCAATTTAAAAAAAAAGGATACACACACACACACACACACACACACACACACACAATGGTCAGTAGAAAACAGTTTGATTCTCTTATGAAAATAATATACAGAAAGTTTCATCAGCAGTATCTCAGAAAACTAGAACTTAAAGCAAGAGACTTCATTTAAAAATCAGAAAAAAGGAGGGCATTCATTTCTTAAACTAGTAATTCCTTCTATTTCTACAATTTCTACTCCAGTGCTAACCCAATACCTCTAAACATTCAGTTAGCAGAGAACAAGCACTCCCCATATAAAAACTTGGTCGATTTTAACTGGGAGGTAGAAATCATGGGAAAAATAAACCAGCCTTAATCTTTTGGTCTCTATCCAAAAAGCAAACAAAACATAGGGGCTTGATTTAGACTCATGTATGGAATCTAGTGATGATTGATAGTAAGAAGAAGAACAACAAGAATATCCACAATCTTTTTTTTTAATACCCAAGAATCGTTAAGATGATTTATTTATAGACCAAAACGCTCACAAGCCTGTGCTTTTATTTTAGCAAACTACATGCAGTAACACTGAAGAATACCCACAATCTTTATGCAGAAGTAGTAAGGTATGTGTGTGTATGTATTTATGTTTGTGTGTGTGTGTATGTATATACATGTGTGTATGATATATATATCATATATATATTACCGATACTCAGTTTTTTTCTGTATACCAGTGCCAGTTGGTAAACTATTATTAATCTGCAACAAGGCAATACAGATACTGAGTGTTCAAAAGTTTTGTAACAGTTTGACTTTGTTGTGATATTTTTATTGTATTTTACAGAAGTATCTGTCTGTACTAGATTATAGTAAAACACAGTTGACCTTTCAAGTTTGAGAAGTAATGCTGTATATTATATCAGCCCCTGGCATCTGGGACAGTACAATGTAATCAAACACATTAATATTTGTGGCAAAAGATGAATATTCATATTAAGTAGTATAAACAGCCTGTCAATGGAGGTCAGATTCCACCCTAAAATTCATTATGGGGAAAAACAACAATAAACAAACCTTTGGTTTTCACAGCTTTTTGGATTTCAGAATTTCAGATAAGGGAATGTGGACTAACAACAACGATGACACTAAAAATGATAACAGCAGCAATTATTTATATAATGGCAACTACATGTCAGACGGTATCCTAAGCATTTTTATATTAACTCATTTAATCGTCTCAACTTTATGAGGTAGATATTAGGCAATCTGGCTCCAGGATTTGTGCTCTATGTTACCCAAAGAAGTAAAAGGCACACTCTTCCAGGGCCATTCAGGGTGGGCAGAGAAAGGATACATCTTACCAAAGCTCAAGCATGTCATTCTAACACTACCCAATATAATAACTACTGTTAAAAATCATGTCTTGGGGCTTCCCTGGTGGCACAGTGGCTGAGAATCCGCCTGCCAATGCAGGGGACATGGGTTCGAGCCCTGGTCCAGGAAGATCCCACATGCCGCGGAGCAACTAAGCCTGTGCACCACAACTACTGAGCCTGCGTGTCACAACTACTGAAGCCCTCGCGTCTAGAGCCTGTGCTCTGCAACAAGAGAAGCTACCGCAATG
This sequence comes from Mesoplodon densirostris, assembly GCF_025265405.1. Classification (NCBI taxonomy): domain Eukaryota; kingdom Metazoa; phylum Chordata; class Mammalia; order Artiodactyla; family Ziphiidae; genus Mesoplodon; species Mesoplodon densirostris. The sequence goes on along the minus strand of NC_082665.1, from coordinate 106,144,701 downwards.
AGAAGCCCGCACACTGCAACGAAGAGTAGCCCCTGCTCGCCACAACTAGAGAAAGCCCGCGCACAGCAACGAAGACCCAACACAGCCAAAAATAAATAACAAATTTATTTTTTTTAAAAAATCATGTCTTGGGCTTCCCTGGTGGCGCAGTGGTTGAGAGTCTGCCTGCTAATGCGGGGGACACGGGTTCGGGCCCTGGTCTGGGAGGATCCCACATGCCACGGAGCGACTGGGCCTGTGAGCCACAACTACTGAGCCTGCGCGTCTGGAGCCTGTGCTCTGCAGCAGGAGAGGCCGTGATAGTGAGAGGCCCGTGCACCGCGATGGAGAGTGGCCCCCGCTTGCCACAACTGGAGGAAGCCCTCGCACAGAAACGAAGACCCAACACAGGGAAAAATGAATAAATAAATAAATAAATAATAATTTTAAAAAAAATCATGTCTTGGAGTCAACAATGCTAATTTAATTTTATATACTTTGTTTATGAAAGCAAAAAGAAATGTATGATGTTTTACCATGAGTTCCATGCAAAACTGCTGATAAATACCCAGAAGAGTTCCAGATGGCTAATGTTTTATTGTATCAGTTAAGAATTGTTATTCAATCCATAAAAACATTTCAGACTTGAAAATTTACACCTAGATTTTAAATAAGAGTAATTCATCTAAAAGGCAACTATATGGAAAATGCTGCCAAATTAATGATTTTTAAGAATTTATTATTAAAAACTGTTATTATGTAAGACCTTCCACAAATACTCTAGCCCAAAGAAGGGAGCGAGAAATAATATTATGGTACAACTGACCTGATACTGTGGCCTTTCCAGAGATGGGGTTTGGTGTGGACACCAGGGACGTAGCACTGATGACAGAGGGGGCAGCAGCCTTGCAGGGTCCCATGGTGGCTGGGCTCACACACACTTGCTGCTGCCCAGAAGTTTTCATTACAGAAGTCACAGTAGACGATGAACTGGGAGCTGTTCCTTCCGACTGCTAACCCACAGGACCAGAAATAATAGATATTAAGAAGAAAGTACTGTAACTTAGAACAGTGACTGCCATGTAGCATACCCAATAAATATTAGCTATTACCTATTATTAGCTACCTATTCAATGTCATGCCATTTAAAAAGACTGCTTCTCTAGTCTGGTGGTTCCTACACTTTCAGATTTCACGGACCAGGAAATTTTCTAAATTTTAAAGCAAGGAGCTATCATAGGATTACCACATTAAAAAAATTCACCACCTATATCACTTTATAAAGGATATTTCAACACCCCCCCCATAAGAGGACATAATCTCAGAATGTAAAAATGGAATAATATGAGCTTTATTAAAAACTCACTATAGGGCTTCCCTGGTGGTGCAGTGGTTAAGAATCTGCCTGCCAATACAGGGGACATGGGTTCAAGCCCTGGTCCGGGAAGATCCCACATGCCGCAGAACAACTAAGCCTGTGCGCCACAACTACTGAGCCTGTGTTCTAGAGCCCATGGAGCCACAACTACTGGCCCGCATGCTGCAATTACTGAAGCCCAGTTGCCTAGAGCCTGTGCTCTGCAACAAGAGAAGCCGCTGCAATAAGAAGCCCGTGCACCGCAATGAAGAGTAGCCCCCGCTCGCTGCAACTAGAGAAAGCCGGCGAGCAGCAACGAAGACACAATGCAGCCAAAAATAAATAAATAAAATAAATAAATTAAAATAAAATGGTGAATTTTATGGTATGTGAATTATATTTGAATTTTTAAAAAAGTAATATGGCCCAATAGTGTGCCTGATGAATATCTTACATTTTTACTGCTTTTATGCTTCATTATGGTTGTCCACTATCATGCTACCTCTCACCTGTTGCGCAGGACCATTTGCTGAGAGGGCTACAGCTGGGGAACTGGCAGTTGTAATAACTCCTCCTGCTACCCTCAACATTGTGGTTCCAGGCTTTGAGAGTTGTGAGGTGGCTGGCACAGACTTCAATGTGCTATCAGATATTTTCATTAGAGATGCCTGTGCCCCCGGGGCCGCCTGCAGAAATAAAATGGATTGGAGTAATAAGTTACCCTGGTTAATAGGCATAATTTAATCCTTACCTACATACACCCCTCAAATAGTGCATCCCCAAGAAAGTCTTGCTAATTAAAACTATATGAAGGGGACTTCCCTGGTGGAACAGTGGTTAAGAATCCGCCTGCCAATGCAGGGGACACGGGTTTGAGCCCTGGTCCGGGAAGATCCCACATGCCGCGGAGCAACTAAGCCCATGCACCACAACTACTGAGCCTGAGCTCTAGAGCCCATGAGCCACAACTACCAAGCCCACGTGCCACAACTACTGAAGCCCATACACCTAGAGCCTGTGCTCTGCAACAAGAGAAGCCACTGCAATGAGAAGTCCGTGCACCACAACAAAGAGTAGCCCCCGCCTGCTGCAACTAGAGAAAGCCCGTGCACAGCAACAAAGACCCAACACAGCCAAAAATAAAGAAAAATAACAAAAACAAAGAATAATCAATACACATATGGGTAAATCTCAGAAACATTCTGTTCAACAATAGAAGCTAACATAAAAGACTATATACTATATAATTTTGTTGATATGAAGTTCAAGAACAGACAAAAGCTAATCTATGGGGCTTCCCTGGTGGCTCAGTAGCTGAGAATCTGCCTGCCAATGCAGGGGACACGGGTTCGATCCCTGGTCTGGAAAGATCCCACACACTGCAGAGCAACTAAGCCCGTGTGCCACAACTATTGAGCCTGTGTGCCGCAACTACTGAAGCCCGGGCGCCTAGAGCCCGTGCTCCGCAACAATAAGAAGCCTGCGCACCACAACAAAGAGTAGCCCCCACTTACCACAACTAGAGAAAGCCCGCGTGCAGCCACGAAGACCCAACTCAGCCAAAAATAAATAAATAAAATAAATAATTTAAAAAAAATCTAATCTATGGTGACAGAAACAGAAAAATGGTGATAGAAAAAAACTGCAAAGAGAAATGAGGGTATGTTTTAGAGTAATGGAAATGCTCTATATCATGACTGGGATAGTGCTTGCAAGAGCATACCCATTTGTCCAAATTCCCTGAGCAGTACATTTGTGATCTGTGCATTTTTCTATGTAAATTATACCTTAATAAAAGGCAACAGCAAACACCTTAGCTGTGGCAGAACAGAAAGAAAGTTACTGCACTGGCTGCAACATGAGTGGATTAGAAGAAATTAACTAAGATTTTAAAGAACTGCCTAAAGAATTCTGGAGCCTCATACCTGTTTAAAACAGCAAAGAGCACCTGACCAAAGGGAATTTATTACTCAAGGAAACCAAATGCTGGTAATTTGAAAAGATCAATAAAATTGATAAACCTTCTAGCTAGACTGATCAAGAAAAAAAGAGAAGATACATATTATCAAAGTCAAGAATGAAAAAGGGGACATTACCAAAGATTCTACAGACATTAAAGGATAAGGGAAAATTATGAACAAGTTTGTTCCAAGAAATTCGACTACTTAGATGTAATTTTAAAAAATTCCTTTAAAGATATAAACTACCAAACCTCCTTAAGATAAAATAATGTGAATAGTCAGTCTCATCAATATATCTATTAAATAAATTGAAATTGTAGTTAAAAACCTTCCCAATTAGGAAAACTGCAAGCCATTACGGCTTCACTGGTGTATTCTGAACAGTTAAGGAAGAAATAATACCAAGTTGACATAAACTCTTCCCCAAAAAGTGAAGAGGAGGGAGAAGTTTCCAACTCATTTTATGAGGCCAGCATTACTCTGATACCAAAACCAGACAGAAATTACAATGAAAACTACTGACCAATATCCCTTGCAAAAATTCAAATTCAATTCAACAATACATTAAAAGAGGATAACATATCACAACCAAGTAGGGTTTATTCTAGGAACGCAGGGTTGGTTTAACATTTGAACAATCAATGTAATTCACCTTATTAACAAACTAAAAAAGAAAAACCATATGATCCTCTCAATAGACACAGTAAAAGCATTTGACAAAAATCCAATGTCATTTCATGCTTTGAGAACTGCTGATCTACATTCAGTCATAAAAAGTGCATTATTTGTTGATATCCACACTGTCTATATCCTTCTACACTTTGTTTCATTTGGTAAGTTTTTGAGATTTAGCTATAGATTCTCCTGTAGATGATTATGATATCCCTCGCCCAGTTAAAATTCCCTGTCATTATTCTTCCACCTATACTAAAGAAGCTGTAGAAATATACACCAAACTCCCTATAGCATTTACTTACTATATGGATATTGTGGTTGAAATCACCTATAACACTATTTAGAATCTCCTATATGAAGTCCCTCCAGAGAAATTTTAGAATGAAGTGTCTAGAAAATCTTTGTTTCTTCTAAGAAAATATTGTGTGGTTATTTTATTTATTTATTTATTTTTTTTTTGCGGTACGCGGGCCTCTCACTGTTGTGGCCTCTCCCGTTGCAGAGCACAGGCTCCGGATGTGCAGGCTCAGCGGCCATGGCTCACGGGCCCAGCTGCTCCACGGCATGTGGGACCCTCCCAGACCGGGGCACGAACCCGTGTCCCCCTGCATCGGCAGGCGGACTCTCAACCACTGCACCACCAGGGAAGCCCTGTGTGGTTATTTTTTTTTTCCTCTCACAAATAGTGTGAATTTTATAACTGATCATTGTTCTCATTTTGCTTTGGCAAATTTTATTAAATATACAGGACATTACTGTTTGCATATGTAAACAACTCTCTGGTCTTATCTTCTCATTCTACTTATATTTTCCCAAATCTTAAGATTTTATTCTTATTTTTCTATACTATTTTATTGCTTATTTTCTTAGGTAATGATAATTTCTTTGTGAAAAGAGACAAGCTGTAAATATTTGTGTGTGTGTGTGTGTGTGTGTATTTACCTGGGTAAACAAAGTGGTTTTTTGTCCAGAGATGACTTTTAATGTTTGCTGTCCTTGTGCAGAGGATGTGCTGACTCCCAGTGTTCCTTGCACCACTGACCCCGTAGTCAGCTGTTTTCCAGATGTCTGGGGTGATGGCTGGCCAACTAAAAACGTGCCCTAAATTACAAACAAATAAAGACCTGATCAGTAATTTGTTAAGTTCAAATGACTTACTCTGATTCTTTAAATCACAAGGTCCCATGTTACAAGTGACAATGCTACCCTTCAATTCTACAACTCATCAAAATGATTAAAAAGAATAGCTCTGTTCTCAGTGTCACTACCAACAGTTATCCCCACTTCTCAAACTTTGCACTGGAGTTTACAGAGCAGGCTGTTGGAAGCTCAAGCTTTACAATCTAGTCCCTTCATAGCTGGATTTAATCCTTCAGACTGATAACTATCCACTCTCACTAAGAACATCTAGAACCAAAATTCCATTCCCTTCCTTAGAGAGGAGCCAAGACCAGTGACAAGGGGAAAGAAAGGAGGCAGAAGCCTGTTCCTAATCTTGAATCCAATGGAACACCAAACCATAACTTGACACTCTCTCTCTGGTTACGTCTAGGAGAAAATTTTCAACAGCACATTAATACTATCCCAAATCCATGAGAGGCGACAGCATAGCAAAAATCTTTCAGAAAGATCTGGGTTTAAACCCAAACCCTACCACTGGGCTTAGCAGAGAGATCCTGGATAAGTTACGGAGGTCCTTCTGAATCTCCACTCGCTTTTCTCTCAAGACAAAGCAAACCCCAAATAATACAGATTTATAACATGACTAAAATGTTAGTATTGATGCCTGATCCCAGAGCCGTGAAGGTAAATCCACTATAATTAAAGGCAGTCATTAACGAACTGATTCAAAAGATACCAGTCACAAATGAGCAGACCTGAGGGGTTTGCTTGAGGATGTAAGACGTGTACGTCAGGTGCTGGGATATCCCTCCAGGGCCGGCAGGGCTTTGGGCTCCTCCGGTTCCTCCTCCACTGCCACTGCCGCCACCAGCGCTACTGGCAGCTGAGCCAGACTGGAGGTCTGAAAACACAACCAATGACAAAGTATTAAGAGAAGGCTTAAGAGAAAAAACAGATGAGCCCGGAGAGATGTTTCCCTTAGGGCTCCACTCCTTCCCTTTCCTTCTTTCCTCCTTTTTGTGTAATATACAGGTCCGTGACAGGAGTGAGAACTTCCTAACGCTGAAGACTGAAATATATTTACGTTTGACTGAATGATGGCTGACTAGTTCAGCTCTGAGTACTGTACTACAATGAAGAACTTATCTTTGCAAGTGTTTCAGCTTAGTTGTGAGAGATCGAGATCGAGAGTCAGATACATTTTCCAACCAAGTGTTTTTAACCAACACTTAAATGTGCTCAGAGAAGTGCTCCCAAACGTTCTGGCATCTGATTCAATTTCAGTGAAACTGCTGGAATTTAGTGTAATTTTGCACTACTCTCTCTTTTCCATCTCCCCCCCTGCTCTGGAAAAAACCAACACTTTGTTCATATTTATAACGACTCCAGGTCTTTTTTGCTTTTCAAATTCCACTTTAAAGCCTTTGTACCCTTTTTACTTTCCCTTTGGTGACATTATATATGTAAACTACACTCTAAGTAGCTCTCTGGATGAATTTTGGAAGACTTACATTGTCTTTCTCTTACATATCTAAACTTTTGATACACCACTGCTTAGGTATGAGGAAAAAACACCAGGGTAAGAGTGGAAATCGCCCATTACAGTCAGTAAACAAAATGGCTGACTAGCTTTTGAAACTGAGTCCCCCTAAAACCAAATTCCCCTGCTGAGTTTATGATTAATCTCTCTATCCAAAACTTTATTCCCTTTCTTGTCCCCTCTGACCTCAATTCTGTGCTAACTGAACATTAATCAACCAGAGTCAGATGACTAAACCTGCCGTTGTTAACAACATCATTAATGTACTAGAAGTGCTGCTGTAGATAACATCTCGCTAAGGTAAAAACTCAGATTGTTTCCCTAGGGCAAGATGAGCTAACAGACCCCCGAGCCATGGACCACCTGGCCAGAGAAATGTAAACCAAAGACATCCTGACTCCCAAAACTACGATTAAGAAACATCACAAGATGATTAACCCCAGCTTCTTTGTTCCTCCCCTTTAAAAACCCTGAACTCAAAGACCAGGTTGGAGTGGATCTGAGACTTGTTTCCCACTCCCTTGCTTGGTGCCCTAACTTTGCTGCAAACTCTCACTGTCAGAAATGGTTTTCTGTACCACAGGCACACGAGCCCTTGCTTGATTACAATTACAACACTGCACTTTGGCAAGTGACTAATTTCACATGAACCTAACTGCTGTACCAACTATACTTCTGACTCAGATGGAAATAATTCCTCTTCCCCTTTCCTTTTCAACACTACCCAAATTGGTTTTCTCTATATGTCAAAGCCAAAGTTTATACAAGCCTAGATAAACCACCTAATTTCCTTGGGGCTTTACGTCTTACACACTAAGGCTGAGCCTGTATTTCTCTTGCCATCTCCAAACCTAGCAAACTTAAGACGCACATCTAAATAATGGCAAGCAGAGACACTTGATTCCAATCCTACTCCCATCCCCTTCAAAATAAAAACAGGCTTCCAGCAATCTTCTTAGATGTCACCAGTTTTCAGATACCACTGACAGGAAGAAGTCTTCTTTATTTCCAGCTCACATACACAGCTTTCTCCCAACACAGCCTCAGGAGCCATACCTCTTCAGTGTCATTTGTTCCCAAACCCAGACTCTGAGCAGATAAATCCAAGACAACAGTGTCACCTCCTAAGACTATGATTATTTAAACCCACTTCTAGTTAAAATGTGTGTGTGTTTTAAATCCATTTGAGCAAACAGAGCTATGAAAATGCTTCCTGAAACAGGTAAGAACTGCCCCTCAGGTGGATGAGGTGAACATACCCAGAGACCCAAGAACCGAATGATTTAATGATGGACTAACTAGAATTGTTGGTAGCCCGCAGGATGGCTCCTTGAGGGATCAGCAGCAGTTTTCCTTTTCCTGAAGGGTTCTTGCTATTCGTTGTAAGGTAGAGTTTAGTGCCAGGAGGTAAATTTGCCAAGTTGGCCAAATTAGTGGCTGGTAGCTGCAATGTCGCCATGACTAAAATGGTGAAGGGAATAAAGGGAAAAAAGGAAGGAAAAACATTAAGATAAATTGGAACTGAGGGCAATGCTATCTCTAAAATTAAAACATACACAGAGTAATAAAATACTTATTCAAAAACACTAACAAACAATAAACTCTACGGTTTGCTTCCTAGATGCACAATGCTTTAAAGGCTGACATTTTTCATTATCTTGCTAATTAAAATATTTACATACTAGAAGAGCCTGCTACAAACTATAAAGAAATTTATATCTGTATATAAATAGAGTGACCATATGTCCTGGTTTGCTCAAAGCCGTTACAATTTTTACCTACGTCCCACTATAATTATTATTTTTTTTTTTTTTAATTTTTTTTTTGCGGTACGCGGGCCTCTCACTGTTGTGGCCTCTCCCGTTTCGGAGCACAGGCTCCGGACGCGCAGGCTCAGTGGCCGTGGCTCACGGGCCCAGCCGCTCTGCGGCATGTGGGATCTTCCCGGACCGGGGTACAAACCCGTGTCCCCTGCATCAGCAGGCAGACTCTCAACCACTGCGCCACCAGGGAAGCCCCCACTATAATTTTTAACAGTGACTCTTAACTCTCAAAAGTACTGTTGTTTTACAGTCAATAAAATAATCACCCTCTCTATGGATGAATACACATTTGCTTCTCATTTGTTTAAAGCCCCTTTATAGTCAATTTCTAGTTAACGATGAATCTATTGATTTGAAACAAGACTTCTAGTCTCTCTCACTTTCTAAGAACTAAAAAATGCTACAGTCAACAACTGGCACATATACTATGAAACTATAATTCATCTTTTAAAAGTCTCACCTATGTCAAACAGCTTTCACTTACCCCTCAGAATTTACTTCTAGATGCACATGGCTGTGAAACCTCTAAACATGAAAACTTTCTGCAGTTACTTTGCATTCGAATCTCCAGGAACTGAAGCCTCCTCCCACCTGCTAGAGTAGTCCCTCTCAGGACCACTTCACTGTGCAAAGCTTTGGGGGGCAGGAACCCTGGAAGCTGCACCCAATATCAGGGACTGATATTAAACTGAGGGCCATCCCTCTTCATTATGACCAGAACTAATCTCATCTTACACCACTGTGCATTGCAGCTACGCCAGGACTGCAGACCTCTCTGCCACCCGCACCCGGAGTCCCATCTCCACATGGCTCACGGTCCCTGATCTGAACCCATCTCCTCATGCTTTCTTCCTTCCCTGACTCTTTCACCAGGCACCTCACTCCAGGAATTCCTGCTGTGATCACTACACCCTCTAGAACGTCAACCTCCTTGAACACTATCTCTTTTTGTGGTAATTAAACTCATCAGTCCTCTGAAGATAAGACTTCCCCATAACCCACCCCTAGCTATGGGCTGTTTTCTGTCTTACCTCAGTATCAGAGGGCTAGGACCAAGAAAGGAACGTTTTTGCTCTCCAGTTTGACTTTCAGACCATCATCACCGCTCATTCCAGAGGGGGAGAAAAAAAAGCCCTGCCTTTTTTGAGGCTCCTACTTAGCTATACCATCTCCTTCTCTTTTCTGCTCTCATTTACTGAACTCCCAAGTCACTTCCCCTCATTAGCTGAAGGCGGACTCCAGACTCAAAGTATTGTGCTCTATGCTAAAGGCTGTCATTCTCAGTGACAACACTATAGATGACTTATTTAATTCTCTGCCTTCTCAGCTGCTATATCTTCCAAACTCCAAAGATCACTTCTTCTGGTCCATCTCAAACACTCATTTTTAATGCCACAAAAGAACTTTGTCATCAGCAGCAATTCTTCACCTCTGAAATCTTTATTTTGGACCTCCACTACCCTTCTACCCTCCCAACTCACTGCTACCATTCTTTAGCCTCATCGAGACCTTTAAAAATCAGTAAATATCAAATGCCTGAGGTATATTTCTTCATGCACTCATAGAAACAACACATTAAGGACTAAAACACATTCAAAGTGTTTAAACTTTTGTTTAGTAGAGAAGACCTTAGTCAAGTATCTCAAAATGCTGCTGGCAAATGACCATACCAAGACTGTAAGTCTGAAATAGAACGCAACGTGGAAATAAGGACAAATGAGAATTCTTCTTCAGACTTGAGAGCAGTATCAAGAAATACCCTCTATTTTTACTATTCTTGTTCATACCCACACACGCGCACACACAACTTGGAGCAAAAGCCTTACAGGCCTCTATGTAAAATGTTACATGAAAAAGATTAACATGTTTTTATATACTCCTTAAAACATCAACATACTAGGTTTTTCTAGAGAGAACCAAATAGCAAATAAAATCACAGAGCGTTTTGGAAGGGGCTGCTGCTGAAAGGGCCCCCGATTAGTATCAGTTACCTGAACCCTGGGATCCACTCTTCTGAGGGCCAGCAGCAGTGACCTGAGCCTTGGTTAAGGCTTGCACCGGCTGAGCAACAATGGTTCCTCCACCTCCACTCACAATTGCCTTGGCAACTCCTTGGGTCACAACTTGCTTTGGACCAACTGCTTTGGCGACAGACGAGCTGGCCTTGGCTACGAGGATCTGGCCACCACTGATTGCCACTGCCTGCTTCACTGCCGAAGGTAGAGTAGACCCAACTGGAACCCCAACAACCTGTTCAAAACAGAGGAGAACCCAGCAGTGCTTCTTCTCATAGTCCCTTGAGAGGTCTTAAAGCCGCACAGTCACTCTGTTCCAGCAAAGAACAAAAGCAAACCCCTAGATAACAACACATGGAGTCTAATTTGATCATCTAGGAATTCTACCTATGACGTGAACAGCAGTATTTCTCAGTCTGGATGTTATTACAATAAAGTGTTACAGCTTTTGTCTTAACCCCAGCTACTATCTATAACCTATTTTAATTATAAAAAGTAATATGTGTGTTTTAAAAAAAAAAACAGGAAATACAGAGATATAAAGAAAAAAACTCTACTCATCAGAAATAATCTCTTAATCTTTTTTTTTTTGCGGTACGCGGGCCTCTCACTGTTGTGGCCTCTCCCGTTGTGGAGCACAGGCTCCAGATGCGCAGGCTCAGCGGCCATGGCTCACGGGCCCAGCCGCTCTGCGGCATGTGGGATCTTCCTGGACCGGGGCACGAACCCGTGTCCCCTGCATCAGCAGGCGGACTCTCAACCACTGTGCCACCAGGGAAGCCGTCTTAATATTTTTAATGTAGTATTTACTTCTGATTCTTTTAAATGTACATTTTGAAACGAAGATTAGGATACATATAGTTTTATCATTTTTAAATTTAACCTCATGTTACAACCATTTCCCCTGTTGTTATTTTTCGAAAACATTTTGAGATGACCAAAGTATAATGTATTAGAATAGATATACCATAATCTAAGTAAATATTTCACTACTGTGTGACTTTTTAGGTAATTTTGAACTTCACATTATGAAAAAACTGCAATAAACATTCTCATATATGAACTATAAACTCCACTACATACTTATAAATATCACCTCTTCAGTAACCCCTTCTGTGTTCTCCCCATCTGAAGCAATATTTCTTCATCACTAGAACATCTAACAATTCACGTCATTTATTATATGGTATAACATGTGACACCTCTTCCAACTTATTTTTAAGAAAAGTTATCTTTTTCTATACCTTCTAATCTTTCCTTTCCTTAAAGGAAGACATTTCATTAAAAAAGAAAAAGTGTAAGCTAGAAAAACATTTAATTCAATTAAAAAAAAAAAAGATCCCAACACCCAGAGAATGAAAGTTAGAAGTACCTAGTTCTGAAAATACCGTAAATTTTTTCAAGTAAAAGAATACTTCAGAGCTCTTTTAAAACAAGGTCAATAGTACAATATTCAATTAGAAGAAACAACTTAATTAATGGAAAATTGGGGCAGTGTTTCACACTCCCTAATTCTTTATTTCATAAAAAGAACTTCTCACCAGAAACTAGATAAAAACACTTTTACATTCTTTTTTAAGAATGGGAAAAGATCTGTCTTCTAAAGGCAAAAAAGATAAAGAAGAAAGTACTTTTCAAACATCAGATTGGAGGGGAAAATTTTAAAGCCTGATAATACCAAGAATTGGCTAGAGGATATGGGGAAACAGGAACTTTTGTTCACTGCTGGTAGAAAGGTAAATTTGTACAGCCACTCCAGAGAAGTACTAGGATATCTACTAAAATTGAAAATTCACCCTCTACTGGTAGGGATATATCCCAGAGAAATCTTAGACATGTGCTCAAGGGAACATACACAGAAAGTCCAAGGTAGCATTATTTGTAATTACAAAAAATTGTAAGTAATCTTAATGTCTACCAAATGAAATATGCTTAATGTCTATAGATAGAGGAATGGATAAACTGTGGTATAAGACAGACCGATGGAATAGCATTCGTTAGTTACAATGAATGAACTGGAACTATATATATATCAACATCAAGAGACTTTGCAAGTACAAATATTGAGTGAAAGGGGAGTTGCAGAAAAATATGAGTATAAATATCTTTTATGTAAATCTGCAAAATTCACAATACTACATGTTACTTATGGCTACTAATTATGTAATAAAAAGTATGGGCTGTCAAGCTACACATCCAAATTCATGACTGTTGTTTTGGGGAAGAACAAAGTGGACTGCAACTTTCTCAGTCATACTTTATTTGGAGAAAAAAATGTTGAATTAAATATGAACATGTTAATTCACAGTGGAGGATATGTGGATATTGATTATATTATTCTCTGTATTTACTGAAATTTTAGAATCTTCCCAAATTAAAAAATAATAGCATTATTTAAGGTAGAACAAAATGACAAACCATATAACAACTGATGAATGGGATTTTTAAGTTAAATAATCACTAAATCATACATGGTTCCTTTTCAAAGAATGTGAATATAGTAAAATACACTTGTCATGTGCTTGGATAATATGGCTGATATAAAGAAAATGGTCCCCTAATCAATTGTTATAAACCAGTGTATCACAGAGGAAAGAGTATAGGTTTCTACACGCAGTCAGACCTGCCTTCCCAGTTTTGTTCCATCAGTTAGTAGCTGCACAGTTATTTAACCTCTTTGAGTTTTAGCTTTAGATATCTCATCTTTAAAATATCTCATAAGATCATGAGGCATAAATGAAAATAAGTTTATAAAGTGCCTAGCCAGCATGATGTACACAGTAAATGACAGCTGCAGCCAGCACAACACTTGTTACTATGAACTGAAGAATGGTGATCTATGAGACTACGTGGAGACTCAGGACAGAAAGCCAAAGGATAAACACCTGTCACTATCTTCAGCATTTGGCCAGGGCAAATGATCTTAAGGTCCAGTTAATCAAACAGAAATCAAAATATATAGATAACATCTCGTATCTGCTTTAAAATATTCTAGGAGGAGAAGATCAGCAAAATGCTGGCAACTGCTGAAATGGAATAACGGGCATGTAGGATTCATTACAATAGTCTCTGCACTTTTATGTAAGTTTAAGGAAGGAGGGAAAGAAAGGAAGAAACAAAACAAGCAAAGAACCAATGGGTGCGGGGGAGAAATAAGTTCATATGATGATTATCCAAATCTCTTCATTCTGACTGTATGAGCCTCATTATATAGGCAACATGGAGTGTTACTGTAGCTACAGAGCTGGGCACACTCATTCCCCCCAGAGATGTGGAGATATACAAACTCTTCTTACTAATCAAGAACTTTTCTCTGCATTAATAAAAAAGTTTCTTAATCCAGAAAATTATTTTTAAGGTATGGCAGAAACTGCCAGCTGAACCCCAATATGTATTCTTTGCTTCTCTCTCATAGTAACAGAACCCCCGATTTTCAGCTAGGGGCATGGCCACACAGAACACTGACTAGATTTCCCAACTCCTTCACACCTAGGTCTGACATCTCATTTCTGGCTAAAGGGATGTGAACAGAAGTGATGAGTGCACATTTTTGGTTCTGCTCTCCCCAAACCCTCTTCCCTTCCCTTTTCCTGCTGGCCAGAAATGTGAACATGGTGGCATGAGATGACGTGGCTATCACAGCCCACAAGCTGAAAACCAAATTTTGAAAATGACAGAGCAATGAGATGGAGTCTAGATTCTTGATGATTGTGGAACCAACACACCAGGGCCGCCTACCAGTCTTTCATGTGTGAGAGAAGTAAACTTATTTAAGCACCTGGTTTGGGAATTTGTTATAGTAGTTGAACTTTTTTCTAAGATGTCTGTCTTTACATTTCCTAAATATATCACACTTAATAATCCCTTGCATAAGCTAAATTACACATAATCTATTTTCATGTTCCTAAATTAACAAAGAAAGCAAAGATCTTAAAGGAAAATAATATATACATGTGATATCACTTATATGTGGAATCTAAAAAAAAATACAACAAACTAGTGAATATAACAAAAAAGCAGCAGAGTCACAGATATAGAGAACAAACTAGTGGTTATCAGTGGGGAACGGAAAGGGAGGAGGGGCAATATAGGGGTAGGGGATTAAGAGGTACAAACTATTAGGTATAAAATAAGCTACAAGGGTATACTGTACAACACAGGGAATACAGTCAATATTTTATAAGTAGAAATGGAATTTAACCTTTAAAAATTGTGAATCACTATACAGTACACTGGTAACATATAATATTATACACAAACTATACTTCAATTTAAAAAAAGGAAAATAATACACACCTGTACCTATTTTAATTTCTTTCCTCCAATCCCATGCATCTGACTTGCTTTTCCCTCCTTGTACCAACCTCTATCCTCACACTCAACTGCTTCAAAATGTCCAGGATATGACACACCTAATCCCTCCAAGAGCCAAATAAAACATAACCATGCTGGCCACAGGAGGGCAGTTTTTACTAGCAGAGCTTGTCCACCAAGAGCAAACTGCTCACAAGATAAACAACCCCCCTTTATTCTAAAACACTGAGGAGAATGAGGAAGTCTGGCATTCTATTGGGGAAAACCCTATGCACAGCTGTCTATGACACCACAAGGAAGTCTCTTAAGTAGGACACTGTAACCCCAAATTAGTTTTTTTTTAATACAACATTTTGGCCTAGAACCTGAAATCACCTACCAACTGTCCTCCTCTTCCCCTCCCACAGCACTGCTCTCCGCATTCCGAATTTCCTTCTAGTTTCACCTTTGTTCTGTACTGTTATAAATACTTAATTTTGATTCATGCTTTGATTTGGTGTGTCTATTCCTGCCCTCCCTGTGCCCTGTACAGACCTTTGCAAGTCAGAATCTACTTTAGCAACCTGAAGGTGAGGATTCTGTATATGTGATTTTTCTCTGTAGATGCTGAAAAATACAGCCACTTACGATTTAGTTCTCAATGACAGTAACTATTACATGGTACTCACACATATATACATAGGACTCATCCTCACATAACTTTAGCAGCTATCATTTATTTAGCACCTGCTCTGTGCTAGGTCCTCTATATACGATGATCTCTAATTCTCCTACAGCACTGAAAGGCAAAGGGTATTATTTCTTTTTACTAGATGAAACAACAAGGCTGAGAGAGATAAATGTGCCCAGCTCACACAAGTAATGAGTGGCTGAGATCTGAGATGTGTAACAAGCTCATGCTCTTTTAACTACACCACACCGCTTCCTTCCCATATGAACCACCAATTCCTCAACTGTCTCTTTTCATGTCAAAAGCAGCACCACTCTCTACTTTTATGAAGAAGATAAGCTGTGTTTCTATTGTGCCAAAGTTGTGTGGGAAGTGAAACAGTACCATTCTGTTCACCCTTCTGTTTTCTGGCATACTTTCTCTGACTGCACCTCAGCAATAACCAGGGACACCCTGTACTTGCAGACAGCTCTTTATCTCAAGTCTAAAGCATGTACTAAATTTCTCGGATAGATGTCTTGTTTCATGTTCTGCTTCTCTGTAGTTTTTTCACACTCTTCTGTGGCTTTTCTTATCAGGTACCTTTACACTTAAGGCATTGTAGCACAAACCCATCCATTTTCTCTTGGTCCTACCTTGCCATTAGGTAGGTGGCAATGTGACAAGAAAGCCAATACAGTTGTTCAGTATTACTGGGTGAGTAGATTTGCAAAAGTGGCAAAAAGCAGACACTTTTCAGAGCTTCTACACATAAATAGCAATGCTATCATGATTCAAAAGCCTAAATCAGTAATACCATGTGTTTCTAGGTGAAGCAAAATAGATTTTAAACAACATACAGGATGTGTCTGAGTACGAAGACCAGATGACAATAACCGATTCACGAAAGGACTTGAACAAAATGCTTATCCCTGAAGCCAAAACAACAGAGGGAGCATCAGGAAGTAGTTGGGGATTGCCTGTTTTAGTGATTCTGGCTATGGAAGCCCCAAAGTCAAATTTGATGCTGTAGTTCCATGGTTCCTAAACTTGCCTAATCGTATCAGTCAGTAGGAGAGTTTGATAAAAATCCAGATTCCCAGGGTCACCAAGAAGTTCTGAGATGGGGGCCTTAGTATCTATATATTTTTAATCATCAGTTGAGTCTTATGAGCAGATAAGTTTGGGAAAGTGGTTAATGAACTCTTACAGATTTTAGAACCACCTGTAAGACTATGAATTTTTAACTCGATCTATATGCAGCCATCTAGACTAACCAACATATCTAAAACCTATTTTAAAGTTGAAAAGCAAGCACTTCACATAGTACTCTTAATAGCTTTAGGATATATCTGCCCTAAAAGTAAGATAATTTAACTCTGGATGTTCTAAAAGCATGCTTAGGTTACAGACAATGGCTCACAAATTTTAATAGTTCTGGAATGGGGAATTTTGGAGTCAACTAGACCTGGGTTCAAATTCTCTGTCACTTATTAGCTGCATGCTCTCAAGGATGTTGCTTAACCTCTCAGAGCCACAATTTCCTCATTTGTAAAATAGCAGTGAAAATATCCACCTTGCAAGGTTGTTTGAGGATTACAGATAATATACAAATAAGAGTATGATATACTTTGGCACTCCTAAGTACAACGGATGCAGGGAAACATGTATCTCTGTTTTAGAGTTCTCCCAATATGTAAATTCCCCAAACCTCCAAATTATAAAGAAAATAAACCTCTAAAGAGCCAAGAATCATTTAACAGATCACACAGTCAAGACATCAGAGGTGCAAACTATAGCAGTCTCCTATCAGAAATAAACAGGTAAAACAGTGGACCTCGATCCTGTCAGTTAGACTTGAATCAAGTGTAAAGTTGTGTCCATGACATCAATCATCTTCACTGCCAGAGAGATAACACGGCATCCCTTCACCGCTTGAACTGTCCCTGGACCCTCTATAAACCATGTCCCTGCTCTTGTTAATTACTATGAAAAGAACAGGTGGGTTAAACACCAACTTATCTGCTTTTCCTACAGGGCTTCCATCCACAGGTTTTCCCGGGACCATCAACACCATCACCCTTTTCAGCACTTGTCCATTACTTAGGCAAACAATGTTCACTGACACGTTGACTTCCCCATCCTTACCCAACACAAACCTTAGAGGGCTGAATCTTTGGTGACTGAGCAGTCCCTTCTCCAGCAGTTAGGACTTGTTTTTGAGGGGACACAGCTATCATGTGACCCCCTTTCACAGTCACATACTGAGGGAGTGGTGACTGGCTGGCAGCTCCTGTTGTTGGTGCGTGAGAGGCTTCACCAGGTTCCTGTTTGATGATTACCTTGCAACAAACATGATAATGACAATGAATAAGCAGCCCATGAAAAATGCTACTAATATTTGAATTTTTTCTGTCTGCAGGAATTAATGAATTAATGAAGCCCTGTATGTAAACAATGACTCCACTAGAAGGGTTAAAAATACTGCTTAAGTATAGCTCATAATAGCTATTAAAGGGACCAAAGGTAGGAATGTGGACTTGATCCAGCGTATCTGCAAACCAACCTCATCATTTGTTTTAGACATTGGTGGCAAAACGGCACCAGAAAGTTCCCATCTTGCTAGACTCCAAGGGCTGCCCTGTGAACACCACTAAATAAATGGAAGCATGTCTCAGAAGTAGGATCTAGTCTTAGAGATGAGGCATACTAAAACGTTCCATGTTGTCGGGTAGTAGCATCAATCAACTCCAACATGCCACAAAAAGATTCCGTAACAAGAGCTTATTATCCACTTGTGGGATAATCCTCTCATGACTACTTACTTTTGTGAAAGCTCCAAGTCCTCCAGTTATAGGTTTGGGGCTTTGAACTTTAGGGTGACTCCCAATTGGGCAAAGAGGTGGCATAGATGCGAACAAAGAATCCTCCTGCTGTGTTTGTAAAAATACGTATTGTACAATTAGGATAAAGTGAGTGATTTCACTCTAGTCACATATTTAATACAAACCTGTGACATACCCTAGCAACAAAAACAAACAAAAAGTCCAAAACTCTTTGGGGGCTTCCAAGTCCCTACACCTGCATTTTAATATTGCTTGAAGAGACAATTCAAAGTAAGCCTATAAATTGGCAAGAACCTACTCATCTGTGCCCACTGTAAACTGGAAAGACTCCTATCATACTAACTCTAAGATTTGGTTGACTCATTGGTTTCATGTCCAGTCCCCTGCCAGATGCTACTAAAGGATAGCTACTGTATTCTATTTCTTTTCTATCCCTAAGGTCTAGGCACTAAATAAACAAATGAATGTAACAGGCAGTGACAGTGTTTCAGTATACCACACCCTTGTAACAGTACTTGCAACTTGATCTGTTATCCTTACTCTGGAATAAATACCCAGGACGCAGGGGGAAATTTTTCACTAAAAATTTTAAAAACAATACAACAAAAAGAACTTGAACAATTAGCAAATACAAAGACAGCAAAGGTCAAAATTCAAAATTACTGTCATTTGTCTCTAATGCTCAAATACAAAAGGCAAGTCTCGGAGGCAATTTTCCATAAATAAGTGTTGGGGGCAAGAAACAAAGTTAAGAACACTGCTTAATTATGTAATGAAAATATCATCAACAAACATGCAAAAATTCACTGGTAGAAAATTAAGACCTTCAAGGAATTCTTACAATTCAGGCATTCATAGAACACAGTGCTCATAGATTACACTGCATTAGAGAAAAACCTCGCCTTGGATCAGGAAACTATTCAATATCATCACCATTAAGTGCTTAGATATAAGAAATGCTGTGTTAGCACCAGTCATGTAAGAGATGATCTTTGAATGAGAGGCTCATTCAAACCTTAAGGTAGCCAAGACAATAATAAGCTGAATAACTAAGTCAACAGCAGTGACTGTCTCTGCGGAACAGTGAGCAGATATCTAGCACTATGATCTGAACAAGTCAGATCATATTTGGAATTCTAAATTTCAAAGGACTTCTTACCCTGAAGAAGGTGGGGGAGGGGGAAAATACACTGTGGAAAGATACGAATTATTACTTTGTAAAGAAAAATGTATAACAAAGCGGTCAAAAAAAATCATAGGTAAGGTAGGGGAGTCTGAAGTATTTGATCTTTATGATACTTCTTAGCTTGAAGATTCTACTTTATGAAATCTGCATTATCACTTGCAAATTCTGGCTCAACTTGAATGTACCACGTTTACAAACTAGCAAAGTGCAATAAGAGTTACCTTGACAGCAGATGTTACAAAACTACTTCCATGAATTTTAGGAATCGGGGAACCTGTTCCTTGGGAGGCCTGAGAGGCAGTAGAGAGCTTGCTGGTAGGACTTCCTGATAAGCAAGGTTGATTTAAAAATAAAGTATAAACAAAGTAAAATTTACAAAATGGAATTTTAAAGCCATTTTCCACCACCCTCGTCTTCTCCCCACTATTTATTGTTCATTTTGAAGGGCTGAAAACTCACAACCATGATATTATTATAGAAAAAAACACTTAAGGATTCATCCTGTGAAGCTGACTGCTTCATCAACCTAAAAAGGGACAAGAAGCTAGTAAGGAAGTATAGAAGAATAAGTAAGTAGACATTATATACTCTGCACTTATATAGAAAGAGATACTGTAACATAACGGTGTTGGCTATTCCACAATGTGACAAAATGTATGCATTCAACTGAATGCTAGTTCCTTCAAAGTAGTTTCACTAGAAGGTTATACCTACTCCAAAATGCTGACATTAAACACTTTATACTCCATCAGTACAACTGCCTTTAGGGTCTGATCAAAATAAGTCACATTATCTACAGTCAACAGTATGTCAAGACTAAAAATGGTACTTGGTCATCTCCTCCATTTACCAAACTTGCCTGCAGAGACTTTGGCTGATTCCTAAAACTAAACATCCTCAAAAGACACCTACTTGGTTGGCATCCTTAGGTGTACTCAAAAGGGAATCTCTGAAAGTAGCATTTTTTAAAGGAGTCCCACAATTATAATCATTGTTAAAGAACATAACTTTCTAAAAAAACAGTTGGAAAGGCCCAACACACATTAATCTGTGTTAAAATCAAACATGTTAGAAAAAAATCAGTCTCATTACTTTATAGTCATTTCTCTTATTTCTCTTTTTGATATTTCTATTAGAAGTGAAAGCTACAGGAAAGTTTACACAGAAGTGCATGTGTTTAAACAGTTTAATTGAAGGGAATAAATAAAATATTAGTGAAAGTACCTCAAAGAAACCTGAAAAGCTCTCTGTATTTATATGAGGTTATGATGATAAACACGGGGAATCCAAAGACTTATTATTCTTCCTATTAGAGTTTTTTTTTTGTTTTTAGTTTTTTGTTTTAAATAACTACAGGGTTCAGTTTCCCTCCCACATGCAAGTTTTATCTTATTCACTGAAAAGTAAAGATCACTTTCTTATTTCACTGGGGAAAAATATGTATGGCTCACAAAGCTATTCTTGCTCTAAAGCTTAATTTGGAAAAGTTAATCACATTGCCTAAAAAGAATGTCTTCTAAATGAGAATAAAATCCACTCTTTTTTTTCTTTTTTAGAAAATTATGGTTCACTATGAATCTTAAGAAATTAAAAAAAACTTAATTCCTAAAAATATAACTTTTACAAGAAGTAAATCTTCCCTCAGAGAAACAGTACTGGAAAACAAAAAAGAATATATATATATATATAGACACACTCTTATGTATTCCTTCCTCTTGTTCATGGTTGAAGATTCTCCCATTATATGGCTACTAAGTCACATTAGGATTCCACCTTTAAAAAAGATCAAATCTTGGGGATTGCACGAATATTGTTCCATTCAAACACACACCTGCAGTAGGAGTGGTGGCTCCAATAACCTGCCCTGGCTTGTCCACGATAACATAAGGATTATTAATAACAGAACTGGCAGTGCCTTGCTTCACATGGACTGGAGTGGAAGTTGGGGTTCGAGGCAATGGCGATGGACTTGGGGTTGATATAGGGGAACCTTTATTAATAAAAAAGAGAAACAAAATAAACTAAACAAAATAGATATATTCAGCCCATCTAAGAGGATGCTAAAGAAAATGGAAGAGGGGCAGGGCCACCAGTACAAAGGTGACAAGTTGGGAAAAGAGAATGGGACTGGAAGTTTCAGGTACTGAGAGCAGCAGCAGCAGCTGAGGCCAGGGGTTAGTGCATTTTACTCTCTACATCCTTATCCATGTAGCAGGCAGCCTGTTAGAAACAGATACTGAGGTCCTACCCCTGATATACCGAATATATCAATAAATCAGTATTTTAACAGGATACCCCAGCAGGCACATTAAAGTTCAAAACAGTGCTTTACGTAAGTGTGGAACTGCTGTATCCCCAGGTAACAACAACTTGGGCAGGTTGTTATAATACTGGTTACACTTGAAGAAACTGAAGTTAGGGAGGCAAGTGAACAGCTAGACTTAGGAACCAAGTCTTGATTTGCAATGAATTTCCAATAGGAAAATATGAAATTCATCCACCGAAACAAAAGTCTCTCTCAATACCATGTCACAGCCACAATCCAGAGATTCGTGTTCCCATAGCTCTCAGAAGTTACCGACAGATACATCATTAAACATCCTCAACGGTTATTGATCAAATCTGTTATCCATGAATTTCTCTAACCTTCAAAGCAATTTATATGCTCAGCCTATTCCACCTCTGAAGCAGCAAGCTCCAAAACGCTTCTAACTGGTATGTAAAATTATACATTCTTTACCTTTCATCAATTTCAAGGACTTGGATCATATTTCTGCTTAGCCATTTTTAGCACTGAAGACTACCCCCACCCCCTTCATTTAAGAATTATATAGAAGTCTCCCCCTGCCTAGGTATTTCTATTGACTCACTTTCATGTCTTTTCTGAGGTGGCACAGCCAAAACTATAAAGCATATTTCTACTAGAAGTTTACCTAACATAAACTGTTGCGAGGCAACAGACAATTCAACCTCAGTGAACATGAAACCTCAGAACGACCTACTGATCACAGGAATGAGTAAATTTCTAGTGTGGTTATAGAGTATAAAAGATATCTCAATCCCAAACCAAGCCTTGAAGCTTAACTACAAACCAAAAGGCATCTAAATTTTTTCTATTACTAGCCACTCTGGTTTCCATATATAATTCCCAAACTTAATTCCTACCTTAGTTTCCACCAGACATCCTAGCAAACAATTTACCTGTGCTGATTCTAGATGAAAACTGGACTGCTTTGAATTTTATTTCTTTCCTCATTCAAAAACTGTTTCCATATGAATGACTTTTGTTTTTGTTTTGTAACATTTTGCTTTGCTAATCGACAGTGATGAGCTTGCTTGTTAACTAAACAAAAACCCTGCTTAGAAAAACTAAAAAAAAAAAAAAAAAAAAAAGCCATAGTACTTTTTGTTTTGTCATTCTAACAATTTTTACACACACCAAATTCATATATACCATGTATACCTGAGACAATCTTGCAGCTCATGGTGATAGGCTGGAAGGATTTTCCAGGTGACTCCGGATTAGGAACCTGACTTTGTGGCACAATTTTGCAACTTGATGCTATTGGCTGAAAAGCTGAATTGCCATGAGAACAAAAGGTAACTTTCTGGGATGTTGTCATTTTGGTGGGTGTTCGTTCCAATGAAGATGGCAAAGAATAAAATGTAGTGTGTCTCTCAGCTTCAGTGTTGGCTGGGAATCCTTCTTGAAATGAAACAGGCAAATAAGTCATCAACCACTTTGAAATCCCTCACCATTTCAAGAACCATTTAAGCCATTTACCAGTAGTAAAATAAATACAGTTGACTGGTATTTAACACTGCTTTATGTATTTTCTGGTGAAATGTAAATATCATGCCTAGAATCATGTTTCATTAAAATGCTTCTTTCAAAAAATTAGAAAACATGTAAGCTAACACTATATAATAAAATTTACAAGTTCATTATGTTCTCCCATTCTTTATATATGAATTGACAAACTGTTCAGAGAAGAAAAACTCAAAAGAAAGCATTAGCTTAATCTAATGATGTCCTGTTTTATTAAATGCCCATAAAAAAGATGCAACTGAAACTTAAGAAAAATAAAGTTGAGATTTTTATAAAAGAACTAAAATATTAACATCACATTAATGTAGACTTACAGATCAAACTAACACCATTTAGAATCAATTTTATATCATATTTGTATATGTTATATAAGTGAACACTTAAATACTTAGTTTTATACTTATATATTTACTAAATAAGATGCCATAGTCAAAATACATTTGTTGATGATAAGTCTTATACCGTATTTTAAATAAGATTAGATACTAATATTTGAACTTCTTGTTCACACAATTAGGGACCAAACAAGAAAGTCTTCCTGTAACATATTAGAGGAAACCATTATATTCATCAAAGAATAAAAATGCAATGCTTTTCAGTGAGTTTTGTGTTCTATAAAATATTGATAAAACTGCATTAAAATTTTTTTTCTGAGAAGAGTAAGGGCTTGGCTATTTTCATAATAGGTCTGTGTAGAAGAGCAGCATGCCTACTTATGCAAAATTTATTTTCCATACACTCATAAGGCGCTGAAGACAGCAGTTCAACATCAAGTGATGGAAAGGAACACGCCATAATGACTGCTCTATACAAGGTAAAAATGCATTTCCATACAAGGAAAAATATATACTACCTTTCTCCACAGAGGTATCAGGTACTGGCTCATGTGACTGCTTTACTGGTGAGGACGCTTTCACAGGGGCTGGAATGGTCAAAGGCAAGGATGGTGGGGCATCTGAGATGTCTGACTCAGAGGACTGAGGATAAACGGAGTCTTCTCCAAGAGAATGCCGATGGAGCTCAACATCCACTACCTACACGATCGGGCAACAACTGGGCTCATGAATCCATCATCAATGTCACAGAAAGCCCCAAACCTGTCTCAAAACATGGTGCTCTAACAGATGTTGCAAATGATTTCTATTCGTACTTCAAAGGCAATTTCAATCTCAATAACTAAAGGATTTATCCCAGAATGTAATCTAATCTGGCTTAATAGATGACTCAATGAAACCAATCATAAAACTGGGGACCTTCCATTTAGTGTTTCTGCACCTTAGAACACTCTTTCCCCCACTCTCAGCATGACTGCCTCTTTCTCACCATTAGGTCTCAATCAAATGTCACCTTCTCAGAGAGGCCTTCCCTAACCAACCTAGCTAAAGCACCCAACTTGTCCTCCGGCTACTCGCTTCTTTATAGCACTTATTTGTAAGTGAAATTATCTTATTTGCTTTTATGTTTACCATATACCTTCTCCCCACTCTCAATACAACCAAGAATTAAACTCCTTGAGAGTAGTCGCTACTCTCATTTGTTCATTTTTGTATCCTCAGTACCTGAACCAGTGCTTAGCATATAGTATGTGCTCAATAAATATCTTCTGGCATAACACAGCATATTTCCCTAAAGACAGTAAGGTTTAACTTAGCTAATTCTAATCGTAATGGCTACTGCTGATATATCATGAATACCAAAAAAGGAGGGGGAGGATGGGGTGGGAAAACAAAGTTGAAGGTCTCATACTTCCTGATTTCAAAATTTATTATTACAAAACAATAGTAATCAAAACAGTGTGGTACTGGCATAAAGACAGACAAATAGACCATCAGAATAGAATACACTCTCACATACATGGTCAAATTATTTTTGACAAGGGTGTCAAGACCACTGACTGGGAAAAGGACAGTCTTTTCAACAAATAGTGCTGGGAAAACTGGAGATCCACATGCATTAGAATGAAGGTGGAAGTTTACTTTACACCATATACAAAAATTAACTCAAAATGGATCAAAGACCTAAACATAACACCTAAAACAATAAAACTTAGAAGAAAATATAGGGGCAAAGTGTCATAACACTGAATTTGGCAATGATTTCTTGGATATGATATAAAATGTACAGATAGAAGAAAAAACAGATAAATTAGACTACATCAACATTTAAAACTTCTGTGCATCAAAGGACACGATAACAGAGTGAAAAGGCAACCCACAGAATGGGAGAAAATATCTGCAAATCATATATCTGATAAGAGATTAATCTCAAGAATATAGAGACACCTCCTAAAAATCAGCTACAAAAAACCAAACAACCCAATTCAAAAATGGACAAAGGATTTGCATTCACGTTCTCCAAAAAAGATATATAAATGGCTGATAAACACATGAAAGAAATGCTCAACATCAATAATTATTACAGAAGTGCATACCAAAACCACAAAGAAATACCACCTCACACTCCCTGGATAGTATCAAAAAAACAGAAAACAACAAGCACTGGCAAAGATGTGGAGAAATCGAAACCCTTATACA
Source organism: Mesoplodon densirostris (assembly GCF_025265405.1). Taxonomy (NCBI): domain Eukaryota; kingdom Metazoa; phylum Chordata; class Mammalia; order Artiodactyla; family Ziphiidae; genus Mesoplodon; species Mesoplodon densirostris. The sequence continues at coordinate 106,118,871 of NC_082665.1, read as the reverse complement.
CTGTTGGTGGGAATGTAAAATGATGCAGCTGCTATAGTAAACAGTGTGGTGGTTTCTCAAAAAATCAAAAATAGAATTACTGTATGATCCAGCAATTCCACTTCTGGGTATACACCCAAAAGTACTGAACAGAGGGACACGAACAGAGAGACCCACATTCTTAGCAGCATTATTCACAATAGCCAAAAGATGGAAGCAACGCAAGTGCTCATTGACAGATAAGTAAGTGGTTGAACAAAATGAGATGTATACATACAACAGAATATTACTCAGCCTTTAAAAAGGAAGGAAATTTTTATTCATGCTACAACGTGGATGAATCTTGAGAACATTATGCTAAGTGAAATATGGCAGTCACACACAAAAAAGAACACTGTATGATTCCACTTATGTATTACCTAGAGTAGTCAAATTCATAGAGACAGAAAATAGAAGAGTGGTTTAGCGGTTGTGGGAAGAGAGTGAGGTATTATAAATGGGTAGTTTCAGTTTTCCAAGATGAAGAGTTCTCTGGAAATGAATGGTAGTGACAACTGCATGAAAATGTGAATTTATTTAATACCACCTAACACTTTAAAATGATTAAAATGGTAAATTTTATGTGTATTTTCTCACAATTTAAAAATAAGTAAGTAAATAAGGGGGGAGAGAAACTTTTTTTAAAATTAAGCGTTCATTTTTTTTCCTAATTAAAAACGAAGATCAATTTTCATTCTACTTGTTCCCAAATAATACTGTAGGGAAAAAACCTACCGTCTCTGCTCCAAGAGTCTGCAAGCCAGTATAAGTTCTGTCCAGCTATTGAAAGACAGAAGAGTATTAAGTTTCACTATGCTTACTTATAAAGCTTAGGATACAGTCTTATCTAAACCCCTTTCACTGCAAGTCTTCATATCATAGGATCTACTTTTTCATAACATTTAAATTCATCATGTCAATAAAAACCCTCAACTTTCTGAGAGAAAAACTGAGTAAAATAAATAAAAACAACTTCAGACATACAGGTAGTTATTATAAAAACAGGCTATAAAAATATACTTGCAGTGTGATGACACAATTATATATTTAGGGTATATTTACTAAGCACTTGTGCAAAAAATGAATGAAAATTTAGGCAATATAGGCAATACTAATAACTACCAGTGTATTAGCTTCATGGATGATTTATTTTAGAGGAGAGAAAGGAGTATAAATTGAGGGAATGTTAATAACATAAATAAAAAAGTTTACAATTACATACAAAGAGGTTAGGTTCTTATTCTTTTTTTTTTTTTTGCTGTACGCGGGCCTCTCACTGTTGTGGCCCCCCCCGTTGCGGAGCACAGGCTCCAGACGCGCAGGCTCAGTGGCCATGGCTCACAGGCCCAGCCACTCCGCGGCATGTGGGATCTTCCCGGACCGGGGCACGAACCCGCATCCCCTGCATCGGCAGGCGGACTCTCAACCACTGCGCCACCAGGGAAGCCCAGGTTCTTATTCTTATACTTTAATTTATATTTAAAATTAAGATTAAAAGAAAGGATTTGTGGCAGCTTACCATATAAATCTTATACAGTAAGATCAATAGGTAAAAATGGTTAAGCTGGGTAGAAAGGAAAGAAAAGGAAAGGAGAGATGGGGGAAAAAATGAAGCCAGGGATAGGTTAGTAAATAGAAAATTCTAAAGGCTTGCAAGAAGTAGATTTCAGTCTGGCTGAGTTCCTTAGCAGGCAACACAGAGAAGACAAATCAGTCATGAGACCTAGTGTTCATAATAGAAAGGCAATAGAGGGTAGATTTATAGTAGCCCCATGGAAGAGATCTGGAGTTTTAACATTTAAACCTTCGCCAACAGGTTGACTGTTAAAAAGATACGGGCAATTTTAAGGCTACATCCATTTTGCATATTCTCCAGAGCACAGATATAATAGTCTCTGTAATCTGCACTGGCCTATGTTTTATTCTTGGGACCACAGTTTGAGAGAGACACTGATAAAACAGAACTATTATCAAAATGACAAGAGAAACTGGAAAGAAAGCACAGCATACAAGAAATGTTACAAGAACAGGTTTTGGCTGAGGAAGAAATGCTTTAAGGAGACACACAAACGCTATCATTGAACATTTTTAGAGTTCTTACAAAACAAAACAAAGTCCTGTTCTGTACTATTCTAGAAATCAAACTAGGATAAATGAGATCAAGGTTAGAAAGGGGGGCGGGGGAGAAATGGGTGGCAGTTTTAGGTAAATTTATGAAAGAAGCTTCTAAAAGTTTATTTACTAAATGGATAAATGGATTGTTTTGGGAATAACTGTGCTCCAGTGATGGTTGAGGAGAGGTTAGATGACTACCTGTCGGGGATGCAGATACGTGAATTTCATCCCAGAAACTTTAAATTTTATTGAACTCTTAACACTTAGAGTATTTAGTATATAATGTAATTATTATAGTATCAAATATAGATTGCTATGTACTACAGAATTTCAGAATACAGAGGGATTGCTATGGACTTTAATAGCCAGGAAAAGCTACATAGGAACGTGAAGAATGGAAAGAATATACACAGGCATTCGAGGAGGGAAGAGCATAAAAGACTTAAGAGATGGCCTAAGGCATTTCTGGGACATGAACAGACTGACCTGGCTGGAGTAGGATGTTCATGCAGGGGATCAGTATGAGATAATTTAGGGTAAAGTATGTCAAGTCAAAATGTGAAGAGCCTGGAATAGTAGGCAGGGGAGTCTGAACCTGAATAACAAGAATTCAATCAAAGCTTCTCAGAGAGGAACAACATAATGGTTCTCCTGTTTTAAGAAGACTAATCTGATGGCGGTGTACAGAATGGATTGAGGGGAAAGAAGATAGATTGGCATTAAAGAAGCTAATCAGGAGACAGAGTATAAGAATAGCCTAGTAAGAGTGGAAAGGGCGAAGGGTAGTCTAAAAGAAACATTATGAAGAAAGAGTCTGCAAGTGAACAAATATTTAGAACACAGAGGGAAGAATCAAAGATGGTTCTGAGAGTTAACAAAAAAATTGCAGGAAAAATGATACTCCAGAATAAATAAAGATCAGTGGTCACAACAGAGGTGCTTAAGTTCTCAAGGCCAATCAACACGTAATATATAGTAAAATTAAGGAAAATCTGGTAAGAAATACTTTAAAAACTGTCTCAATCATTCACCAGGAACTCTAAGTGATAAGGACAATAAAATATGTATAAAAACTATGTAAACAATTCCCTTTATTTTAGGGATTAGGGTTGGGCCCAGTGCAATATAAGATGGTATGTACAGTGCTTAAAATAAGCTAAGAGGAAAGCAAAACTATTTCAGACCTTCCTCTAAGTAAGTGGGAACATATCCTGCCCCTCTGAACAAAGTGGCTATATGTTCTTTATTTGGTTTCAGTTCTTCTCTGAGGTTATAAGGCAATCTTGTTTTACAGTAATCTCTAGAAAATAACTTAAACATGAAGTTAAGTAGTGCTGTTTACCAACAATGGAGGACAAATCTCAGGCGGCCTTAAAGTTGAAAAAGGTACATTTGTGGAACAAAGGGAACAAAACAGGAATTCTGAAAATGTACTCAGATTCACTTGGGGGCAATTAATGGGAATAATGTGGTAAATCACAAAGTAAGGGCGCTTTGGGAGAAGTTCAATATTAGCATTATATTTTACGGAGAGAAAATGTATACGAGGTTATGACAGAGAGGGATGTGGGGCACTTTAAAAAAATGGTCTGTCTTCCAACTATGAAAGTTAAATGTTTATTATAAAAAACTGGAAAAGAAAAATGCACACATGCACACACAGAAAAAAGGGGCAGGAGAAACTGCCCACAATGTTGTTACTTCAATTACTCCAACTTTTTAGGGTATTTCTTTTGTGTTTTTTCCACCTATTTAAAATCTCGGTTGACCTCATACTATATACATAGTTTTATACTCATTTTATACTCTATGCTTTTCATTTACTATAATGGTAGGTTTTTCCCATGTATAAAAAAACACTTCTTAAAATAAAATTTGTAATGGTTACATAATAAACCATGTGGATATAGCAGTTAAGGATTTCAGAAGTATTACAACCTTCCACAGTACTTAATATTTCCTAAAATATGTTCACTTCTATCTTTATCCTTAAGAGATAGACAAGGCTTATTATTTGTGCCTCTTTTTACAGAAAATTAAAATGTAAAGAGTAAAATACAGATTAAAAAGAAAAAGATATCATTTACTTGTAGCCCCAGGTAGCGCAGTACCAGTGAGCTCTGATCAGAGATTCAAGTCTTCTGATTATCTGACCAGTTCATCTTTTTAAAGAATATACATTCTGGGCTTCCCTGGTGGCGCAGTGGTTGAGAGTCCGCCTGCCAATGCAGGGGACATGGGTTCGTGCCTCGGTCTGGGAAGATCCCACATGCCGCGGAGCGGCTAGGCCTGTGAGCCATGGCCGCTGAGCCTGCACGTCCGGAGCCTGTGCTCCGCAACGGGAGAGGCCACAACAGTGAGAGGCCCGCGTACCACACACACACAAAAAAAGAAGAATATACATTCTGCTGTAAAGTGACCCCTCCCCCAGCCTTCAGAAGGCAAATGTAGCAGTAAGCAAAACACACTCAAAAAGATTTATCCTGCCCCCACTATCCATGGCCACTTCTCTCAGAGGCCTAACCCACCACTTCAAGTGGAGGTGAAAAAAGATACTCCATTTCTGGGGAGCAATGTTTTGTTACAATACCTTCAGATTATGTATGATATCTATCCGCTTGTTCTGGCTGTCCTTAAAGTGAACTTGAACTCTGACAGGAAACTCACCCCAGCCTCTTCTGGTCAAGTGAAAAGGAGGCTCTCTAGGGAAAAGCAGATATTAATATATTAGTCCATGTTCACTCTCTCATTCTAGAAAGAACAGTTTTCCCATAATGGCTAAGTTAGAACTTCACATGTTTCTAATAATTATTTAGATTTCCTCACTTGATGCTAAATAAATATGCTGAATTTTTCTAAAATGCTAAATCATAAAAAATTCAACTCAAACCTACATTAAACATTCAACTACTGAATACTTAGAGCTAAGACACTTATACCATACAATCCAGTGTCATTATTTTCACAGACAGGGAACTAAGGTGATTTGATGGATGTCGCAGTAGTAAAGCCAGAATCCTCGATTGCTACTTGATAGACACAGGCTGTGAGGTATGTTCCTTACCCCAAGACAATCATTTATTCCTCCACTCTGGCAAAAACAAAATAAATCATGAATGCTCAATCTGAAAGTGGCAATTTATTTGAAACTATCTACTGCGAAGACTTAACAAATTACATGACTTTATATAATTTTAGTGATTAGAGAGGAATGTGTGTGAATGCTAATTGGACTAGAGAATTTTCAACAGTCAAAATGTAATTTGTGAAGGGAATAAAAAGGAAGATTGATGAGAAAAAGACTGGCATGCTGTTGATAATTGGTGTTGGGTACGTGAGGATTCAATATACTCTACTTTGTACTGGGTGGGCCAAAAGGTACGTTCATTTTTTTCAGTAAGATGGCTCTAGTAGCGCTTAGTTGTCTTTAACTTCATTTGAAACAATTTTGTTAGATTGTATTGTGACAGCTGTCATATCAGCATGCATTTAAAAAAGAACTTATCAAAATTCGTGAATTTTTGTGTAGCCATTTTAATATTGAAGATGGAAGAAAAAAGCAACATTTTTGGCATATTATGCTTTATTATTTCAAGAAAGATAAAAATGCAACTGAAATGCAAAAAAAGATTTGTGCAGTATATGGAGAAGGTGCTGTGACTGATCAAAATGTGTCAAAAGTGGTTTGCAAAAGTCTTATGCTGGAGATTTCTCGCTGGACGATGCTCCACGGTTGCGTAGACCAGTTGAAGTTGATAGCAATCAAATCGAGACACTGAGAACAACCAACATTATACCACATGGGAGATAGCCAACATACTCAAAATATCCAAATCAAGCATTGAAAATCATTTGCACCAGCTAGGTTATGTTAATTGCTTTGATGTTTGGGTTCCACATAAGCAAAAAACCTTCTTGACCATATATTTCCACATGCGATTCTCTACTGAAACAGAATGAAAACAGTCTGTTTTTAAGACAAATTGTGACGGGCGATGAAAAGTGGATACTGTACAGTAATGTGGAATGGAAGCTTTGCCTGTGGGGCAAGCAAAATGAACCACCACCAACCACACCAAAGGCCGGTCTTCATCCAAAGAAGGTGATGTTGTGTACATGGTTGGACTAGAAGGGAGTCCTCTATTATGAGCACCTTCTGGAAAACAAAATGATTATTTCCAACAAGTACTGCTCACAATTAGACCAACTGAAAGCAGCACTCGACCAAAAGCATCCGGAATTAGTCAAAAGAAAACGCATAACCTTCTTCCATCAGGATACCAGAGGACCGCATGTTTCTTTGATGACCAGGCGAAAAATGTTACAGCTTGGCAGGGAAGTTCTGATTCATCCACCGTATTCACGAGACTTTGCACCTTTGGATTTCCATTTATTTCAGTCTTTACAGAATTCTCTTAGTGGAAAAAATTTCAATTCCCTGTAAGACTGTAAAAGGCACCTAGAACAGTTCTGTGCTCAAAAAGATAAAAAGTTTTGGAAAGATGGAATTATGAAGTTGCCTGAAAAATGGCCGAAGGTAGTGGAACAAAACGGTGAATCCACTGTTCAATAAAGTTCTTGGTGAAAATGAAAAATCTGTCTTTTATTTTTACTTAAAAACCAAAGGACTGGGCTTCCCTAGTGGCGCAGTGGTTGAGAGTCCGCCTGCCGATGCAGGAGACACGGGTTCGTGCCCCGGTCCAGGAAGATCCCACATGCCGCGGAGCGGCCGGGCCCGTGAGCCATGGCCGCTGAGCCTGCGCATCCGGAGCCTCTGCTCCGCAACGGGAGAGGCCACAACAGTGAGAGGCCCGCATACCCCCCAAAAAAAAAAAAAACCCAAAGGACCTTTTTAGCCAACCCAATATATGTCTGGAATTTTCCAGAATAAAAAGTTTAAAAATTTAATTGAGACCTTTATGTATTCAAGAATAATATGGTTTAAGTTAATGGGGGAAAGAGAGAATGCTTTAAAATGAAAATGTTCATTATGAATCAATGGCTTGGAATTCCTGTAATGAGAGAGAATGCCAAGATTGCAGGGAGAAAGGAACTTTCAGTGGGATGTGCTTTGAAAAACTAAGGAGGGACATGAATTCAGTAAGAGCAGAGTCCAAGAACACAACCTGAGAGGAGTCTAGGAACAGGTATGAATCGTCAGGCACAAAACCAGAGGCTACCAGGAGAGCCCAAAGCAGGAAAAATCCCTGAGTATGAGAGAAGCCTGGAAAGTAGAGGAAGCAACAGCTGTATTATAAACTAGAGAAAAGAAAGCAAAGAAACACAGTGCCCTGGATGGAAGAAACCAGCTGAGTTAGTAAGAGAAGTAGCCATGATGTCAGCATAGGTTCGGACAGCAATAAAGACAGGCTTGGGGTCAAATGAGAAGGCTGACTTGAGACAGCAGCTTGAAAAGGAATCCAAGGCCAGAGATACAGTGGGGCCTACAGACATGGTGGACTTAAGAAGAATAATTAAGGGAAATTCTACTGATGACAAGTTTAGTCATTTAAATTCCAGTAAAGCTAAGTGGAAGGCCCAAATTCATTTTGCAATATTCGTCAATCTCATGGCTTGTATGCTGAATTTCTCTTACAAAGGATATAGTAAATCAGCTGTGCTCCTCAATTTGTGTACATAGGCTAAACTCTAGTGAATGGACAGGAAGGACTGCTGCCAGGGAAGACAGAAGACAGACGAATCAGGAAAAAGGAACAATGCTTTTTAACAGGAAATTCCTCCCCAACCATATTTTTGGAAACAAAAAAGGAATCCAAGACCTACCAACAGATAAGACAGCTACAGAAATGTTATACTTCAAAAGACGTATCTATTTCACACAAAAAGGGGACTGCTTCCCCTAAATAGACTTCTATATTTCTAGATTCTTCATAGAGGGTGAAATGTATCAATAACCAAGAAGACAACCCACAGAATACTAGGCTTTAAAAATGGCTTTCCTAAAAATACAAAATGAAGCACAATTCCTCGCCCAAATAATTCAAATGGGCAACCAGTCTTTTAGGATCACTTCTAGTGACCCAGAATTCATTACTTTAATAACACTCTCTATCACATTTCTAAAGAGCTCTGTTATAAAAATATTTCACCTTCCTCCTGCATGTTACTTCTAGTATGCCTTCTGCAATCACAAATTCCTCCTCCACATGACCTTCAAAAAAACTAAAACATTCCACTAAGTTCTCTTCTTTTCAGGGTAAACACATTCTGTTCCTTATAACAGCAACAGAAGCAAACACTTACATTGCTTACTATGATCCTACCACTGTTCTAAGCCCTTTATATCTATTAACTTATCTAGTTTTTAAATCATAATATGAAATATCCCCTCTGAGACACAGTGAGGCTAAATAACTAGCCCAAGGTCATGCAGCAAATAAGTAGTGGATCTGAGATTTAAACTCCAGGGCCCATGCTAATTTTTTTTTTTTTTTTTTTTTTTTTTTGCGGTATGCGGGCCTCTCACTGTCGTGGCCTCCCCCGTTGCGGAGCACAGGCTCCGGACGCGCAGGCTCCGGACGCGCAGGCTCAGCGGCCATGGCTCACGGGCCCAGCCGCTCCGCGGCATATGGGATCCTCCCAGACTGGGGCACGAACCCGTATCCCCTGCATCGGCAGGCGGACTCTCAACCACTTGAGCCACCAGGGAGGCCCCATGCTAATTTTTTTTAATGATACAAACATTTTGAGAAGGCTCACTAGGACATTCCCTTGGGGGCTGAGCACACTCTAGTCTCTCACGCACCAAGGGCAGGAATATTCTACTGACACAGTAACCATGTGTTCTTCAGCTCTGCAAACCCTGTATTAAGTCCTGAGCCTAGCATACATTTAGTGACTATCTTGTGCCTAAAAGCAAAGTTTACAGTCACAGCTTTTAAGAAGTTGGCTAAGGAATAACTGAACCAAATGGAAAACAGATCGTCTATAGGAACAGAATCTACTTATGCTCTTCATCAGGTAATGTGCTCTAATGAGCAGATTCAGAGTGCACAATGAACATACATGTGCTTTGGTCCAGAAATAAAGATTATCCCCAAGTTTCAAGGCAGCTGAAAAGATCTCGCCTACTCATCACGTTACTTTAGATACCTGACACAAGAAACATATTAAAAGTCTTGTAAAGAACACAGAGTTATAATTAAACCTAGGACACATGTTAATGTTCTGTCCTTCCTGAAATTTCAAGTTCAGCTCTAAGAAGAATATTTTAAGAATACAGACAAACCAGAGTGTGTCAGAGAATACAACCTGGATGGCAGAGGAACATAAAACAAAGTCACACGAATGACAACTGAAACAAATGTGGATATTTGGCTTGGAGGAGAATAGAAGAGACCTAACAGTTGCTTTCAAAATACCTGAACAACAGCTACATGGAAAAGGGACTACACTGATTCTGTGTGGTGTTACAAAACAAACGGGAAGTGTACTGTTTAGAAGTTAAAGGTAGTTAGGTCTCTGCTCAATATAATTAAAAACTTCCAAACAAACACAGCCACCTACAAATGGAATGGCTCACATCATGAATTCAATAATTCACTCAACAAGAAATGACATTTACTACATGCTGGACACTGTGCTAGATCACAGGGAGAGAAAGAATTAAGAAAAGGTCCCAAACATCGAGAAGTTCTAAATCTAGTAAGGGAGACATACATGTAAATTAATAAGTGTAATAATAAATTTATATACATTACTTGCTATAAAAACACAGAGATGTGGTTGATCATTAACAAATTATTTCTCAGGAGTTTTAAACACCAGAAGCACACAAGCAAGGATCTCTTTTAAAATACTATTTAAAGGGCTTCCCTGGTGGCGCAGTGGTTGGGGGTCCGCCTGCCGATGCAGGGGACACGGGTTCGTGCCCCGGTCCGGGAGGATCCCACATGCCGCAGAGCGGCTGGGCCCGTGAGCCATGGCCGCTGAGTCTGCGCGTCCAGAGCCTGTGCTCCGCAACAGGAGAGGCCACAACAGTGAGAGGCCCGCATTACGCAAAAAAAAAAAAAAAAAATACTATTTAAAAATCATAACCCAGTAGTTAATAAAGTATGGGAAAGTATGCTCTTGGGAAAGGTATGTAGTAATGGTGCAATTCACAAGCTGTGAAAAACTAACTGGTCAGATATACCACCACAGCCAGTTACGCAATACTGCCAGAGTGGCATGGACCAGACAGAAAATAATTGTCAGAGGCTTTTTCCATGATGTGAAGCCTCATACATTTCAGAAAACAACATTCATTTACTATTAACAGAAGATGCTCCAGATGTATAAGATGAGAGAGAAATTTGAAGAGGAACTATATGTATGATCTTTTCCTTGGATTTCCTCAGACTGTTAAAATACAACCTGAAAAGTGTGATTTGCCACCTTTACCTGCATATTAGTAAAGATTTCTTAATAAATACAATTTCATATATTACTGCATGATATATTCTAAAACTTAAAGGAACTCAGTGTGTTTCACAAATTCCAATTCCTGGGATGAGAACTGAGAAATAAAATAGGCATTGATTTGTATCATTAAGTATTCGGGTTTCATGTAATGAGTTTTTAATCCCATTTTTGGTAAATCAGATGTTTATCATCAATAAAAAATATGATTAATACATTTTAACTGATTCACATGCTTTATATTAAATAAAATGTTTTCCTAAAACAGTATTTTTGTTGCTATTTTTACTATATAAAGGAATTTCTTGCTGGTCTGGACATTAAAACATATATTCTTTTTATTATTTATATTTTTATAGACAAAGTACTTTATTTTATTTTATTTTTTTTTGACAAAGTACTTTTTAAACTCATCTACTATTTCTTACCAAACTCACTAAAATATGTGTATTAAAATACTGGACTTACCTGGAGTCAGTATATCTAAACTCAGAAAATACTGTTACTCTGTAAGCTATCTTAAACTATAAAATATTGTTACTATCCCAAGAATTCAAGTAAACAATCATTTACTGTATTTTAACCCCTGTAAGAAAGTAGAGCAAAGAAGGATTCACTGAGAAAGTAACGTGAGTTATGTCTTGAAGCATAAACAGCAGACCTTAAGAAAGACAGTGTGTGCGTGTACATATGCATATGTGCATGTGTGTGTAAATGAAGAAGACAGACAATAGGAAGATGGTATTCCCAGCAAAGAAAACAAGTCTAGGTCACCAGTGGAATTCCAGGTGAGGATAGATGAGCTGTATCAGGTATTTCTGAAAGATTTCATGAATCAGGTATAGACTGAAACAAAATCACAGACAAGGCCTTCTCAATACTAATGTTTGAGAGCCTAAGAATGTAACTGCTCCTCTATCAAACTCTACCATTAGAAAAACACAGACTATCAACACTTTTCTGAGGTTCTATCTACTGAAGTATGTCAAGAAAATAAAGGAGGTTTTATAAACATTAAAAGAAAAAAATCTTGTTTACACAGATTGATTCTCCAGGATAGACAAGACAGAAAGATTCAATATCATAAAAAGTCTGAAAATTGATCATTAATTCAATGTAATTTCAATCCATAACTTGACAGAGATTCTAAACTAATCTGGAACAACATATATACTCAAGAATAAGCAAGACAAAAACTGTAGAATAATAATAATCAGGGGAACATACTCTACCCGACATCAGAATATACTATAAAGCAAAACAATTAAAATAGTATAAGGACTTCCCTGGTGGTGCAGTGGTTAAGAACCGCCTACCAATGCAGGGGACACAGGTTTCAGCCCTGGTCCGGGAAAATCCCACATGCCGCAGAGCAACTAAGCCTGTGCGTCACAACTACTGAGCCTGCGTTCTAGAGCCCACGAGCCACAACTACTGAGCCCCCACACCTAGAGCCCATGCTCTGTGACGAGAAGCCACTGCAATGAGAAGCCCACACACCGCACCACAATGAAGAGTGGCCCCAGCTCGCCACAACTAGAGAAAGCCCACACACGGCAATGAAGACCCAACACAGCCAAAAATAAATAAATAAATTAATTAATTAATTTTAAAAATAGTATAATACTAGAATAGGAATCAAAATCATTAACAGAATCTAGCATCAGATCCATGTTTATGTCAGAATTTAGTGTGTATTAAAGGACAGATCAGCTGATAACTGATAAACGCATAACTATCCATATGAAGAAGATAAATGTTCTGTATTAGCTACAAAAAAATTTCATTTCCAGGTATTTGACTTTCTGACCAACAACTCCTATCTTCCGACTCCATTCCTTTGACCCCCACAGAGATTTCCATTTCTTGCCCACACCAGTTTGCACTACCCATCTCTGCTCTTATGTAATCTCCTTCTCTCCTTACTGAGCTTAGATTCTATGGTATATCACTACCATAACCTTATTATTAAAGTGAGGTTATCAATGAACTGGGAGACCAGGGTTTTGGACGAATTGTCTATCTGCATGTCAAAGCCCTTAAGAATGAGGGCAAGAGTACCGCCAGAGGGACTTCCCTGGTGGCGCAGTGCTTAAGAATCCGCCTGTCAATGCAGGGGACACAGGTTCAAGCCCTAGTCCGGGAAGATCCCACATGCCGCGGAGCAGCTAAGCCCGTGCGCCACAACTACTGAGCCTGTGCTCTAGAGCCCGCAAGCCACAACTACTGAAGCCCACATGCCACAACTACTGAAGCCCATGCGTCTAGAGCCCGTGCTCCACAACAAGAGAAGCCACCGCAATGAGAAGCCTGCGCACCACAATGAAGAGTAGCCCCACTCACCGCAACTAGAGAAAGCCTGTGAGCAGCAACAAAGACCCAACACAGCCAAAAATAAATAAAATAAATATTTTTAAAAAAAGAGCACTGCTAGACAGAAAATCAGTACACCAGGTGCTAAAACTGTGTTTGACAGAGAGGATTGACTGGGAAATCAGTAGACGCCTGTGACAAGGAGGAGCAGCAGATCTTACGAAGCTTCCAAGGAGCTGAGGCTTTTAGAGAGAAGAAGGGAAAAGGTGGTCTAGAAGCCACAAATATGAGCAAGAAAGACATGCACCCCATTTTTAGACCCAATGGTACATGCTGTGTGAGAGAAAAAAAGAGCTGCCACTTGAAAGTTCTCTTGGGAGAAGTGGTGTTCTCAGGAGACAGCCATGTTTTACTTAAGAGTCAGGAGTGGAGGGAATGTTCTGAAGAAAGCTGAGGATACAGGAGATTTCACTGATAAAGACCCACAACCACTTCCACAACCACTTTACGTAACATCACATAAAGATGTAAAGAATACACCTAAATTAAACAAATTTCAGAATAATATATATTATCATTCCATCTTTGTGAAATAATTATGACAAGAAAGAACCTCAACAACTATACTAGGTTTATATATACAGGAAAAATATCATTAAGGGTTACTTCTGAGAAGGTGAGATCATGGAGAACTTTCAACATTAAATATTTCTGTAATTTCAGAAACCTTTATTTAATTCTATTATATTCTGATAATCATAAAAAACAGTAATGTTGTATCTATATAAACAAGTTAAGCTATTTCCAGAGGAGAGCAGAATCAGCTAATATAATTCATATAGCAACAACCTGACAGAAGGGGATGGTACCTGTTCAGTGAGACAGAAATCTGCAAGAGGGAACCACAGCTAAAATTATACTGTGACTAAAAGCCGAAGCTGAGTAAATTATTAATAACACAAGAATTTCAAGGGAGTGTTCTCAAGTTAAATCACTTTCCTTCCACTTCAGTAAATCTGTACTTCTCAGATTTAATAACTCAAGTGTGCTCACCTAACTTCCACAAGGTCATTTGGTTTATAGCTGGGATGAAGAAAGAACCAAACTTTCTTGACAAAATGATTAATGCTGGGTTCTCTACGAGACCCTCGGACATATACCATCCACTTGTGGGTTGATTGGTCGTTTTCTTCTCTCTTATCAGGAGGTATGTACCTAGAGTAGAGAAAAAAAAAACTACTCGAATTTTTTTTTCCTAACAAACCAATTAACTACTACTTAAAACAAGATTAAAAATCAATTACAAGAAGAAAATAGAAAAATTTACATATATGTGAAGATTAAGCAACATGCTACTTACCAACAAACAGGTGAAAAAAATCAAAAGAAATCAAAAAATATCTTGAGACAACTGAAAATGGAAATAGAACACACCAAAACCTAAGTGATGCAGCAAAAACAGTTCTAAGAAAGAAGTTTACAGTGATAAATGCCTACATTAAGAAAAAAGAAAGACTTCATATACACAATCTAACTTTACACTGTAAGGAACTAGAAAGAAAAAAACAAACTAAGTCTAAAGTTAGTAGAAGGAAGGAAATAACCAAGATCAGAGTAGAAATAAATTGAGACCAAAAACACAGTAGAAAAGATCAAAGAAACTAAGAGCTGTTTTTTTGAAAAGATAAACAAAATAGACAAAAACCTTTACGCAGACTTACCAAGAAAGTTGGGGGGGGCGGGAAGGGACAACAGACTCAAATAAATAAAATTATAAATGAAAGTGGAAATGTTACAACTCATACTACACAAATACAAAGGATCATAAGAGACGGAGAACAATTACACACCAACGAACCAATCAAATTAGAAGTAGTGAATAAATCCTAAAAATATACAGCTTACCCAGACTGAATCGTGAAGAAATAGAAAACCTGAACAGAACAATTACTAGTAAGGAGATTGAATTAGTAAAAGCCTCCCAAAAAAGTACATTCCAGGACCAGATGGCTTTAAAGGGTGAATTCTACCAAACATTTAAAGAATTGGTACCAATCCTCAATCTCTTCCAAAAAACAGAAAAGGAGGGAACACTCAACAAACTCATTTAACAAAGCCAAAATTACCCTGATACCAAAGCCAAATAAGGATACTACAAGAAAATTACAAGCCAGTATCCCTGATAAAAGTAGATGCAAAATTCTTCAACAAAACATTAGTAAACAGAATTCAACAGTACATTGACACATTACTGACCAGAGAGGTATTAATGCATCTTTTGTTACCCGAACGTTATTGACCGCAGAGGTATCAATACAGAGAGTGATACAATTAACATCACAGTGCAAAGTTGTTACAGCTTAAAATTGATCAAGGGTTCATTATACAACTTATGACTGTCATTATCATTCACATTTTGCTCTGTTAGGTTTTTGTCTCAAACTTGTGTATATTATAAATGCAAGTTTATTACCATAAAATTTTCAAAAATGATGCATCACAAAATTTTGAGTGAAGAAGAATTTTTCGGTGAATTTTATACAGATACTTTCTCTGACTGTCCCAGCGACATATACACTAGTGCCTCAGAAGATGACAGTTCTTCAAAATATAGTTCTGATTCAGACGATGTGAATTATTAGACCAACAAAAAGACAAAAAACCTTAGTGATTGATTCTGATACGGAAAGTGAAAATGAAACTCACGGTGCTGGAGAATGCTCCTTTGCTTCTACGGAAGAGTGGATTGAAGACAACACTTCACGAAAATTAGAAGACTTTACAGGTGTATCAGGTGTAACTACTGAATGTAATAACCCGCAAAGTGTTAGTGAAATAACAGAATTAATTTTTGGTAACAACTTTTTCAAGTTGGTCGCTTCTCAAACAAACCTGTATTACCAACAGAATGAAAAATCATATAAAAAGTATGATAAGGCTTTAAAATGGACTGATGTGACCAATAGTGACATGAAGAAGTTTCTTGGGTTAATAATTTTGAAGGGACAAATAAGAAAGTCACACTGGAAAGAATACTGGTTGACTGATCCCGAAACACCAATCTTTCCAAAGATTATGACGAGAAGGTTTGAACAAATAATGGTATTTCTTCACTTTACCGATAACTCAGAAACTCCACTTGCTACAGACAGAATTTCAAAAATCTCTTTTGGATTATTTTCTACCAAAATTTCAATCGATCTATATACCCAAACAAGAGCTATCACTTGAGGAGGCAATGATAAAGTGGAGGGGACAACTCAGATTCAAAACCTATAATCCAAAAAAAAAAAACCAAAAAAACCCTATAATCCCAGAAAACTTACAGAATATGGAATTTTGGTCAGGATGGTGAGTGAAAGTGAAACCGGATACATATGCAACTTTGAGATTTACACGGGTGAAGGAAAGAAACTGCAAGAAACAATATTATCGGTCCTACAACCTTATCTTGGTTCATGGCACCATATTTACCAAGACAATTATTACAACAGTGTGTCCACATCTGAAATATTGTTGAAAAATAAAACCAGAGTTTGTGGGACTATAAGAGAGAATCGTGGTCTACCAGACCAATTAAAAGAGAAATCTAAAAATCTACAGAGGGGAGAAATGACATTCTTATGGAAGGGAGAAGTGACTCTTCTTATATGGAAAGACAAGAGGCTGACAACTATTCATGACACCTCCATAGCAACTACAGGAAAAGAAGACAGAGGACTGGCCATCAGATAACTAAGCCCACCTGTATATTAGAGTATAATAAATACATGAAGGGAGTTGATCGACCCAATCAATATCTGGCAAACTTCAATATCCTCTGGAGAACTCGAAAATGGTATAAGAAAGTAGGTTTCTATTTGAGTAATTGCAGTTTTATTCAATGTGTTTAAAATTTATTGCAGCCTTAATGCACAGAATAAAATGACTTACAAGCAATTTTTGTTAGCAGTAGCTAGAGAATGGGGAACTGACCATTCTGGTGAATACAGTGGTAGTCCCACACCTGGTCCTTCTTGTGGCATTTCTAGAACAGTGCACCGCAAAGATCCACCTTGTCAACTATCAGGTAAAATAAAAGAATATATTCTAGGGGAAATAATACCCACAGGACCAAAAACAAATGCCACCAGAAAGTGTAGAGTCTGTTATTCCAGGGGAAAGTGCAGTGAAACATGGTATATTTGTAATAGATGTTCTGTTCCCCTGCACAGAGGTGACTGCTATACTGCCTATCACACTATAATGAAATATCAGAACGCTTTAGTAAGACATGTACAAAGTTTCAAATAAATACATTAAGTGCAAAAAACGTTGTTGATATTTACTCAAACGCAGGTGTTTCAATATTCACTTACATAACAAACCATCAGCCACAGGTGTTAGTTTCTGCAAAAATCCCCTGGTCAATAATGTGTTAAAAGTATCAACAACATGATCAAGTGGGATTTACTCCAGGCATGCAATGATGGTTTGACATCCACAAATCAACCAATGCAACATACCACATTAATGAAATGAAGGCTAAAAATCATATGATCATCTCAATAGATGCAGAAAAAGCATTTGACAAAATTCAATACCCATTCATGATTAAAAACTCTCAACAAACTGGGTATAGAGGAAGCATAACTCAACATAATAAAGGTCACATATGACAAGTCTACAGCTAACATCGTACTCAATGGTGAATGCTGGAAGCTTTTCCTCTAAGATCAGGAACAAGACAAGGATGTCCACTCTTGCCACGTCTTTCTACACAGTACTGTAAGTCCCAGCCAGAGCAATTAGACAAGAAAAAGAAATAAAAGGCAACCAAACTGGAAAGGAAGAAGTAAAATGGTCTCTATTTGCACACAACATAATATCATATAGAAAAACCTAAAGATTCCACCACAAAACTGTTAAAACTAATAAATGAATTCAGTAAAGTTACAGGATATAAAATCAACATAAAAAATCAGTTGTGTTTCTATACACTAACAACAAACTATTAGAAAGAGAAATTAAGACAATAATTTCATTTACAAGGGCATCAAATACAATAACATACTTAGCAATAAATTTAACCAAAGAGGTAAAAGACCTGTACACTGAAAACTATAAGACAATGATGAAAGAAACTGAACAAGGCACAAATAAATATATATTCTGTGCTCATGTACTGGAAGAATTAATAGTTAAGATGTTCATACTATCCAAAGCAATTTAGATTCAATGCAATCCCTATAAAATTCCAATGGCATTTTTCACAGAAATAGAAAAACAACCCTAAAATCTGTATGGAACCAGAGAAGATTCTGAATACCCAGATCAATATTGAGAAAGAAGAACAAAGCGGTAGGCATCAACACAATTCCTGATTTCAAACTATATTACAAAGCTACAGTAATCAAAAGTGTTGTTTTGGCATAAAAACACATAAATCAATGAAAAAGAACAGAGAGGCCAGAAATAAACCCACACTTACTGGTCAATTAATTTCCGACAAAGGAGATAAAATATACAATGGGGGAAGGATAGTTTCTTCAATAAATGGTATTGGGAAAACTGTAAAGCCATGTGCAAAAGAATGAAACTGAACCTCTATCCACACCATACACAAAAATAAACTCAAAATGGATTAACAAGTTAAATTTAAGACCTGAAACCATAAAACTCCTAAAAGAAAGTATAAGGGGTAAGCTTTTTGATATTGGTCTGGGCAATGATTTTTTGGATTTGACACCAAAAACAGAGGCAACAAAGGCAAAAATAAACAAGTGGAACTACAACAAACTAAAAAGCTTTTGCACAGGATAGGAAACCACCAACAAAATGAAAAGGCAACCTACGGAACGGGAAAAAATATTTGCAAGTCATACACCTGATAAAGGGTTAATATTTAAAACATATGAGGAACTCACATAATAGCAAAAAAACAAAACAAAAACCTGACTTAGAAATAGGCAGAGAAAGTAAATAAATATTTTTCCAAGGAAGACGTACAAATGGTCAAAAAGTACATGAAAAGGTGATCAACATCACTAATCATCAGGCAAATGCAAATCAAAACCACAATGAGTTATCATCTCACATCTGTTAGAATGGCTATTATCAAAAATATAACAGATAACAAGTGTTGGTGAGAATATGGAGAAAAGGGAACCCTTATGCACTGTTGGTGGGAATGTAAATGCAGCCACTATGGAAAACAGTATGGAGGGTCCACAAAAAATTAAAAACTTCCCCATTTCTGTGTATATAGGCAAAGACAATAAAAAAGGATATCAAAGAGATATCTGTACTCCCATGTTCACTGCAGCATTATTTACAATAGCTAAGACAAGGAAACAAGTGTCTGTCAAAAGATGAATGGATATACACTATAAAGCTACAGTTATTAAAACAGTATGGTACTGACATAAAAACAGACACATAGATTAACAGAACAGAGAGCCCTGAAACAAACCCACACTTACTGGTCCATTAACCTACAACAAAGGAGGCAAGAATATACAATGGGTAAAAAATAGCATCTTCAATAAATGGTGGGAAAACCAGACAGCAACATGCAAAAGAATCAAACTGGACTACTTTCTCAAACCATATACAAAAATAAACTCAAAATGGATTAAAGACTTGAATGTAAGACCTGAAACCATAAAAATCCTAGAAGAAAACATAGGCAGTATGCTCTTTGACGTTAGTCTTAGCAATATCTTTTTGAATATGTCTTCTCAGGCAAGAGCAACAAAAGCCAAAATAAATAAATGGGACCACATTAAACTAAAAAGCTTTTACACATTGATGGAAACTATGAACAAAACAAATAAGCAGCCTAATAAATGGGAGAAGATATCTGCAAATGACATATCTGTGATAAGGGGTTAATATCCAAAATATACCAAGAACTCATAGAACTCAACATCAAAAAAACAAACAACCCGATTAAAAGATGGGCAGAGAGGGCTTCCCTGGTGGCACAGTGGTTGAGAGTCTGCCTACCGATGCAGGGGACACGGGTTCGTGCCCCGGTCCAGGAAGATCCCACATGCCGTGGAGTGGCTAGGCCCGTGAGCCATGGCTGCTGAGCCTGTGCGTCCGGAGCCTGTGCTCCGCAACGGGAGAGGCCACAACAGTGAGAGGCCCGCGTACCGCCAAAAAAAAAAAAAAAAAAAAAGGGCAGAGGACCTGAGTAGACATTTTTCCAGAGACGACATAGAGATGGTCAACAGACACATGAAATGATGCTCAACATCACTAATCATCAGGGAAATTCAAATCAAAACCACAATGAGATATCACCTCACACCTGTCAGAAGGGCTATCATGATCCAGCAGTTCCATTTCTGGAAATTCCAAACATATTCAAAACAGTAATTCAAAAAGATAAATATACCCTTATGTTCACTGCAGCATTATTTACAATAGCCAAGATATGAAAGCAACCTAAGCATACATCAACAGATGAATGGAATCAAGATGCGGTATATATATACAATAGAATATTATTCAGCCATAAAAAAGAATGAAATCTCGCCATTTGTGACAATATGGATGAACCTAGAAGGTATTATGCTAAATGAAATAAGTCAGAGAAAAACAAACACTATGGGCTTCCCTGGTGGCGCAGTGGTTGAGAATCTGCCTGCCAATGCAGCGGACACGGGTTCGAGTCCTGGTCTGGGAAGATTCCACATGCCGTGGAGCAACTAGGCCTGTGAGCCACAACTACTGAGCCTGTGCGTCTGGAGCTTGTGCTCCGCAACAAGAGAGGACGCGACAGTGAGAGGCCCGCGCACCGCGATGAAGAGTGGCCCCCTCTCGCTGCAACTAGAGAAAGCCCACACACAGAAACGAAGACCCAACACAGCCAAAAATAAATAAATAAATTTAAAAAAACCACACACTATGATTTCACTTTTATGTGGAATCTAAACAAAACTAACATAACAAAACAGAAACAGATTGATAGATACAGAGAATAAACTGCTGTTTGCCAGAGGGTAGGGGGTTGGTGGATGAAGGAAATAGATGAGGGAGATAAAGAGAAATAAACTTCCAGTTATAAAATAAATAAGTCATGTAATATACAGATAATGTATAGCTATGGTGACAGATGGTAACTAGACTTATCGTGGTGATCATCTTGCAATGCATAAAAATATCAAATCACTATGCTGCATACCTAAAACTAATATAATGTTGTTAGGTCAATTATACTTCAGTTTAAAAAAATGTTTTAAAAAGGATGGATAAAGATATGACCACATACACACACTATACACACACACACACACACACACACACAGGAATATTCAGTTCTGAGATAAAAGGTAAATCCTGCCAATCCTGCTTGGTATCACTTTGATGTGGAATCTAAAAAAAAGTCAAACTCATAGAAGCAGAGTAGAAAAATGGTTGCCAGGGTATAAGGGTGGGAGAAACTTTTCCATTTAAAAAACCCCTAAAATTCATTCAATATTTAACAGCTATATCAGCTAACCAAAGTGAATCTTTGCAGTTAACCCTTTTCTTTTAAACTTTTTTTTTTTGGCCTAAGGGGCATTCCCTTAAAGTTTGTTTTGTTTTCCGATTATCATCATGCAATTAAAAAAAATCAATCTTGTTTTTTCTGCTAAGTGGGTACATTAGGTAGAAGTAAACTGGCATACTTTATTCCTGTGTTAGGAAACCTCTAGCCTTTGGGTTGATTTCATTCAGGTTTCAAAGTGCTACAACTTTGAACTCTTCTGTTTCCTACTCATTGCTGCCAAGAAGGATATAACTGGTCTCTTGCCTTTTAAAAGCCAAAACAAGCCATTCCCTAAAGTCCTGACCATGGTAAAACTAGAATCCTTAGCCCTCCCTTTTGAGGCTCTGCCTTTATTTCACAAGGCCCCCTTATTACATTTTGTTGTAAAATATGGTCATGGACTTCTATACATTCATCTATGTCTATGGTTATCCTTAGCAATGCAGTGAGCCAAGTTGCCTAACCTAGTTTTTCTTTAGGAGTATTCATGTCCCATCTTGACCCTTTGATTTTTCACAAATAAAAGCCAGCCTGTGAATTCCCTGAACGCTACTGGGATTTTAATCAGAATATTTACATATCAACTTAGGGGGAAGTGGTATCTTTTACAATATTGAGCCTTCCTATCCTGAAACATGGTACACTGATCTATTTATTTATTTATTTATTTTTTGATCGTGCCCTGTGGCGTGTGGGACCCTAGTTCCCTGACCAGGAATTGAACCTGTGCCCCCTGCATTGAGAACATGGAGTCTTAACCACTGGACCACCAGAGAAGCTCCTAATTACTTAGTTCTTTCATGTGTTTTAATAAAATTTTATTCATTTTCATGAAAGGCTAGTATATCTTTTGTTTGATTTATTATGTTGTATTTTTTATTGCTATAGTAAATGCATCTTTTCTCCCGTTGCAAACACAGGCTCCGGACGTGCAGGCTCAGTGGCCATGGCTCACGTGCCCAGCCGCTCCACGGCATGTGGGATCTTCCCAGACTGGGGCACGAACCCGTGTCCCCTGTATCAGCAGGCGGACTCTCAACCACTGCGCCACCAGAGAAGCCCATAAATGCATCTTTTTAGAACTGTTTTCTAAGTCTGTCATACAGAAACACAATCAACTTCTGTGTATTGATACTGTAATTCAATAGTCTTGCCAAGCTCTCTTAGTAACTCTAAAACTATCAAAAATTGTTCTAGATTTTTCTGTGTAGACAATTATATCATCTATTAATAATGACACTTTGTTTCTTCTTTTCTAATCCTCATATTTATTAATGTATTATGACTCTATTAGTATCTCCAAGTGCAGTGGTGAATAAGAGTAGTAATACTGAGCATCTCTTGTCTTGTTCTGAACCTAAAGGGAAAGGTGTTTAATTGTTTACCATTTAGTATGATATTTGCTTAAGGTGTTTTGAGATATTCTTTATGTGATTAACTAAATTCCAAGTCTGCCATGAGGATTCACCACAAAGACTTTGAATTTTGTCAAATGTTTCTGCATCTTTTGAGGTGGTCATGTTTTATGTCCTTTATTATACTTATTAATTTCTAATGTTAATCCAAACTTGCATTTCATGAAGTACTATCATTTCTATAGTTACTGACTTTAGTTTGCTAACGATTTTGTTCAGCACTTTCGCCTCTATATTTATGAGTGTCAATGTCCTATAATTTTCCTTTTCTTATGAACTCCCTGTTTGGCTGTTAACAAACTTATGCTATCTTTATAATGTAAATTGACAAATGTTCTTTTTTCCCCATAAGATTTTCTACACAATTGGAATTAGCTGTTGACTCAGCCTTTAAAGCAATCTAAGCCTCATGGTTTAATTTGGTTTTATGAAGAAAATGTTTTAAAAATCAATAATTAAACTTACTTAGTAGTTCTAAAACTATTCAAGGTTTTTCCTTTTTTGAGTCATTTTAAGTTGTGTTTTTCTAGGAATTCTCCATTTCATCTAAATTTTCAAATGCATTAACATAAAGATGTTATTTTATCTCAGTATAACTATTTATTTTCATTAGATAATTAAATCCATAAGCATTTTTTATGATTACTGATACATTTAGATTGCTACTAAATTATTTTATACTATTTGTCTTTTTCTTTTTTTCTTCTTTTCCACATCCCTTCTCCTGCTCCTGCTTGCCTTCCTTTGGAATCAGGGGGGTTTTCCCCCTTTTTTCATTCAATTCTCCTCACACCTTACTACATTTTTCTTTTTGGCTACGTTGAGTCTTCACTGCTGCACGCGGGCCTTCTCTAGCTGCAGCAAGCAGGAGCTACTCTTCGTTGCAGTGCGCAGGCTTCTCATTGTGGTGGCTTCTCCTGTTGTGGAGCATGCGCTCTAGGCGCGCGGGGTTCAGTAGTTGCAGCACACGGGCTTCAGTAGTTGTGGCAGGCGGGCTCAGTAGTTGTGGCTTGCGGGCAGCTCACAGGCTCTAGAGCACAGGCTCTGTAGTTGTGGCTCATGGTATGTGGGATCTTCCCGGACCAGCGCTCGAACCCCTGTCCCCTGATTTGGCAGGCGGATTCTTTTCTTTTTTTTCTTTTTTTTTTTTTTTTGCGGTACGCAGGCCTCTCACTGTTGTGGCCTCTCCCATTGTGGAGCACAGGCTCCGGACGCGCAGGCTCAGCGGCCATGGCTCACAGGCCCAGCCGCTCGGCGGTATGTGGGATCCTCCCGGACCAGGGCACAAACCCGCATCCCCTGCATTGGCAGGCGGACTCTCAACCACTGTGCCACCAGGGAAGTCCAACCCCTTACTACTTTTAAAGTTTAAATCTCTATGTCTGTTCTTTTCATTGTTATCTTAGATATGCTAACGAGCATTCTTAACGAAGTCCAAAGTAAATTGATATTTTTATCCTCTTCCAGAACAAACAAAGACTTTATAATTCTCATGCCAATCATTCCTCTCTACTTAAAATCCATGGTTAACCAGTATTTTATGTTCTAGCTGGTCTTAAACCCCCAAACCTACAAATCAGACATAATTGTTTGAAAATGTCAGTAACTGTTTCTCCCCAGTCTTCTGGTGGCCTGGTGAGTCTACATGAATTTCTAGTTTTGGCCTTTTCTGGGCTGACCTGTCCTGTACTATAGTTGAGACCTCAACACTTCATATTAGTCGCCTTAGCTGAATGCATGCTAACTCTAAAATAATCCACGAGGGGCTTCCCTGGTGGCACAGTGGTTGAGAGTCCGCCTGCCGATGCAGGGGACGCGGGTTCGTGCCCCAGTCCGGGAAGATCCCACATGCTATGGAGCGGCTGGGCCCGTGAGCCATGGCCACTGAGCCTGTGCATCCGGAGCCTGTGCTCCGCAACGGGAGAGGCCACAACGGTGAGAGGCCTGCGTACCCCCCAAAAAATAAAAATAAAAATAAATAAAATAATCCATGAAACAGAAACCTAATTGCCTTAGTCATATTTCATGCTTCTATTTAAATGCTACAACACAGACCATTGAGAATCTTTGTTTTTATTATCCTGAGATTTTTAATGTACTTATTTGTTATCAGTGGTCCATCAACTGGGACTTGGAAGACTCTCCCGAGATCTGATTCCCCCTCCCCAGATATTTACTGTAATTCTGAATCCTTTATTTTCAGTAATTGAATATTATTACAATTTTCATAAATATACTGATTCATTCATCAGTCAAATATTTACTGAACACCAACTACTGCAAGATATAAAAACAAACAAGATATACTGTCTACTCAAAAGAGATTCAGCCTGATTTGAAAAAATATATGAAAATAGGAAATAACTATATAATATATAAAAATGACAAGAGAGCATAGAGGAAATATGCCTAGTGAGGAAAAGGGCAAATAAGGCTTTGTGAGGAAATAACATTCTTATGCTGTTTGAAGATTTATGATGTCTTTATCCATTCCTAGATACTCGGCAAAAATGACGATGCTACCACAAGACAGCATGCAATCATACTGTTAAAGAGATAGCCCTTTAGCTTGAAGGAATTCTGTCTTCAAGACCTGCTCTGCAACCTTTTGTTATATATTTAAAACATTTCAATTTGGGCAACCAAATAAACATTTTTAGGAACAGGTAAGGCCCCTAAGGATAGAACTAGGTCAGAAGTCAGAAGTTCCTCCAAAGTTATCCACACTTACATGCTTAATAAAACACACCATTTGCATAAAAGTTCACGTCTACAAAATTTTTACCAAGCACAATTTTATCCTACGTCAAAGATTAGCAGACACACTGAAGCAGTCTCAAGTCTCTGGACTTTCATTCACTTTTAAATCAACTAAGAGTTTGGGAAAAAGAATCCTAGAGGCCTGTACTTACTGTAATACTATGATAATAAGAGTATGCCAGAGTATTACCAAAAATGGATGACTGAAAATGAGACAATTCAACTGAATACTCACTTGGACACATTGCCCACTACTATTGTTTTCTTTACAAAAAGTCGTGAAGTCTCATCTCCTGTAAGATCAGTATTCCGCTGCTCTGTTTTATGGGAGCCAGTAATACAAGAAGTGTCCTAGAAAAAAATCATAATCAAGTTTCATTTTCAATTTAGACAATTTTCAACAGGCAGAAACCATAAAATCATAAAAGGTATGAATGGACTAACTCCATTTTTTTTTAATTACGAAATTCTCTGGCTTTGTGGCTGCTCTCAGAGCATGAAAGAATAATTTTACTATAATTTTTGCATTAGTTTATAGAAAAAGTTTGTACACTGTAATTCCACATATGTGTGTGTGCTTGTAATAGTCATAAACAGCTGCTTTGTATATGCAAATAGGATGTGGAAGGATACACAAGAAACTACTACAACAGTTACCTCTGGGATATGGAAATGGGGAAAGGGGTCAACGGAATTTACTTTCTTTTCAATCTTCTGTACTATTATAAATTTTTCAATAAGAAGTAACATAAACATAATGGTTAATTTAAAGTTTGACTATGGAGATAGACAGCCAGTATTTAAGCCTTGGCCCCTACATTTACTAGATGTGTCATCTTGGGTACTTACTTAACTTTTCTGTCTCTATTTCCTCATCTATAAAATAAGGATGATAATAGTTTCTATCTCAGATGATGGTTTTGTACAGTTTTTAGAAAAATGCTTGGTACACAGTAAACACTAAATATCTGTTACATAAACATGAGCATGCATATTACATAAAAGATAGTAGGTTTCTAAATCCTATGACTAGTGTGACCTAAATTCATTTTAATTAAAAAAAGAAAAACATATGCACTATTTCCCCAGAAAGTATACAAGAAGGAGACAACTAAATCCAAACACTAAGAGTTCTGATTTTGGGTGGTGGCATTATGAATGATTTTTCTACTCTCTCTTACTTTTCTGTAGTTTAAAAATTTCAAAAATGAACATATATGAATTTGTAATCAGAAACATTTTTAATTTTATCAAAATAATCAAATCCTTGATGTCTGAGTATGTGGAAAGCAGCCTGGGAATGTCCTCTATCATAGAACATCTGGCTGAGAAAAACCACTGGTCTTATCCAGTAAGGATTCTATAGCTAAGTATTACACCAAGAAGTTCAGAACAGCTTGAGATGGGAATTCAAATTACAAACTGACAGGATCAAAGAGCAATAAGCAGTTTTCAATTCTACTTATTGTTTTTCAAATTTCCTCCAGTTATTAAAGCATCTTAGAACATAAAGTTTCAAAGAGGAAATTGAAGAAGAGCCACTGCTCTTGAGAGAATGAACATAATAGAGTGGAAAGACCTTGGGCAAGGTCACAGTACTGCCAACTCCTCAAAGTTTCTTTCATATCTACATGAATGGCATCTAGGAGTTGTGCGGTACACAGGAGCCTTGAACTATAAAATCAAAAAGACACAGGTTTGATTCTCAGTTCTGATACTGTGGATAAATATAAAAAGACAAAAGTTTAATTCTCAGTTCTGATACCTGTGAACAAATATAACTTAAACCTCATAGAGACTCAGTTTCCCCATCTCTAAAAGGGCTATAATTAACTTATATCCTATGGTTCCTGTGAAGGTTAAATGAAATAATATGTGCATTCTTAATAAGTACTGGTTCCCTTCTCTTTTGGCTCCCTCCCATCCATCCAACTATACCCTTCCAGTATTTCGGCTTGGTCTCTGCTCTGTGTTGCTTGAGAGTCTTTCCTCTATGTCCACATTGCTGTTAGTGTCTTTGTCAGATAAGAAGTCATTGTGTTGAGATAAAGAATCACTTTCTGAATGATTGGCTGATGGTGTTTCTGATCTCTGATTGGCAGGAGATGATGACCTAGATGGTGATTCCAAAAATTTCTTGACAGCAGGATGATTAAAAACCATTGTATCACATGTCTTTGATCCCTGCAGAAATGAGGGTAAGCAAAACAAACTTTTAATCATATCCACCAAAAGCAGGCAAAAGTTTGATCTTCCCAAAAACCCTTATCTATTTCCAATCATGCTTAAAATCTTTCAAAATCACCCCACTCCCATAAAATGAAGTCCAAACTCCTTAATGTGGTCCAAATCAACAAAACAAAAACTAGAGAATGATAAATAATTATGCAAAGGTCCTAACACTAAAAGTTAAAGATGCAAGTCCTCAGAAGGTAAATGAAAAGTAAAGATAAGTATATAGGGACTTCCCTGGTGGCACAGTGGTTAAGAATCTGCCTGCCAATGCAGGGGACATGGGTTCGAGCCCTGGTCCAGGAAGATCCCACATGCCACGGAGCAACTAAGCCTATGTGCCACAACTACTGAGCCTGTGCTCTAGAGCCCGTGAGCCACAACTACTGAGCCCATGTGCCACAACTACTGAAAGCCCACATGTCTAGAGCCCATGCTCCGCAACAAGAGAAGCCACTGTGATGAGAAGCCCACACACAGCAACGAAGAGTAGCCCCCACTCGCTGCAACTAGAGAAAGCCCATGGGAGCAACGAAGACCCAACGCAGCCAAAAATAAATAAATTAAATTAAAAAAATTTTTAAAATATATATATATAGTAACACATGGAAAGTCAAATTTGACTTAAAAAAATAAACCTCACATTGCTTGATACAAATACATCAACTACTCTAAATAAAACATTCCTGTAAGAAATACAAAGATTTTTTTAAATGTGTATGTAAAATGGCTCCCATGTAGGAATAAAATGTAGCATAGAATGGTTTAAAATGATTAATAATGATATATAGTTTGCCCTCAGTCCAATACTGAAGCCTGCCTAGGGTATTTTTCTGTGTTTTGTTACTTGCATATAAAATAGTGTGTTGTTATAATGTAGTTACTTTCTAGGAAGCCCA
Organism: Mesoplodon densirostris; assembly: GCF_025265405.1. NCBI lineage: Eukaryota > Metazoa > Chordata > Mammalia > Artiodactyla > Ziphiidae > Mesoplodon > Mesoplodon densirostris. The sequence goes on along the minus strand of NC_082665.1, from coordinate 106,090,180 downwards.
GCTTTAGAAATTGCTTAATTGAAATTAAAAATAATTATTTTAGCAAGTAAAAGGGAGCCAGAGACTAGTGTTTCAGAGTCAAAGCAAGAGAGCTGTTGTATTTCAATAATAAAGGTTTATTTTAGAGCTATAAATGTATTCTGTTAGAGCAAACTAAAAATAATTGGCAGATCCTAGAAGATAAAAATATACCTAAATATCCTTAAATAAAGCCCAATCAGAATATAACAAGATAAAAATCAGTACATTTCTAGATTATCAAATAGCACAGTTCAGTACTGCTAATGGTTTAAAAAAAAAAAAAAGGCATCAAAACAGTAAATGAATAACCAGCTCTTCAGAGTAGCTACAGTCCTACGTCAGGCAGCTGCCAGCTCGCAATGTCCATCTTGCTGAGTCTAACAGCAAGCCATAGGACAGATGACTTTAGAATCTGCCCTGGGTTAACAGTGTCTCCCAAAAATTCATGTCCACCTAGACCTATGAATGTGACTATTTGAAAATACAGTCTTTTCAGATGTAATCAAGTTAAGATGATGTCATACTGGATTTGGGTAGGCCTTATTTCAATGACTAGTATTCTTAAAAGAGGTAAAGCTGAATACAGAAAGAAACAGAGAAGACACACAAAGGGAAAAGTCCATGTGAGGTTAAAGGCAGAAATTGGAGTGATACAGCTACAAGCCAAGGAATGCTAAGTACTGCTAGCAACCACCAGAAGCTAGGAGAAGACAAGGAAGAATTCTTCCCTAGAGTCTTCAGACGGAGCATGGCCTAGCCACCAACATACTTGATTTTGGACTGCTAGCCTCTAGAATCATGAGATAATAAATTCCTGTTTTGTTTTGTGTTTTTTAAAAGTCTGGTTCTTTTATTTATTTATTTATTTTAAAAATTTATTTGGTTGCGCAGGGTCTTAGCTGCAGCAGGTGGGCTCCTTAGTTGAGGCTCTCCAGCTCCTTAGTTGTGGCTCTCCAGCTCCTTAGTTGCAGCACACGGGCTCCTTAGTTGTGGCTCATGGGCTCCTTAGTTGTGGCATGTGCGAACTCTTAGTTGCATCATGCATGTGGGATATAGTTCCCTGACCAGGGATTGAACCTGGGCCCCCTGCATTGGGAGCGCAGAGTCTTATCCACTGCGCCACCAAGGAAGTCCCAAATTCCTGTTGTTTTAAGCCACCAAGCTTGTGGTAATTTGTTATGGTAGGTCGAGCAAAGTAGTTCAGACTCTAAAATGTAACATGGAAACTCTTGCAGTAGAAGAAACAACTATCTACCATCTAAGATTAAACTCAAATAATGCTTCAGATTTCTCTAAGATAACATCAGGAGTATCACCAATACCTAATATCTTAAAGCTCCACAGGATGAGACAAAAGCCTACACATGGCAGGTACCTCTTATCTGTAAAAACCACAGGGAATGATGCAAAGCAGCATGCTACTATGCTCCCTGCAGCCCTTCCACTATTCTCATTGACCCAGTACTGTCCAAGAGAAGAATTATCTAATTCTAACTGGAAAAAACTTAAGAAAAAACAAAACTTAAGCTGAAATTATCAAACCGTCAAACAAGAAGAAATACTTCTGTATCAGTTCAATCCTATCCCCATCCTTTATAATTGGAGCAATCTAGTGGTAATCACATTAACCATGACTAAACTTAGTATCACTAACAGTAGCACAACCTGATACTATGTCTCCTAATGTGATACAATATGAAGTATACAGCATTACCTATGAAGTACTATCTCCAAAAAGATTCAGCCTTAATCTAATCAAATCTTTAGACTTGACTCTTATTTTACAGAAAAATAGAAGGAATGAAGGAACAACCCAAGGGGAAAAAAATCCAAAATGTGGGACATTCTACAACATAAATGGCCTGGTCTCTTCAAATAAGTCAATATCACAGGGGAAAAAAAGATGGGAGAACTGTTCTAGATAAAATGAGACAAGAGAAAAAACAGCCAAATGTAACCCATGAACCCTGATTGGTTCCTGTCCGGAAAAAAAAAACAACCCAAACTTTAAAGATATTTCGGGGACAACTGGGAAAATCTGAATATGGACTGGTTATCAAATAACATTAGGGACTCATTCTCTTAGGTATTGTGACTACACAGAAGACGAACCTTTAGGATTAAGTATTTAGGGATGAAGCGTCACAATGCTTGGAAATTACTTTTTAATATTTTAGACAAAAATAAGAGATAAAGCAAACATGGCAAAATGTTAAAACTGTTGAAGCTAAGTGATGCATAAACAAGTGCTTATTTCATCTTCTCTATATATTTGAAAATTTTCACAAAAAGTAGGGGGAAAAAATCAGGGCTTCTTGAATAGAGTAAATCTACTGAAACTAACAATTGCCATTCATTAGCAGTAAAAGGTCAGAGAAAAGTCAATCGATCTATAATTTATTCCAAAGCCATCCATAATCAAATGAAGAGGAATAAGGCAAGTTAGAACAGGGTCACACTCATCTTTGTATCTGCAAAGCCTAGCAACAGTGCTAAAATTAGTTACAGAACAATTAAGTAAAAAGAAAAAAATGTTACTTAACAATTATTGACAATGTAGAGAGGTATAATTAAAGGATATGGTTGAACACAATGATAAATTTATGTATATTCCCAGGAAGGCAGGCTAGGCTTCTTGAATTCGAAAGGTCAATATAAGAAATGTTTTGAAGGCAGGGATTTCACATCAAGACTCATTTCTCTTCACACAACAATATGGGTGGCCGGAAATGACTGCATATGATGAAAACTTACCTCAGAAACTTTCAGAAGTCCTGCAGAAGCATAGTAGTTTGCGACAATGCAGGCACGAAGTTTATCCATCATCCTTCTTGCCTCAATTAGTCGCTAAAATAAATATAAATTAATTACTTTAAAAAATGGAAATGACAGAAGAGATATACAAACAATTCATAAGAAATGTAAATGAACCCAAAGGTTCAACTTGTCTAATAATCAAAGAAAGACAAATAGAAATGACCATTTTCCACCTATCAGATTGGCAAAATATTTTTAAAAATGACAAAATACGACGTTTGCAAGAGTATATAGACATATTAATATGTATTTGTATGTATATATGCATATTCATTGAGAAATGTCCACAAAGATATTGAGCACAAAAGCAAAGAGGAATTATCTTTTGGGATGGAATTTCAAGTGATTTTTTTCTTTATCTTTTTTTGCAATGTCATTTAAAGAAAAAAAAAAGGCACAGGTCTTTTTTTCCAAAAACAAGAAAGCTCCTTTTAAAAGAACAGCAAAGGGGAAAAATACACCACAATTCCATCTCAACAGATTTTTAAAAATTCATCACACATAGGTTTTTTCAATAGTTCTGTTCCTTTATTTTTAATTTAACATCATTATACCTGGTCAATGACCTCAATTTCATGTTCCTTATTCTTCATTTCAAGTGCAAATTGTTCCTTGATAATAGTCTCAATCTTCTGCACAGCAGCATCTCGAGCTGCACAAAGAACATACAATAATCCAAGGTCTAATTAATCAGTTGCCACCTTGATTCAAGTCAGCAAGCAACAAAAGAAACCCAGGAACAGTAACTCTGAAGTGGAGAAACCTAATGGTCATCACCTTAATCAATAATGAAAAGTTAACATCACCAAATATTCAAGCAAACTGACCTCGCATGTTTTCTGATATGATGTACTGACAAGACTCCACCACTCTGTGGCATTCCTGCTAAAAACACTGAATCTAATCCCAGCGAACATCAGACAAACCTAAATTGAAGGACACTGTACAAAATAACTGGCCTATACATTCAAATACTAAAGTCAAGAAAGACAAAGAGAAGTTGAGGAGATTAAAAGAGACTAAAGAGATATAACAACTAAATGCATTGTGTGATCCTGGAGAGGAGGAATAGTTATAAAATACTGGGACAACTGGTAAAACTTGAATATGGACAGCAGATTAGATAATGTTATGTAACGTGTTAAAATTTCCTGCTTCTGATAATTGTACTGTGGTTACATAAGAAATTTGTCCTTAGGAAATACACAAGTGTTTACAAGTGTCTAGTGTATCTTCTGATGATTTTGAAAAAATGATGTGCATATATATACCTGCGTGCATACATGCATTTGTGTAGTATGTGTGTGTATGGATTGGGGATGGGGGAAAAGAATGATAAACCAAATGAGGCAAAATGTAAACAATTGGTGAATTAATCTGGACAAAAGACATACAAATTCTCCTTGCAATTTTTGTTTGAAATCACATCAAAATAAAATTACCAAAAAAAGAAAAAGAAACCCATGAAGATTCCGAGAGAAATACGTGGTGACTTCTGAAAAACCATAACTCCAAGGAAAAAGAAAGTAAAGAATTAGCTAGAGGAAGAGGTAGTCTGTGACACAAGAGCAGTTCATAAGAAGGCAGGAAGTTAGGATCTAGCATGCAATTCAGCAGTTTCCGATTACAACTACCTGAAGGAACCAGCAAAGAAAGAATTCAAAAGGACAGAAAATGTCTCTGAAGGCAATTCAATTCAGATAATGACTACTCAAAGTAATATGCAATTCAAAGAGTTAAAAAACATCAGATATGAAACGTAGTTTGATTACAAGAGAATAAAAAAAGAAGAGTTAAATGACTGCTTGAAAAACCTGGGATTTTGCATAATGATCCTGTGTTTGTAATATGAAAAAATCACCACCCATGCTTTGGGGTGTAAAAAAAAATTGCACAGAAAATTTGGACCCTTGATCACCCATGTCATTTTCTCCCTGTAAAATATGCCACTAGACTGCCAATTTAAAACTAGTGATGGCATATGGTCACCTTATTTTTGATAATGGAGGCAAGAATATACAATGGAGAAAAAACAGCCTCTTCAATAAATGGTGCTGGGAAAACTGGACAGCTACATGTAAAAGAATGAAATTAGAACACTCCCTAACACCATACACAAAAATAAACTCAAAATGGATTAAAGACCAGACACTATAAGTGTAAGGCCAGACAGTATAAAACTCTTAGAGGAAAACATAGGCAGAACACTCTATGACATAAATCACAGAAACATCCTTTTTTGACCCACCTCCTAGAGAAATGGAAACAAAAACAAAAATAAACAAATGGGACCTAATGAAACTTCAAAGCTTTTGCACAGCAAAGGAAAACATAAACAAGACAAAAAGACAACCCTCAGAATGGGAGAAAATATTTGCAAATGAAGTAACTGACAAAGGATTAATCTCCAAAATTTACAAGCAGCTCATGCAGCTCAATGTCAAAAAAACAACCCAGTCCAAGAATGGGCAGAAGACCTAAATAGACATTTCTCCAAAGAAGATATACAGATTGTCAAGAAACACATGAAAGGATGATCAACATCATTAATCATTAGAGAAATGCAAATCAAAACCACAATGAGGTATCACCTCACACTGGTCAGAATGGCCATCATCAAAAAATCTACAAACAATAAATGCTGGAGAGGGTGTGGAGAAAAGGGAACCCACTTGCACTGTGGGTGGGAATGTAAATTAATACAGCCACTATGGAGAACAGTATAGTGTTTCCTTAAAAAACTAAAAAGAGAACTACCATATGACCCAGCAATACCAATACTGGGTATATACTCTGAGAAAACCATAATTCAAAAAGAGTCATGTACCACAATGTTCACTGCAGCTCTATTTACAATAGTCAGGACATGGAAGCAACCTAAGTGTCCATCGACAGATGAATGGATAAAGAAGATGTGGCACAGATATATAATGGAATGTTACTCGGCCACAGAAAGAAACAAAATTGAGTTATTTGCAGTGAGGTGGATGGACCCAGAGTCTGTCATACAGAGTGAAGTGAGTCAGAAAGAGAAAAACAAATACCGTATGCTAACACATATATAAGGAATCTAAAAAAAAAAAAGGTTCTGAAGAACCTAGGGGCAGGACAGGAATAAAGACGCAGGTGTAGAGAATGGACTTGAGGACATGGGGAGGGGGAAGGGTAAGCTGGGACGAAGTAAGAGAGTGGCATGGACATATATACACTACCAAATGTAAAATAGATAGCTAGTGGGAAGCAGCCGCATAGCACGTGGAGATCAGCTCGGTGCTTTGTGACCACCTAGAGGGGTGGGATACAGAGGGTGGGAGGGAGATGCAAGAGGGAGGGGATATGGGGATATATGTATACGTATAGCTGATTCACTTTGTTATACAGCAGAAATTAACACACCATTGTAAAGCAATTACACTCCAATAAAGATATTAAATAAATAAATAAATAAATAAAACTAGTGCCGGTATAAGCATTCTTGTGGTTATGCCTGCATTGAAGCAAATGACTAGCTTTCCTCATATCTGATGAAAAGAGTTTTCTCTAGTATTACTGTATGTATCTTTGTATATATAAACCTTATATATATTTAGAAACCAGCAGATAATCTTAGGGGAGGCTAAAAGTCAGAGACTGTTATCAGTGCAGGCTGTTTTATCATAAGCTCCTCAGAAAAAAGCAATTCTAAATTATCTCTTTCATGAAATAAGGAAAACTAAAGCCAAACAAAATAAAACCGTGTAAGAAAAGGGAAGCATCCTGGGACTTCCCTGGTGGCACAGTGGTTAAGAATCCACCTGCCAGTGCAGGGGGCACGGGTTCAAGCCCTGGTCCAGGAAGATCCCACATGCCACGGAGCAACTAAGCCTGTGCACCACAACTACTGAGCCTGCGAGCCACAACTACTGAAGCCCGTGTGCCACAACTACTGAAGCCCACGTGCCTAGAGCCCGTGCTCCGCAACAAGAGAAGCCAGTGCAGTGAGAATCCCGCGCACCACAACGAAGAGTAGCCCCTGCTCGCCGCAACTAGAGAAAGCCCGTGTGCAGCAACGAAGACCCAATGCAGCCAAAAATAAATAAGTAAATAAATTTATATTTTAAAAAAAGGGAAGCATCCTACCAAACCTACTTTGAGAAAAATTCTGAAGAATAAAAATAAAATCTTTATTAGGAATTAGGTTGAGAATGGACACCAAGAAGAAGAACAGCAAATTGGCACTTAGTAACAAAAAACTGTCCCTGCTTAGGCTACGTATTTGGGAACTTACATTAGATTTAAATTGAAATTACGATGTTTCCTAAAACAATAAGTTTTCCCTTTTCTTATTTTTATTACAAAAAAGATATGCCATGTGATGCATTTGAATAATGAATTTAAGTTTCATGATACTTTCATATTTATCTGGCTTGTTATTGAAAGCAAATGACATATCCTTGTAAATAAAATTACAACTGAATGGAGAGAAAAGTTGCAGTGAAATGTTTTTATTATTTGGAACTGGATTTAATCGCTTCTGGTACCCAGAGACTTTTGTGGGGTACATATCACTTGACTGCGCTGACACAGACAGGAATTTCCTTCACCACTTAACCTTGGGGCCCTGATCTCTGTGGAGCTGCAGCACCTTATCTATGACTTTGAGACCTTCTTCATCTAGCTGTAATAACTTATATAGATTTATTTTTTAAATAAACAGTAGTGAATTTGAGCAATATTTTGTTTTAGAAACTCAAATATAGCCACTTTTTTTGAAACAGCTTAAAACATTCTGGGTAACTACAGATGATCTGGTCTTCAACTAATTAAATGATCTTGGGCAAGTAATTTAATGCCTGTGAGCCTTAACTAAGCCACCACAAGCTAAGTGCAGAGATCATTGTTTCCCAAATTTCCATCATTCATATACCACCTTCAAGTTACCTACCACATCTGAGAACCATGTGAAACATCTAATTAACGCCATTAAATAGTATTTTTAAAAAGTGTTAGCCCTTGGAGGGAGGGATAAGTAAGGAGCTTGGGATGAAGATACACACACTACTATACATAAGATAGATAACCAACAAGGACATATATGTATAGCACAGGGAACTCTACTCGACATTCTATGATAATCTATATGAGAAAAGAATCTAAAAAAGAATGAATATATGTGTATAACTGAATCACTCTGCTGTACACCTGAAACTAACACAACATTGTAAATCAACTATACTCCAATAGAATTAAAACTTAAAAAAAAAAAAAAAGTTAGCCTTATCCTAAGCAGTAGCCATGAAACTACAAGTCTGATAAGACCATTATCTTTTCTGTAGACATTAACATCAACTATTAAAATAAAAAACCTTAATTCATGTACCACCTATAATCATCTCACATGATACCACATTGTAGTACACACATTGCTAGGACTTTATGATTACACCTAACATACAATGATAGCTAAAACTTAGAGCCTGTCTCATTACTGACGCTTTCACAGTCTACCTGATTATGTTCCAGCCTTTTATGCCACACATGGTATATTACTATTAAACAGAGCACTTAGCTAATCCCTCTCACAAACCTCTTCAAAATATACACAATAGTGGACATGCATTTCATTTTAGTTCCTATAAATCTTATAGGGAGGCATATGTCAACAAAGAAATAATTTCCTAAGGCAAGTGAATTTCTACCTGAATTCTCAATTGCTTTATGCCGCTTATTTGGAAGGGCCACAGATACATCCTCATAATCAGGGTCAGTTTCTTTGACTGTTCGCTTGATTCCAGACATGATGACATTCGTTTTTCACTGTGAAGCAATAATACATTAATTAATAACACTGCTTGATATCAATACTTATATGTGTACACACATACAAAAGGAATAAATATTACATAATATTGATATTTATAAGTCTGTGTAAATACACACACATCCCTTTTAAAGCTAAAAACATAACTAACTTCAAAAGTTCACTGAAAAAAAATCATCATCTGTTACAAAGCATGCGTTTCCCTTTCAAAAGAAAATCCTTTAACAAGGCAGCACGTTGTTCAGACCTTCCAAAAGGAGCCAGGCTTTCACAGAAGGGACCTCATATAGAAAGAAAAGAAACCAGATTTCGATGAAAACATGGTAAGCCCACAATATCCTGGAAACCACAATGCATCAAATATATTACAGAGGGCCTCCCTGGTGGCGCAGTGGTTGAGAGTCCGCCTGCCGATGCAGGGGATACGGGTTCGTGCCCCGATCTGGGAGGATCCCATATGCCGCGGAGCGGCTGGGCCCGTGAGCCATGGCCGCTGGGCCTGCGCGTCCGGAGCCTGTGCTCCGCAACGGGAGAGGCCACAACAGTGAGAGGCCCGCATACCGCAAAAAGAAAAAAAAAAAAAAAATATTACAGAATACAAGCAATATAGCTCAGTAAATAATTTATTATACAAATCCTCAGTAAATAATTTATTATACAAATCCTCTCTCTGGTACTTACATAGTACATGCTATATAACAAGTACTTAATAAATATTATTGTTACTGATCATTTATTATTATTCATAATACACACAAACTGTACAGACTTATATTAAAATAACAAGCTTGCAATATGGTAAACACGTCCTAGGTATACAAGTCTTTAAATAAAACCGTCCCATATATCTTTAGATCTGCACTGTCCCAATACATTAGCCACTAGCCATATGTGGCTCCTTAAAGTTAATTAAAATTAAATAATATTTAAAATTCAGTTCCTTTTCCTACATTTCAGAACACTAGCCATATTTCAAGTGCTCAATAGCCATCAGGGCCAGTAGCTACTAAATTGGACAACAGAGATGCAGACCATTTTATCACTGCAGAAAGTTCCACTGGACACCGCTCCTCTTCCAAACTGTGTTTCATTGAGCACTTATTAATATTTCATGAGTCAGTTTAGGAAATGCTGTACAGATCAGCACTATCCAAAAGAAACATAATGTGAGCCACAAACGGAAATAAACATTTTCTAGTGCCCACATTTAAAAAAGGAAAAAGAAATGGGTGAAATTAATTTTAATAATACATTTTATTTAACCAATGTACCCAAAATATTATCATTCCAAAGATATAATCAATATAAACATATTAGCAATAAGATATTCTACATTCTTACCTTTGTACTAAGTCTTTTACACTTAGAGTACACCTTAATTTGGACTAGCCACATTACAAAGGTTCAGTAACAACCTGTGGCTAGTGGGTCCCTTACTGGGCAGCAAGGGTCTACTGACAGATAAGAAAACAGGCCCAGGGAGGTTAGGTGAGTTGCCCCTTAGAAGACTGATCTATGACAGAAAAGACAAGAAGAGCTCCCTAATTTCCAAACCTCTCCTCTACCACTGATGGAGGTTATTTACCTAACCAAAGGCAAAAATACACAAAATGTATTTATTGAGGTAATAAAGTTTTAAAATAAAATTAATGAAAATAAAATATAACTCAAAAATAATAATTTTTTTATTCAAAGTTAAAACAGAAATAACAATTTAAAAGCCTCTCAGCTCTTAGTCCAGTTCTTTCACCCATCTCTGGGGTAGACTCACTTGATTCAGCTGGGAGAGACTCATTATGTAATGATATGTATGTAAATCCTGGATCTAGAACATTTTTCCTATAATTGTTATTTTGTATAATGGCCCTAAGCTTTAAAATGTCCTACCTGCCCCCCACCCCAGCATTTATAAACATCCTAAATCAAGCCATTTAATGTTTGTTCACAATCATTACCTACCTTCTCTAATTTAGAATATAAATGAGTATTTTTGGAGAAGTCCTGAATCCAACTGTTATTTTCTGTTTTTAAAGCTTATAAAAAGTGAGAGTAGGGTATTGTTCTTTTAGCCTTCTCCATTTGGTCAGCAACCAGTTACAGACAACCTGAAAAAATCTTGGGCAGTTACATAAATAATACTTTCTTTAAAATCAATAAACCTCACTCCTTTTTCCTTACTGCAGATAGAAAAAGAACAACAACAACAAAACCTCCTACTATCAAGATAAACCTGGTATCAGAAGTAGATACATCATAGCAGATCTCCAATCTGTTTTGCACCATACCATTTCCTCAGTGACCACCTGTCTTCTACAGTTTACCAAGAGTCTTACTGGATTATCTGTAAAAATGAGTGAGTCCAGCATCACCTTCACTCATCCATTCAGCGGACTTCATAATCTCCATATTCTCCTCCCACACCCCCTCTCTCCCCAAGTACTCTCAGGAGTAATGCTGGCTCCTCCCCCAAAACGTTGGGGATTCTTGACGAAAACAGTATTTTGTTTTACCCTGACTTATGGGATAAAGCAAAATTCTCTTTTGACTTTTGCTCTAAAACTGAGAGAACAGAAGGGAAAAAAGAGAAGATTTTGGAGGTGCAAGGGGGTGGGGTGGGTAAGGAAGAAACCACCAATTAATTAACTTATGCTGCCAAGGTAATTCACATTTTCATGCAGCCCCTGTAATAAAGACTTTCCTGTCATCTTTGGGCATAGGTTTGAGCTCCCCCAGATAAACATGTTGAGGAAGATTTAGGATTGTACTGAGCATTTTTAGTAATTGAGGTCTGCTTCTGTTCTACCAAGAACAATACTAAAGGACATACATGCCACATTCAAGTATATGCTACCTAAGGCTAGGCACATCTGCCAAGGCATGCTCTCACCATGATGTAATAAGTAAGTATGTGGAATGTGTAACAAATGATCCATGTAATAGTAAGTTTTGGATTCTTCTTGTCTGTCTTTGAGATTTATGAAAAGGAAATATGAACAGTTGTTAGATATTGTCAGGTTCAACTTTGAAACAAAATGTCCTACTAATCCTCTTAAGGGTTTGAATCAAATGAAATTGAAAAGAATACTGATGTGGGAAACTGTTAAAAAAGAAAATCAGTTACTGTTCATAATTTGTCTGTGAGAAAGGATTTTCTCCATACCATGGGACCAAATCCAAATACAGAAATGTATGTAATGCTGATTCCTCTAATTTAAAAATTTTCTCTCACTGAAATAGCTTCTTTATAAAAAGTAAACACTGTCCATTTAAACTTTAAAAATAGACATTCCCCTCCCCCCATGTATTGTAATATAATGTAAGAAAGCAAAACCACCCTGTATCACACCCATTCAAATAACATAAACAAGTCTAAGTTTTTGAAAAAGGTTAAATACCAAAAACAAAACAAAACTTTTTAATGCTCTATACTTTGAAAAGAAAAATAATTTTTAAAGGAAAATTGTACAATTTAAACCAAAAATTATGTAATATAGAGTCACTAGAAATTATTAGTAAAAGGTCTTAGTTCTCATGTTAGAGAAGACCTAGAATCTCTAGAATCTAGTCCTGGAACCCTGTCTTGCAAACACCACATCATACAAGATATGGCCAACTCTTGGGTAAAGGAATAAAATCTGATACCTAAGGTTCCTGGAAACTTTACTAAGTGAGGTACCTTCTCAATAAAAAATTCTGTGATCCTCATGGCATTTGAATCTCATCAGAACCACCGTTATTCGTGCTTTCGCTCAAGATGACTTTTCCTATCTGATTTAAGAAGGGGGATGGGGAGCAGCAGTACAATCATTTTCCATCTGCTTCCATACAGACAGATGCTCCTAACATGTTAATAATGATTTTATAATTCTTTAGCCCTGTCCTTTCTGTAATTTTCATTTCAAACAAAACATCTTCCCCTCTGTAAATAAGACAACTAGTGCTCCTTTATTAAACATGCGAATGAGAGAATCCATTCTCCTCTATTAGCCAGATAGACATTTCAAAAATGTCTACAAAAAACAAAACAGGAGAATGGGTAAACAAATTGTAGTATAACCAATGAACTCCCGATCCAACCAACAACAGGAATAAATCTTCATTATGGTAAGTAAAAGAAGCCAGACACATAATAGGAGCACATACTGAATGATCCTATTTACATGAAGTCCAAGAACACACAAATTAATCTATGGTGAAAGAAAACAGAATAGTAGTTGGGGTGCTGGTAGTGGAGACGGACTGAGAAGAGGAATAAAGACTCTTTCTGGGGTGACAGAAATATTTTATATCTTTCTTCCCCCCTATTTATTTGTACAAATAGCACAGGAGGACACCAGTCCCATGAAGACAGCAGCCCAGGGGTCACACCAGTCCTTCTGTCCTCACATTGATAGATAAAGGCCTCTACTCTGGAGCCTTTGTGGGGGCCTAGGCAGCTTTGGGAGCCTGAGCTGGACTAGAGTTGGAGCTGCAGCTGTAACTGCAGCTGCGGCCTTGGCCTTGGCCTTTGGCCAGCAGAGCCTTAAAGCTTTAGACCCTTAGCGATACGGGCATGAGCCTGTTTCCCAAACTCGGGGTGAACAATGTAGGCAAGCTGACTGAGGTTGTGGTTGCCGCCCTTTGGGATCTTGGGCTTGACCTCCTTGGGCTTTACGAGGGCCTTGATAGCCTCAGCATGTGCACTCATGGCCTTGGTGTTGTTGGCCTGCATCTTCTTTAGGCCCTTCTTGTGCTTCTTGGCAAAACACATATTTCTCAGGAACTTGGGGTCCACCCCCTTAAGAGATTCATATCATTGTGATTGGGGTTTCTTGATGCCATTTCTGTGCCATTTTCGGGACTGGTTGTGCATGGTGTGGTTCTTGGACTTGGTCTTTTTTTTTTTTTGGCTGTGTTGCGTCTTCGTTGCTGTGCACGGGCTTTCTCTAGTTGCAGTGAGCAGGGGCTACTCTTTGTTGCAGTGCACGGGCTCTAGGCGCACAGGCTTCAGTAGTTGTGGCTTACGGGCTCTAGAGCTCAGGCTCAGTAGTTGTGGCACAGGGGCTTAGTTGCTCTGCGGCATGTGGGATCTTCCCGGGCCAGGGCTTGAACCCATGTCCCTTGCAGTGGCAGGCGGATCCTTAACCACTGAGCCATCAGGGAAGCCCCGAAACATTTTTTTATCTTAATAAAGGTGTGGGTTACACGGGTACATGCAGTCGTTAAAAACTCATTCCAACTGTACACTTAAAATCTGTGTAGGGCTTCCCTGGTGGCGCAGTGGTTGAGAGTCCGCCTGCCAATGCAGGGAACACGGGTTCGTGCCCCGGTCCGGGAGGATCCCACATGCCGCGGAGCGGCTGGGCCCGTGAGCCATGGCCGCTGGGCCTGCGCGTCTGGAGCCTGTGCTCCACAACGGGAGAGGCCACAACAGTGAGAGGCCCGCGTAACGCCAAAAAAAAAAAAAAAAAAAAAAAAAAGTGCAAAAAAAAATCTGTGTATTTCACTGTATGTAAACTGTAGGTCAGCTCAGAAAAGGTCTATACAAACATATCTGAACATGCCCTCTCCTGCTTGAAATCTTCCAGTGGCTTTCCGTAACTCTTAGAATAAAATCATACTCCCTAACATGACCTACAAAATGTTACATGAATTGGGCCCTGCCTGCTTCTCCATCTTTAATCATTAAGATCCAGACACACTGATTTTCTTTTGTGTTTTTAAAATGTTTTTTATTTTTGTTCTTTTTTAAATTTATTTATTTCATTTATTTATTTTTGGCTGCATTGGGTCTTTGTTGCTGTGCGTGGGCTTTCTCTAGCTGCTGTGAGCAGGGGCTACTCTTCATTGCAGTGAGCGGGCTTCTCATTGCAGTGGCTTCTCTTGTTGCGGAGCATGGGCTCTAGGCATGCTAGCTTCAGTAGCTGTGGCACATGGGCTCAGTAGTTGTGGCTCACGGGCTCTAGAGCGCAGACTCAGTAACTATGGCGCACGCGCCTTGATGCTCTGCAGCATACGGGATCTTCCCAGACCAGGGTTCGAACCCGTGTCCCCTGCTTTGGCAGGCAGATTCTTAACTACTGCACCACCAAGTAAGCCTTGGTTTTCCTTCTATTCCTCAAAAACACCTCAATCATTCCCTAGGGTTTTTGGACTTATGGTTCCTTCTGCTTGGAATGCTCTTCCCCCAGGTTAGCTTAACCAGATGCTAGCTCAAATGCCCGCCTTATCAGAGAAGGCCTTCCCTGATCATACTACCGAACACAGCTCTCCCCACATTCCCTCTCCAAAGTTCCTGGAAGGTCTCAATAAATTATTTGCTGAATAAATAAGTGAAGGGATAACTAAAATACATGCCAAAATACAAATACCCACAGGGAACAAACTACTAGCTTTCATCATTCTTTCCATAATACTTACAAATCTATTTGTTGATATTGCTATACCTTCAAAGGTATTATAGCTAAATGTTTAAAATAAAGGGATATGCAAAGAAATTACACACAGACACATGCAAACAAAAAGCACACATGGCAAGATTATTGGCAGAGAGAATAATTTAAGGCAAAAAACATTTAATACAAAAAAATTATGTTACTATTAAAAGACACAATCACAGGGCTTCCCTGGTGGCACAGTGGTTGAGAATCTGCCTGCTAATGCAGGGGACACGGGTTCGAGCCCTGGTCTGGGAGGATCCCACATGCCGCGGAGCAACTAGGCCCGTGAGCCACAACTACTGAGCCTGCGCGTCTGGAGCCTGTGCTCCGCAACAAGAGAGGCCGCGAGAGTGAGAGGCCCGCGCACCGCGATGAAGAGTGGCCCCCGCTTGCTACAACTAGCGAAAGCCCTTGCACAGAAACGAAGACCCAACACAGCAAAAATAAATAAATTAATTAATTAATAAACTCCTACCCCCAACATCTTAAAAAAAATAAGACACAATCACAAAGATATGTCATAAACTATAAATCAAACAGCATCATGTCAAGACATACAAAACACAAAACAAACCAGAAATACAAGAATTTAAGAAAATCACAATCATAAGAGGAGAAGTTGAACATGTCTCTCAGAAATTTAAAAGATCAAGACAACAAATAAAAATATAAATGATATAGATAATACAATTTACAAGCCAGATTTAATATATACATACAACTCTGAACCCAACAAAAAATATTTTAAATAGCTAGAAAAATTCATTAAATTAAATTATATAAGTTATATGAAGAAAGTCTCAACTACTACAAAATTAGGAAATGTTACAGCTATATTCTCTGATTTTGATAAAATTAAATATGAAATTAACAAAAACTCACTATAATATGAAAGAAGGAAATTTCAATAAGACTATTTAAAAATTATCAGCAAAAAGGAAACAATATATCTAAATCTATGGAGATGTGGTCAAAAGACATCCTCAGAGGAAAACGAGAGACCAGTTTTCATTTGCGAATATAAGCAGATACAAATCCAGTCCAGCAGGGTATTAAAAGAACTGTGCATCGTGACTAGAAGGTTTTATTACCAGCAATAAATAAAGCATTGGGGAGATCCAGAAGCAAGGTGATTTGAACTGCATAGGTGTAACACTGGACCTTTAGAAATATATAAATGCAACTGACTTTCAGTAATCCAAATACATATGATCCATTGCATGAATTATACCTTACCGTGCAAACTAAAAATAGCAGCAGCTTTTACTCCAACACCATCCAGGCTTCTCAAAGACTGCCCAATGTGCATGCTCAGAAAGAATAACCATTTTAATATTATACTGACAAAAATCATTAGGCATGAAGAAGTCCTCTCAAAAAAATCAAAATATATATTTCAGTGTCAATTTAAACTTTTTCCTCTATTTGAAGATGACTCATAGAGCTGCCATCTCCCATTGATACTGATAACTGAAAATCTTCTTCCCAAAATTATGCTTATTTTTCACAATACAAGCAATCTGAAGTAGCCTATTTATAGGAAAGACTCAGATCAAGGGAAATCTAAAAGGGAGAAGAGAAGATTTTGTTCTGATTTTCATTTAAGTTGGTACCAACAAAAACTCCATCCTAAATGAAACTGAGTTATTTGTAGTGAGGTGGATGGACCTAGCCTCTGTCATACAGAGCGAAGTAAGTCAGAAAGAGAAAAACAAATACCGTATGCTAACACATATATAAGGAATCTAAAAAAAAAAAAAAAAAAAAAAAAGTGGTTCTGAAGAACCTAGGGGCAGTACAGGTATAAAGACACAGATGTAGAGAATGCACTTGAGGACACAGGGAGGGGGAAGGGTAAGCTGGGATGAAGTGAGAGAGTGGCATGGACATATATACACTACCAAATGTAAAATAGATAGCTAGTGGGAAGCAGCCGCATAGCACATGGAGATCAGCTCAGTGCTTTGTGACCACCTAGAGGGGTGGGATAGGGAGGGTAGGAGGGAGGGAGACGCAAGAGGGAAGAGATATGGGGATATATGTATATGTATAACTGATTCACTTTGTTATAGAGCAGAAACTAACACACCATTGTGAAGCAATTATACTCCAATAAAGATGTTAAAAAAGAAAAAAAAAAAACCTCCATCCTAGTTATTCTAAGCCAGGTCTTATACACAAAACCGAGTCTACCCTAGTCCCCCCTTACCTGTGGGGAATACGTTCCAAGACCCCACTGGATGCCTGAAACAAAGAACAGTAATGAACCCTGTCTTCTGTTCATCTCTTTCACCACAAATTTAATGCCTTTTCCATCCTAACTAGGTACTCTTCACACACTGTAGCCATAAATTTCGCAATATGAGGTGTGAAAAAAAAAACGAGCACAAATTTGTTTTTCCTTCTTGACAATTTCACGGATGGAAGATTCATTTGTAAGGCAGATCTTAGCAACCTCAGCATACAACTTTTCTCTTTCCTTATTAACTTTCACTTTTTCACCTAAAGGAAGCACTTTACGGCTTCTCTTTGGCATATCTGAATTGCCAGCATAACCACTCTTTCACTTTGGTGCCATCATTAAGTAAAATAAGGACGACTTAAACATGAGCACTGATACCTCAACAGTTGATGAGATACCAAGATGGCTACTAAGTGACTAATGGGCAGAATACACAGGACAAAGGGATGGTTCACATCCCAGGTGGGACAGAACTGGGATGGCATGAGATTTCATCATGTTAACTCAGAATGGTGAGAAATTTAAAACTTCTGTCTGTATAAACAACAAGGTTCTACTGTATAGCACAGCGAACTATATTCAATATCCTGTGAAAAACCATAACGGAAAAGAATATGAAAAAGAAAAACGTATACATACGTATAACTGAATCACTTTGCTGTACAGCAGAAATTAACACAACTTGCAAATCAACTAAACTTCAATAAAATAACTTAAAAAAAAGAAATCAGGAGAGGTGGAGTCAAGATGGCGTACTAGGAGGATGCGGAATGCCCGTCTCCTCACAACTAGGGCACCTAGCAGGCACCAGTGGGGGACCACGGACACCGAAGGGGACGGGAGGAACCCCCAGCAACCGGGTAGGACATGTGGCATGGGAGGAGTGAAGGGGGAAGAGAAGTGGAGGCAGGAGGGGACTGGCTCCCCAGAGTGGCAGCTAGGGGAGGGGAAGGGATCCCATGCCAGAAGGGGGAAATTGGGGAAGCACTGGGAGGGCAGAGGATCAAAAGGGAGAGTGACCAGGTTCCCCTGTCCACTTGGGCCCCCAGGAACCTGTTGAGATCCCAGGCCTGATCCTCTAGGCCCCCTCCAGCCGTGCGGGTCCTGAGGGAGTGGGAGGGAGGGAAAGGGGAGCAAAGGTAAGACCGGACCTCCGGGACCGGCACCCCTGAGAGGCGGCTGGGGTAGGGGAGGAGTTCCTACACCCAGCAGGACCCACCCACGGTTAGGGGGCCAACGGCGATGGGGGGAGACCCTGGGGGAGATGGTGGGGGAGGGGCACGGAGGAACGGAAGGGAACGGGGCCAGCACTTTCCCTGTCCACTTAGGCACCGGGAAGCCTGTTGGGCTCCTGGGCCTAATCCTCTGTCCTAAGAGCCTCCCTCCTGCTGTGCAGAACCCAAGCACCGCGCCTCACCCCCACCCAGGGCTCCACCTCTACACTCGGTCCCCCTCCAACGCGCGCGGCCTAAACCCCACCCACACATGCTCACTCAGCGCCCTACCTCCAAACTCCGGAACTCCACATTCCAGAGGCCCTTCTTTCCACGTGCTGCCTCTCCCCTTCTGCACAGGTCCTGAGCAGAGAACCGGACCCAGGCTTGAACAGTGCCCCGCCTAGGCCCCGCCCCATGCTCAAACGTCACCGCCCCCACCGGCCTAGGTCCTGCCCCACCTCCCTAAACCCCACCCCTGCCTAAGTTCCACCCCCACCTAAACTCCGCCCCCAAAGCCAAGGCTTTTCTTTTTTTTTTTTCTGTTTTCTTTTCTGTTTTCCTCTTTTAGATTGGGCTCCTGTTTTACCTTGTTGATTCATTGTTCTTGATTCTTTTATATTTTTATTTTTCCTAATAAATCTTTTATTTCTCTAATTTTATTTTATTCTTTATATTTTGTTAGTGATCCCTCCTTTTAACTTGTTCCCCCCCTTTCTTTTTCTTTTTTCTGTTGTGGTTTTCTTTTACCTTGTTGCAGTTGTCTCAATTATAGTTTTATTTCTACTAATACATTTATTATCTTTCTAATTTTATTTTGTGTTTTATTCTTTGATATTGTACTGCTCCTCTTCTTCTTTCTCTCTTCCCTTTTTTTTTTTTTTTTTAACCCTTCCACTAAGCTTGTGGGATCTTGGTTCCCAGTCTGAAGGTCGGGCCCGAGCTCCTGTGGTGGGAGTTCCGAGTCCAAACTACTCACTAACAGAGAACATCAGACCACAGGGAATATCAATCTGAGTGAGCCCTCCCAGAGGTCCTCACCTCAGCACCAAGACCCAGCTCTATCCAACTGCCTGCAAACTCCAGTGCTGGACATCTCAGGCCAAACGACCAGTAAGACAGGAATACAGCACCACACATCAAAAAAACAAAAAATACATGAAACGACAAAAAAATACATTACAGATGAAGAAGATAAAAACCTACAAGACCAAATAAATGAAGATGAAATAGGCAAGCTACCTGAAAAAGAATTCAAAGTAATGATAGTAAAGATGGTCCAAAATCTTGGAAACAGAATGGAGAAAATACAAGAAACATTCAACAAGGATCTAGAAGAACTAAAGAGCAAACAGTGATGAACAATACAATTAATGAAATTAAAAATACTCTAGAAAGAATAACAGAATAACTGGGGCAGAAGAACAGGTAAGTGAGCTGGAAGATAAAATGGTGGAAATAACTGCCAGGGAGCAGAATAAAGAAAAACGAATGAAAAGAACTGAGGACAGTCTCAGAGAACTCTGTGACAACATTAAATGCAACAACACTCAAATTATAGAGGTCCCAGAAGAAGAGAAAAAGAAGGGGTCTGAGAAAATATTTGAAGAGATTACAGTTGAAAACTTCCCTAACATGGGAAAGGAAATAGTCAATCAAGTACAGGAAATACAGAGAGTACCGTACAGGATAAACCCAAAGAGAAACACACCAAGACATATATTAATCAAGCTATCAAAAATTAAATACAAAGAAAAAATAGTAAAAGCAGCAGCAAAGGAAAAGCAACAAATAACATGTAAGGGAATACCCATAAGGTTCACAGCTGATTTTTCAGCAGAAACTGCAAGCCAGAAGGAAGTGGCAGGACATATTTAAAGTGCTTAATGGGAAAAACCTACAACCAAGATTACTGTACCCAGCAAGGATCTCATTCAGATCTGATGGAGAAATTAAAACCTTTACAGATAAGCAAAAGTTAAGAGAATTCAGCACCACCAAACCAGCTTTACAGCAAGTGCTAAAGGAACTTCTCTAGGCAGGAAACACATGAGAAGGAAAAGACCTAGGAAAACAAACCAAAAACAATTAGAAAACAGTAATAGGAACACACATATCAATAATTTCCTTAAATGTAAATGGGTTAAGTGCTCCAACCAAAAGACATAGACTGGCTGAATAGATACAAAAACAAGACCCATACACATGCTGTCTACAAGAGACCCACTTCAGACCTAGGGACACATACAGATTGAAAATGAGGGGATGGAAAAAGATATTCCATGCAAATAGAAATCAAAAGAAAGCTGGAGTAGCAATTCTCATATCAGACAAAATAGACTTTAAAATAAAGACTATTACAAGAGACAAAGAAGGACACTACATAATGATCAAGCGATCGATCCACAAAGAAGATAAAATAATTGTAAATATTTATGCACCCAACATAGGAGCACCTCAATATATAAGACAAATGGTAACAGCCATAAAAGGGGAAATTGACAGTTACACAATAATAGTAGGGGACTTTAACACCCCACTTTCATCAATGGACAGATCATCCAAAATGAATATAAATAAGGAAATACAAACTTTAAATGACACATTAAACATTAAACAAGATGGACTTAATTGATATTTATAGGACATTCCATCCAAAAACAACAGAATACACATTCTTCTCAAGTGCTCATGGAACATTTTCCAGGACAGACAATATCCTAGGTAAATTTAAGAAAAATGAAATCGTATCAAGTATCTTTTCCGACCAAAATGCTGTGAGACTAGATATCAATTACAGGAGAAAAACAGTAAAAAATACAAACACATGGAGGCTAAATAATACGCTACTAAATAACCAAGAGATCACTGAAGAAATCAATGAGGAAATCAAAAAATACCTAGAAAAAAAGGACAATGAAAACACAACGACCCAAAACCTATGCGATGCAGCAAAAGCAGTTCTAAGAGGGAAGTTTATAGCAATACAGTCCTACCTCAAGAAACAAGAAACATCTCAAATAAACAACCTAACCTTACACCTAAAGCAATTAGAGAAAGAACAAAAAAAAACCCAAAGTTAGCAGAAGGAAAGAAATCATAAAGATCAGATCAGAAATAAATGAAAAAGAAATGAAAGAAACAATAGCAAACATCAATAAAGCTAAAAGCTGGTTCTTTGAGAAGATAAACAAAATTGATAAACCATTAGCCAGACTCATCAAGGAAAAAAGGGAGAAGATGCAAATCAACAGAATTAAAAACGAAAAAGAAGTAAACTGACACTGCAGAAATACAAAGGATCATGAAAGATTACTACAAGCAACCTATGCCAATAAAATGGACAACCTGGAAGAAATGGACAAATTCTTAGAAAAGCACAACCTTCCGAGACTGAATCAGGAAAAAATAGAAAGTATAAACAGACCAATCACAAGCACTGATGTTGAAACTGTGATTAAAAATCTTCAACAAGGGCTTCCCTGGCGGCGCAGTGGTTGAGAGTCCGCCTGCCGATGCAGGGGACACGGGTTCGTGCCCCAGTCCGGGAGGATCCCACATGCCGCGGAGCGGCTGGGCCCATGAGCCATGGCCACTGAGTCTGCACGTCTGGAGCCTGTGCTCCGCAACGGGAGAAGCCACAACAGTGAGAGGCCCACATACCGCAAAAAAAATTAAAATAAAAATAAATAAATAAAATAAAATCTTCCAACAAACAAAAGCCCAGGACCAGATGGCATCACAGGCGAACTCTATCAAACATTCAGAGAAGAGCTAACACCTATCCTTCTCAAACTCATGCAAAATACAGCAGAGGGAGGAATACTCCCAAACTCACTGTACGAGGCCACCATCACCCTGATACCAAAACCAGACAAAGATGTCACAAAAAAACTACAGGCCGATATCTCTGATGAATATAGATGCAAAAATCCTCAACAAAATACTAGCAAACAGAATCCAACAGCACACTAAAAGGATCATACACCACGATGAAGTGGGATTTATCCCAGGAATGCAAGATTCTTCAATATATGCAAATCAATCAATGTGATACACCATATTAACAAACTGAAGGATAAAAACCATATGATAATCTCAGTAGATGCAGAAAAAGCTTTTGACAAAATTCAATACCCATTTATGATAAAATCTCTCCAGAAAGTAGGCACAGAGGGAACCTACCTCAACATAATAAAGGCCATATATGACAAACCCACAGCTAAGGGCTTCCCTGGTGGCGCAGTGGTTGAGAGTCCGCCTGCCGATGTAGGGGACATGGGTTCGTGCCCCGGTCCGGGAAGATCCCACATGCCGCGGAGCGGCTGGGCCCGTGGGCCATGGCCGCTGAGCCTGCGCGTCCGGAGCCTGTGCTCCGCAACAGGAGAGGCCACAACAGTGAGAGGCCCGCGTAGAGCAAAAAACAACAACAACAACAACAACAACAAAACCCACAGCTAACATCATTCTCAATGGTGAAAAACTGAAACCATTTCTTCTAAGATCAGGAACAAGACAAGGTTGCCCACTCTCACTGCTATTATTCAACATAGTTTTGGAAGTTTTAGCCACAGCAATCAGAGAAGAAAAAGAAATAAGAAGAATCCAAATAGGAAAAGAAGAAGTAAAACTGTCATTGTTTGCAGAGGACATGATACTATACATAGAGAATCCTAAAGATGCTACCAGAAAACTACTAGAGCTAATCAATGAATTTGGTAGAGTAGCAGGATACAAAATTAATGCACAGAAATCTCTTGCATTCCTATACACTAATGATGAAAAATCTGAAAAGAGAAATTAAGGAAACACTCCCATTTACCACTGCAGCAAAAAGAATAAAATATCTAGGAATAAACCTACCTTAGGAGACAAAAGACCTGTATGTGGAAAACTATAGGACACTGATGAAAAAAATTAAAGATGATACAAGTTGATGGAGAGAGATACTATGTTCTTGGATTGAAAGAATCAACATTGTGAAAATGACTATACTACCCAAAGCAATCTACAGAGTCAATGTAACCCCTAACAAACTACCAATGGCATTTTTCACAGAACTAGAACAAAAAATTGCACAGTTTGTATGGAAACACAAAAGACCCCGAATAGCCAAAACAATCTTCAGAAAGAAAAACGGAGCTGGAGTAATCAGGCTCTCGGACTTCAGACTATACTACAAACCTACAGTAATCAAGACAGTATGGTACTGGCACAAAAACAGAAATATAGATCAATGGAACAGGATGGAAAGCCCAAAGATAAACCCACGTACATATGGTCACCTTATTTTTAACAAAGGAGGCAAGAATACACAATGGAGAAAATATACAATGGAGAAATTGCACTGCCTCTTCAATAAGTGGTGCTGGGAAAACTGGACAGCTACATGTAAAAGTATGAAATTAGAACACTCCCTAACACCATACACAAAAATAAACTCAAAATGGATTGAAGACCAGACACTACAAGTGTAAGGCCAGACAGTATAAAACTCTTAGAGGAAAACATAGGCAGAACACCCTATGACATAAATCACAGAAACATCCTTTTTTGACCCACCTCCTAGAGAAATGGAAATAAAAACAAACAAATGAGATCTAATGAAACTTAAAAGCTTTTGCACAGCAAAAGGAAACCATAAACAAGACAAAAAGACAACCCTCAGAATGGGAGACAATATTTGCCAACTAAGCAACTGACAAAGGATTAATCTCCAAAATTTACAAGCAGCTCATGCAGCTCAATACCAGAAAAACAAACAACCCAATCCAAAAATGGGCAGAAGACCTAAACAGACATTTCTCCAAAGAAGGTACACAGATTGCCAACAAACACATGAAAAGATGCTCAATGTCACTAATCATTAGAGAAATGCAAATAGAAACTACAATGAGGTATCACCTCTCACTGGTCAGAAAATGGCCATCATCAAAAAATTTACAAATAATAAATGCTAGAGAGGGTGTGGAGAAAAGAGAACCCTCTTGCACTGTTGGTGGGAGTGTAAATTGATACAGCCATTATGGAGAACAGTGTGGAGGTTCCTTAAAAAACTAAAAATAGAACTCCCGTATGACCCAGCAATCCCACTACTGGGCATATACCCTGAGAAAACCATAATTCAAAAAGAGACATGTACAATGTTCACTGCAACACTATTTACAATAGCCAGGACATGGAAGCAACCTAAGTGTCCATCGACAGATGAATGGATAAAGAAGATGTGGCACATATATACAGTGAAATATTACTCAGCCATAAAAAGAAACGAAGTTGAGTTATTTGTAGTGAGGTGCATGGAGCTAGAGTCGTCATACAGAGTGAAGTAAGTCAGAAAGAGAAAAACAAATACTGTATGCTGGGATTTCCCTGGCGGCGCAGTGGCTAAGAATCCGCCTGCCTATGCAGGGGACACAGGTTTGAGCCCTGTGTCGGCCAACACAATCACTGTTTCTTCAACTCACCTGGTATGGAAAAAATAGGTCTTTTAAATAAAAATAGCCACAATTTTACACTGGACCAGAATGGTGGGAAGCTGATAGACGGTGGTCATTTGCATCAAACTGATGTGATCCACTCAGTTGATGTGGCCATCCCCAGTGTGACATGTAAAGAGGTGAGCAAAATGGGACATTTACACAGCTGAGCTCAAAAAAACTGTTTCATTATTTAAGTATTATATATTTCCAGGTCAAAAACACCTACTTTCCTATTATAAATAAAACTACTTAAGACTACAGAAGTTGCTGTATAAGGTCTGTCCCAGGATCCATTCAGGACAGTATTCTGTCTCCAGTCTTACAAAGTAACAAGAAAAAGAGTTTAGGATCAAACAGCTATTCTAAATTATGAACACCCTGCTTCTATCCATTAGTGCAACAACTGGAGAGCTGGCTTTAGGTAGGTTTACCCTTCCTTTACTTGACCTCTTAAACATAGTCTTTGTATGACAGACTGAGCTATCTGGGAAGTTTACAGGTTTTGATATATTTACGGTAAATTCTTCTTAAGTTGACAAAAGGTAGGCCACATAACATTCCAGTAACTTCCTTGGAGTCACTTTCAGACAAAAATCACTGGAATTATCTAAAGTGATAATTCTGACTCATATGACAATCTTGTTGTTTCAGTTGTGAAGCCATAAAAGTTTTCTTTCCAAGAGAAGCAAAAAGAGAAAAAAAAAAAAAAAAAAAGATTTGTCTACAAATAAGGGCTGAAAAGGAAAGGAAGGAACTGGACCAGATCAAGATTGTGTCAAACTCTTGGCCACAGTCACTGAGAATATACAAATTAAGCCAAATTTTGCATACTTCACTAAACAGGGATTTTTTCACTGGAGCTTTCAAACTGACAGTCAATCCTATGGGGATAAGTCTCATGCCTTTCAATCAAGAGCTGAGATTCTAGAAAGAAAACAAGTACCTTAAAACATAAGACATTTTTCAGAAAATTGTTTTTTCTTTAGCAACACTGCCTAATCTAGAAAATCTACCTATTTACAAAAATCTATCTACTGATGAAATTTTTCTGGAATTAGATACAGTGATGGTTGCACAACTTTGTAAATATACTAAAAAAAACAAACAAAAAAAACCCCCAAGTATTACACTTTAAAGGAGTGAATTATTTTTTTACATTGTTTACTCTATTTATTTATTTTTTAACATCTTTATTGGAGTATAATTGCTTTACAATGGTGTGTTAGTTTCTGCTGTATAACAAAGTGAATCAGCTATACATATACATATATCCCCATATCTCCTCCCTCTTGCGTCTCCCTTCCACCCTCCCTATCCCACCCCTCTAGGTGGTCACAAAGCACTGAGCTCATCTCCATGTGCTATGCGGCTGCTTCCCACTAGCTATCTATTTTACATTTAGTAGTGTATATATGTCCATGCCACTCTCTCACTTCGTCCCAGCTTACCCTTCCCCCTCCCCGTGTCCTCAAGTCCATTCTCTACATCTGCGTCTTTATACCTGTACTGCCCCTAGGTTCTGCAGAACCTTTTTTTTTTTTTTTTTAGATTCCATATATATGTGTTAGCATACGGTATTTTTTTTCTCTTTCTGACTTACTTCACTCTGTATGACAGACTCTAGCTCCATGCACCTCACTACAAATAACTCAATTTTGTTTCTTTTTATGGGAGTAATATTCCATTGTATATATGTGCCACATCTTCTTTATTCATTCATCTGTTGATGGACACTTAGGCTGCTTCCATGTCCTGGCTATTGTAAACAAAGCTGCAATGAACATTGTGGTACATGACTTTTTGAATTATGGTTTTCTCAGGGTATATGCCCAGTAGTGGGATTGCTGGGTCATATGGTAGTTCTATTTTTAGTTTTTTAAGGAAACTTCATCTGTTCTCCATATTGGCTGTATCAATTTACATTCCCACCAACAGTGCAAGAGGGTTCCCTTTTCTCCACACCCTCTCCAGCATTTACTGTTTGTAGATTTTTTGATGATGGCCATTCTGACTGGTGTGAGGTGATATCTCATTGTAGTTTTGATTTGCATTTCTCTAATGATTAGTGATGTTGAGCATCCTTTCATGTGTTTGTTGGCAATCTGTATATCTCCTTTGGAGAAAAGTCTGTTTAGGTCTTCTGCCCATTTTTGGATTGGGTTGTTTGTTTTTTTGATACTGAGCTGCATGAGCTTAAAGGAGTGAATTTTATGGTATGTGAATTAGAACTCAATAAAGGCATTATAAATAATAACAATGACAAAGCCACTATACATTAACCTTAAACAGAAATCTATTTACAGATTATCCTTCCCCAAGTATGCATGTACATGCTATGTGTACACTTGCAGGAGGGCAAGGCAGTCACCTGGGGAATCAACCTTAGGAAGACCAGTTCCTAATCAACATTAGGAAGACCAGAGGCACGGACTGTTATCACTTTCAAATTTAATTTTTTAATCAAATATTTCAGATATTCAAAAAAGGTATAAAATGATCAGTGAGAGGAACACAAGGAGGTTCAAAAGTATTAGTGATCTAAGTTTTTTTTTAATTTATTTATTTATGGCTGTGTTGTGTCTCCGTTGCTGTACGCGGGCTTTCTCTAGTTGTGGAAAGCGGGGGCTACTCTTCATTGTGACGCACGGGCTTAGTTGCTCTGCAGCAGGTGGGATATTCCTGGACCACAGCTCGAACCCATGTCCCCTGCATTGGCAGGCAGATTGTTAACCACTGTGCCACCAGTGAAGTCCAACTGATCTATTTCTTAAGCTGGGTGATAGCTAAGTAGGTATTTGTTACTTTATTATTATTCTTTTTTTTTTTTTTTTTTTTTGCGTTACGCGGGCCTCTCACTGTTGTGGCCTCCCCCGTTGTGGAGCGTAGGCTCCGGACGCGCAGGCTCAGCGGCCATGGCTCATGGGCCCAGCCGCTCCGCGGCATGTGGGATCTTCCCGGACTGGGGCACGAACCCGTGTCCCCTGCATCGGCAGGCGGACTCTCAACCACTGCGCCACCTGGAAAGCCCTATTATTATTCTTTAAAACGTACCTCCTTATTATATGTGCTCTTTAATATACATATGATGTATTTCATAATTTTTAAAAACAAAACTTAAAAGAAATTATGTACATTCATACTATGGAATAAATCAGTTCCACTATAATGTGACATATGCATTCCTAAAAATCACCACGCTGTATAAAATTGCATAACAAAAACCACAAGGCTTATGGGAAAAATGGGTTTGGGCCCAACACTCAAAAATTTTATCAGTGACATTAAGAAAAAAAGTGAATCAAATAAAAAAAGGAATCTAATATTGTAAAAATGGCAGCACAGTTCTACACATTAAATGGTTAAGAAATACCTAAGTGCTACAATAAACTTGGCAGTTTGCCTTGAAAAAGACCTCAAGTTTGCTTGTGGAAGTGGGCACTGAAAAGTTACAGCTTGTTGAGTTACCTTGAAGTGGTAAGGAGGCTAATCTGAAATCAACAGAAAAGTGTAACACCAGATGTGGATGGGTGTGGCTCATAACACAGCAAACTGAGGTTGCTGGAGGATGTCTGAGGTGTGTGCCTGCGTGTGGCTTGTGTATTTTTGCCACGGCTCAATTCAGCAGGTGCAGTTTTCTGCATTCACCTAGCATTTCTTGCAGATGAAATCACGCATGAGCGAATGTGAAATTCACATTATACTCAAAATAGTTCCCTATTATATGAATTGCACTGGAACATATTCATGTTTTCGTATAGCAAAAATGTTCTGCAATGTAGCCATTAAAAAGAATGTGTTGATATGGAAATACCTCTAAAATAAATTGTAAAGTGAAAAAAAGCCAAGGTGCAGATGGTGTGTATACTTTGATTCTTTCTGTGTAAACTAGGGGAAAGAGCAGAGAACCCCCAAAATATGCGGGTAGATGCCTGTGTAGGTTTTTCTGGAAGAAAGGATAAAAAATGATTTAACAACAGTTGCCTCTGGGTAGTGGTTTTGCTTTTCATTTTATTCCTGACTACAATGTTTGAGTTTTCTAACCATGTACATGCATTATTTGAGGGAGGAAAATGCCAAAAGAGTTTATGTCTCTTTCTGTTTTCTTCTTACTTCTCTATATGTTTAAAAGACACAACTATAGAGAATGTGAAACAACTGGAACTTTCATGCATTGGTGGTGGGAATGCAAAATGGTCCAACCACTTTGGAAAACAGCTTGGCAGTTTCTTAAAAAAAATTAAAAATTCCCTACCATATGACCCAGCCATTCCACTCCTAGGTATTACCCAAGAGAAATAAAAGCCTATGTCCATACAAAAACACAAATGTTCACAGCAATGTTAGTTGTAATAGTCAAAAACTAAAAACAACCAAATGTCCGTTAGTAGGTGAATGGATAAACAAATTGCGATATATCCATACAATAGAACATACTCTTCAATAAAAAAGAATTAACCAGGGACTTCCCTGGTGGCACAGTGGTTAAGAATCTGCCTGCCAATGCAGGGGAGACGGGTTCAAGCCCTGGTGCAGGAAGATCCCACATGCCGCGGAGTAACGAAGCCCGTGAGCCACAACTACTGAGCCTGCACTCTAGAGCCTGTGAGCCACAACTACTGAAGCCTGTGTGCCACAACTACTGAGCCCACGTGCCACAACTACTGAAGCCCATGCTCCACAAGAGAAGCCACCGCATTAAGAAGCTCGCACACCGCAGCTAAGAGTAGCCCCCGCTCAACGCAATTAGAGAAAGCCCGCGCGTAGCAACAAAGACCCAAGGCAGCCATAAATAAATAAATAAACTTAAAAAATAAAATAAAAAAGAATTAACCAATACATGCAGCAACATGAATTAATTTCAAAATGATGCTGAGTGAAAGAAGCCAGCTTAATAAAAAAGTATATACTACAATGGTAACATTTATACAAAATGCAAACTAGTCTACAGTGACAGAAACCTGATCAGTGGTTGTTGTGGTATGGGGCAATGATGGGGAAGGGAGAGAGAAGGATCACAAAGGGGTATCAGAAAAATTCGGGGGATGATGCATATGTTTACTATCTTGATTGTGGTGATGTTTTCACAGATGCATAAATATGTCAAAACTTATCAAATTATACACTTTATATTATGTGCAGATTGTGGTATGCCAATTGTACCTCAATGAAGCAATTTAAACACACACACAGCTATTAAATATAGACGTATAAAGAATACACAATGGTGGGCTTCCCTGGTGGCACAGTGGTTAAGAATCCGCCTGCCAATGCAGGGCACACGGGTTTGAGCCCTCATCTGGGAAGCTCCCACATGCCATGGAGCAACTAAGCCTGTGTGCCACCACAACTACTGAGCCTGTGCTCTAGAGACTGCGAGCGACAACTACTGAGCCTGTAGGCCTAGAGCCCTTGCTCCACAACAAAAGAAGCCACCACGATGAGTAGCCCAGGTACCACAATGAAGAGTAGCTCCCGCTCATCCCAACTAGAGAAAGCCCGCGTGCAACAATGAAGACCCAATGCAGCCAAAAATAAATAAATAAATTTAAAAATATAAAAAGAATACACAATGGGAGCCCTCATACATTTTTGGTGGAAATGTAAAATGGTGCAACTGCTGTGGAAAACAGTTTGGCAGGTCCTCAAAAAGTTAAACACAGAATTACTATATGACCTAGCAATTCCACACCTAGGTATACATTCAAAAGAACCAAAAACGTATGTCCACATAAAAACTTGTATGTATGTGAATGTTTAAAACAACATTATTCACAATAGTGAAAAAAATGGAAGCAACTCAAATGTCAATTGATGATTGGATAAACAAAATGTGATATAATCATACAACGTATTATTAAGCAATAAAAAAGAATAAAGTACCAACACATGCTACAACACCGATCAACTTCGAATATATCATGCTAATTAAGTGAAAGAAGCCAGACACAAAAGGCCACATATGACATGACTATATTTCTATGAAATGTCCAGAAACAGGCGAATCCATAGACACAGAAAGTGGCTGCCAGGGGAGGAGGGAACTGGGACTGACTGCAAATATGTATGGGGTTTCTTTCTGGAATCATGAAAATGTTATGGAATTAGATGGTAGTAATGGTTGTACAACCTTGTGAATATACTAAAAAAAACCACACTGAATTATACACTTTAAAATGGTGAATTCTATCTTATGTGCATTATGTCTCAATGAATAAGTATACACTCAAATAAACTAAATTAGTTTAAAAAACAAAATAAATAACAATCACCAACATATCCACAACTCTGTAAATAAAAACATTATGAATAAAGTTGAAGCTCCTGCCCCTTGGCATTCTGGTCACCGCCAGCCTTCATTACCACCACATAACAGGTCTCTCCCCACACTTACCCCAAGCCCACTCTTCAGATAAACAGAATAAACAATCCTTGGTTAGGAGAACTAGTTCTTCTACCTCTCCCTGCCTATAGTCCTCAAAGTTCACATGCCTGAACTTCTCCTAATTACCTTCCAACGGGTTCACATTTCATCCCTAACTTCTCTCTGCTTACTGAAATGCTATTCATCCTTCAAGAATCAAAATAAATTCCAATTCATCCATAAAGTGCACCCCAGCCTTCAAAAAATTTTTTTCTAACTCCCACAGAACAGATGCTATAGAAACAATCTGCTTCATAAGTCTTGTTTTCTGTGAGGGAAAAGTGCACCAATGCTGACCCTCACCCTCCATTCAGTGGCAGTGTAGAAAACAGACTGAAAGGGCAGCAGGTTTAGTTAAAAGCAAGGAGGAGAGGCCAATTTAAGGAGATGGCAATGAAGAATTCTATTCTCTATGAGCAAATGAGAAGAGAGGAGGATCAAGTATTTCTTGGAATCTATCCTAAGGAAATACTCTCAAGACTGGTGATATACATCATACATGGACTGTACTTAACAGATCTACAACTTAAATATTAGTTCTCCACTTTCTATATATTTAGAATATAATAAAAAACTTCATAATAAAAAACTGGAAATAGTCCATAGCAAATTACAGGGTATCCATTGAATGACTATAAAGGAATTTTAATATGGGGGGATATGTAGAAAACCCTAAAGATTCCACAAAAAAACTGGTAGAATAAATTAATTCAGCAAAGTAGCAGGATACCAAGTCATCACATAAAAATCAGTTACATTTCTATACACAAACAATGAACAATCTGAAAAGGAAATTACAAAAATATTTCCATTTATAATAGCATCAAAAAGAATAAAATACTTAGGAACTAACCAAGAAGGTAAAAGATATATACAATGAAAACTACAAAATATTGCTGAAAGAAATTAAAGAAGACAAATAAATGGTAACACATCCTATTTTCATGGACTGGAAGACCTAATACTGTTAAAAAGTCAATACTACCCGAAGCCATCTACAAAGTCAATGCAATACCTACTGAAATCTCAATGACATTTTTTGCAGAAATAGAAAAACCCATCCCAAAATTCATATGGAATCTCAAGAGACCCTGAATAACCAAAACAATCTTGAAAAAGAACAAAACTGGAGGACTCACACTTCCTGATTTCAAAACTTACTAGAAGCTACAGTAATCAAAAGAGCTCAGTACTGGCATAACACAGATATATAGACCAATGGAAGAAAACAGCCCAAAAATAAACTCTTGCATATATGCTCAAATGATCTTTGACAAGGGTGCCAAGACCACTTAATGGGGAAAAAACAGTCTTTTCAACAAATAGTGCTAGGAAAACTGGATATCTATGTGCAAAAAAATGAATTTGGACCCTTAACTAATGCCAGGTACAAAAATTAACTCAAAATGGATCAAAGACCTAAACAAAAAACTTAGAACTCGATTCAAAATGGGCAAAGGATTTGAATTGACATTTCTCCAAAGATACACAAATGGTCAATAAGCACATGAAAAGATATTCAACATCACTAATATTAGGGGAGTACAAATCAAAAACACAATGAGATATCACCTCATAGCCATTAGCATGGCTACTTTAGAAAAACAAAACAAAAAGCAGAAAAGTGTTAGCAAGGACGTGAAGAAACTGGAACCCTCGTGCATTGGTGGTGGGAATATAAAATGGTGCAGCCACTATGGAAAAGAGTGTGGCGCTTCCCCAAAAAATTAAAAATAGAATTACTGTATGATCCAGCAATTCCACTTCTGTGTAAATACCCCTAAAGAACTGAAAGCAGGGACTCAAACCGGTATCTGGGCACCCACATTCCTAGGAGCATTATTCACAAGAGCCAAAAGATGGAAGCAACTCAATTGTTCATCAACAGATGAATGAAAAAATAAAATGTGATATATACATACACTAGGATATCATCCAGCCTTTAAAGAGGAAAGAGGGCTTCCCTGGTGGCGCAGTGGTTGAGAATCTGCCTGCCAATGCAGGGGACACGGGTTCGAGCCCTGGTCTGGGAAGATCCCACATGCCGCGGAGCAACTGGGCCCGTGAGCCACAATTACTGAGCCTGCGTCTGGAGCCTGTGCTCCGCAACAAGAGAGGCCGCGATAGTGAGAGGCCCACGCACCGCGATGAAGAGCGGCCCCCGCTTGCCACAACTAGAGAAAGCCCGCGCACAGAAACGAAGACCCAACACAGCCATAAATAAATAAATAAAGCAAACTGTCAAAAAAATAAATAAATAAAAAGGAAAGAAATTGAGACATATGATACAACATGGATGAACCTTCAGTACATTATGCTAAGTAAAATAAGCCAGTCACAAAAAGACAACTGCTGCCTGAATCCACTTATATGAGGTACTCAAACTAGTCAAAATCATAGAGACAGAAAGCAGAATGGTGACTGACAATAGCTGTGGGTAAGGGAAAGTTTAGAGAGAAGTTTAGAGTTTCTGTTTTACAAGATGAAAAGAGTTGTGGAGACGGATCGTGGTGATGGCTGCACAGTGATATAAATGTATTTAATACCACTGAACTGTACACTTAGAAATGGTTACAGTGGTAAATTTTACGTTATGTGTATTTTACTACACCTGAAGAAAAGTATACATAGGAGTTAAATGGTAAGTATGCTTTTTCCATTATTAACCATGTCCTTCCTGATGGAGCACAGGTAACAAACTCATTTATTCCCAGTGGGTGGGGAATGGCGACACACATAAGGGGGAAAATTCTGTAAGCTCTGTATCAGGCTACATATTGTTAGTATCTAGATAATTCTTGACAATTAGAAAGTCAATCAGGAAAAGACAAACACAAATAAAAAGACGCACAAAGGACAGGAATAGAAATTCACAAGTGGCCAATAAATGTGAAAAGATGTTCAAACATACTAGTAATCAAGGAATGAAACATTAAAGACACAATTTTTCATCTATTAAATTTAGTTTGGGGGGAGATGAAAATAAGCTGTCTTAAACAAGGGGCACTTGTTTCTAATTCACACTCATTGTCTTCACTTCCCCACTCCCATTCAATTACTCCCATCTGTTTCTACCTCCTACTTCTAGTACTCTGGATAATAATACCAATGACCAAACTAATAACCTCTGCGTTGCCAAGTCCAGGTGAGCAACTCATTAAACATCTCAGGAGCACTGACGGACCAAGCCTCCATCATCCAGAAACTTCTCTCTCGTGGTTTCCATGACACCAGTCTCCTGCTTTTCTCTTACCTCGCTGGTTGTTTTTCCTGTCCTGTGCCCAATCTTTTTCCTCTATAAGATCTCCAAGCATAACAGTTGCTGAGGCTCACTCAATTTTCACTTCTCTATATACACTCTTTCCCTAAGTGATCTCAGGTAGTCCTATAACTTTGAATATCATCTATATACTGAGTACCCCCAAATTTTTATCTCCAGCTCTAGGTTCTCTTCTGGAAGCTCCAAACCTGTACATCCAACTGCTTCCTCAACATACCAACTTCATATCTAATATACATTTCAAATTTAATACACCCAAAACAGAACTCATGATTTCTCCCACCTCAAATTGCTCTCTTCCAGTCTTCTCAGCGAATGCTGCCATCTACTCGAAGTTGCTCAAAACAAGTATCAAAAAGCAAAGAGTTCTCCCTTTCACCAATCCATTTCCAAGTCTTGTTCATTCTACCTCCAAAATATTTGTTAATCTTTCTACTCTTCTCCATCTCCACAATCATGGACCTAGTCCAAGGTACTGTAAACTAACCGATCTTCTAGCTTCCGCTCTTGCCCTCTTCCTCCGCCCAGCAGGTTATGCTACTTTCCTTCTTACAGCCTTCAAAAGGGTTCTCATAAAAACTAAATTCCTAAGAACGGCTTCACCTGCTCCTATCTTTGAAAGAACATACAAAACCAAAAATATACACTCCATGATAATATCTCTAGACAGTAAAACTATGGGTACTTTTCCTCATTTTTCTTGTATTTTTAAATTTTTCTATGATGAATATCTACTACTTGCTTATTAAGAAAGAGGAAATTATATTGCTGAATACTACATAATATTATATTCTTACATGTAAAGGAGAAAAGGGAATGGAAAATTGTAGTTACAACTCCGTAACTGTTACAAGCTTAGAAGAAAACAGTAGCAAACAAGTATCAAAATTCTAAGAATGAGGTGTCAGGGCTGTAGAATTACTGGTGATATTTTCCCTCTACTTTCTATTTTTCAACATAATTACATTCACAATAGAAAAAAAAGGTTATGAGATAAACCTCATTGTCTTCTGCAATCTGGCCGCAACCCACCAAAGCAGCCTTTCACTCCCACCCCGCACTGTCTCACTCCTCTGGTGCTTTAACTCGGGCACCGTCTCTAGAGTATCCTCCAACCTTTCTAAATCCTACTCATCCTTCACGGTGGAAGGAGACGATAGGGAAGCCGACAGGTTGGAGAAAGATTCCGGGATTCTTGCTGATAAATCCACAACTTGCCGGTGCTGGGGCCAAATCTCGTCTCCAATCCCATCGCAGGCCACCAGGTTTAACGTGCTAAAAGCTCCCACCAGTGGGGCCCAGGGGACCCCAATCCCCTCAGAGAGCGCGGTGCCCCTTAAAAAAGGACACCCCTCACACACCCAAATTCCGGGTTCCCGCTGCGGAGACTCCCCCGGCACACACACTCACCCCAGACCCAGCCTCCTCCTTCGGATCCTCTCCTCACGTCAGTCCCCCGCCCCCTCCCTCCCCTCAGCCGGGGTGCCAGCGCGTCCGGCGGGGTGGGGGAAGGGCGCGCACGTGCCCGCGCCGCCCCCGCCCAAACAATGCCCGGGAGAACGGAGCGCGCGCCCGGCGGTCCCATCCCGCTCCCGCCAACACTCACCCTTTTTCCGGGTCTCCGGCTGAAGCGCAGGCCCCGCCGGGCGCCGCGAGAGGGCAAGGGGGAGGGGAGGCAGCGGGCCAAGCCCCGTGGAGCCGCCCCGCCACGAGGCCCCAGCGACCCCGGAGCCCGCGGAAGCACACTGCTCGGCAGAGCCCGCCGACCCGTCTGGCCCGGACGTCACCAGCAAGGGCGGTGGCGACGCGCGCGGTTCCGGGGGCGGAGTCCGCAAGGTTGTGGGCGGGGCCGGGGCGGGGTTGAGGCTGTCCTAGACTCTCACCCCGGGCCGGGACGCTCTGGCCCGCACTGCCCAGCCCTGACCCGCTACCTGGGGAGCATGGGCGCCGGTTCTGGTAAAGGCACCATCATATATTATTTTGCTCCTTAGAGAAAGATGGCGAGTTCCAGCCCAAAGACAGAATATTCATTCTGCCAGCATTTATGAAGCTTCTACAGCAAGGACCACAGTAGCTATGATTTTTGTATGTGTCATCTTGTACCAAGCTTTGTGCTCTGTGCTAGGGATAGAAATAACTATAGTTATTACTAACCTATTTTACAGATGCAGAAACTGAGGCTCGGAAAGGTTATCTAGGTCATACAACTAGTGAGTAACAATCCATCAAGTACTGTTTTCCACCTAAATATCTCTTGAGCCCAACCTTCCCTTTCCTTCTCCCTGTACCACCCTACAGTAGACTCCATCATCTCTCTGCCCAAGGCCACTGTAGCCTCCCATGTGGTCTCCAGGTATCTATTTCTGTCCCCCTCCAATCTGTTTTCCTCACTATGTAAAGATTTACCATTGGAATTACCAAGGTTTAGAGGGGGTTCACTTTATAATTTTTTTTTCACTTTACGTATATGTTACTAATTTTTTGGATGTGTTTAATAAAAATGTTTTAAAGGATTTACTCGTATATCTCCAATTGCAAGCCCAGTGCATTGCACATAGTATGCACTCAAAAAGTATTTGTTGAATAAATGAATAGTAGGGCCAGGAACTTACTCCAAAGCCCTGCATGATAAGGGAATAGAGGGATTTATAAAATGTCACTGTTGGCCTCCTGACCTTAATGTCTATTAAGAGTAAAGGCAGATTAACAATATTTGTTCAACAAATTTTTTGTGTGTTTCTATTCTCTGTCCTGGCACTGTGTGCCGAGCACTATGTTAGATACTGAGGATCAGAAATGAACAAAACAGTTTCTGCCCTTGTGAAATTTACCGTCCATCTAATCTGAAAGGCCAGGAAAGGACTCTCTTAGCTTTAAGCTAAAACCCAAAGAGAGAATGGGAATCGGGGAGATAAAAATAAATTTCATGGAGAAAGAGGTAGGGTAAGTGGTCAGCATGGGCATGTCTGTATTCTCCTACTTTGGGGGTCTAACCCTGAGGCAGGGGCTTAGAAATATCCAGCTGAATGTGGAGGACGCTAGAAGCCCATTTCTCCTGGCCCAGCTTGGAAGGCTGCCCAATTCTGGCAGAAGTCTCACATTGATCAGGGCTTAGGAGCAGACAGCAGCATTAGTGAGAAAGAGGAATCTGAGATAGTGCTGCTGGGTGTCCACAATTTGCAGATGGTGTGCCAGAAACCCAGACTTCTCTTATGCCTTCTGCCAGGCAAGCAGAAAGTAGCATGGGTGAGAGCCATGGACAGGCCAATGGGCACTGTGCCAGGGGCCAGATGATCCTAAACCAGAGGCCTTATGGTGGACTAATTGGCAGGTAATGATGTGGCTAAGACCCCAAGGATGGGCAGAGCTAAAAACCCCAGCAAGAGCTGAAGTGCTCCCAGGTCAGCTGGTGAGAGGAGCAGGAATGAAGGAGTCGGGGTGGGAAGGTGAGACATCAGACTCTCAAGGTGCTGAAGCAACAGATCATGAGCTTGACAGCCAACAACCTCAGCAGTTGATGCCAGTAGGGCCCTGGTGACCAGGTGTGACTAGGCACATGGCTGCAAAGGCCAGTGAGGACCCAGGCTATGGCTCACAGCTCTGCACACAGATCTGAGACCCCTCTGGCCACTCCCTCGAAGCTTCCCTTTGATCCCACAGGCCATCTTGGGAAGTCAAGAGTGGGGAGGGGTAAGTTCTGATAGGACTACAACTTTCAATTGACTGAATATTTACCCAAAATGAGATGGTTTAAGACCATATAACTTTCACTGGCAAGTTTTTTTGTTTGTTTTTCCAGAGTATTTTTTTAATCGAATGAAAGATTCTTGAAATGCTATAGTGCTTTACGATTTTCAAAAGTTTCACACACGTGATTTCATGTAATTCCATAATAACCCTTTTCCCCCCCACCCCTATCTTGCCTCTCCCCGTTCCCTCTCCCCACTGGTAACCACTAGTTTGTTCTCTATATATGTGAGTCTGCTTCTTTCTTGTCTTATTCACTAGTTTGTTGTATTTTTAAGATTCCACGTATAAATGATATCATACAGTATTTGCCTTTCTCTGTGTGACTTATCTTACTTAGCATAATGCCCTCCAAGTCCGTCCATGTTGCTGCAAATGGCAAAATTTCATGGCTGAGTGAAATTTTATGGCTGAGTAGTATGGCAAGCTTAAATTTAGCCCACTCCCCAACAGGAATGAAAACCCACAAGAAAGTTTTCATCATTTAAAGAGAAATAACAGCTACGGATTTGTATACATACGCACACAGTGTGTACATTTCAGTAACAGAAATAAGCTCTATGAAGCAAATGGGCAGGGTGCTAAGAGAGCACAGCACAGGGGGACCAAATTTAATATGGAGGTAGAAAAAGCCTCCCTGAAAAAATATTAAGTGATACTGAAAGCAGTAGGAGCCGTCGGGTCGCGATAAAGCCTAAGACAAAGTGAGAGAAGTTCAGGGTAACTTAAGAGCAGAGTGGCTGGGTTTGGGGCTGAGTCAGGCAAGAACAAGATCCTGCAGGTAGGTGGTGTTAAGATTTTTATCTTTACCTTAAGAACAACAGGAAGTCATCAAAGTGTTTTAAGCAAGGGAGTAATGTACTCAATTTGCCCTTTTAAGGTAATATATTCGACCTAGCAAACGGGTTGGGAATGACTGGAGGGGTGTGTGAACAAAGAAGCAGCCACACAGTTGGAAAGCAATTTGATCATCCAGGTGAAAAATGAGGGTACCTTACAGTGGGCAGCGGAGATGGAGGGAAGCAGAAAGATTCAAGAATTGTGGAGAAAATACCGAGAGACTTGGTAATGAACTGGGAGAAGACCAGGGAAGTGAGAAAAAGCAGCCCCAGCCTTCAAGCAGATGGTGCCCTGCAATGGAGCCCACAGCTGGAGATTGGATTTCAGGCCCCTCCTTGGCCAGGCCTCCTGCACTGGAGGGGGGCCTGGAAGGAGAAGATTAGGAGAAGAACCGAAGGGGACTGGTTTCTGGAGTTGGCAGATGGTGGATGGTGATGCCATTTACTGAGAGGAGAGAGACTGCAGGGAGAACAGATTTTCTATGTTGGGGGTAGTGGTGAGTGAATCAAGAATTCTTGGGACATTTTAAGTTTAAGACATCTACCTGAAGACATTAAACAGGCATCTGTGCACACAATTCTGGGGCTCAGAGAACTGGTGGGTAGCGCTGTCAACATACCCTTGTCAACAGGTAGTTCTGAGAGCTGATGAGATTGGAGAAAAGACAGCACAGTTCAGAGGGGTTGCACAGTCACAGCCCATAATGTCACACTTTGCTTTATACAAGACAACATTCCAAATGTTGAGAAATATCACATAATAACCTGGATTTCCCCTTCTTTGAAAAACCAAGGGACTTCCCTGGTGGCACAGTAATTAAGAATCCGCCTGCCAGTGCAGGGGACACGGGTTCGAGCCGTGGTCTGGGAAGATCCCACATGCCGCGGAGCAACTGAGCCCGTGCACCACAACTATGAAGCCCGCGTGCCTAGAGCCCGTGCTCCGCAACCAGAGAAGCCACAGCAATGAGAAGCTCGTGTACCACAACGAAGAGTAGCCCCCGCTCGCCTCAGCTAGAGAAAGCCCGCGCGCGGCAACAGACCCAATGCAGCCAAAAATAAAAAAATAAATAAATAAAATTTTAAAAAACAAAAAGGAAAAATCAAGCTGTGGTAACCTGGACCCACATTGCTATAATTAGATACTAGCTAACACTATGAACCAGGCAGTGTTCCAGGCACTTCACAAATTTAATCTAAGTAACAACTTGATTTTTATGGTTCATACTTTAAGGAAGAGAAAACTGAAGCACAGAAAGGTTGAGTAACTTATCAGACAGCTAAGAAGTGGCGGAGCTGGGTTGCAGACCCAGGCTAATCTGGCACCAGGGTCTGAGGGCTTAGACACCTTGGGTGCAGCTGGGAAGCTGCAATCCCATTTAGAAAAGCCCTGTTGCCTGCAGGGCATGGTCCCACCACTTCCTATTGTTTTCCTGTCCCCCCCAAACCCCATCCCAGTCTGAGCATCAGTTGCCATTTATTGTTTTATTTGCACTGCTGTTTTCTGATATTGGAGAATTATTTATCTATACCAAGTAGAATATTAAAAATATTAAAGGCATCTAACTTCCATGGGTAAGAATTTTAAAATTATTTATTTGTGAAATTTCTGTTTGTATGTTACCTGGTCAGATAGAATTGATAAAAACAGGTTAGTATTTAGGTTAAATAAGTATGAGAAACTCATAACTATGTTTCCGTGCTTCTGAAACAGTCACACTTCTGATATATACTTGGGATCTATCATTCCCAAGTATAAAAGATGAAAATGACACAGAGCGAAGGCAACAAAATGTTAAATAACTAACTTTTCAATTTCAGACAGTTTTATTTAGATAAGGTTGATCTGAGACCGAGGTCTTGGGAGACTTTGACAGTATGCTTAAACTTAGTTTAAAGTCTTGGGGGAAAAATACGGTTTATGTCAGTTTGGGGTCTTACAGTCTCTCAAGTGGAGGAGGGGGTGGGGTGACTTCGATCGCTCACCAGTCCCTTCCTTAGTGAAAGTGTGAGAGGAGGGAGGTGGGGGTGAATGTTAAACGTACAGTATTAATGAAAGGAAAAGCAACAATTATTAAAGTTAGTCAAGAAGGTTTGGGCTTCCCTGGTGGCGCAGTGGTTGAGAGTCCGCCTGCCAATGCAGGGGACACGGGTTCGTGCTCCGGTCCGGGAAGATCCCACGTGCCGTGGAGCGGCTGGGCCCGTGAGCCATGGCCGCTGAGCCTGCACGTCCGGAGCCTGTGCTCCGCAGCGGGAGAAGCCACAGCAGTGAGAGGCCCGCGTACTGAAAAAAAAAAAAAAAAAGAAGGTTCTTGGAATGATGGCACTGACCCAGGAGAAGGAGCTGGTATTTGGAAGGGAGGCTCACTCTGGGAGCTGCAGCCCCCGGCTTCTTGCAGGGCTCCACTGCAGGGGAGCAGGGCTCCACTGCAGGGGAGGGGTGGGGCAGACTGAAAGCAGCAATCAGATAACCAAGGAAAGCCTGGGAAGGGTGGTGAGGCTCAGGCTCTGTCTGAGAGTGGGAGGGGAAGCTGGCTCAGATGGACAATTTTGCTAAGCTCTGCCCCAGAGATCCCTAGGCTGGAAGTATCCTCCTGGCCTCCACCCTGGGAAGACCAACCACCCTTCCTAAGATTAACAGGGACCCCTGGACCCCTTGTCGTCATGAGGTTCCCCTACCAGGATGCAGTCACTAATTAGACTTCTAAAATGAGAACTTCACACATACAGTGCCCAGCAAACTGTTAAAGTAGTTAGTGCCTGGGAATTACACTCGGGTTGTTAAAAATAAATGATTGTCCACAGCCAGGTCCAAACAAGAAACCAAACGTCTGGTTGGTCTTTTTGGATTTTGACAAAACTATATCCCACCCTTGAAGATCTTACTGGACCCCATCCTAACCCACAAAGAAACCATGCATTGTGCTTCTCCTCTGTGTGGATTGGGCAGTCACCACAAATGCAGACTTGGGGAATGGGGAAGATGATGCAAAACATTTTCATTGGTGCAAAAAAAAAAAAAAAAAAAAAATGGGTATTTGCCCTGAAAGGAAACTTTCTATGGTTGGAAGTGGTTGGGTTCTCTGTATTTGTTTCATATGAAAATGAAGATGAGGAGAACTTGGAACTCTCATACATTGCTGATGCGAATGTAAAAGGGTGCAGCCGCTTTGGCAAAGAGCTTGGCAGTTTCTCAAAATGTTAAACACAGAGTTATCATGTGTCCCTGCAGTTACACTCCTAGGCAAATACCCAGGAGAAATGAAAGCATATGTCCACACTGAATTTGTACAGGATTGTTCATAGCAAAAGCATGTATCTCAATAAGGTTGTTTTAAAAAAAAAAAGAAGTCATCTCTGGGCACAGTCTAAAAATATCTGAAAATTACTTGTAAAGTTAACATAAATATACAATTTCAGCTGTAATATGATTTGATTGTGGTGGAATCTAGATAATGTAAAAAGGCGAATGTACAAAAATAGTCCTGCTTAAACTTCTGGGTCAAACTTTAAAGACCGAAGGCTTCTGATTTTAATTTGGTTATATTTCCTTATATCTCTCATCAGCTGCTAGGTGTCTAGTTAATACAATACTGTGATATCTTCAGTTATTGTTTATTGTTTTTAAAGTGGTTTTCTACACTACAGCTCTCTGTTATTAAAGATAAATAATGACTAGTGCTAAGCTTATTAATTTGTTGACAGAATTTTTTATATACTTTAATACCATTTTCTTGATGGTATTTACTTATATTATCCTCTGGTAGCTTTTATCATGATCTTTTCCTGGCTTCCTATTTTATGGCTCATCTGTTCTAGAAATGCTCCGCAAATGCCCTCAGTCAAGAGGTATAGTCCTGGCTGTAAACAGCCCTCATTCCCAAATATAATAAGAGGCCTTTGGTGGCCTAGATGAAGCCAAAACAAATAATATTGCATATACATCAGGTTTCGAAAATCAATTACTGCCCAGAGTGCTATCCTGTTGACCCTGATATTGGGAGGCTTATTTGGCCTTTACCATGGGGCACCCAATGGCAGATTGTGGGATGTTGCCCCTGTAGTCAGATCTCGGATTCTTCCAATGCAAGTGAACAGGGGATTTTAGTTGGGAAGAGTAATCTCCTATAAATTGACCTTGGCAGTGAGTCATACCACCTGCATAATAACTTTTATTCTCCAACATCTCTAAACTCTTATACTTTATATGGCCATAATGTTTCTCCTTCTATGCTTACAAAATGCCTTATTCATATGTTCAGAATAAACTCATCCAGGTTTGGTGTCCCCAGCTGAGCAGCAGATAATGTCAGAACAGTCATAAATGTGCCTAGAGAAGAATTGTTCACATTATAAAAGGAATAAAAGGAGGGGAAACTGTCAGAGAGTTTTCTGAGCTGCTTTGTATTCTATTCACTATAGATAACACCAACTGGAGAATTTCAGTAGTCAGAGTTTGTGTATAGAATGAGTTTGGATCTTCATAGCCCAAAATGCAGGCAGTCTGTTGTAAGATAAAAAAAAAAAAAATCATAATATTGGGAATGATAGCTGGGAAAGCTGTTTTTTGTTTTGTTTTGTTTTGTTTTTTGACTCAATTTTATACTGCTTGTACAGTGTTGACATTTATATTTTGTGTAAAAGATTTATTTATGCAACAGCATAGGGCTGAGAAGCTATGCCTCTCCTTGCCCCCCTTTGTCACCGTGTCTCTCTCCTTGGAACTCTCCTTTTAGATGTGGCATACATGACAGCTTGGCAGATGTCACATCCACTCCCAACCCTTTCTCCCTTGCCTTCTTCTATAGAAGCCAGAAAGTTAAACACTCAATTTCCTACCCTCCCTTGAAGCCAGGAGTGACCACGTGACTCAGTTGTAGCCAAGAAGATGAAACCGCAAGTTCAGTGAATAAAAGGAGAGACTCCCAAAGAAAGGGGAGAGCTGTAGCTAGTCCTGCCTCAG
Source organism: Mesoplodon densirostris (assembly GCF_025265405.1). NCBI lineage: Eukaryota > Metazoa > Chordata > Mammalia > Artiodactyla > Ziphiidae > Mesoplodon > Mesoplodon densirostris. The sequence continues at coordinate 106,045,935 of NC_082665.1, read as the reverse complement.
CCTCTCTGTCCCCTTCCTCCTGCCTTGAGTTTGGATGTGATGCCTGAAATTACGGCAGCCATCTTTCAACCATGGAGTTTCAAGCCAACACCTTAAAAACAGGACAGAAAAAAAGCTGGAGCCTGGGTCTTTTATGATGGTACCAGGCCTGTACTGCCAACTTGCTATGTAAGAAAAACATCATTTGTTTGTTTAAACAACTTGTGGCCAGACTTTCTGTTATTTTCAGCCAACCACATTCCTTTATGACACACGAGATTTCTTCAATGTGCTTCTTTCCTATTCTCAACTTCTCAGATAGCTCTTTCTCAGTCTCCACCCCCAGCTCCTCTTTCTCTGCCTATGCCTGAATACTGAGATTTCTGTGTCTTCTATCCTTGTTCTATTCTCATTTCTTGAATAATTTTCTCCATGGGCACAGCTTCAACTGCCCCTTACATACCAACAAGTTCCAAATCTAGATCATGAATTTGGGCCTCCAACCTGAACCTGGACCATTATTTTCAAGTGCATTTAAGACATTTCCCTTTGTATGGCCCTGAAGCAAATTCAGCCTATCCATAATTAAACTAATTTTTCCCCCATCCAAGGCTTACTTTTCTCCCTTCTCTTACTATTTTGATCAGTTTCACCACCCACTCAGTTATCTGAGATAGAAACTTTGGAATCATCCACTCCTTGTTTACCTTCACAGGTCACATCCAATTAGTCTCCAGGTGTTACTCAATCCATCTCTTAAATTCTTCTTAGGTCAGCTCTCTCTCCTTTATTCCCTCACCATTGCCCTGGTCCAGGTGCCCACCCTCTCCACCTGGACTGCTACCCTCTCCTCCTAATTGGTTGTGCTGCCTTCCTACTCTCCCCATCTAGTGTGTTTCAACCGCTGGGGTCAACTTTCTAGAACACATCTGATCATTTCACTCTACTATTTAAAACACCTCAGTGCCCTGGCCCCATTACCTAGGGCCAGTGGTTCTCAAATTTTACTGTGCATCCGCATTACCTGAAGGACTCGTTTAAACATAGATTGCCACTCCTCCAGAGTTTCTGATTCAGTAGGTCTGGGGTGGGTCCTAAAATGTGTATCCCTAACAAGTTTGAGGATGGTGCTGATCAGGGACCACATTTTGAGAACCACTGGTCTAGGCTAAAATTAGAGCTCTTTAACGTCAGGTTTAAATCATTTACAACCTACCTTCCCAGTTTCTGGCCGCTGCTCACCACATTCCATAAGTTTTTTGGGGTTTTTTTTTGGCCGCACAGCATGCAGGATCTTAGTTCCCCGACCGGGGATCGAACCCTTTCCCCCTGCAGTGGAAACATGGAGTCTTAACAACTGGACCAACAGGGAAGTCCCCATAAGTTATTTCTGAGGTCACCTGCCACTCTTATATCAAGGCCTCAATCATTCTCTTCCCCTTGTCTGGAATACACATTCCCCTTCTCATTCCTGGCAAACTCCCTACCAGTTTTTCAAGAAAAGTCCAGCTCCAGCTTCCCTTCTGAAGAATTAATTTCCTGCTTCCTCCTCTACACTCTTTTGGCACTTCATACACAGGGTACTTTAGAGTCTTGCTACTTAACCGGTGGTCCTTAACCAACACTAGGGTCATCACCTGGGAGCTTGTTAGAAAAGCAGAGTTTCAGGCTCCACCCCAGACCTACTGAATCAGAATCTGCAATTTAACAGGATCCCCAGATGATTCCCACGCCAGCTGAAATGTGAGAAGCACTGCTGTGCAGGGCCTTGTGATAGACATTGTGATAGATGCTCTGATGACAGTATTTCCTTTAGTTCCTCCAGCATTCCCATGGCTCGTTACTATTGTCCATGATTTAAAAAGAGGAAACAGAGGCTGGTAGTAGCAGAGCTGGGATTCAAACCCAGGGCTGTCAGTCTTCAAAAATCTGTGCTTGCTCTCCATACTATACCCATCATCTGCCTATCACTGGTCTTCACACATAGTATTGTAATTATCTATCCATAAGTTGGCTCCCTGTCCACATAAGGAGGTGCTGAGTGGGGCAAAGTCCTATTGTCTCTAGAAATCAAGGAAGAAAACTGCACTGGAAACAAGGAAGAACCTTTGTTCTTTCTCACTCTCAACTACAGTTCTAATAGCAACTTTGGGTAGGATGAGGTTCCTGAAACAGTTTATACAAATTTTCAAAATATAGCAGCTTTATTGAGATATAACTCATAAATCATATAATTAACTCAAAGTATACAATTCAATGGTTTGTAGTAAATATATTCACAGAATTGTGCGATCACTACCCCAAAGCAAACCACATTGCCAATTAGCAGTCACTCTCCATTTCCCCCAGACCCTCCATCTCTAGGCAACCACCAACCAACCTCTGTCTCTATAGATCTACCTATTCTGGGTGTTTCATATGAATGGAATTGTACAATAGGTGGCCTTTTGTGACTGGCTTCTTCCACTTAGCATAATGCTTTTAAAATTCAGTCATGCTGTAGCATGTATCAGTTCTCTTTTCCTTTTTATTGATGAATGAAATTCCACTTCTTATTTATCCATTCATCAGTTGATAGACCTCTGAGTTGCTTCCACCTTTTGGCTGTTACAAATAAATAATGCTGTTATAAGCACTGTTTAAGTTTTGGCATGGATATATGTTTTTATTTCTCTTGGGTACTCACCTAGGAGCTGGGTTATGTGGTAACTCTATGTTTGACTTTCTGAGGAGCAGCAAGACTGTTTTCCAAGGTGGCTGTACCATTTTACATACTCAGCAGCAGTGTATGAGGATTCCATTTTTCCTACATCCTTGTCAACATTTGTTATTATCTGTCTTTTTTTTTAAATTCAATTTATTTAAACTAAAAAAAAAACCCCAAAGCCTGTGGTTTTTATTATAGTCATTTTAGTGGGTATGAAGTGGTAGCTCATTGTGGTTTTGATTTGCATTTCCCTAATAACTAATGATATTGAGCGTCTTTGCTTGTTGGCCATTTGTATATCTTCTTTGAAGAAATGTCTACTCTGATCTTTTGCCCATTTTGAAATTGGGTTTTTTTATTTTATTTTATTGAGTGGTAAGAGTTCTCTATATGTTGTGGGTTGAATGTGTCTCCTCCAAAAGATATGTTGGAGTCCTTGCCCTCGATACCTCGGAATATGACTTTATTTGGAGATAGAGTCTTTACAGATGTAACCAAGTTAAAATGAGGTTTTATGGTGGGGTTAATCTAATATGGTGTGTGTCCTTATAAAAAGGGGAAAATTTGGACACAGAGAGACATGCATACAAGTAGAACATCATGTGAAGATGAAGGCAGAGAACAGGGTGATGTAGCAGAAGCTAAGGAATGCCAGAGATTGACAGAAAATACCAAGAAACTAGATGAGTGGCATGGAACATTTTCTTCCTCGCAGTCCCCAGAAGAAATCGAGATACCTTGATCTCAGACTTATGTCTTCCAAAACTGTGAAGCAATAAATTTCTGTTGTTTAAGCCACCCAGCCTGTGATACTTTGTTATGGCAGTCTCAGGAAATTAGTACACTATATATTCTACATACAAGTCCCTTAACAGATAATATGATTTGCAAATATTTTCTCCCATTCTGTGGATTGTCTTTACAGTTTCTCGATGGTATCCTTTGAAGCACAGAAGTTTTAAACTTTTATCAAGTTCAATTTAATTTTGACTCCTCTGCAGGGTTAGTTTTTAAGGCCAGCCTTTGAGATTTATTCTGATCCCAGGAGGGGTCTTCTTAGTGGTTTCTTTCCCTAGTTCTCACTGGTAAACTAGCTGGCCTGTGTTTGTTGACCTCTTGGAGCTACCAGCCTTCTCTTAACTGTCTACCACCATTGTGGTAGACAGTTTGAACATCTCCACACTCTGTTAGAAATAGAGTCAGTCAGCTTTACAAGCAGGGTGCTATGCTGGGGTCATAGGCTCTGGTCTTCTTGACCTGCCTTTTTTGGTGTGGAACTTCTGCCGTCCAAGGAGGGGCTGGCTGGAGGAAGGGTGCCTCTACCTCTCAGCGATACTCACCTGGAAATTAGCCTAGGCAACATGGAGCCGTGGGGGGATGCAAAATGCTGGGGGCCTGCCCCTCCCATGGAGACCTCTTTGCCTGGGAGCAGGGGAGTCCCGTCTTCTTGACCACATCCACTTGGAGTGTAGCTTCTGTCATATTGAGTTGGGAGGGAAAGTGAGGTGGAGCGTGCATAGTGGTTTAAGTGCTACAGACTCTGTTCTTACTAAGTTTCAGCAGAGTTTTTGAATAAATGTTTCTTTACTTATATGCCCTTAGGATAATTTCTAGAGACTTTAAATGTTGTTATTTTTAAAATAATTTTCACCAATTACAGTTGTTTTGCTGAGGTGGGGGTCTGTGAAACTCTTCACACCACTATTCCAGAAGTAATTTATATACTTTTGATAAAAAATGGGATCATAGCAGTTGTGGAGGTAGGGGTAGGGGTGGGGTTAGGGATAGCAGTAGCAGAGTAAGTCAGGAATAAAAGATTGGGTAACAACCCATCAGGACTTCCAATTAGCGAACAAGAGAGAAGCAGTAGGTGTGAACAAAACCAGGAATCACTAAAGAAATTTGGAGGCTTTATAACTTCCCCATTCCTCTATTTTTCAACATATCCCTTCTGCCTCCCATACTGATAATCAGTCAAATAAATATTCATTACCTACTCTGTGCCAGGCACTTTGCCTGGTCCTAGGGATAGAGTTAGGTTAACAAGACAGACTTGTTCCTTGCCCTCAAGGAGTGAAAAATAAACCCGTTTGGGGAATCAGGAAAGGCATCATAGATGAGGTAGCATTTGATCTGGATTCAGACGCAAGGAGAGGGTTATTGCTGAACCTAGATTTAGACAGAAACCCAAAAGCTAATGATAAGATCAGGGAAAGTCACTGTTATGTAAGATGCCAGGAAGTCATTAAAAATATGATTTAAAACATACTGATGAAAATTTTCAGTTCTAGGCAAATTCAAAACAGGCCATTTGTTATTAGCACTCTACATTCTAGCCACTTTCTCTCTCCTTTCACTTTCAAGTGACCTTGGGCTTTCCAAAACTACCTACTAAGGCATCTTACCCCAGCTGGTCCTCTCCTCTGGGCTGGATTCTTGGCTAGATACTTGGACCTCACCAAATAAGAGATGGTTTCTAATTTTGAAGAGTCCATAATCTGGGAGAGGGAGGTAAAGAGTCAAGTAAACAGTAAAGTACTCTCACAGAGGTACATCAAGGAGGTAATGGGGGCACACAAGAGCCCATCTAACTCAGACTGGGCTTATTACCAAAGCAAACTTGGGTCCACTTGCCCACACGCAGTAAAGCCACTCTACTGACACCTGGTTGTGGTGAAGGATAGTACAGTGTTCATTGCAGGGCCAAGCAAGGAGTCCAGGGCAGCTAGTGCTTGAAAGACCAGAATTCCCCAAATGGTTTCAGGAAAAGGTTTTTAAAGATAGGGTGAGGTGTGTGATCAGCTCGTGGACGTTCTTCTGATTGGTTGGTGGTGATGATCAGAAGTCAACATCATCAACCCGGTTCCAACCGGTCTAGGGTCTACGTGTTGTGGGCAGCATACAGTTAAGTTCTTCCACCTGGTGGGGTTTTCAGTATCTGCAAAACAGCTCAGAGGACATGGCTCAGAATATTATCCATAGCCCTTGAGAAGGAACCAAAGATCCTTGACTTTGTTTAACGGCTAAACTATTATTTTGTCTTGCTTGACTGTTTTCCTTTCTGCATTTTCTCACTTCTCTGATTAAAGTTATTCTTTGACTAAAGTTTATCTATAGACAAAAGGCAGGCCAAGGATATGAGGGAGGGGATCCTGTTCTGGGAAGGCCCCATAGGGCTCTGCTTGGTTACAGGATGCGAAGAGGGTGATCACGGAAGCTCCCCTGTGGAAATGAATCCTAGCTCTTTCAGAGAATGTAGGGGAGATAGCTGGAGGCCAGGCATTCCAGGAGAAGGAAACCAAGGCAAAGAGATGGGTAAGTCCAGGAAGCGTTCCTCCTCTCTCCCCCACCCCACCCAAGATTTGGGGAATTCCATATTGTATTGATTTTGACAAGAAACAAAGCTTCCCTCTCCCTAAGGAATTCAGATCTTTCTCTCTCCCTCTCTCTTTCTCCACTAGCCCTTAGCAGCCAGTCAGGTACATGAACTGGTGTCAGCTGAGTGTTTCCACCACAGATTTCAATCAAGGAGTCAGTGAGGTAAAGATAAATCTATTAGCATGGTGGATGGGTAGGGATGTTCTATCCAGATTATTTTTGCTTAAAGATAATTGTGTGTGTCCCTCATAGCTCTCTAGAGCTGCCCCAGTTTATGCCTATTTTGTAGGTAGGATACTTGGCTGCCTCATCAACTCTGTGAGCCTCTGCTACCTTCCAATTAATTTCCTATTCAGATAGTGTTGTTTCAGTCACATGCCAACAAGGAATTTTGATCTTAGGCAAACCACTTAGAAGACTCTTCCATAGAGATAATGAAGGCCTGAACTAAGGCATTAGTAGGGAGGATGGAAAGTTAGATGGATGGATAGATAGATAGATAGATTGATTTAGATATAAAGAGGAAGAGTTCCTGGCACAAGGTATGTACTCAATATTTTAATGCATGATTGAATAATAGGAAAAATTACTCTTAGGTTTCAGTCAATTTTGTTGCTATTAACCAGGAAGGAAAATACAAGATGAATCTTTTGGAGAAAGCTGCTTTTGAGTTTCAGGTTCTAGTAGTCCCATATTAAGGACTCATACAGAAATTTCTAGAAGACATTTGGATATAAGTATCTTGTCTGAACATTTAGATTTAGGATCCATCAAATATAGTCATAACTGCGACCATAGTGGTGGATAAAATTACCCAGGATAATTATCTGCAGGGTAAGAAGAAAGCCTGATGATTAAAGATTTAGGGCAGAGGCAGAGGAAGAGCCCATGAAAGAGAAGCAAAAGGAAAAGGAAAAGTATGGCTATAGACAAGATAGGAAAATGTCATCAGGAGCATCAGATTTGTTAAATAAGATAGGGACTTAGAATTTAACAACAAAGATGTAATTGGAGCTCTTGGCAAATGTGACTTCTGTAGTGGTGTGAGTATGTGAGCCAGATTGCAGTGTATGAAGAAGTGAGGCAAAGGAGAAACTTTAAAAAAAAGAGGGTAGAGCAGAAAGGAACTTGGGGCTGCAGAAAGGATTTTAAAGATGGGAGAGGCTAGAGTATGTTTAAATGCTATGGGAGGCTTCCCTGGTGGTGCAGTGGTTGAGAGTCCGCCTGCCGATGCAGGGGACACAGGTTCGTGCCCCGGTCCGGGAAGATCCCACATGCCGCGGAGCAGCTGGGCCCGTGAGCCATGGCCGCTGAGCCTGCGCATCCGGAGCCTGTGCTCCGCAATGGGAGAGGCCACAGCAGTGAGAGGCCCGCGTACCACACACACACACACACACAAATGCTATGGGAAAGTGCTCATAGAGCGGTTGAAAATCAGAGAAGGATGTAGGGGGAAGTCCCTAAGATGCTGGTTGAGTGGGATTCAGAGTTCAGGTGGAGGAGGGACACCTAAATCCTGAAGAAGAGCGAGGATAGGAAAGAAGTACAGGAGGAGAGATTCTACTTCATGTCCTTTAAGTCTCTGAAGGAGAAAACAAGATCAACTGCTGAGAAGAGAGTGGAGTACGCCAGGAGAGTGGCGAGTGAGTTGAAGCCTTGCCAAGAGTACCTTACCCAGTTGAAGTTGGAGATCACACAATTTCAGAGGTATAAATTAGCTGATTTTCTCTACCTGTGTTCAATAGCTTGGGAGTAGGAGCAGAGAAGGCCAACCACTGGGATGATACACATGGAGGCAGTAGGAGAATAAGTGGAACGGGAAATCAAAAGGGGGAGCAAATTTTGAGTGCTGGTGAGTGTTGGAATCACATTGTGATGATGGAATGCAGGCTAGGAAGGGATAATGGGTAACCTAGGGGCCTGCATGAAGAGGTGTTAGAAGACTGGAGATCTAGATAAGCTCACAAGGAAAATCACAGAATGAGAGAGATGGAAGGAAAGGAAGGCTGTGGCAAAAGACAGAAAGGCTTTGGAGTTTAAGGTTTCATAGGAAAAATAATTCTGGGTGATGAAATGATCCGAGGAATGGCCTTCTATGTTACTTGGAGTGAGTGGGAGTGAACGTCTGTTGACTAGAGGTCAAAACAATGTGAGGCTAGAGCAAAGGGATGGGTCCTATATGCTTAAATGACCCAGGATAGTGGCAGAAATCAAAATTAAAGAGTAAGACTATGAGTCAGAGGTCAAAATTTGCTAACAATTTTATGAATGCTAGGTATATGGAAACCACAAGTTGAGAAGCAGAAAATGCAACAAACTAGGACATTAGTGTAACGTTATTTCCATGTCTCAGTAAGCAGCCCTTCCCTGATTGCTATGTATTTCCTCACTTGACAGAAAGCTCTGGAGGGCAGGGCCTGTCTTATTAATCCCACAGCACCTTACCCAGTTCTTGGCAGCAATTGGAAAGAAGAGACGATACAATCTCTTTACTCTAGAAAGTGCTGATTCTTTATTCCCATTTACACAGTTCTCAGTCCCTGGAATCCTATAAGTTCCCCTATCATACTATATATAGGATTTATCTATTCATATGTCTGATTCATCCCATCATTCTATAAACTTTGAGAACAGGAACTGTCACATTCATTACTGTAATCCCAGAGGAAACATTCTGTCTGATCCACATTAAGGACGCCAGTGTTTGTCAAATAAATAAATGAATACATAAATGAATGAATCTCTCAGCTGTTAAGAACTACCATTCCTGATTAAGCACCACTGCCAAGTACTGGGCTTTGGTCTCTTCTTTCCCGTTGATGCCAAGCACTGGGTAAGATGCTGTGGAATTAATCTAATAAAACAGGCCTTGCCCTCCAGAAGCTTTCTGTCAAGTGAGGAAATACATAGCAATCAGGGAAGGGCTGCTTGCTGAGACATTACATGCTTTTATATTCTAATTTAATCCTCACAACAAGCCTAAGTAGGAAGAGGGGAAACTGCAGCCCCAGAAAGTTTGAGCATCTTACCCAAAGACACACCAGCAGTAAATGTTAAAGCTGGCATTTGAATACAGCTCTGACTTCAAAACCTATTTTTCGCATTATGTTGCCACCAAGCCTAGTCTAAGTGTAACAACTAGGACTTATCAGAAAACCAGGTTTAGTGTATCACTCCACAGTGCTAACTATCATTAAGGCAATGATTCCCAAGGTTTTTTTTTGTTTTTTGTTTTTTTGCGGTACGAGGGCCTCTCACTGTTGTGGCCTCTCCCGTTGCGGAGCACAGGCTCCGGACGCGCAGGTTCAGCGGCCATGGCTCACGGGCCCAGCCACTCCACGGCATGTGGGGATCTTTCCGGACTGGGGCATGAACCCGTGTCCCCTGCATCGGCAGGCAGACTCTCAACCACTGCGCCACCAAGGAAGACCCCCAAGGGATTTTTTTTTCCACTTGCTAGGTATGCTAGTCCTGTGAGAAGCAGATGCTGAGATCAAATGTGCAAGGATTTTAATAAAAACATGCAAGAAAATGCCCTGTGAGGGAAAACATGGAGGGAGGGAGGGAGAGAGAGAAAGAAGGCTGGGAGAGCCATTAGACCCCAGAAACAAGTGAAGGAGAGAGGGAAAGAAGGTTGGGTAGAAGCATCTTACATTGCCATGTAGTCTAATGAAGGTTGGACAAAGCAGAAGGGGAGTCCTGGAGCCCAAATCCACCAGCAGAAGGAACATGTGTGCCTTAGTATCGCTGTTACAAGTCACTGGCTGAAAGCAGCTGGTAGGAGGTGTGGGCTCAGCACAAATGCAAGATGGATTTCAAAGCCAGCAGCTGGGGCATCATTTGGTCAATTATGCTCTCTGTGGTTGGAGGCTAGTCAGGCCCATTTCCATAGCTGTCACGCCATGCTAGAAAGCTTGGAGTGTTGCTTTCTGTTTTGTTTCACCTCCTCTGTTTACTCACCTGCAGACACTGAATTCCTATAAAGCCTTACTATCTTCGGTATCATCCACCACATCTCAGTAGGAGTGTGTTAAGCAAGTAAATATGATCTTTTAAAATTCCTCTTTCCTCCTTTACCACACAACCATGTTTTTCTCTAAATAAAAAGATATGAGTATTCAAAGCCTTGACTCTTTGGACTGATTGGCACGTTGGTTGTACTACATATGTATTGATTATTGTTTATCAAACTATGACTCAAAAATCCTGTTTTGGGGTTTCCCTGGTGGCGCAGTGGTTGAGAGTCCGCCTGCTGATGCAGGGGACTCGGGTTCGTGCCCCGGTCCGGGAGGATCCCACATGCCGCAGGGCGGCTGTGCCCGTGAGCCATGGCCGCTGAGCCTGCGCGTCTGGAGCCTGTGCTCCGCAACGGGAGAGGCCACGGCAGTGAGAGGCCCGCGTATCACACACACACACACACACACACACACACACACACACACACAAATCCTGTTTTAAGGTATATACAGGCTCTTGTATAAAAAACAGAATTGGTGGTTTTATTCACTAAAACATTAAGCACCTCTGTGCTGAACATGCTATTCAAACATAAACATGAACATGTGACTTATGAGTCTTAATTTATAAAGGTGACTGGGTGATAACACGGAGCAGTCAGTGCCATTGAAAGAAAAGTTTAGTGTTACTCACGGTTCTCCTAGAAACAAGAGGCACAGCGTGTCACACAGGGCCACAGGGGAAGCACCAGTGTCAGGAGGCAGAAAGAAATGAGGGGCAAGCATAGGACAGAGCCTTTACTGGGGTTCCCATGGGTAAGTCAAGGCATAGCAGGGTAAACAGTTTAGGGTTGGCTAGTTTGAATAATCCCAGCTGGTTTGGTGACACAAGGGGTGGTTCTTAGCAGTCTGGTACCTGGCCCTAGGGTGATCTAGGGCATGGGAAATGTTGGTTTGGTGTGTGAGTTAAGGAGGCGGCTGGAGTTTTGGACAGGAGATTGGTTGGTTTATATATGAAAGCTGGGCTCACTGACAAGCTGTTTACTGCCTCTAGGAATTAGCCAGTCCTGGGAGGAGCAGTCTCTCCCCAGCCAGCAAGGTCCCCCAAAGATGTCAAAACATCATATAAAAAATATAAAAGACCCCAACATAATTAGGAGGAAAGCACGCCTTTTGATTTTCTCAGTCTCCATTAACAGTTAATGAATAGCAGAGAGGCAGAAAGCAGGTTTAGCCCATTTTCCCCCCTCATTCCGTTAAGAGTACAGGCTATTTTTTGAAGAGAAAATTTAAATTATGAGAGACTTCTATTCTCTACCCATTGCTCATGGTTTTCCAAATATAAGCTAACAAATGCTTTTAATTCTTTCAACTCCTTCCCTGACTTTGCATACTGCACTTTTGTCCTGAGGACAAAATGCATAGAAAAGGAATCAACATTTATATTCTCCTCTTCTGTGCCAGAACTCTTTTCACTCTTCAACAAACATCCCATTATCCAACAAGCCTGCAAAGTGAGTATTATGACTGCATTTCCTAGAATAAGGAAAGTATGGCTCAGAGAGGTTAAATGGCTTTATGGCAGAGCACAGGCTGGAATCAGATCCGATGAAGCCTATCCACTTTCCAGGTGTGGCTACAGAGGAATTAAGTGAAATGAAAACAGCTTTAACATTTATTATTTAAGACACACTCTAACTTGCCATTTTATTTTGATGGCACAATATAAAAACTAAGCGTAACAAGCTAAGCATTGCTTGCACTTCTGTAACATATCTTTTCAAGATTTTACTTTTACTAATGTAAAATCAGACATTGCCTCTGCAGTAAACAATGTGCCCTCTTCGACACCTGCAATAAAATTTCTTAAGTTCTTTACTCTTGATATTACTATAAGGGTATTTTTGAAGGCCAAATCAAAAGAACACTACAGTGCAAATGTTATGGATCACTTTCATAATTAAAAATTAAAATCATAATAAAAAAATTCTGAATAGTAACACATGTGGTTCATACTAAAAATTGATTATATGCATATTTATATATAATTACACACAATTCTATAGGAGTATGCAGTGAAGTTGCCTTTTTACTTGTCCCTACGCCACCATTTCCTCATACACATCAACGTTTTTAGTTTTTTGTTTAGCCTTCTACTTTGTGAACACACTAGTAAATACGTATATTAATTTGCAATTTCCCCCACTCCTTTTTCAAACAACCACTTGAATATATTTAAGGTAAGACAAAACAACGAGTTTTTGGTAAATAAAATTTAATACAACCATAGTCAAGTAATAATGGTTAAAAGACATTTTTTATTAGATACAACTTTTTAAAAATTAAAGACAACTATGCACAAAGTATATTTAAACAAGACATATTAGTGTGCTGCAACTAAATTGAAAACAAAGAAATACAAAGCTTTTTTTTTTTTTTTCCCCACTGTGAAGACTCTGGAGCATCTGAAAGCAAAAGACACTTGGCTGCCACAGGTCTGTACAAGCTGTAAAGCACATTATGCTTTTGTTCAACTCTATAATCGTGTTGTCTTAGATAGCTCCAGAAACTCTCAACAAGATTTAAATTAAGAAACCATAGGGAGGGGTGTTGGGGAAAGAAAGACTAAGAACTTTTTCAGGAAAGATAAATGAAAGAGCCTGTAGAGGAAAAAACAAAACAAACAAACAAAACAGTACATAAGAATGAAACAAAAATAAGATTTACTTTTTTGACTTTAGATGCAGATATTGCAAATGATGTTTACAAGGGTTTAATCGATGTAAGATAGATGTTTTTCTTAATATCTTAAAAAGCACCATGGCATCAAACAAAAAAAGTCCCCCAATACAATAAAACTCCAAACACCCAACAACCTTTCTTAACATTTTCTTTCAAGCAACCACAAGGCTGGTGCTCATTAAAAAATTCAAGAAGGGAAATTTACTCAATAGGAAACAAGTATGAAACTTATCTAAGGTAAGCTTTATTTAGATTGAAAGAAAAGTTGAAATAGCACTAGAGAACTTAAGGCATACGAACAAATTCAGATGCAGTTATTTTGAAAACATTAAAACAAATTCTTTTCTTTGGGATGATATATAAAATAAGTTATAACTACTGGTATTCAAAACATTTTTTAATGATGATCTTTAGCACTACAAATATTTAATATCTAAGGCAATCACACAAATGTAAAACATTCATAAAAAACATTTTTAAAAAGTCTGAAGTATGTTGAAACTGTCTCTGGAATTATCAATTCACACTCCTGGCTCAAGCGGTTTCTGATGACTAGCATTAGATGTGACAGATAGCTAGCTAGTCAAACCTACTGCCTTAAAGGCCAACCAAATTGCCCCATTCCGGTTTCTTGGTATGGTGAATTTATTTAACTAAAAGGAATAATGGGGTGAGGTGATGTAAACCTGGTTTTCAATATAATGCACAAGAAATTCTAAGAAAGGCCAAAATTATGTTGAGGTTAACTGGTGTCTTGAGTTTAGGAAAATAAAGGCAGTCCACAGGAAGCCTTTAAGAGACATTATCTTATCACTTGGCACCATATAAAGAGCAATCTCTTCTCTTTGAAAATACAGTCTGGAGCAGAAGGTATCTTTTCCACATATAAATCTCAAGAAACAAAAGGCACACACTGATGATTCAACCCTCTCTTTTCATGTATGGGTTCTCACAGCATTTCTTTTTAAAAAATCTCTTGCCATATCCACACAACAGGAAAAAAAGAAAAAAACAAAACACACCTGGTTTGTACACTGACAAAAGTAGTATAATTGAACCTTTGTATTTTCCTGAGTTTCATTTCAAAAGGGTATGACAGTAGAGATACATAAACAATTCATATTCACTAAGAGAAAATGTATCAGTTCACAAAACATTTTCATCTTTCTAAATATAAAAAATGAATGTTTAACCACCACCATGTGTGAAACCCCTTTACCAAACTGAATTTACTCTAGAATCATGAACTGAAAGTTACTTAGATATGGCACTTTAAACACTCCAATTAGGCAAAAATGACAAGTTAATACCCTCCCTGAGTATTTACATCACTTTTTTGTTAACACCTGGTTTAAATGGAGTAAATACCTATATTTCAGTCATCTAGGGGAAAAAAAAGGTTACTGAAGATACAATAGGCTACCATTTCATACCTGTGCAGTAAAGTCAGTGGGAAGATTAGAGTAGAAAAGGAAGAAGGCCTTTTTGTTGTAAAAATTAGACCACTTTATAGCTCACTCACATACAGGAACACATGAAAAATGATTAAAGTTCATGGAGTAAAAACTGTACATTTCTGTTGACCCCCCAAAAAAACTTTTGAATTCCTTCCCCACTGAGGTATATCAATGGCTAGGTTTAGCAAACTTGTATCTCCCGTCAATTTGTTTTCTGATCTTGTAAAACTGTATGCATTATATAGATTCTGACTGTATATGAGTCATCATACTAATATTCATCATGTACTTACATATGTAACAAAGTATTCTAGAAATGCCCAAATTAAAAAAATATACTTCTGGAATTGAATTTAATAAGGTCAACTAATTTTTACTTTATGTGCCTTTTTCTGATCAGAAACTGATAAAATTCTTGATGTCTGTAAGTATGTGTGTAGATGAGCATACCATCTATCTACATATATACACACATGTATTGAATATATACATACATGCTAACCCAAAGGCTTATACGAGCATAACCCACCAAAAGAAAATCTGTCAACTATGTGATGACAGTATGAATATAATCTGATACCATTTTGGTTGATAAATCCCTTTTGATATACTAATTATACCCTAAAATTCTTTATTACTTTATCAATGCTAACATCTTTATTTATCAAAAATCAGTAAAGGATGACAAATAATTAAAGGAAATTAAAGTATCAGTTGGGTAACTTTAAAAATTGTTAATTTCATAGGATTCAAACCAAGTTCTTGGTGGCCTACTTAATTTATGTAGTTTTAAATTATGTAGAGAAAAAAATTAAACAATAATGGCATGAGGTCCATGTTTAAACAAATTGTTTTATAGGATTTCATTTCAAATTTACAACAGACACCTGAACATTAAAATAAATGTGTAACAAAATACAAGTAAATAGTTAATACTTTTATAATAGACGAAAGTACTAAAATACAGGTTATGTTGAGAAAGTCTTCTTTGTGTGAAGTGTCTATTTATGGATGGGCATGATCTTACAAATACACATGAAAATAACAAGTATCATTTGTATAATTCTCAGCATTAACAAAACACTTTTCTCATATACCACAAAGAATTTCTGAACTACATAGGTTCCATTATCTACAAAAGGTATGATGCAGAAGTAGAAGTTTACTCTAAAATTAAAACAAGTATCCCAATTGTATCTACTATTGTCTTTCAACTAAAATGGTAGAAAACTGGTTTCTGAATTGCTTTGATAATTAGAGTTTTCCTCAGAATTCAGATTCCAGCTAGGCATTAAAAGTTGATGCTGTATAGGTTTATTTGAAATCTTTGCATCATTCTAAAATGAGAAAGAAAGAGTAGTTTATGAATGTTAGAAATCTGGTGACACTATAATCACATATTTGCATCATTTCTCCTATGGCAAGTATATAATTACGATGTCAGACAACAATAGTGCCTGGGGAAGTCGAAATACAGCAGGCTACCTGAACATCCCTAAAATGTTTTAAATTATATCTGTCCACCCAGGAATATCAATAATCATGTACACTACAGTTCCTGCCATTCCACTTGCCTTAGAAAAAGTTTTACACTCTTCTCTGAAAACCACTAAGCTTTATAAACTGGAGTTGAAACATCTAAACAAAGGCAATTTGATGTTAGAGAAGCTTGAGAATATTGATCACTATTTTACACAATGGGTACCAAATGAAAGATTTATCTTAGAAGACTGCAACTACTGCTGTTAGTTTCTTCAAATAGCTAATTTTAAAAGAAATATGGACCCACTGAGACAGGTGGTCCCTGCTTTATCCTTTAAGGGCAGCTTAACAGTAGAGACTCCCAGGATTTTTAGCTGTTCACAAGAAAGTAGGATAACCAGGAAGAGGTCCTCACCCAAAGCACCATAGTAATGAGGTCAAACCCTACTGGGCTAAGGAGAAAATCTGTCCCTGTTTTTCACAAGATAATATTGCAAAGTAGATTTCAACTCTTCTGCCATGTTCAAGAAAAGGCGCATCCCTTAGAGGATTTAGAGATGATATATAAATACTTTTGAGAGCCACAGTGGGTCATTTTCCCTTCAGTGGTCTTAGATGATTTTTTCTTAGGAAATAATATGTAATTTTAATCTCCATTTTAGGGGCACTTGCTTTTGTATCTCCTCCCCCCAAAACACCTTTAATATAAGAAAATAATTCTAAGAATGAAGTCATAACAATTCAGTATTTTATGATATTCAGATTGTCATTACATTTTTATCAATTACAGAAAAAAAACCCACAATAAAATTAATCAATTTGGATGTATTGTTTAGTGACAAAGATTTTTAAAACTGGTTTTTCCACCTTAGAATGATTCTAAGTATTCTAAGCATTATATGAGTCAAACTAAATGAAAACTTGCCATGCAATTTTATATATGTATATGTGTATGTGTGTATATATATATATATATATATATATACACACATACACATATGTGACAAAATAAGGAATATACAGTCTTGCAGATAAACATACATAAATGAAGAGACCATTCACAAATTCCTAAAAGGTATGCAGGCAGACATTATTTCCTACTCCACATAGGTTTCTTACAAATACTCACAAAGGTACACTCTCAAAGCCCAAGCAAAGACCACTATTACCTTCAACAACAACAATTTTTTTTTCCCAATTACAGAAAAGGCTTTATTACAGTTTGAAAGATTGAAATTTTGGGGAGAAAGGCACGACAATTATTATTTTTACTTTTCTGTGCATATTGCAAAAAGGAGATATGTCAAGTTCCCACTCTGGAGTTTTTAAAACCTCTCATCTTGGATTGCTGTGGCTTCTTGGGTGAGGTATCCTGGTTTTAGAGCTTAAAGCATTTCTCATTGTATCTATGAATAGTCACACATCCATGATAGGACACTGGCCTGGGCATTGCAGCTACCCCTGTGATGATACTTGTTGCAGGATCGTAACAGAGAATAGTGTCTGTGGCTTCTCCATTTTCCCGTCTTCCACCCAGGATATATATTTTACCATTACATACAGACATACCACAGTTTTCCTGTTCAACCAAATTAAAAAAAAAATTAACTGTTGACAGTAAGAGATTTGGTAGCAAACTGAAAAGTAAAATAAGACATGCTTTAACACAGTCAAAAGAGGAGACATGAAATAATAAGCTCCCTTTTGCCCAAATCCTGCTCTATGTGTGAATACTAGGTAAATTTGCATGGGTGAAGGGAGTGTTAAGATAGAATATATGTCACTAATTGGGGTCAAGATATGGGAGGTGAAGTGGGGGTGGTGGACTGAGAGAAGGGTTTTAGTTAACTTAATGGTAGTTGAACAAAAACATCCTTGAAGACTTGCTTCTCCTATTACAGGAAGGTCCTTTATTATAGAAAGTGGCTATTACATGATCAAGGGGTAGGAACATTATTCATTATATGGAACATTATTCATTATATGGGATTACCCACAAGTTGAATGAATGAATGAGAGTTATAACCAAATTAAAGAAGCACTGTTATTAGGGACCTTGGATGGGGCACAGAAACTCCCCAGATAACATTTTATAGTTAACTTTCCATGCAATGAGACTCTTAGCTAAATTTTACTCTTCTCTGTCAATAATACAATTACTATATAAAACAAATACTCTTGCAAGGATAAGAGTGATTCTTCAAAGAAAGAAATTACACTAAAATTGTCTCACTATTGCATGAATCTGGTTATGCTGCAGGTCAATTATTCTTCCATTTAAATTTCACTTTAATTTAGAAAGTTATTGCATATTATTATCCTGTTTCCACGTAAACAACAATGAGATGGGTTCTACCAGCGAGTACAATAAAAATTTTTACTTGATCAGATTTGCTATACACAAATTTCACTCTTGTAGAAAAAATTAAATCTTGGTGGATTTCTATAATAGAGGATAGTATCTTTGGGTCTAGAAGAATTAGTGACTATTTTAAAATGTCTACGTTAGAGTTTATATACACCCATATTGACTTGGGGCCCATTATCATCAGTGAATGACCAACTTTTATGTCAAATACCACCCATGAATTGTACCAATTATGTGCCAGACTATAACATTTTCCATCTAAAGCACAATGAGCTCTTTCTATAAATTCTGAAAGTTCTGAACACAATAAAAGACAACATCCTTAGTTTTCAAGTACAAGCTGGCTTGCACTATTGAACTTTACAGTCACTTTGATGATGATTCTTAAACTATATAATTATAGGATCTTGTTATTAACATAATTTCATAAATAGTGCTCAGAATTAAATGAAGCAAGCAACCTTCAGAACAGATATTCATTCATATCAGGAAATTACTTGCATAGTAGTTTATTTCACTCTATGAGAGTCTCAAGAGTAATGGCAGCTAGTAAGAAAAATAATTCATTAATACATGAAGTTTTAATGTTATTTCTCATGATTTAAATGAAACACAATCTTAATATTGTAAAATATACCCCTCTCCTTAATTACTATTTTTTATAATGCTTAATGCTTAAATGTTAAAATGCCAACAATAAAGAAAAAGAATCAGATTTCTTTTCAATTATTATTCTAAGCTTTAATGACATTTTAAATACCTAGTCCGCTGAAGAAGGGTAAAAAAAAAATCTTCATCAGTCAGTAAAAAAAAATATGTTCCTAATGAAAGTTAAAAAGCAAAATATGTTTAATATAGCAAGTTGTGGAATTTAGGAATTATGCAAAGTCAAAAGTCATGGAAATGGCGAGGTAAAAACAGAGAAAAAGCCTGGGTCCGTTAGGACTGGAAAAAAAGAGCTCATTTTTTCAGTTCTTTTTTTGTCATTCAACATTCTAAGCATTTAAAAAACCCACAACCTTTGACTCAAATAGCTGTCTACCATGAAATTACAGTTGATTTATCGTTTTTCATTTGATTAGTATTAAAAGGGTAGGCAGGACTTCCCTGGTGGCGCAGTGGTTAAGAATCCGCCTATCACTGCAGGGGACATGGGTTCAAGCCCTGGTCTGGAAGGATTCCACATGCCGGGGAGCAACTAAGCCCGTGCGCCACAACTACTGAGCCTGTGCTCTAGAGCCTGTGAGCCACAACTACTGAGCCCACGTGCCACAACTACTGAAGCCCGCATGTCTAGAGCCTGTGCTCTGCAACAGGAAAAGCCACCACAATGAGAAGCCCGCAGACCGCAACAAAGACTCGCCCCTGCTCTCCGCAACTAGAGAAAGCCCGAGCACAGCAATGAAGACCCAATGCAGCCAAAAAAAAAAAAAAAAAAAAAAATTTTACCGAGCACCAATCAATGCAAGATACATGAGATGAGTTAGAAAACATAGTATCCTTAAGAAGACTGAATTCCAGTATAGAAATGAACATTTATAACTATAAGGAAATTTATCACTTGCATAATAGAGGTGTAAGTGTAGTGACAGATCAGAAAAACAAGAGATTAATTCTTAACAGGGCAACCTCAGTTTGTTGTAACTGTGAAGTGGTACTTGAAAGATGAGTAGAGTAGAATTACAAATAGAGAAGGTAGAAAAGGCATTAAAGGCTAAGAGGACAACATGAATCAAGGCAAGAACACATACCATCTGGATAGCAAATGCAAGCAACAGACACAATGTAATTTGGGTAAAGGTGAAGAAAGTGAAGCTGAAAAGGCAAGAAGAGGTCAGACAACAGAAGACCTAGAATGAAGTGGGAAAACTTTTCGATTTTATTCAGTACATTTCCAGAGAAGAGACATAATTAGATTTGCTGAAAAATAACTGGTGGTAAAATGGGCTAGAAAAGCAAGACATTAGAGAAAGGAACACTACTTAGAAAATACTGTTTTAGTTTAGGTAAGAACTGATGAGAACCTGAACAAAAGCAGGAACCACAGGAATGGAAAAGAATAGGAGAAACTCTTGAGGACACAGAACTGATATGATGGATTGATTCAATTTAAGAGAAAGCAAGAAAAATTTTAAAAATTAAGTTTCTAGGTGTGAAATAATAGAAAATATGTATCAGCCTCTGCCCCCAGTTCCTGACACAGAGCTCCTAAATCCCTTGCAATTTCCTGGTTGATGGGAGTGTCTTTTGTTCTAAGGAGGGACTGTTGCTGGGCTCCTAGATGGGGATTGGTCACCAGAGAAACCAAGCCATAATTAGAGGCTTGTAAGTTTCACCCCACCCTCCCTTCTCTGGAGAGGGAAGCAGGGCTGGAAACTGAATTATAACTGATCATGTCTACATGATAAAGCCTCCATAAAAATCCCAAAAGTATAGGATTTGGAGAGCTTCTAGGTTGGTAAACACACCCATGTCCCAGGAGGGTGGTGCACCTCAAATCCATGAGGACAGAAGGTTCTCTGCTTAGGACCCTTCCAGACCTGACCTTAAGTACTTCTTTATCTGGCTGTTCATCTATGTCCTTTGTAATACACTTTATCATATAACAAACCTGTAAACATAAGTAAGTGTTTTCCTGAGCATAATTACTGAATCCAAGGAGGGGGCTGTGGAAACCTTGATTTATAGCTGATTTGTCAGAAGTACTGGTGAAAACCTGAGACTTGTGACTGGCATGTGAAGTGGTGGCAGTCTTGTGGGACTGAGTCCTTAACCTGTGGAACCTGAAGCAAATTTCAGGTCATGTCAGAAATGAATTGAATTGTAAGACACCAGCTGAAGACAGAGATTGGTTGGTGTGGGAATAAACCCACATGTCTGGTGTCAGAAGTGTTGTCAGGGAGAAACAGAGTTTTTCTATTCACTAGGTTGTTTGGAAACAGAAAAAGTAAACTTGGGGAAGAAGGTGAATTCTGTTTTAAGTCTGAAGTCTTGGAACGCCATGGAAAACATCAAATAGGCAGTTGGAAATTTGAGTCTGGAGCACAGGAGAGAGGCTTTAATGCAGAATAAGATTTGAAGTCATCAGTACTGAGCAGTAAATGTGGTCACTCAGGAACGGAGTATAAACTGGAAAAAGGGCAGGGGAAAGAGGCTCAAGGAATACCCATATTTAAGGGTTGGGTAGAAAAAACAAGAGAACATGAATGAGACTCAGGAGATTATTAATGACCTTTGGGAGTACAATATCCCTAGAGTGGTATAGGTAGAGCCAGATTCCCAGCATCAGAGCCATCAAGCATTTTGATGGTAGAAGGAAAGAGGGTAGAACCATGAAACAAAAGGCCAAGGGAAGGCCTTTATGGGGCAGGGGTAGAGGCCGTATAAGGGTACAAGTGCAGTGTGGATGAAAGAGACCCAAGTATAGCCATTTTCTTTATAACAAAAACAACAAATTACCTAGTTTCTAACTGCAGAAGGAAAGAAACCAGTTTGAGAGCATTTCTTCTCTTTTGAAAATGTGCTAGAGAGAGGGATAAGAACTGGAGTAGGAGTCTCAAAAAGGTCAAGGGGAAAAAAACCCAACAGCCCAAGAGCAATACCTACTTTACCATGGGATGGTAAAAAGTAAGTTATTATAGGGAGGGAAGTCCAAAAGGGAGGGGATACCTGTATGTGTATGGCTGATTCATTCTGTTGTACAGTGGAGGCTAACACAGCATTGTAAACCAACCATACTCCAATAAAAATGAATTTAAAAATTAAAAACAAGGGCTTCCCTGGTGGCGCAGTGGTTGAGAGTCCGCCTGCCGATGCAGGGGACACGGGTTCGTGCCCCGATCCCGGAAGATCCCACATGCCGCGGAGCGGCTGGGCCCGCGAGCCATGGCCGCGGAGCCTGTGTGTCCGGAGCCTGTGCTCCGCAACGGGAGAGGCCACAGCAGTGAGAGGCCGCGTACAGCAAAAAAAAAAAAAAAAAAAAAAAAAAAAAAATTAAAAACAAAAGTAAGTTATTTCAATAAATTCCTTGGAAGGAGTTCAAAACATGAATACCATATGCTTTATGTGGAGTTTAAACAATTTTTGAGGGACTTCCCTGGTGGCTCAGTGGTTAAGAAACCGTCTGCCAATGCAGGGGACATGGGTTTGAGCCCTGGTCCAGGAAGATCACATGTGACGCAGAGCAACTAAGCCCGTGTGCCACAACTACTGAGCCTGCACTCTGGAGCCCGCGTGCCGCGACTACTAAAGCCTGCGCGCCTAGAGCCCGTGCTCCACAAGAGAAGCCACCGCAATGAGAAGCCCGCGCACTGCAATGAAGAGTAGCCCCCGCTCTCCGCACTAGAGAAAGCCCGTGGGCAGCAACGAAGACCCGACGCAGACAAAACTAAATAAATAAATTTATTTATTTAAAAAAAAAATTTTTTTTGGAAATAGTCCAAGAATACATGAAACACATAAATAGTGAAGTTACTGTATATTCATGCTGGTCCTGTACTTGGTCTCTCTACATTGATTATTCTTTTGGATTGTTTTATGTTATTACCTGTCGGCTGAATGTATTCTGTACATGCATCCAGTAATCTTCAACTGGATCATAACAGTATATTGCCTTGGTCAGTCCACCAGCAACATATATCAGGTTGTTTAAGGATACGGCTGTTATACACCTCTTGGCAATTGGGATAGCTGCACGAAGTAGCCAAGAATTGGTTTCTGGATCATAAGATTGAACCTAATAATATATAGAAGTACTTAATTAAACTTTCTCAACAAAAATGCAAATTTACATAATAAAAAGTCTGCCAATACACAGAAACATGATTAAAAATAAAATCCCATTAATTCACAGAATTAAGGGAGGTTGGCTTGAGAGTAAAATATCTGAATTATGAAATTCTCAAAAGAAATACAAATTTATTACTATCAAGCAGAATAGAGTAAGAAACAAACACAGACCATTTCCAAGTTGAATGGCTAGCAGGTTTGCTTTTTTTTTCCATTAAAAATAACAGTCTTATAAATTCTGTTATATAGGATAAGTATGCCTCAATTTGAATATAATTTCTTTACATGTTTGGGGAGTCCTTTCTTCAGAAAAACACCAGCGAACCTCAATTCAGTATACTTTGAATTATCACAAATTCTGAATTAATGAATTCTAAATATGTAACATTTGACATTATATTAAAATTTAATTTAGAAAAAGAATTTATTGATTGACAAAGTTCAGTAAACTATTGCTAAATGAATTAGGCATTAGACACTTGTTTGCAGAATAAACGGGGTATTTTCTGAGATGTCAGGATGGCACATGTTCTTTTGTCTCAGGAATTCAATGAACTGCAGCAGCTTTGAGCCATCCTATATTTACATTAGAGAGGTTTTCTTTTCTTTGTTCTAAGAATATTTTCAAAGTATGCAGAAAATGACGCAGTTGGAAGCAGTACAGTGTCTTACCCTTTGCTAATTCACTCCCCAATTGTTTTATGTGAATAATTTTTTGATTTTGTAAACTATACCAGTAAAAAGTTTTAAAATGGTTTATAGTATAACGCTGAGATCAGTCTCATCTCAAAAAGACTGGATCACACTTTTAACAGAAAATTGTTGGATATATTATGATCTCATTTTAGTAACTTGAAACTCAATGTTTTCCTCCCAAAGTATAAAGTACCAGACAATTTTTAAAAGCCCCCTCACACTAAGGGACCAAACTACCTACTTGATAGGCCTTCCATATTTCTCTTCTTGTGTATATCATTGGTAATTTCTATTAAAAAAAAAAGAGAGAGAGCATGGCTTACCTTATCAGAACAAGTATTATCATCAGGTCCTCCACCAATCACAAACAATTTGCCTATACAGCTAGTCACGGCAGGAGAACTCACTGCTTCCTTAAGGGGGGCAACTTCAGTCCATCGATTTGAAAAGGAATCATAACATTCTACGCTGCTAAGTCTGTTTTGCCCATCATAGCCTCCAACAACATATACCTATATGTAAAATACATGGAGAAATCTTAATTATCAAAATTTTGAATTTTTAACTAGTTAGCTAAAGAATTAAGGGACCTCTCCCCTTTAAAAAGCCCTTGGTAACTGTAATTGCAATATATTTAGCTCAGTTTCTGGACCTTTAAAAAAAATTATCATTCTCTCACCACCACCAAGGAGCCTTTTTAGACATTTTTTTCATAGTAGCCCCCTCCAACGAAATTTTTAATACCACAGATATATTGTATATCTGTTTATATATTGTATCTGTGCTTTATACACAAAACAGTATGATTTTTTTTACCCGCCCAAGAACCAATCTTCATCCCCTTAGGAGCAGTACTGCTTGCATTGAGAATTACAGGATTTAGCATAAATGCTCATACTCATGGATGGTGAAAATATTTGAATATTATAAAGTAATAAAAGCTATGAAACTAAAGTATTAAGTAAGGATTACTAGACTGTGAGATCTTTGAAGGCAGGGCCTATCTTGTTCTTTAATTTAGTCCCTGCAGTACCTAGAAAAGTACCTGATGCATTATGAACTCTAGATTGTGTATTTCAAAGGGCTTCCATGTACATTTTCTTTTCACAAATATGAGGAAGGTAGGGCAGATGAACTAATCAACAAGCCATTAATTAAATCAGTTACATGCAGAATCATCCATTAAGCATCACGAGATATACAAGAAACTTTTAACCTATAGAAGCTCTCCTAAAAAAGAAAAAAAAAAGCTCTCCTGTTTAACATCTATAATTCTTTTAATGAACAGTCATCATCAGCTCTTTTCTGCATCCATATCTAATTAACTGTTAAGTTCTACCGAGCGTTCTTTCACAGCATCTCTCACATCTGTCCCTTCCTTTTGTTTCCCACTGCCACCATCCTTGGGGTCCATATCATTTCATACCTCTCAATCTCCTGGTCTCCACTCTTGTACTCTCTAAACCACAGATTAATCTTCCTAAAACACCTCATCAACTCCTTTTACTAGTTTAACAATGAATGCCTCAGGGTCAAGGCCAAACTTTACACATTGTCATTCAAGTGTGCCCACAAATCTATCTTTCTGTACTCTTCCAAATTTCCTCAGCAGCCAATACTATTTCAATCTTGCATTTCTCACATTATGTTAAAATTATCTGTTGGTGGGTTTGTTCTCCCAACACCAGGCAGCCCAGAGAGGTTAAGTAACTTATTCAAGGTCATGCAGCTAGAAGGGGTATGGAAACTGTGGCACAATGTAGTACGTAAAGGTACGGGCTTTGGAATCAGGAGAGGTAGGTCCATATTTAGCTCTGCCACTGCAAGTAAGACCTTGCTTGGGCAGTTTACCTATCCTGAGACTCCATCTTAATTTCCTCAATTTAAAAATGTAGGGCTTCCCTGGTGGCGCAGTGGTTGAGAGTCCGCCTGCCGATGCAGGGGACACGGGTTCGTGCCCCGATCCCGGAAGATCCCACATGCCGCGGAGCGGCTGGGCCCGCGAGCCATGGCCGCGGAGCCTGTGTGTCCGGAGCCTGTGCTCCGCAACGGGAGAGGCCACAGCAGTGAGAGGCCCGCGTACAGCAAAAAAAAATAAAAATAAAAAAATAAAAATAAATAAATAAATAAAAATGTAGACAATAATAGTACCTATCACATAATATAATTTTGAAGATTAAACTTTATTACTATTCCCCTACATGCATAAACTAAAAATATATGCTGTGCGCCTTAAGATAAAAGGCCTCTAGATTAGGAAAATCTGAGCTTTTGCCCTGCTTTATCACTTTCTGTGCAACCTTGGGCAAATGACTTGATCTCTCTGGATTCAGTTTCTTTGTAAACTAAAGAAGTTACATTAAATATTCTCTAAGATGTCTTTTTTTTTTTTTTTTTTGCGGTACGCGGGCCTCTCACTGTTGTGGCCTCTCCCATTGTGGAGCACAGGCTCCGGACGCACAGGCTCAGCAGCCATGGCTCACGGGCCCAGCCGCTCCACGGCATGTGGGATTTTCCCAGACCGGGGCATGAACCCGTGTCCCCTGCATCGGCAGACGGACTCTCAACCACCGCGCCACCAGGGAAGCCCTCTAAGATGTCTTCTTGCTCTAAGATTCTATATTCCACATCATCCTAGGTTTCCTTAACAGAGTGCATTTACAACTTTAAATAACTTTCTGTGTTTTAATTCAGCCTATATTGTAATTTTGGGGATAACTGTTTTCCATGAATTGAGTACTTGCTGTATAAGGTAGGAAGGATTCCTTTTATTTCTTGATTTAGTGCTTCCAAGTTTTGGGCACCTTCAAGTCAAATATACTAATATTTGTCAAATAAATTTGTGTTCATCAATGCATATATGATATTTGAGACATCAATCTTTTTCATATGCCTCTGTATGTTCAGACTAAATAATTATAATGTTTTTAGTCAGACCTCATCTCTTTTCAACCCCTTAATTATTTTAGCTGCCCCTTTCCAGTAATATTTTGTCATCCTTGAGGTACAGCTACCAAAACTGTATAACTGTACTAACAAACTGTACTAACAAACCAGTGGTTTTAGAAAATACTCTATTAGTATTTTATTTCCATTACATCTACCTCCAAGTCCTCATTATTTCACTGGTCTTACAGACAGCAGCAACACAGTAGATCAATACCCTTAGGAATTAACAATAGCTTTCAAACTGTGCTTTGAGAAGCTCTATTATTCTATAGTATAGAGATTTCAAGACGCTTCTGTGGGGAGATAGGAGGAGGGAATGAGAAATGATGCGTGGCTGAGTAGGAAGGGTTCCTGGCATTATCTCTGTTCCAACTAGAGCAGTTCTGCTTTCTCACTGGTGGCTCTAAAATGTCTTCAAGAGAGGGCTTAAGAGGCAGCAATCGTTTTAGAAGAGAGTCCTAGGGAACCAGACAAGAATATATGTGCAGTATATTCAATATCTTATGATAACCTATAATGGAATATAAGCTGCAAACAAACAACACCCCTAAAACACGAATCACTATGCTGTACACTTGAACACAATATTGTAAATCATCTATACTTCAAAAAAAATGTGCGAGCAAGTATGCTGCTTTTATTTAGATTGCTCATTAATTTGAAGTGGCTTTGGAGGAGCTGATAGAGACAGAGGCAGGGAAGGGCTAAAGAGTCCAAGTTAGCCCTTGATACACAGCTGTATTTTTATCTGCTTTATGTAATAGCTTTTTATATTAGATTTAACTTCAAAAAAGTTACTAGTCTACTAGTGATTCAAAAATCACTAGTCTACAAGTGATTCTCAAGTTCCTAAGGACAGTAAATGGTCCAGAATCAAATTATATGTTTTTCGTATTTATTGGCTGCAGCCAATAATAAGTTTGCTTTAAAATATGTTGGTGAGTTTATCTTAACACTTATTTGTTTTGTCCCTACTTGTACAAATAAAAAAGATAAAATAATATCACTCTACATAAATATATCTTGGCCTGAATGCCAAAGTCGGTAAAAGGAAAAAGATTGCTTGGATTAGACATTGGCCTGTTTTTGTACTTGGTGTAACTCCTTTATTTTCCAATGTTTCTCAGTTATTTAGACTGCACTGGTGCCTGAGAAGAGAAATGTGTTGCACTGCTACAAATTCCTAGTTGGGAGAACAAAATACCCATTCAAAAGTACAGTGTCAAATTGTTTATATCTTCAGTTTATGTATTGAGGTTAGAAATGGAAGGAAATACAATCTGAGTCCAAAATACCCAGAGGGTGAGTAAAATCAAGAATTCATCTGTGATATGCATTCTGGAAATGTAACAGCAATAATAATAAAAAGTGATTTCTCTTACTTTACCAAGGAGGACAGCCATTTTGTGACGCCATCTGCCTTTATTTAGAGAAGCAACTCTGATCCAAATATTTAACTGTGAGTTATAAATCCAGACATCACGGCCATTGATTCTTCCACCTTTAAATGCAAAACAATGCGCACACACTAACATGTATATCACCAAGGGATCTTTGCCAAAGGCACAGATAATGAAAACATTGAGCTATTCACCCAGTCCGAGAATTTGAGAATTCAGTTCAATAAATGAAACAAGGACCCTCTTAAAACTTAAAATGGAAATGGTCCTACAGAGCAGATTTAACTTTGTCAGTTGTTATCCTGAGAAATAATAACTATATGCCCCAAATAATAAAATGTAGAATATGAATTTACCAAATGTGTAAGACTGTTCATTTAAGAGTCAGACAACAGAAGCACCCGGACAAAAGAATTATTCTAGAAAGATTTTTAAAAATCACCCGTTTTTTAAAAAGTATACCATTGTACAAAATAAAGTATGTGTTGTTATACTGTTCAATGTGTAGTAATATAGTAACCTGCAAAGGTGGTAAAATTATTTAACAAATTAATTAACAAACTTAATTAAACTTCAGATTTTGATCCTATAGTTATACTTTGTATATAAGTCTGTCACTTTATTGTCTGTTTGATTTTAGAGGTAACATATCACATATTATAATGAAAGTTCAAGTTAG
The DNA here is from genome assembly GCF_025265405.1 of Mesoplodon densirostris. Lineage (NCBI taxonomy): Eukaryota > Metazoa > Chordata > Mammalia > Artiodactyla > Ziphiidae > Mesoplodon > Mesoplodon densirostris. The sequence goes on along the minus strand of NC_082665.1, from coordinate 106,017,354 downwards.
GAATTTTAAGGAAAATCCTATTTCATAAACTTTGGGGAGAATTTCAGAAAACATGGGTGGATTAGAGATGATTAACTGAGTACTTTTCATTTTGCATACGTTACTGTGTTCCTTAAAACAAAGTAAACAGGTAAAAGTTTTAAAAATTGTACCATATTCTATATGCATTTGAGAGCATTTAAAATATGATATGGCCTATCGTTTAGTGCAGGGAACATAGTCAATATCCTGTGATAAACTAAAATGGAAAAGAATATGAAAAAGAATTTATATATGATAACTGAATCACTTTGTTATACAGTAGATATTAATACATTGTAAATCAATAAAATAAATTTTAAAAATATGATATAGTTGAAGGCATTTTCTGGAGAATCTTTTGTAAATCATTCTGCATCATCTTGTGCCTGTTTTTAAGAGCAAAAAGTCATTTTCAGTTTTATTTGTTGTATAATACGATCTGCCTAAGGTGGGCATATCTACTTTCACTGTTTTCTTTTGAGACACTGTTATGGTTTAAAATGGCCAAGCTGTGATTAAATT